>NC_136461.1:178244848-178959015 GCF_902686455.1 Sciurus vulgaris | reverse complement strand
TTCTCCTTCTTTTTATTTTTTTCTCTCTCTCTCTTTTTTTCTTTTTTGAAGCAGTGCTTTGTGACTACAGGTTTAGGTCTTTTAAAGATCCAGACATATTTTTTTTTTTTTAAAAGAGAGAGATTAAAATTAAAGAAGATTCAAAATCTCTGATTAAGTTAATCCCCATCCAAATGATACTTGTCCAAAATGAACTTTTTGAAGAGATAATATAAATGTTTCATGGGCCTCAGCTTTCTAAGTTCTTTTCAAGATATAATAATCAAAGTAGTAGCAAAGGCTGAAAAATAACACAAATATGATTTTTTGTGGGAACACAAAAGTACTCATATTAATTTCTCCTGCATTTGGGGATACATATACTGTATGCTTAAATTTGATGGCATTCAAATTCCACTTGGATAAACCATGTTATAAGAACATTCTGAAATAAATCATTGAACCATTATTGTTTCTGGAAGAAATATTTTATAACTGAAATATGCTCCCCATGAGGGTATATACCAAATTAAATCACATGGTGATATACTCCCCAGGGAAGAAAATCATAATGAAATAGTATTTAAAATGCAGGATATTTTATACCAAAACTCTCCCTCTGAAATCTAAAATAGTATGTAATTCAAAAGTGAAAAACATAAGTTATTTTCACCAAAGAATAAACAAAATTGATAAACCTTGAGCCACACTAAAAAAGAGAAGATGAGAGAAAACCCAAATCACTGAAATTCAGAATGAACAAGGAAATATCACAACAGACACAATTGAAATACAAAATATAATTAGAAGCTATTTTGAAAATCTATACTCCAACAAAATAGAAAATTACGAAGACATCAACAGGTTTATAGAGACATATGAATTGCCTAAACTGAACGAGGAGGACATAAACAATTTAAATAGACCAATTTCAAGTAATGAAATAGAAGAGGTCATCAAAAACCTACCAACAAAGAAAAGTCCGGGACCAGATGGGTTCTCAGCCGAGTTCTACAAAATCTTTAAAGAAAAGCTCATTCCAATACTCCTCAAAGTATTCCATGAAATAGAAGAGGAGGGAACCCTCCCAAACTCATTCTATGAAGCCAATATCACCCTGATACCTAAACCAGACAGAGACACATCGAGGAAAGAAAATTTCAGACCAATATCCTTAATGAACATCGATGCAAAAATTCTCAACAAAATTTTAGCAAATCGCATACAAAAACATATTAAAAAGATAGTGCATCATGATCAAGTGGGTTTCATCCCAGGGATGCAAGGTTGGTTCAACATCAGGAAATCAATAAATATAATTCAGCATATCAATAGACTTAAAGTCAAGAATCACATGATTATTTCAATTGATGCAGAAATAGCATTTGATAAAATACAGCATCCCTTCATGCTCAAAACACTAGAAAAAATAGGGATAGTGGGATCATTCCTTAACATTGTAAAGGCCATCTATGCTAAGCCCATGGCTAATATCATTCTAAATGGTGAAAAACTGAAAGCATTCCCCCTAAAAACTGGAACAAGGCAGGGATGCCCTCTTTCACCACTTCTATTCAATATCATCCTTGAAACTCTAGCCAGAGCAATTAGACAGACCAAAGAAATTAAAGGGATACGAATAGGAAAAGAAGAACTTAAACTATCCCTATTTGCTGATGATATGATTATATACTGAGAGGAACCAGGAAATTCCACCAGAAAACTTTTAGAACTCATAAGTGAATTCAGTAAAGTAGCAGGATATAAGATCAATACACATAAATCTAATGCATTTTTATACATAAGTGATGAATCTTCAGAAAGAGAAATTAGGAAAACTACCCCATTCACAATAGCCTCGAAAAAAATAAAATACTTGGGAATCCATCTCACAAAAGAGGTGGAAGACCTCTACAATGAGAACTACAGAACACTAAAGAAAGAAATTAAAGAAGACCTTAGAAGATGGAAAGATCTCCCATGTTCTTGGATAGGCAGAATTAATATTGTCAAAATGGCCATACTACCTAAAGTGCTATACAGATTCAATGCAATTCCAATTAAAATCTCAATGATGTACCTTACAGAAATAGAGCAAGCAATTATGAAATTCATCTGGAAGAATAAGAAACCCAGAATAGCTAAAGCAATCCTTAGCAGAAAGAGTGAAACAGGGGGTATCGCAATACCAGATCTTCAGCTCTATTACAAAGCAATAGTAACAAAAACGGCATGGTATTGGTACCAAAATAGAAAGGTAGATCAATGGTACAGAATAGAGGACACGGACACAAACCCAAATAAATACAACTTTCTCATACTAGACAAAGGGGCCAAAAATATGCAATGGAGAAACGATAGCCTCTTCAACAAATGGTGCTGGGAGAATTGGAAATCCATATGCAACAGAATGAAACTAAACCCATATCTCTCACCATGCATGAAACTAAACTCAAAATGGATTAAGGACCTCGGAATCAGACCAGAGACCCTGCAAATTATAGAAGAAAAAGTAGGTCCAGATCTTCAACACGTCGGCTTAGGATCAGACTTCCTCAACAGGACTCCCATAGCACAAGAAATAAAAGCAAGAATCAATAACTGGGATAGATTCAAACTAAAAAGCTTTCTCTCAGCAAAGGAAACTATCAGCAATGCGAAGAAAGAGCCTACAGAGTGGGAGAAAATCTTTGCCAATCATACTTCAGATAGAGCACTAATCTCCAGAATCTATAAAGAACTCAAAAAACTCTGCACCAAGAATGCAAATAATCCAATCAACAAATGGGCTAAGGAAATGAATAGACACTTCACAGAAGATCTACAAGCAATCAACAAACATATGGAAAAATGTTCAACATCTCTAGTAATAAGAGAAATGCAAATCAAGACCACCCTAAGATTCCATCTCACCCCATTTAGAATGGCGATTATCAAGAATACAAGCAACAACAGGTGTTGGAGAGGATGTGGGGGAAAAGGTACACTCATACATTGCTGTTGGGGCTGCAAATGAGTGCAGCCACTCTGGAAAGCAGTGTGGAGATTCCTTAGAAAACTTGGAATGGAACCGCCATTTGACCCAGCTATCCCACTCCTTGGCCTATACCCAAAGGACTTAAAATCAGCATACTACAGAGATCCAGCCACATCAATGTTCATAGCTGCTCAATTCACAATAGCCAGATTGTGGAACCAACCTAGATGTTCTTCAATTGATGAATGGATAAAGAAACTGTGGTATATATATATATATATATATATACAATGGAATATTACTCAGCCATAAAGAATAATAAAATTATGGCATTTGCAGGCAAATGTATGAAATTGGAGAATATCATGCTAAGTGAGATAAGCCAATCTCAAAAAAACAAAGGTCGAATGATATCGCTAATAAGTGGATGAGGACACATAATGGGGGGAGGGAAGGGTTAGTGTTAGGGTTAGAGTTAGGGTTTGGGAGGGGGTCAAGAATGGAGGAAGGAAGGACTGTATAGAGGGAAAAGAGGGGTGGGAGGGGTGGGCGGAAAGGAAAAAATAACAGAATGAATCAAACAACATTACCCTATGTAAATTTATGATTACACAAATGGTATGCCTTTATGCCATGTACAAACAGAGAAACAACATGTATCCCATTTTTTTACAATAAAAAAAAGTAAAAAAAAAAAAGAATAGTAATAACTACATACAGATTATTTACTGGAGGATTTTTTGCCATGTTAACTTATTTGACATCAGTTTTGAAAGGAGACAGAGAATTTAAAGTAAAACCCTTCATCTTGAAATGCCACATCTTTCAGACATGAGGAGACAAGGTGATATGGAAAAGCAGTCTACATGTTCTTAGTTTTTCTAACAAAAACAGACGGTATTAGAGATTTCCTCTTACATGTCAGCTTTAGATGAATTCTTGAAGTCATAAGAGAAGAAAACAGTAGTTTGTAGAGAGTTAGTGACTCCTCATTATCTGAGGATCCATGTTCTCTCTGTGCTTTAAGAAAACTGTACAACTGGCAACTATTAAGAGGAACCAATGAAGACCCTGGTCAGTATTGCAAGCAGCTATAACTATCATGATTACTTTAAAGGAAACCACTATCAATGGAGCAATTCCTTTATTTTTGGTTGTGGGCAAAGCAAATAAAGTCAGGAAGAGTTACCATGTTTATGTTGCAGAGATATAAAAGAGGATACACTCAATTACACTGTCAAATCATTGTGACACATCTGTTTCCATCTATCAAAATCCAAATTTCTGATGCTGTTGGTTGCACAACTTGGTCAACAGCATGGCACAGAATTGAATTTTGTCACAGATGCCAAGTTAACGTTTTCCTGTTGAACTGGTCTACCATAAAATCTTACAAAGTAAAGTGGATTTCATAGATTCAGATCAATTCCTCTTCCTGATGTATTTTTTAAGCCTTAGCAATATTGAAGATGGATGAAAGAAAAGGGAAAAGAAAATACACCTTCCGCTTACCTAGACATAAGCTGAAATGACTAAAACCTTCTATTAAATCATATCTGGAGTCTGGAAGAATTCGAAGGAAGATGCTTGGAGTGTGCTCTTTGGGCTGCCAGCTCCAGCATGGTGGGCCACACTGGTGCTGCAGGACAAGGGGACTCCAGCCTGGTCCCTGGAGAAGCTGTACCTCCACCACAGAGTTGCATCTGGCTGTGGTGGTTTCCTGCAGAAGAACTGATCAACCCTTTGGTGTTCCATCTGGAGGAGCTGATGGAGCTGATCTTTGGTCCAAACTGAACTATAATTGAGAAAATGGAGTGGGAGAGACAGACCTTGCTGAGGGTGGACATGGTGATCCAGAGCCTACTTGAGATCACTGTGCTTGGGCAACCTATATACAAAATTGGGTGAAGAACATTTTCTGAGCCTGGCATTGTGAACTGAGAACCTCATGATCATCAAGCTAAGGAGATGAAACACCTTGGGAGCTATCAAAGGTCCATAAATCATGGCCATCCTTAAATCTCTCATTAGTTTTTCCTGTACGTTCAGGATAATGGTTTATACTTTCATGGATAATGGTTTATTTTAGTGCAAACATGAATTTGTAGAATGATTCTAATCAATAAATGAATTTTTTTTTGGTCTGATGGCATAAAAATTTTGTTCACATGAAAAAAGAAGATTTACAAAATAAAAAAAAAATCATACCTGCCTTCAACTATGCTTTGAGGGAATAGAAGAAATCATATCAAATTTAAATTATACCCCACTAGAAATGGGGAAATAAATATTTAATTTTAAATAATTAATGCTTTGTAAATTAATCTTTTAAGTATGGAGTCACCTCTGACTTTTACCTCATCTTTAATTAAAAAAAAAAAAAGAAAAAATCACTATCATTATCAAAGCTGGGTATAAACTGCATTCCATGGAATAGACTTTTCTTTAGTAGTAAAGCAAAGGAGCTGTGGGAACAGTTGGAGAGTATTTTATTTTCCAACAACACAAGTGTGCTGATAATCTGGAGTATCAGGCCCATCTGTAAATTTCCCTAATTTGCCATGTCTTTCCCTAACACTACCAATATTGTGATAATGCCACATGCTCTTGAGTACCTGCTAATGCCAGGCACAGGGACAACAGTCAGGAACAGACAGGGTGAGCTAATATGGGATTGTAAGTATGGGGACTGTGGCATTTCCACCAAATAACCCCTAATTTTCACCATCTCACAGTATTTTATTATGCCAATCCAGAAGAGTCATTGATTTAGGTGACATGAACTAATCTACTTTTCCCAAAATAGTACTTTTCTATGTATTTTCAAAATAATTATATTTATATATATATGGGGGGGGGCACCTGAGATGGAACCCAAGGGTACTTAACCACTGAGCCATAGACCTTTTAATTTTATTTTTAAATTTTAAGACAGGATCTCTCTAAGTTGCTTAGGGACTCCCTAAGTTGCTGAGGTTGACCTTGAACCTGTGATCCTCCTGCCTCAGCCTCCCAGATCACTGGGATTACAGGCATGTGCCACCAAATCTTGGTCTTTTCATATATTATTTAGAGAGGAAGAAACTGACCCATTCTCAGAGTAATTACAGCAAGTTATTTCAGACTGTTGCCTAACAAGCAAGTTTAAGTTGAAAGGAGAGATTGCATCATGTGGTAATTTCTGATTGAAATAAAAAGACTTTGCCTTATTCTTCCATACCTATTAAGGTAACTGAGTGGCATCATAACAGGCTTACTTGCAAGCCTATGTCTCCTGCTTGAAATCCTAGTTATTGTCCTCAACTGCACAGTTCACCCACAAATATGTACTCAACAGATACACTTTTGAAAGTGCAGTTTTCATAACAAAAACTACCAATATGTTGACAGAAATCAGGTACGGTACAATATGTCAGAAATCTTAACTGTACATCTAAAGTAGGGATAACTGTATAGTTTTCTCACTTATTTTAACATTTGGTTATTTTGAAATTATTTTCATGATCTCTCATTATGTTTCTATGATACTGAAAAACAGTTTTCAGCTTTAAATTGATCAGATTATATGAAATCTAACCTCCTGGCTCAAATTTTGAAGGTACTATAATTTGGATTTGCTGTGCCTTCTCACCTTATTTTCAAAGAGGATGCATCTTGAACACCTAACTGGGGGTTTTGGATCTTTTTACATTATCAGTGCCCAACAGGTTTGACCTGTGGTGCTGTATTTTGCTGAAACAAAATAAGCACAGTTACATTTAAATCAGGTTGGTCTTCTTTCTACCTAGAAATCCATGTCTGTTACTTTTGGATCATTTATGGGGGAATGCATTTCCCTTGTCATCCTGTCTACTTTGTTCCTTTTTTAAAGTTTACTTCCAGTAACAATTCATCCTTTAACCCTCATTACTTATCATTTCATCATAATTCATCCTTTCAAGCATATATTTTTAAACATTTATCCAGTTGCAATGCCAGTTCAAGCTCTGGGTTAGATGAGTTGCAGATCCACGACCTAGAGACTTCATGTTTATTTCACCCAACTTAGTGCTTAAAAAGCATTGTATTATCTTGACCACTATCATTCAATATATATCAGTTTTCTTTCCCTGAGTAGATTCTAAGCCGCATGAGGTTAGGAAACAGTCCCATTCTTACCCAGCACCTATGGTCCCTTAACTTACCATGGAACAGAGAAAATGTTTAACAAGTTTTTCTATTGATTGGATTCTTTTCTAAATTCTAAGGACGTATTTAGAAGTTTACTGCATTTCAAACATAAATTCAAAATTGAACACTGAGTGTGACCCTTCTATTAATTATCATATTTACTCCCATATTTCTCTGCTATTTTTGCTGTAACTTGGAGAATGGGAATCCTGCCAGCATCTGGATTTTCCACCTTTGGTAACCCTCATTAATCTTTGTGATTATGGTCACCATTTACCAGGAGCATCTAAAATTACACCACAATTACTAGGAATATTAATTGGAAACTGGATTTTTTTTTTTACTTTGTCTCATTTATTTGCAAAGCTTTAATAGTTTTAATACAGGATGACTTTTAGGGTAGTAGCAGTTTTTCAGAAACTGCTAAAAAAATGAGAAGAAATAAATGTACGAGTAATTAAAGAGGCATATATATATATATATATTTATATATATGTATGTATATATATATATTAATTTCTAGACTCAAATTCATACCTTACACAAATCTTTGTGCCAGAGGAAAATAAAGAGCAAGATGGTGGCATTCCAGCATGTGGAACCCATTCCCCAAATCCTGAGCTTCCTTGGAGACCACCTTGTCCTGACTCAGGCAACCCGGGAATGTAACAGAGATCTAAGAAGAGGGTGTTACACCAAACAGCTCAGCTGTGATGAAAGGACAGATGCATTCCTTTCTTTCATTTTCCTCCACTCCAGCCAGTGGCCACCACTGCTGCAGGTTTTATTTACCTTTCCTCAGGCCTGATGAGGACATTATGTTCTTAAGAGATCCCTTAAGGTTGTTTCAAAGGAAGAAAAGAGTAGTGAGCAAAAGAATCATTATAATGAAAAAATTTTTTCCTTTATCTCCTATATTTTTAGTATTTTTTGAGAGATGTGAAGGAAAGAAAAATGCACAATTTTCCCCCTAGAATAGGATTTTGGATAGTTGTTGCATTTGATTACATATCTCTGCAACCTCTGTGTTCTTGAAGAAAAATATATTCATTTCATTTTTTTAAAAAATGGATGCCTATACTAAAATTTTATAGTGGGAAGGAGAGAATGGATGAATTCTAAAACTATGAGCTGACTGCATTTCCTCTTCTTGAAACCTGTCTCCTAAATAGGCATTAAAAGTGTTTCATTTTTGAGATTATAGCAAATCTTTTAAAAATTCCCATCCTGTCCTAGATGTTACATGTTAGGATTCTGCCAGGAATGAGCACATACATACAATAGGGACTGTTGGTTGGTGCAGAGGGAGGCATAGAGTTCAATCAAACTAGCTCACAGAGGTGGGCTGGAGCCCAGAGAGCTGCTGCGGGGATAGAAACTGAGTCTGGCAGGAAACATGTAAGATTCAGGGGACATTAATTCAGAGATCCCTACAGTGCTACAAGAAAGAGTTTGAAATTGAGAAGGAACAAAGTGGATTCAGAATCTGACTCTAGCATTAATTTTCACCAGAGTTCTGTAAGATTTCATTTGAAAAAATATAGTTCTGTTGCAAAAAGAAAGAAGGAAATAGAAGAGGTAGTTTTTCTTAATAATAATAATTATTATTTTTTACTGGGGAGCAAATCCAGGGGCACCTAACCACTGAGCCATATCCTCAGCCCTTTTTTATATTTTATTTAGAGACAGGGTCTCACTGAGTTATTTAGGGCCTCACTAAGTTACTGAGGTTGGCTTTGGACTCACGATCCTCCGGCATCAGTCTCCTAAGCCACTGAAAGTTTGCTGACAGGAAGTAAGATCCTAGCCATTGAGGCACAATCTAGTTCCTGGGAGAGGGGCTGGGTTGAGGAGGGCAGCAACCCAAGCAGGGACTTGGCCCAGAGCTTAGCAGCAAAATGGGAATGCTGTTTTGAGAGGTGACACTGGGCTAGTGGCAGGGGCAGACTTTCAGAAGGAGGACTCAAGCATTCAAATCAGTCCACCTAATCTGATTAAGGTCAGCTCTGGGAACTGGGGCTAATTGACAAACAATCTCAATCATGATTCGAATTTGGGAACAGAAACTAAAATCCAGCCTGGGTTTTCACTTAATCTCTTTTCCTATGTTAGCAATAAATGCAGTTTTCTAAGTTTATTCAGCAATTTCCTTTATCTTAAAAAGGTTTAAGTGGGGGGAAATCACAGCTGGGTAAGGGAGAAGGTGATTTTTAGAGTTAAGAGAAAGAATTGAGGGAGCTCTATAAACCATCCCACACAGTCCTTGACACAATGCCTAGCATGTAACTTCTTCATATTCACAGTTATCAGGAGTGAATGAAGTAAATTAACTTACTTGACAAAAAGTCTGATCACACAAAACAAAATGTTCTTTATCAGAGTGCCATGAAATATGGAGCATTCTCTACCAATGTAATAATACAGTATTTACTGAGAAGATTAAGATTATACTTTATTTGATTAATGTTTACTATGAGATTGTACATGCTCATGATATAATATTTAAACAGCGTAGAAATAAGGTAAATGTGGTCTTATTCATTTGTTCAGTATCATTCACAAGAATGTCAAAAAGTGTGTTATAAGTGGTTTTAGAAATATTTTACACATATGCAAAAGTACATGTTTGTATTTGTCTTCCTCAAGTGGAATCATGACATATTGAAGTTTTGCGACTTGCTTTCTGTAAATATTTCTTGAGTTTCCATGAAGGGATATATAGATCTACCTTATATATTAGGTACATAACATTACATCTTCATGTAAATTGTATTATAATAAACATTCTTTATCATGTTATCTATTCCATTTATGTGAGTATGCCCAAAGGATAATTTTTAAAAGTGGAATTATTGAACTGAAAGGGTATACACTCTTATTCATGGGTACCATAATAAATGAATAGCACTTTTCATTTCTGCTTAATTCTACACTATAAGAAGACAAAATATATTATTTTGTACTGTGTATAAAATGTTAATACTTCTGGAAGTACTCATTTATAGTATTAAACCAGGAAGTGCAATAGCTAACTAATAAATACTACATTCTTACTCAAATGACATTCAGTATGGCATATATTTTTAATTCCCTCTTACAACTTCAAAAAACAATGGAGGGAAAAATAACACTAATAAAGCAATATCTTCTTTTGAAATACAAGTTATTTACAGCTGAAACCAGAACTCAACTTTGAAGATAATACTTTTTGTCAAAGGAAAACAACTGCTTCACTTAAGATTTAAAAGTCTTTCTCTCTGTCTCTTTTCAGAAGTGGATATACGGTTAAATACGAGATAGGGTACAATATGAGAGAAGTCTTACTACTGAACGAATGAAGGGAGGAAAAGGTAGTTTGAATTACTATAGCTGATGCCTTTGCAAAAGTTAGGTCTTAGTTGCTCCCAGACGGGGCTTCAGTCAAACTAGGAAGAATTAAATCAGCTAGGATGGGGAAAAAAAAAAAAAAAAAAAAAAAAAAAAAAAAATCTGTCCCTCAATGATCCTTGGTAAAAAAAAAAAAAAAAAGGTTTCCTTATTTCCTCCCAACATGGAAAAGATGATGTCATTATCCTGGAAGTTTGGGAAGTTTCTGAGTTCAAGGAACAATGAAAGTTTTTCTGGAGAGGGTACAATAACAGGGATCTTGGCAACGATGACATTATTCTAAAGGAGCAATAAGAGAAAATAAGAAGAAGCAAAGGCCCCTGTCATGGTTCTGGACAGTCGTGGTCTTAAGCTGAGCTCAGTGCTGTGCAGTGTGCAGTGCTGCAAACAGAAGGGAGGAGGATGACTTTCAATGCCTTGCCAAGAGCATAGTGTCCTGGAATATTGGGGGCAGGTCCTGGGCAGGTAGGGACACTAAGGTCCAGCACTTACACTGTTAGAGAAAAACAATTGGTTTTGTTGTCACTGGTGAAATATTTACCTATAGCTTTCTCTGTCTAGCCCAAGGGTTTGGGAAGCAAGTCCTATACACACTATCTATAAATATTTATATTCACCACACACATATACTGTAAAAATCTTTGACGACCCTGTTTTTAAGAATACATATATGACAAATTCAAACTTTTTATATATGATGATTTCAGGTGTATATGTTCTGTATTTTCAGTGTGGGGATAGAACCCAGGGCTTTGTGCATGCTAGGCAGGCACTCCACCACTGAGCTATACCTTGTGCCCTTTGGTGTGTGTTCTTAAGTAGAGAACAAAATAACTTTGCCCCTCTCTTCTATCCCCATTGGTGGATCTAAGTGTCAGGGCAAATAAGAGGGAATATATTTAAATGTCAGAAGCCAAGTCCAAGAAAACATATTCTTAGACACTATGTTTATTTATAAAAGACATGTTGAGGCTTGTGAAATTAAAACAAGGGCAAATGGGATGCCAAAAATATTTACTATCATAAAAACCAAATCCATCATTGAGAGCCAAAACTTGTCACCTGTGCAAATGGTCAGTCTGGTTCAGGCACATGATTAGTAATAATTAAAATTATATCTCCATAATGGATTTTCACTTTTCCCTCTATAGCACTAGCTTTTTCCATCTGAATGTTTTACTGTGATATTCTACATCAAGTATTTCCAGATTATACTTCTTAGGACTTATTTTCATTGGTTGTATGGCTTTTAGAAACTAGAAATTTGGTATGAGTAGGGTCATTTTGATCTTTTGTGACCCTCACCTTGACTTTTTCTTCCATCTCAGATTTCTCAATCTAAGTAGTTTCAGACAACCCTCCAATTAAGCAGCAACAAATTCAAACATAATTATGACAAAACGCAGGGTCTGAAAACCTTGCCTGGTAATTGATATTGAAAGAGACTTAAAGCTTCTTACAGAATCACAGTTATTATAATGGGGTCTGTACTGTTATACCAACTATGAAACTGTTCAATTCAATTCAGGATCGAGGATGCACTGCCCAGTTTGAATTTGCTTTTAATGAAAAATTTGCTTTTACCCATTCTACCAAAAACTTAATAATAAGTTCTCTAACTTACCCAATATTGTGACGAAATCTCAGATATTACTATATAAAGCTTTCATCTTGTGAAGAAAAAACATAACTTGCATTTAAGCATTCAACTCTCCACAAAGGCACAGCCTGCTGCAGCCCCAGTGTGATTGAACATTCTCCTGGACCTGCATGGGGCTATCATCATTAGGTGAATAGACTAGACTCCTGGCTATTCCCATACTTTTGAAAGCATGCACACTCTTTCCATATTTAAATAAAATTCTCATTTTAATGTCATGCCAAATCTAAAATGATAGAAAAATCATTCCTAATTATCCTAGTGGTTCTTTATTGTTACTTCTTTTTGTTTGTTTGTTCAGAGGCAGCAAAGTACTTTTCTTGTGTAAACAGGTTCTTCTTTTTGTTTACATAATAATTCTGAGTTTGCTCCTGATTTTTTTCTTCCAAACTAGCTGTAAGTGGAACATTTCCAGAATCTCTGAAATTTCATTAACTCTATACCTTTGTCTTTTTCCTTTGAGGGTAGAGATGAAGTTTTTAAGCTCTATGGGCATGGGGCAAAGTTTGAGGACAGGGAGGAGTCCTACTCTGCTTCTTTCATGGTAAAAAGGGACCTGAATGAAATGAAATTTGCTCCTAAGAAGTTAAGTTTTACCTTTTGTACCCCGAGTTTTAAGTGCTTACTCATAGAAATCCTTAAAATAAAATATCCATTTTGCTTGAAGCCTATCTTAGAAGGTATGGCACTAGCAGTGTTTCAAGGACCTTGTTACAATACAATTGCATTTATAAGAACTCTCTGCTTTACTGACTCTCCAGGCTCCATACTGGGACCCGTCAACAGCTTCCCGACAGAACTGAACCAGTTGTAGCTTGATTTATTAAAGCTGTAGAGAAACAGAACATTTTTCTTTGCTGGCACGGTGCAGAAAACATCAGCTTGTTTTCTTTAACTGTTGTCCTATTTATGTTACAGCCGGCCTCAGAAAATGTTCCGGCTCCTTACTACTCCCACACAATGTGAGAGCTTGTTTCCAAAGAGCAGAGAAAATTGACTAAGATCCATGGTTAGATGACAGATGGATTCTGTCGCATTGCCAGAAACATGAAATTGCAGGTGACACCTGATATATGATAATAAAGAGCACCCATCCAGTAATCAGCTCTTGGCCTTTATTTTTGTGATGTCATCAGCATGCAGGTGGCTTACCTGAGATTCTGAATAAAATACTGCACATTGTCAAGGGGTTCACATGGGTGACTTTTATCTCCCCATCTGTGTGATCTCCATTATGGTGAGTTTGGACTACAGCCATTTCCAACTCTGTTTTGGTTTATAAAAAGTTATCAGAAAGTTGTCTGTGCTCCTGTTTGTCCTGCTCTGTTCTTTGTCTTAAAAAAAAAAAAAATCTGAAACCAATGAGATAGTTCCATTATATAATTAATTGTTAGAGCAATACCTGCAGTAGTAAATTTACATGATTTATATTTTAATCAATAAGAAATATAAGAAAGAATATCACCCAACATCAACATGGATTTATATTATTCATAATGTTGAGATTATACTTATCTGGTTCTTTTTATCTTACAGGTAAAATATATATTTCATACAGTATATTTAAAATATGTCTGAAGAAGTAGTATACTTTAGCTGTATTTGGGAAGGGGGCTATTAACCTATTATTGATCTCTACTCTGTTCACCTACTTCTATTTAAAAAAAAATAGATCATTTATCTTGAAACTTCATAATAAAACAACCACCAAAAACATTAAGAAATAAACACTTAAGCAATAGAATTAACCTCATGCAGTACAATGATGTCATGAATCATCAATCTTTTGCTGAATAACTTGCTCCTAAGTAAAGATGATGAGCACTACTGGGAGAAACTAAAGTACCAAGCAGACTTGCTATGAACCTGATGACCATTCACTGCCTTAAAGCTCATGAATCCTTGCTGGGTGGTTCATTTTGTTATTGCCAATTCATTAATAAGAAAAGGTAAGTACAAAGGCAATGTTAAGTACTTTGCATAATTATAGATAGCAGGACCAAAATTAAACTCGGGCCTCACCAATTCCAAAATAATAATATTAAACAGTTCAACATACTGCCCATAAATAATAAGTGTAACAGGGATGGTTTTTAGATGTTATGCTACATTCCTTCTTCACTATGATATGGGTACATCCTTTAGCCTGGGACATTTAAGAAAATATGTTGTCATTGTCTTCTATTATGATTCTGAGTTTGTTCATTGTCTTCCATTATCATTCTGAGTGGGTTTTCTCACTGTAACAGAATACCTGCAATAACTTATAAAGGGAACAGATCTATTTGGTTCTTAGTTTTGGAGGTTCAAGTCCAAGATTGAGTGGACCCATTGCTTTGGGCCTGTGGTAAGGCAGCATATATGGCAGGTATATGTTATAGAGTAAATCTGCTCACTTCATGGATGGGAACATGAGGAAGGAATCAGGATCCCATAACCCCCTTCAAAAGCACACCTCCAAAGAACAAAAGTTTTCCCACTAAGTCCTACCTCTGCCACCTTCCAACAATGCCATCCAGAATACTAAGCTTTTAGTATTTGAGTCTTTGAGGGACATTCAATATCCAAATTATTTCATTCTGTTCCTGACCTCCAGAGGTTCATATCTATCTCACAATGGAAAATATATTTAGTTCATCTCCTAAAGCACCCCAAATCTTATGTGTTCCAACACTGCTCAAAAGTCCAAGTTGCCAAGCAAAATGCAAGTCCAGGTGGCCTCCAAAACACAAGGGAAACTCAGCTGTGAGTCTAAAAGCTGAAAAGATAGCTATATACTTCCAAGATGCAATGATAGAATAGGCAGAAAATAAACATTTCCATTCCAAAAAGGAGAGGGGATAGAAAGGAGAGATTGGCCCAAAGTAAATATGAGCAGGCAAACATTAGATCATAAATCTCCATGTCAAGCATCCAGGGTACACTGTAGAACAATGCGAATTCTCAAGAGCTTGAGTAGCTCACTTGTCTGGAAACAAAAGAAAAGGAATAGACTGGGGCTCCAAAATCCCCTTCGAGGCCCGTCCCCAAGGCCAAAAGTTCTGCCACTAGGTCCCATCTTATAGTCTTCACCACCCTGGGGACCAACACTTTAACACATGTGCCTTTGGGGGACATTCAACACCCAAAGTACAGCACAGCAGTTTTATTACCCAACACTTGTCTTTTGTGACCCCTGCCAGTTCATATTCTTTGATGATCTAGTCAATTGCTTTCATTAGCACTGATTGCAGATAACCAAGAAGACTTGTATTGTAAAAAATAATCATTAGTTAAATCACTTATGTAGCACAGATTATATTGTTGTTTTAGGGTATAATTTTACTTTATTTGGGGAAAATGCTACTAATAGATTGGCAAAAAGGTTGGATTGTAAAGTATTCCATAATTGGCAAATGTAACATTTGCAGACTATTCACTCTAATTGTGTGTGTGTGTGTGTGTGTGTGTGTGTGTGTGTGTGTGTAGGAATTCTTGTTTTTTGTTTTTTTAATGTTTGGGGTATAGAATAAACTACTTTGGCTTATAACAGGAAAAGAACAATTTCTGCAATTTCTGGATTGAGGACCTTATTGGATTATGTTCCCTAATAAAAAAAATTTCTCACTTTGATTATTTTTGTTTTATATGAGTAAGGATCTTTCTAGGCTAAAGCAGATTATTTTTTAAAATTTAACTATTTCATTCACATACATGCACTTCTAAACACAAATAAAACAAAAATGATGTTTTAAAGAATCAGCTTTTTGTTTTTGTCATTTTTTTCAATTATTCCTTTTGTTTCAATTTCACTGATTTCATCTCTGATTTTAATTATGTCCTATCTTCTACTGTTTTTTGGTGTTGATTTTTGTCTTAAGATATGGTCTATTTTAGAAAGACCCATGTGTTACTGAGAGAAGGGTACTGACTCCTTGATGGATGAAATATTCTATTTATGTCTGTTAAGTCTAAATTATAGATTATATTATTTAGTGCTATAGTTTATTTATTCTTTGTTTAGAAGTTCTGTTCAGTAATGACAGGGGTGTGTTAAAGTCTCCCAGTATTATTGTGTTATGGTCTCTTTGATTCTTGAAATTGAGAAGGGTTGGTTTGATGTGCATGGATGCTCCATTGTTTGGGGCATAAATATTTACAATTGCTAAAACCCTAGTCACACTAATGAAGAGATAAAGAGAAAACCCAAATTAATAAAATAGGTGACAAAAAAGAAAATATCACAATGGACACAACTGAAATACAGAAGATAATTAGAAATTATTTTGAAAATTTATACACCAATAAAATAGGAAATATTAAAGACATTGACAAATTTCTAGAGACATATGACCTACCTAAACTATATCAGGAGGTCATATACAATTTAAACTGAATAATTTTGAGTAATAAAATAGAAAACATCATCAAAAGCCTACCAATTAAGAAAGCCCAGGAACAGATGGATTCTCAGCCAGGTTCTACAAGACCTTCAAAGAAGAATTAACACCAATACTTCTCAAATTATTCCATGAAATAGTAAAGGAGGGAACCTTTCCAAATTTATTCTACAATGCTAATGTCACTCTGATACCAAAACCAGACAAAGACACATCAAGGAAAGAAAAAGTCAGACCAATATACCTGATGAACACAGATACAAAAATGCTCAATAAAAGTATAGAAAATCACGTACAAAAACTTATTAAAAAGGGAGTGCACCATGGTCAAGTAGGGTTCATCCCAGGAATGCAGTGTTGTTTTAACATAAGGAAATCAATAAATGTAATTCATCATATCAATAGATTTAAAAACAAGAATCATGTGATCATCTCAATAGATGGAGAAAAAGCATTTGACAAAATACAGCATCCCTTCATGTTCAAAACACTAGAAAAAATAGGGATAGTAGGAACAAACCTCAACATTGTAAAAGTCATATATGCTAAACCCAAGACCAACATAATTTTAAATGGAGAAAAATTGAAAGCATTCCTTCTAAAACTGGAACAAGACAAGGATGCCTTCTTTCACCACTTCTATTCAACATTGTCCTTGAAACACTAGCTAGAGTAATTAGAAGAAAGAAATTAAAGGTATACAAATAGGTAAAGAAGAACTCAAACTACCACTATTTGCCAATGACATAATTCTATATTTAGAAGATCCATAAAGTTCCTCCAAAAAACTTCTAGAATAAATGAATTCAGCAAAGTAGTAGGATATAATATCAATACCCATAAATCAAATGCATTCCTATACATCAGTAATGAATCCACTGAAAGAGAAACAAAGAAAACTACCCCATTCACAGTACCCTCAGAAAAAATAAATTAAATACTTGGGAATCAATCTAACAAAAGAGGTGAAAGACCTCTACAATGAAAACTACAGAACAGTAAAGAAAGAAATTGAAAATCTTAGAAGACAGAAAGATCTCCCATGCTCCTGGATAGGCAGAATTAATATTGTCAAGATGGTTATACTATCAAAAGTGTTATAAAAATTTAATGCAATTCCTAATAAAGTCCCAATGTCATTCTTCATAGAACTAGAGAAAGCAATCATGAAATTCATTTGGAAGAATAAGGGACCCAGAATAGCCAAAGCAATCCTTAGCAAGAAAAGTGAACAGGAGACATAACAATACCAGACTATATTACAGAGCTATAGTAATAAAAACTGCATGGTGTTGGCACCAAAATAGACATGTAGACTAATGGTACAGAATAGAAGACACAGAGACTAACCCACATAAATACAGTTATCTCATACCAGGCAAAGGCACCAAAAACATTCACTGGAGAAAAGATAGTCTCTTCTACAAAAGGTGCTGAAAAAATGGACAGCCACATGTAACACAGTGAAATTAAACCCCTCTCTCTCACCCTGCATGAAACTGAAACTCAAAGTGGATCAAAGACTTAGGTACTAGAACAGAGACCCTGTTCCTACTAGAAGAAAATGTAGACCCAAATCTTCACCATGTTGATCTAGGATCTGACTTCCTTAAGAAGACCCCTAAAGCACAAGAAGTTAAATCAAGAATCAATAAATGGGATGGATTCAAACTAAAAAGCTTCTTCTCAGCAAAAGAAACAATCAATAATGTAAAGAAAGAGCCTACAGATTGGGAGAAAATCTTTACCACATGCCCCTTGGATAAAGCATTGATCTCTAGGATATATAAATAACTCAAAAAACTTAATACCAAAAACAAAAACAAAAACAAAAAACAATCAAACAAAAATAACCCAATCAGTGAATGGGCTAAGGAACTGAACAGACACTTCACAGAAGAAGATATACAATCAATCAACAGATACATGAAAAAATGTTCAACATCTATAGCAATTAGAGAAAACAATTCAAAACTACTCTAAGATTTCATCTCGCTCCAATCAGAATGGTAATTATCAAGAATACAAGCAACAATAAATGTTGGTGAGGATGTAGGGAAAAAGGAACATCAAACATTGCTGGTGGGAATGCAAAATGGTGCAGCCTTATGGAAAGCAGTATGGAGATTCCTCAGAAAACTTGGAATGGAACCACCATTTGACACAGCTATCCCACTGCTTGGTTTATACCCAAAGAACTTAAAATCAGCATACTACAGTAATGCAGCCATATCAATGTTTATAGCAGCTCAACTCACAACAGTTAAACTATAGAACCAACCTAAGTGTCCTTCAACAGATGAATGGATAAAAAAATGTGGTATATATATATATATATATATATATACACATACACACACACATATACATATATGATGGAATATTAGTCAATCTTAAAAAGAATGAAATTATGGCATTTTCCAGTAAATGGATGGAGTTGGAGAATATCATGCTAAGTGAAACCAATTCCAAAAATCAGAAAGTGGAATATTTTCTTTGATACACAGATGCTAATTCACAATAAGGAGGGATGGGGCACTAGGGAAGAATCATTACTTTATATGTTAGGTAGGGGAGAGTGAAGGGAGGGGAAGAGGTATGGTGGTAGGAAGGATAGTAGAGCAAAACAGACATTATTACTTCATGTACATATATGACTGCATGACCCATGTGATCCTACAATATGCACAATGAGAAAAATGAGAAATCACACTCATTTGTGTATTATTTATCAAAATGTATAAATGCATTCTATTATTATGTACAACAAACAGAAAAAATAAAAAAAGTAATTAAAAGAGTAAAAAAATAAAATTTTAAATATAAATTTTCTATATTAAACTTAATAAATTTCCAACTTTCCTGTACACTGTATGCCAATATTTAATGCATAGGATTATTTCAATAATTTTTATTTTATAATAATAGAATGATATAATAGAGACAGTATTTAATAATATGAAACTTTTTCATTTTGTTTTACCTTGGCCAATCATGATATTTCATTTTTTATTGTTGTTTATGTTTATATGATTATATAAATAGAAATAAATCAGTAATAATAAAAATTCAACATTTGTCCCCAGAATTCCATAACTACTCCCATAGCTAATTTGAGAATACACACCAATAGAAATTCCCAAAGAAACTTTTAATATATACATATACTGAAAAGGCTTATTATCTTAAGTATTAGAAAGTAAGTTACTTGTATGTTATAATGTATTTTGGGCCAAAGTCTAACTTGAATCCATAAAAGGAGAACTTTAAAATTTTGGGAAACAATGCATAAAATGACCACACCAAATGATACATAAGTGAATCACAGATGAACCATGCTATTTCTTGTGAAGAAATCAAAATTCTGAAAATCCATGCAATAGTAGAAGTAGTATTTTCTAGCATTGACACAAGTTTTCAAAAGATAAAAGGAGTTAAAAGCCTTCTAAATAAATGTCTACATATAAATAGTTCATCTGCTTCAGAGAACCATGATAAATAGCTGTACACATGTGACTAGTGAATTCTCATTAGAGTCCCAGAAATTATTCTGTTAATGTCTGTTGAAATGATACATGATGGAATGTTGGCTAAGCATAAGATGTAATTCCCTTTCTATGTAAGGTTCACAAGTGAACTCTTAAGAGCACGTTATATCACTTCCTAATGATTTTTCTTATCAGTTTGCTAAGTTATGCAATAGTTCCTAAAATAAAAATCAATACACTTCATGCAGACTGCCTTGGTTCTGATATAGAAAAATCCCAAATGAGAAAGGACTAAGCTCAGGGATGAGATTGTATTTGGCTTTACAATAGACATATCCTCTACTCTGATGTCTGATGTGTGTGTGTGTGTGTGTGTGTGTGTGTGTGTACACACAATATCTAATATATGTATATACACATACACATGTAATGCATAGGATAATTAATATGTAACTCATATCCTGTGCTGATCTAGTCAATTGTTTCCATCAGCATTGATTTCAGATAACCAAAAAGTCTTAACTATCTTCTGGGAATTGCTACAAGTCCCATTTATTGCAATTTACATGTAGTTCCTAGGATGATACATAATATATAATATGTATGTAGTACATTTATAATATGTATATGATATATAATGCATGATATAATTGAAAATTTCACCACTGTTTCCAAATGCAAAACTGCAAAGTGATCAGAACTTCACATCTGTAATATAAGTTCATTAATAGTGATTTTTCTTCTCTACCTAAATTATTTCAAACCCTTTTGTGATTAGATTTCAAAATAATCATGAAATGAATGAATGAAATAGAAATAGGTATGAGTAAATTTACTTAATTTGAACATTTAAGTATTCTAAATGAACAACTACATTTTTAAAAAATCCTTGAGTTAAAAGGCACAATACAGATAGAATAAGCTACTGTAGAACACTATTTGAGGAAAACAAATATGCAAATAATTTATTAGAAAATTGACATCTGAAGTAAGATACTTTATTTTTAAATTCATATTTGATAATATTTCTTCTGGAACACTGAGTCATGAAAATGAGCAGCAAGAAATATACTACATGACCTTATTTTCCTTTATTCATTTTACATTTGTGTGTGATACCAAAATTATATAAAAATATCTTACTGCACTCATGAAAACTATGTGAATTTTTCTGCCTTTTATTAATACCACCATATATCTCTTTGTTTTGCAGATGACTCCTAAAAATCCACATCCTTCATAAATCCATCTTAGATTGATCAGAAAGAGATTAATGATTTCTACTGGAACCAATTTATCTCAACCTTGAAGTCTAGGTTCTACTCCCTTTGTTCTTCAATCCCTAACCAAAAATTTACACTTGAATTCTTTCCAACTTGCAAATGGTCAGAACATACTATGAATAATTTTACTGTCCCTGTATGCCTCCATGTAACATTCTTATTTCATAGCATAAACCTTTTTTCTTTGTTTTGCTGTATCACTGCAACGTGATTCAGATTCTAAATCTTTGACAGATAGAAATCCTCCGACTGCAGGATAGACATCATGTAACAAAACTCCATCAATCTATTAATAATTTATTCTTCTATGTACTAGAAATTGACAAAAAAGTTGGGAATACAAAAGATAATGAGGCACAGTGCCTGACCTTAACATGTTCACTTTAATGGTAACTGGGGAAATTATGTATACAACTGTGTATAGTTTTTATAACATAATACTGTAGTTACAAAAATCCCCAAATCTCAGTATCTGACTTAATTTCTTGCATTAAATATTGACTGTAGTGGCTATACATTGACTATGGCTTTTTCTCCATGTCTTTTTCACTCTCAGATTGAGAATGAAGGAGAAGCCTTACTTCAGAAATGCCATTTTTGTAACAGATGAAAAGAAAAAAAGAATCGTAAAACTCCTTTGTGACATATACATAAACTCCATTCAAATTCCATTAGCCGAAGCAAGTCATGTGGCTAAGCTTGGTGGAAACACAGCAAGAAAATATACTCTGCCCATATAATGGCACTGTGAGTTACAGGGCTCAGGTAGAAATGGAAAATTCTCCTACAGGGTGAACAACAAATTGGAAATAAAATATAATTTATAAATAATTTGGCATAAAACAATGCAAGCAAATATGCAATGTGTTCTGAATCCTAGAAATGGGGTCAGGCACATATAGCATTTGGCAGCAATAAGAGAGAAAACAGTGGTACTTCAGCTGGGCCTTATAGATTGAGTAGGAGTTTGTCAGGGTAATAAGATGGGAAAGATATTCTAGACAGAAGGTAAAGATATGCATTTGCAAAGACATAAATGAACTAAGAATTCGTCTTGTTCGGAAAATGGTGAGCTGTTCAGCATAGTTGCAAACTTAGATTGTTTGTGGTAATAGCAATCTGAGATTAAATGCAATCTCGCAAACTTTGACTGTCATGTTTAGATTTCCCATGAAGATTGATTTTTTTTGCTTTTTTTCTGTACCAGGGATTGAACCCAGGGGCACTTAACCACTAAGCCACATCCCAGTTTTTGTTTTTTGTTTTTTTTTTTTGAGACAGATTTTTGCTATGTTGCTTAGGGTTTCTGAGGCTGACTTTGAACTTGCAATCTTCTTGCCTCAGCCTCCTGAACCACTAGGTTTATAGGTGTGTGCCACCATATGTGACTGAAGTTTGATTTTTAGCAGAGTAGTGTCCCATACAACCAATTTTGGGCCAGACAATTAATTTGTCTTATTCTCAATCATAAAATGGAATTTGGGATCAAATTATATGTAAAATTCTTTCCAGGCTATTAGCACATGATCCTATTGTTTTCAATTATTCAATTTAGTTGATTTTTCATTCATAATGCAAATTTTCAAGATTTCATTTCTAGATTTGCATTTTCCCAAATCTCAAAATTGAATTAAAAATTTCTCTTTGATCACATAAGGGTCCATAATAATTATTCAAAACCTATTTGTATGTCTTGAAGTATGCTTCCAAATCCAAAATATGCAAAGCAGGTTTTCAAATAATTATATTTGGATCTGTACTAAGTCATTTTTTTTAAACAAAATGTATCAGAGAAAAATATTCATTCAGCAGAAATCTCAGATTACTGGCCTACATTTTTCAGTGCTTATTTTCTGCAAAGAAAAATCAAATTTTTATCTAACTAGTAAATGTATTTGTTATATTTTCATTTGCTATATGTGATTTGTAAATGGAAAAAATTGAATTAAGTAAATACACTCAAGATTGGCCAGATTATATTCAGGTAACAAACAATCCTTAAATCTCAGTGGTTTACAATATCAAAGGTTTGTTCTCAATTCACCCAAAGGTCACTTCCAGTTCAGGAATTCTCAAGAATAGCCATACTCATGGACTGATCAGTATTGCAGGTGGATTTAATGTTCCAAAAATCTTTTATCAACACGCATTTCACCATCCTGTTAGCAGGACAAAATGTAAATGTGAGAGTGAAATACCAGCAATTAAATGCTTCTATCTGAAAGTATCATTGGTCATTTCTGCACTCCATCATATCTATCCATATTTCATTGCCTAGAGGAAGTCACAAGTCCTCTTTACTTCCAGGATACAGGCACTTCTGTATTTCTAGTGTTTCCAAAAATAGAAAAGAGTCACATTGCTATCACAGAATAGCATTAACAACTATCATCTAACATGGAACAAGCAAGAAGTTAGCATTTGTTTACTGCCTTCTATGTGCCACACTGGGTTAGGAACTTTCCTATTTAACTTAGTGAATGTTCACTCACACACGCGCGTGCACGCGCGCACACACACACACACACACACACACACTCACACACACACACACACACATACCTTATTTGGTATATTAGAGTACGTCCATTTTGCAAAAGGAAGCAAGCAAATAGTAACAAAAAATGAAAATGATACCTTAAACTTGTTCCCAAAGATAAGAGGAATTTAACTCATGATTTATTATTCCAAGACCTGTGTTCTTTATACGATCATTTTATATTTGAATGTCTCTGCAAACGTATACACATAATAAATAAAAACTATTATTTTTATATCTATCACTTAAGAAGGCAAGTAGAAATTTTAATGGTTATAATTTTCCTCTTTTCTTGAAAACAAGATTTAGGAAAACATTTTATTAAGGTAATTAAATATCAGATTATCTGATTCACATGCAATTGAGGAAACTCCATATATCGTTCTAACTTTTTTGAGTGTTCTGAATTTGCTCTTTTAGAAATTATAAACATCAGACTCACTGGCTAAAAATTCATCCTTTTTTTGTGCTTCATCCATCAATGGCCATAAGAATTAAAAATGGAGCCCAGTTCAGCATAAAATGTGAATCTAGTTACATGAGCCTTTTTTTAAGTTCAATGATAAGTAAAGAGCATTCATACCCATTGAATATCTTATCTCAGTGTTTCAATGAGGTAGGATGATGGTCTTGCAAGAGAGATTATTCAACATGGTCTATAGATTTTATTTTTAAGTTGAAAAAGTAACCTGCAATATTGCAAGGATAATGGTTTCTATATACTCTTGAAGGCAGTCAATAGCTCTATAAAAAGGCCAGGGAATGCATTGCCCCTTTCTTCCAAAAATGACTATTATGATTTTTTTAAAAACTTGAATTGACAATAGATTTAGTTTGCATATATTAATATTCACCCAAATTATCTATTTTGGATATTAAAAAATAAGGATAGGATTTGTGCATATGAAACAAGCTCTTTCTGTGTTGCTGAAATTCTTGAATAAGTTCCACTGATTGTGCTTCCCTTTCTCTGCATCAGAACATGCCTAGGAGATATGAAGAAGGAAAGGGTGCAAATCTCTTCTCATGTAGTAAAAATAAGATTTATTTTAAAATCTTAGAAGATAGTGTAACTAAAAAAATTACTAAAATTGAGGACTTCTAATTGACTATGTTTCCTAAGCATTGATCATCTAGATATGTTCTCAATATTTTGTGAAGGAAAAATTATTCTTGTTAACATAATTGTTAAAATCCAAAATGATGAAAGATCAAAATAGACAAAGAACTTTTAAGATAGTTAATATATTAAGGAAATGTAATACATTTCTGGACTGATCAGGTTTAGATAGTTTTGGCAATTCATGCAGAATTCAATATAATATTTGGTGCAACACACAGAATACAGAAAATATCCACAATGAAATTAAAGTTATTAAACTTCTTATCACAGGTGGTAGAAGATTGAATTAATTAATTAAAATAACACATGCAAACATTAAAACCTTGAGTCATGTTATTTTAATGAAAACATTATTCAAAAGAGACTGTTATATATTAAAAAATTCATTAATTGTTCTCTTTGATCATTGAGCTGTCTATATGTTATCACTTATTGTGTATTGAATGGAAAATATGATTTCTAATCTTTCCAACAAGTCCAGAAGATAGTTATTGTCATTCTTATTTATGGATAGTATTTAATAGAGGCCAAGCATTATGAATTCTCATGCCCAGGTTGATGGTGAGCAAAGATCCAAACCTTCTGCTGAGCAGTCCAAATCTCTGAGGACTTTCTGAATCATCAGTCTGTTGCCAATAATGGCACTTCAAGACCCAAGTCATGTGGGCCGGTCCATAATTTTATAGCCACTTTTTGTAGTTCAATTTTTTTCTCTAGAAACCTCTTACATTTTTTATGTCCCCTTTCATCCATTGACATTGATTTTGACCTAATTGAGACCACTGTTAAATTTTTCTTCAACTTCTTTAAAATTTCTTTAGTCACCAAATATATTAGTGTTTAGCAATTTATCCTGCTGTGCACTGAGGGTAAAAGATAATAAAATGTTTTTCAAAAAAAGCCTAAAATTCTTTGATTCTCCTTCCTTTAAGAAGTAGAGTCCATGTCTCCTTCTTGAAATTAGGCTCGACCAACAGAATATGATAGAAGTAATTCTGTGCCTCTATAGAACCAAAACTCAAGGCATTGAGAGCTGCTACTTCCTGTCTGATATGACATGGAGAGACTGTGGCAGTCTAAGCTGAGATCACAAGTCAACAGCCAGCAACAACCACCAGACATGTGAGAAAATTCTTTTGAGATGATGCCAGTCCCAGGCTTCAATCAAGAACTGTCCAGTTGAACACAGTCAACTTCCAGAACTGAGAGAGAGAATAATAATGAAATTGTTGCTGATTTAAGATTTAGGTTGACCCATTATGCAGCAAAAAAGCAGAACCAGTAGATAAAAACCAAAATCCATAACAAAAAAAAAAAAAAAAAAAACTAGCAGAAAATGAAGACTTTTTTTTACATTCCTCAAAATAACCTCAGGAAAGGACACATATTTAGATGGGAAATATGTATTGGTTGACTGATTGGTACATTCAAAATATAAAGAGGGCATATTTTGAGGGTAGACATGTTTTGATCACCTTGTGGTGGGTAGGGTGGTACTGTATGGCTGAACAGAGTTGTTAAGGAATTCTAAGTGCACTGTGGGTAGGAGGAGTGCATCCCATCCTACCCATCCCATCTACAGCTACTAATATGAGTTTCACTGTTTCTTAAATTATTTTTGCCAGATTCTTTGGATTTCAAATAAATCCCTACTCAGAAGAGATTTAAAATATCTGTTTTCTCTAGGCATTGTAATTCTCTGGCTAACAACATGATGAACAGGAGAAGGAGGTGGGGAATTCTAGGAATGAAACCAGGTGCCACTGCAGGAGAAGCTAATGCCAGTGGAATGTCTTCAGGCAGAATTATGTCTGTCATTGAGGGATATGGCACATTCTTTTAGGAAATTTAAAAATATTCCAATATTGATTGCAAATATTTCAAAAAAGTAATTGCCCTCTTAAATGTAACATGTCTTCTATGAGGTTACTGTTTTCAGAAAAAGGAGATTTGTGTCAAGGTAAAACACGGAAAACATGATTGTATAGTCACATATTACTTTAATAAGACTCTGAGTAAAAAATTTGACATTTTGTATTGGTCTAATTATTCTGCTCCATAGAAAGGAAGAAATAAAAGAAGAGGGAAGTAAGAAAAAAGGAAAAGAGAATAAACTCTGTATATAGCAGATTAGCAACTTATCACTGAGAATGTCAAATAATGTGCTTTTTTTGTGAGCTCTAAGATCTTTTAAATTATTGGATATTGTTTTTGCAAAAAAGAAAAATTGCATAAAATAGATTAAATAATATATGTTTAATTACATGTTAAATTGAGTATGAACCTTGAAAAAATACATATGAATTGATAATTGTAGGTTGTCCATATTTTAGCTGAAAGTATATAGATACATGCCATATTCAGGTATTCACAAGAAAGTCACATAATCTAAAGAGATGAAATTATCTAAAAAATTCAAAGTCATAGTTTATGTAATTAAAGGGAATCAGAGAGGTCTTGTTACTTGGTTCATGGCCTGGGAAAAGACCTTCTGTAGTACTGAAATGAAGCATTATTACTGTCTCACTTACTCATTCTTGGAATTGGTTTAGTGATTACTTCAACATCGACATCAGTGAAAAACATTTGACATCTGGCCTAGAAAATCAGACAGTCGACCACAGAGACTTTGATTAAAAAACTTCATGTAATTTTCTCCAATCAGTAGCTGGGCCTCTTCTTTTATCAGAATGAAGGTTGCTCTCATCACCTGCAAATTTATACCAAGGCTTTAAACAAACAAGCATGAAACTTTTACATGAAAATCCCTTCCTGAAGGAATACTTGCTGAGGAACTTGATGATTAGCTGTGCTGATGATTTGATTTCTTCAGTGTGAAATAAGCCTGGAATGTTTTGTATGTTTTTTTTTTTTTTTTATCCCAGTTATGTGTGTGCATGTATATGTGTTTAGCCTTCATCTCAAAGCATTTTTGGAGAAAACTCTACATTAGCTGCTATTGCTTGCAGAGAAAAGGGGAAAAAAAAGAAAAAGCAACAGCTCCTTTCACATCATCTGTGTGCCAGGGACTATTCTGAAGTCAGAAATCATGCAAGCCACTAGGGTTCTGTATGTTTAACCTCCTATAGAGCAGAGCCATTCCCATTACTGAGAAGAATGAACCCTCAGGGACACAACAATAGAGATCCTGAAATGAACTGCACTGCAGTATTGCCATGAATTAAAGTCTCCATCAGAGGCTGTGGCTCTTGGCATTAGAGAGCAAGGGCTTCGATGAAGTCGAGCAGAGAACTCTGCAGTAATGAGCCATCCTGCTGCCTTTTCTCTTTGAAGACAATTTATATGATGAAACTTGATAATTAACTTATGTCCAACAAACTAAATCCAATATATCTGTTTTCAGGTCAGAGGCAGTGGCTGTAGTCTCCTGGAATATGCTACCCCATCTACTACTTCCTTGACAAGGACACAGTCCCTGCTAATACAGTGTCACAGTAAATTTGCTTATCTCTTAAGAACAAGGAGGTGTGCTGTAAAATATGTATGTCCTATCAAAACATTCATAATAAAATCCTAATAAAATTAGAAAGTTAGAATAAAAGGAAATCATGGTCTTCAATTGTATGTCTTGAAATTACCTTCAATAATGGCTGATACATTATATATGTGATGACTATTACACACACACACACACACACACACACACACACACAAATGCTTCAGCCCATGAGCACACAATTGGTTTCGCAGGCTCAGTTTCTAAGGAAAGAAGATAGCATGATGAAGCAAAAATCAACTTTTCGCAATTCTACAACCTGATCTTTCATGGTTTACAAATTGTCATTGCACTATTATACCCTGGAGAATATGAAATCTATTCAATGATTAGAGACATGGCCAAAAAAAAAGAGCATTTTCTTTTTGTTACTACCTGAAATACAAAGCAAGAAAACATTGAAGGGGTAAAAAAGAAACACTTGGATCATTTTTCAAAATGTCAATGTTTTATTTAAACCTGCCTGGGGCTGATCTTTGCACTCAATCCATGTACATGGAATGGTGTTGGAATTACAGCTCTCAGATGGGAAGAAAGAAATACAAGGCAGATTTTGCATCACAAGTTGTGGTCTTGATACATACTTAGAACAGTCATTTATTGGTCCATTGGCCTACGTCCTCATGAAATCTGATTGCAGTTTTGGAAATCAGGCAGAGAAATAAAATCTGCTCTTGGAGATGGTATCTATTGGAAAACACTTTCATTACGTGACTGCTAAAGGAAGTATTCTGCTGGAAAAAAGTGATTCGTTCCATGAAAAAATACATCTAGAGGAAATTGATATTTAGTTACTCATATCAACCATGCTTATAAAAAGGAGATTCTGTGTTTTTATCATGTAAAAACATTACATTATTAATCTTTCTAAATGTGTTTATTTGTAAAATGCCTACCATTTGAAGCTTAAAACTGCTTCTCACAATTTCTTTTCAAATATAAAATTTATTGCTGAAAAATTAACCCCTTTTTTACAATTGCAAGTTAACCCATTAATGACCTTAAATGTAGACATATTTTTAATTGAAGAGCATAAGTTTATGCCATTTTCTTGAAAATTTTTTTAACATTTTGATTATTTTATAAGAAAAATAATACAAAAAATGGTTGGTTTTGTGTGGCATATCAGTGAAATCATTAAATAGTCTCAAAGGTGAATAGATATCGGGACAAATGTCTTCATTCTAAATCCCTAATCATAGGATTTTTATAAGTAGTCAACTGATATATACCTATTTCAGGTGAGACAGCCCAATGTGGGAAGTGATCTTACTATATTAGAAAGTCTCTTGAATATATTGAACTGATGTTCCCTGTAAACTTGTACATAGTTTGTAAGAGTGAACCCATAGTCCTAGACAAGCTTTACATTTTCTCTCATGCTTTCACATTGTCTGTGTAATCAAATTCACAATTTATTAAATCCATGGCATACAAAGATGCTCAATTCTGATCTCTGATGTTAAACATTGATCAAATAAAGGTGTTCATTTTTAATAAAGGAAGTTGAATATATAAGTATTTTTTTCCTGGCAAACAATGTTTCATGAGGGCAAGTGGGTCCTAAGCACTTAGAACAGTGTCTAATATATCAAGTGCTCAATAAATATTTGTTCAATGAGTGAATTAGTTATGAATAAGAAAACCAATGTTATATATAAAGCAGGCCCTTGAAATGACACGAATTTGTCAGTTCAAGGTGATCAAGAAATAGTGATTTATAGACAATAGTCTCTACTTTAAGTTTGATTCCTTGGGGGCAAACAAGCCCATGACTAGTGGTTTGTATTTGAAAACTCTAGGGTACATAAACAACAAAACATTTGGAAAGTCTTACGACACAGAAAATCAAGTACTAAATTTTGTGGGAGAGAAAAATAAGAGAAAAATGAGTTTGGAGAAAGGAAAGTTCTCTGGAACTTGGAGAAACATCTTAACAAAGAGTTGGTAAGTATTTAGTATCTGCCAGGGGCCAGACTGTGAGCACAGTTAGTGTTGGGTATCAATACACAGGGAAAGCTCTATTTACAATCCTAACCCTCTTTTAGGGGTGATCTGATGCAGTTACAACAAACGCTGCTTAGGAAACCAGGGAAGGACTTGCTGAGAGGCTGACATTTGAGGAAAGAATGACCCTATGGAGCACATGAGCCAAAATGGACAAATTGATATGACACTGTTCTGTGAAACTGAGAAAACAAACATTTCAGAGAAGCAGTGCCTGAACTTGAATCTGAGTGGAATAAATGATGCATTAATTAATGATTTCTGTCAAATGTAACCCTCAAATTCTGTGACTTAAAAAAATAAACTTGTTTCTCTTTCAAGTTACAGTCCGAGCATAATCAATTGAGAACGGATGGGTTCATCTCATTGCACAAAGCCAGGCTCCTCCTATTGAGTTGCTCAACCATTTCCAGCCACAAAGCTTTCATCCATGCTTCAAGACAACTGCCTGGGTGCCTGCCATTGTCTACATCCCACTCAGTGGAAAGGAGAGAGGCAGAAGTAAGAGGCATACTCCAAGGTCTTCCATGGTATATGCCCTTTCTCTCCATTCATCCTAATATCCTATGACTGCCAAGTCAAATCCCTCTGCTTCCCTTCTTCCAGGTTTGAACCCATCTTTTTCATGCTTTCACTTCAAGATCAGGACCAAGCCCTGGGGATTTCAATGTTAGAACACTGGGTACTGAAACTCTTGACTCTCTTTTGGGTTTTCTTATGCTTCGTTCCTCTTTCTCATCACCTTCATTAACAGAATGGGTTTGAGAACTGCAGTTGACAAGAATCTCTTTTTCTGAAAGATGCTACCAAAATGAGAGAGTGATCATTTGTGGCTAGATGTCTTAATTTGTAGCACTGTTATTGCCTTCTTGCTCCAGCTTCATTGTGACTAGGAGGATGATTCCTGATAAACGTGTCTCCTAACTCTGATCTACTCTCACAATCAAGGGAGTATGACTAGCAAAGGCAGATTGAAATCACTCCCATGGCCCAGACCATGCTAGCAAGTTGCAGTTGATTGACAAAACCACATCATAATGGCTGTCATCGTCCTGCCAGATGAAGAAAATCTTCCTTTTTGTCCATCGGGCATTTCATGAAGAAAATTGTTAGTTAAATTCTGATTCCAGGATCTTTATAATTGGCAATGATGCATGCCTCAGCAAGACACCATGTGATTTACACACACTGGGCTGGGCCTCAGTGGAGGAAATTCAAACTGGAATTGATTTGTCTTCTACTTGGAATGTATGTCAGATACTGAAAGAGAATAGAAAATGTCCTAATGAGAGCAGCCACCATTATACCTTTAGGCATTGCTTTTGCAAGGGCTCATGGAAGAGTTGGAGCCCTGTAAAGCTGGTTTTGTTTCAGCATGTAGAACCTAAGAATCCCTTCCCAAGACTAGGCATATCACAGAACAACCTCTGACTACAGTTCATTAATTTCTTGCTATTATAAGACAACATCTCAAAGAAGAAACAAAGTCAATTAAAAAAGTAAATATTTTTTAAAAGATTGCTTCCAACTCCACAAATTTATTTGAGACACAGGTACTAAAGACTTGATTGATTATGCTAATGGAGAGTTTTGATGTTATTAAGAAAACCAAAATTGACAATATAACTAATACTACTACTACAATAATATGTATATATGAGCTCATATATACTCTTCTTATTTTTTAAATTCACAACTAATATTTTTTACCAAGTGAGCCTGAAGGTAGGTTTACATTTAATATATACATATTAATTCATGGTTGAAAATTCCCAAATCTAAGCAAGGAGGAAAATAAAGCTAATATCCAACATTGAGTATGGAAAAGAAATCCTAGGATATTTCCATGTGTTTCCCCAGATGTTATAAATAACATTTCTGTTTCCCCTTGGAAAAATGCTTCCATTTCCATGGAATAAATGGATTAAATGATGCACAAAAAGACTTTAATCTTTAGCTGGATTCCAATCAGCTTCTTACCTTCCATTCTTACAGAATGTGAGCTATTGATGTTATTTAAGGTTCCTTAGCTGAGAAGTCTGCAGTTAAATCATTATGGAATTTTGTAACTATGAATGGTTTGTGAGCATTAAACATATTGCTGTTAAACACAGTCCTATATTCCATTGGCTAAAATATAAAACAGCTAGTTTTTGAGCCATTCACTCTCAAAGAAATAATTTACTTTATTTAACTCCTGGGGAGATGTCCATCTATTCTTGTATATTCTGATAGTACTTGTCTGTGCTACCTTTCTCTCCTTTGAATTTTAGTAGAATGAAATACAGAAATGGCCTACATTGCTCTCTTTCCCCTACGTAGATAAGGAGCTTGATACTAACATTTACTGAATAGCTATTTTTCCCAGTCACTGGGCTAGCATTTAGCATGCCTCCTCTTATATAATCTTACCACAACCCCATGAATTGGGTATTACCTTTTTTTACAGCTGAGCAAACTGAGGTTTGGAGAGGTTAATAACTTTTCCAAGGTGACACAGCTGTTAAGGGGCAGAACCAGGCGAGAGCACAGGTAAATTCACCTCCATCATTTAAGCACTATGTAATAAACCAGTAGATCTCTATGTGTGGTCCTGGGACCAGCAGCACCAGCATCCCTTGACAATTTGTCACGAAGACAAATTATTGGGCTCTATGATAGAACTACTGAATCATAAACTCTGAGCATTAAGATCTAACATTCTGTGCATTATAGAATCTTTTGGGTGGTTTTGATGCTAAAATTGGAAAATCACTGAATTACATTATACTTCCACCATAATGATGTGTGTAATGCTCATAAACAATTCATATTTGCAAATCTCCATAACTATCTAATGGGTGGACTTTTCAGCTAAGGAACCTCAATAAATAACATCAATAGCTCACATTCTGTGAGAATGAAAGGCAAGAAGCTGGGTTAGAATCCAACTAAAAGCTAGGATCCTTTTGTGCATCATTTTATTCATTTATTTCCTGGGACACAAAGGACTTTTCTAAGGGGAAACGAATTTGTTATTTATCACATCTGGTAAGCAACGTGTTCTTTACTTGATTTGGTTTTAGCCAGTCAAAAATAAAAACAGCATCAAACCAGTAAAGAGTGTGCGGAAAAGTTCTCAATTGACCTGGTTGACCAGATACTCAAGATTTTGATGATTCCAAATGGTAAGGGACTGAGGGGATGGGCAGAGAATTTAACTATTAGAAAAGCTGGCAAGATGAAATGGGAGATGTTTCATCTGATGCAAAATTAAAATTCGAGTTTCCTTGTTAGGCAAGCGTGCTTCTGCGCATCAACCATAATACCAGGGTCTGGTCATTATAAAATAACCTATTTTAACCCAGGAAAATTCATGCTGGCAAAGTGGGTTTGGAGCAGTCAGTGTAGTGTTTCAAAAAATATGAGAAAGAAAGCTAGAACACAGTTTTAGTGAAAACATGCTTCTTAATTCATATTAACTGTCTATTAGGATTGTGCTTACTGATGTGAAAGGTTTGGAAAAACTATGTGAGATATCACATTAAAACAGGAAACAGATGGTGCTTAACTGGGTATGCAGGTGAGGAAGCAGAAGCTTCCTCATTTGGCTGAGGGATGCACAACAAGAACAGCAGCGACCCTGTTTGTTCTTTAGTCCGAGTCTGAGGAAAATATCAGTATGTTTGTGAATTATTGTGCATCATGTTTAATATGTACTAATTTACTTACATAGAATCTAACACGATAACAAGAATATAATCTGACCAAAATTCAGTGAATTGTGGTTTATTCCTGCTACTACAATTATTTCTGCTTATTAAAACCATTTCTTCTCATGTTAATATAGAGCATACTGGGTTTTAGAGCATGAAAGATTCAGCACAAATTTAACCATTTGCAAGTCAAGGTAATACTAGAATAAACTAAAATAATTTATAGAATGTACTAAAACTGGATTGCAAGAAAATTTATGATAGGCAGTCACACAATAATAAAAACCAAAGATTAATTAACATAAAAAGTCTAGCTGTCATATTTCTCTAAGTAGAAATAATTGTAATGTAATTTTATTTCACTGATTGAGCCTCCAAGTAGGTCCAAGGTAAAGTCAATATGAAAATGAAAGGCCATGAAAGGCACCTTTAGGCCAGAAGGAAAACAGGACATGATCTCACCAGCTTCAGAATTAGAACCATTAAATTATTTGCTCTGCACGTGCATGGGCACATGTGCACGCATACATCTTTAATGATATTCATTATTGCTTCCAAAGAATAGAAAATCTCAAAGAAATATAAACAAGACTAGAAAAAAATCCATTCAGTCTGTCATGGGAAATTATCAAATAGCTAATGCATTGAGTTTTGTTTTTAAAATCTATAAAAATGCTCATTTCATTATTTCTTAATACATCAAAGTATAAGAGGTAAAAGAGAATTCTTTTGTAGACTATAACCAAGAAATTAAATCATTCACCCAGGGCCAATAATCTGACATTTTCCCATACCCACAGCAAAAGTTTACACTATAAGCAAAATTTGGAATAACAAAACAAAACTAGTTTTCTTAAGTAGGACTTTAAGTTGCTAAATATCATTACTAGATTGGTGAGACAAAAGCATTTGCTTTGTTCTTCATCTTTGTATCCCTGGAACACAATGACTGCTTCACTATACTTGCTCAATAAATGTTGGTAGGACCAAATGAAGGACTCTTCTAAAGACACGTAGGTTGGGTCTGACACAGGAAGTAGCATAATGCTCAGGAATGAAGAGAAAACATATTCTTTGGGTATTATAGGTATTTGTCTAAGGCTCCTACCCCATTCTATCAGGGACCTGTTTGGGCCACCCTTCTTTTCACAGCTTCTGAGTGACAGATAATGCAAGTGCATTTTCTGGATTTAGGAGGCATCGTGAGGTTTATGTGGTTTGGACATATTGTGAGCAGTTGGCTAGTGTTGCAAAAGTAGCCTCCTGAAGTAACCTGAAAGAATGGATCCAGAATCTTACAGATGTCCAAAATAAATAAATAAAAAGGCAGTTCTATGCTTCCATTATTTTAGGTAATAACATAGAAACTCTTATTTTTACATTCATGTATTTTTGTTAATTCTCACATTTCTAAAAGTAGGATTTTATACAATTTTTAACTTTGGAGAAATGTAGTAAAACATTAGTATTTAAAGTGTCATTGACTCTTGCACAGAAACTGAAGTTAAGATCCTTTCCTGGCTCACCCCCACCCATAAAATCGCTAAAAATTAGCAGGTTTGGATTCCAATCCTGAATCTTGAGACATTGGCAAGTCTATTAATGTCCTTGGACTTCTGTTATTTTTTTTCTACAAAACCTACTTCCTTTAGTATTTATGAGGATAAGATATATATGTGAAAATGCTTAGATACCTAAAATTCTCCATAAAGTAATACAATCTTTCAATAATAAGATATTAAACATTGACTATCTAGAAAGTCAGAGAATGAAACTTCTGGGTTGCATTAATTTCCTAGTTAATGAAAAGTGACTTTATCAACTTTTATTTTTTTAATGCACTTATGAAATAGATCAGTTATATTTCCTCCTATACCTAGAAAATTAAATCTTAAGAATAAGTGAGATTTAGCTACCTGTTGAACAGCAATTTCATCTGTAATGTTGGACTTCATGCCACAGTGCTTAAGTCTGAAACCATCCTGATCCTACAATCCTTACAAATCTTATTTTTCAAACCTAATGTCTGAAAGTGGATGATTTTTTAAAAATACATTATTTTTTTATATATATAACAAAAGAGTGTACAGAATAAAGTCATTATTGGTTAATGTTACTTTGCCTTGGTGAACATTGGTATTTGTAAGTTTTGAATATGTCTGATTTATTGTCAAAATATTAGAAAACATCAAATGTCTTGGGCATTTTTAACCCAGTTTACATTAAAGAAAAAATTAAAAGAACACATTTGTACATATCACTGCTGACCAGGAATTTACCAAGTGCATAGGCTGATTGAATTTAATTACCCAAGAAGCACTATCCAAAAACAGAATGGGCCTCACAGAGAAAGTGAAAAGAAGTGGTCCTGAGTCTGACTCTGGGAGCCCTGATCTTTGTAATATACAACATTTACCCTGGTGGTTTGGGGGTGACATAATTTAATTTTGGATATGTTACCTGAATATAAGCAGATTTGACAAATTTCCATTTTACTATATTTAATAAGAGGTATTATTTGGTTATTTATTTCTAAAGCACCTATATGGTGATGACAGGAGAATCTACTCTTAATTATGCCTGTAGATAGGAAAATGGAATGTCTTTTATCCTTAACTTTCTAAGATGGTTCTATGTTTTAGATGGGAAATTTTCCTCTTATGTTTTCTTTTTCATATATGGTAAGTAAATAAATCATAACTGTGCAAATAGTTAGAGCACTTTGTTTGGCCATTGCATATCTGTTTTTCCTCCAAGATTATTAGCAATTTAAGGTCAGAGACCAAGTTCTCTTTCTGTGTCCAGGAAGATGGGCACTAACACACCAGAGCTGAGGGCTGGATGGGGCACTGGAGTTCTGCCATGTGCCCAGGACTAACATTTAATTGCTTGAGATCCTGGGGAAGTCACTCCAGGACAGGGAACAAGATGGTTGACACAATGGCGGAGATGAGTAGGATGCCCCACACACTTGGGCAAAATTTTAACCACTGGTGTGGATGTAATTCCCACCCTGGTCAAAAATTGTCTTTGTGTCTTTGCACTGTTCCTGCACATAGTAATCTTCAATAGCTCTATGTTGAATAAAAACAATTAATTTGTTCCATATCTACCAATTAAAACTGAGAGAAGCTAGTCTGGGATTATTCTGGGAAAAACAGGCCAAAAGTCCGGACTGAAAATATTCCTCTAGATAATCCACAAGACAAATAATACACAGCATACACAGCACACATATACAAAAAGACAAATGTCCTATTGATAATGGACTGTACATAGAAAGAAATGGGATGATTATGTATCAATGATACCAATATTCTTCAGTTTTCTAGCTTGGGGTTTGGTTAAAAGCAACCATCCAGCAAACTATCCATGGTGCTGAATGAGTTGTAGTCTAAATAGCTGGACATTGTCCAGCCTCAATTGTGTTAGCATCCTGTGCCCAAATTCACCTATGTGTTGCTTATACCCAGGTAACATATAAACCCACATTTAGATTATGTCACCCCAAACCACCCAGATCAAATGTGGCATAGTAAAAGATCAGGGCACCCAGAGACAGATGCAGGACCATTTATTTTCACTTTCTCTGTGGGACCCATTTTCTATTTCTGGACCATGCTACCTGAATTACCAAATCCAATTTATCCGTGAACTTTTAAAATTCTTATATGTAGAGATTCACTTTTTTTACCTTTTTGTAACCTAAACTGAGTTTAAAATGCCCCCCAAAATCTGATTTTTTAAAAATATTTTTGATGTTGATAGACCTTTATTTTGTTCATTTATTTATATGTAGTGCTAAGAAGTGAACCCAGTGCCTCACACATGCTAGGTAAGCACTCTACTACTGAGCCACAACTCCAGCCCCCAAAATCCGATATTTACTGAAAGTTTGACAATGAATCATATATGTTCACAAATCAGAATTTCATGATAAAAATTCTCCTATTTAAGACTCAAGAAGAAACAAGAAGTCTCAGTTAGAATTTAATACCCCAAAGTTAAAATTCCTAACAACTGGAGGCAGAGGGAGAGCAACTGACTTGTACTAGAAATAATGAAGAACTACCATTGTCAAATAAGCAACAGAAATTTGTTTTAAAATAAGACTAAGGGGAAGAGGGTAACTGGTGCTAAGTAAAACACACTACTTTGGCACAAAAGGACTCAAACTTCATTAAGGAAGGAAGGCTTTTTGGACTAACCTCTATTTTTGCAGAAAGCATTTGAACAATACCTAAGAATGAAAGACTATCTTTTAAAGGAATTAATAGAATCAGTGCTGGTTAAGTTGTATTCATGAATTCCTGTCCTAGCTGGATTTCTTGAATCCTGCCCATTTTCAGGGGAGATTTTATTTATTTATTTTTTAAGTTTTCTAGATGTTTTATAAGGAGACACCTTCAAAAGCAACAGCTTATTTACTCAAAACCTTACAGACAGACATAGTCTTATAAACATCAACTGCATAACAAAGCTGTGGCAGTGTGGCAGGAAGCCTTTAACTCATACCAACTCTCTACTCCATCATGATCAAACTCAGCATTCCACATTTCTACAATAGGCTATAGTCTTTTACTGTCGAGGTCCTCCTTCCCCATTTCTTATCTCGATCTCTTGATCCTCAACTCATTCACGTATCTGATAAGAAAGTTTTCCTGATATCTCCAGGTAAAACATTCTCGTATGGCTCTGTGTGTATGTATAGGATATAGCACATACTATACTCCAGTCTTTACTGTTGTTGTCTGATCTCCCTAAGTTTTAATGCCCATGAGACTAACCTCCTTCATTTTCTTTGGATTCTTTACTCCAGCTAGTAGGAGGCTGATGTGTAGAGGATTCTTGACCTGTTTGACCATATTTATTATTTGTTATGAAAGCAAAAACACATAGTTCAATATTTCTGAAGATTTCTAAGACATACAAAATGAAGACTTCAAAATCCTATATATTTCTGCTCCCTTGGACAAGAACTAAGATTTCTTAAAGAATCTCATTGTAAGAGAATGGAAGTTGGATGACTCCATGATTTCTAGTCATGATCAGGACTCATTCTGTAGTCCTATTGCCAATATCATACTGTGACATTCAGTAAATCTATCTCCTGCAGGTTCTTCAGTTATGTATATTAGAATAATACCTCAGGTATCTCTCTTGAATAGCTAATAAGTTATCTTTAATAATCACTGTCCATGTTTTAAAAAAGTACTTCTATAAAAAGCTTTGATCTACAAAATGAATAAATTCAGGGCTGCTTTCCATAGTTGACCCACTTTACCTTCCAGCTTTTGAATAGAATATACACATTCCTATTTCCTAAATTAGATAATAACATTGAAAATAGAAAATAACATAGAAAATAGATCTTAAAGAAGATATTACTGTTACGTATGATAATTATGTTCCCAAAATAATAATTCCTAATTGGGTTTGTTATCCTGTTTCCCTGCTTTGAAATTTTATGTTTTTTCAAAATTAAATTGCAGCAAAAACTCAGTGATACACTAAAATATTCAAATAAATGATATCACACACACACACACACACACACACACACACACACACACACATATGTCTATATGCTTTACTTTTGTGTGCCTTAACCTAATTAGTAGCAGTTTTGATGTTTGAAAAGCATTAGCCACTTAATGCTAATCTTTTAAATTACAGATTTGTAAATAAATAAATATACTTAAGATATCCAAATAAACCTATCTGGTTGTGGCATTCAAGCACAAGGAAGAGTAAATTGCAAGAAAATGACAATGTATTAAAATAATAACACAAATTCTACATTCTTACGTGGATGTGCTATCAAGGCTAATATAAACACAGTGTACTCTACCTAGCAATTCCCTCCATACAAAAGCGCTCTGCATTTCAAAATCTAGATATTTGGCAATGATGAATGTCATCTAAAGCAGCCATGAGAATGACCCTCATGTCAATATTTCAAAACCCTGCCAAGAAATGTATTCCCCAAATTGTCATAAACAATCTATTTGGCTTCATTGTCTGCTGATAAACATTTCCCATCAATTCTTTCGAAGCATACACTATTGACATACTTCCAGATAATAATAGTCCAAAATAACATTTTCTTAACCTTTTCTTCAAGGTCTTCCCTCATAATAAAATGGAACTTCTAAAACTCTTGTATTATCTTTGTATCAGTGGAAATTTTATTTTGGTCACAAGTTTATAACAAATAAAGTTGTATATTAAGCAAATTCAGTTTCTTCAAATACTTTCAATATTAACCATCACATTTATTTTATTCTGCAATGAAAAGCCACTGAACAAATCAGCAAGACTGTCTGAACACCAGTCCAGAAACCGTGTTTTATTAAGTCACATTTTGAAAAACTGACTTAACTCTTAAAGATCATATCAGTGTTTTTGCCACACTTCACCAGTAGTTATCAGTCAACTACTGATCTATAAATGTACAGTGCCCTGGATTTCCAGACTCCAATTGTCAATCAATTTACCTACTTTGCATTAATCTCAGGCTTTGTGGCCAATGTTTACTATGCCAAAGAATATTTACCAAAGTAAGGAAAGTTGTCAATGTGATAATAACCCATGTCATCAATATTGACTCATCACACGTCCAAAACGCATTTTAATAAATTACCATTATTTTGTCAAAAAAAGAATATACTATAAAGTTAGTTTAACAGAAAATTCTGGTTCTGTTTAATATATAAAAGCACTAATGAATAATGTAGTAGATTGATTCTACTAGTGTAATAGCTCTTCTATAGCATGAAAGAAAAGTGGAGCTACTCTTGGGCAAAGGGGAGGAAAGCATGCATGCACATGGTGTCCCTGCTGGAGGGCAGTTGTCAACTGCACCTGAGGCTTGCTTTCCATCACTGACTAGCTAGGAGGGAAGCCTAACTCCCTGCCCATCACCTGTATTGTGCACTGAGACTGTGCTCATTGTTTCAGTACACATCTAGACAAGAACTGATGTCCTTAATGAGAAATCCCACAGCCTGTTTTAAGCTGGACTATTAAAAACAAACAAACAAACAAACAAACAAATGATCAGAAAACATTGGAACAGAGTGAATGAAAACTCTTAAGGAAACAATGGTAGCAAAGAAGTCAAGTTCCCTCTGGGCGGGACCTATATCAACTCCACTTTCCCAGGGGAACTGCTCGAACCCTAACCTGGTTTAGTTAAGCATGTTGCCGCTAAAGCCTAGAGTTCGTGCTCTGTATACCTTGTAGCATGTCAAAACAGAGAGTTTAACTGGTTCTCAAGGTGATGACAGCTTGCTGTTAATGCATATGTTTGGGGACTGAAAGATCTTAGTGCAAATGTTAACTCTACTAACTATCCATGTAATGAGCAATTTCCGAAGACTCTGACATTTAGTTCCTACATTCATAAATGAGGATGAAAATTGCATCTTCATAGGATCGCTATACCAGTGCTCTTGGAACCTAGAAAATATTCAATTTGTTGTTGTTGTTATTATTCTCCAGTTAAAAGTGGTATCTAATTCAGGAAACATTCCTAATTAGTGGTGAATGGTCAATATGTTTGTTATGATTTCATTGAGTCATGATTCAGTACAGAATGCTAAAAGTCACACTACAGGAAAATATCACCACCACCACCCCTCAAAAAAACAACAACAAAAACAACTAGACAGAGAATGAGATCAGAGTGGTGAGCAACACATTCAAACCCACTCACCGCTTCCAATTCCATTGAGAGGAACAGAGGTAAAAATCAACTTCAATACAATGTACTCAGGATGAGAACTGTGGTCTAAGGACACAATAGAAGGAATAGATTACCCAGACTTGGGGGTCAGTATGTGGAGTGGAAGTTTTCCTTAGGAAGTAACACGAAGATAACTGAGTAAAAATAAGCAGACATTAAACAGGTGCACAGTTTGGTGGAGGTAGGGAATGAAAGATCATAGTGATGAGAGAGGATATAAATGCCGGGAAGTTGCCAAATAGACACAAGAATAACCCAGGCAAAGCCTTGGAGAAAAGGCTGTTGAGAGTGCGGTGATAAGGAGCAGGATGCTTACTGTTACAGAGCTACAAACTTGCATGTCAGGTATCAGGCTGAATGGCACTGGGGCTGGGCAGGAAACTCTGGAGCCACATTGCTTGGAAATGGGTATGGGGTAGGAAGAGGAGAGCAGTACTTGAGTTCCATTCCCAGATGTTCTGATTCAATTGATTTGGGCAACAGTCTAAATGCTGATACTGTTAGCATTGCTTGAAGGTTTTCTTGGTGACATAACATGCAACCAGTATTTAGATTTAAGTTAAATTCAAACCAACCTATCTAAAGGCAGCAGGGGAGTCTGTGAATGGCCTTTCATGAATAAAGAAAATGGGGTTATGATGTCATGCAGCTCGTCAGTGACTTTGCTGTTAGAAGATCAGCACACGGGCAGTTTCAGAACCTCTTAGGAAAGGGTGTCAGTAATGCATCCTCAGGTCCAGAAAACAGGTAACCACAGCCCAGGCCAGGGTTACATCTCTGCTTTTAAAAACAATGAAGGTTGTTTGCAAAGAACCCAATTCTATTTATGTGCTGAAATGTATCCTTTGGGAAAAAATACAAACATTTGAAAATAACTTTGCTAGGTAATAATAATCCCATAATTAGCCTATGGCAAATAGACATTCAGTACACAAATACATTCACAAAAATCTAGCAGGAAATAAATGCAGAGCTTGAAATTTGCTTTGTTTTTCAAAAACATGATCTTAGTGGTACAGCTACATTAAAGCTGATAGTAGCACAACTCACAATAGTCAAGCCATGAAACCTGCCCAGGTGCCTGTCAGTAAATTAGTGGTTAAGAAAATGTGGTGTATATACACAATCGAGTTTTACTCACCAATAAAGAAGAATGAAATTATGTCATTTGGTGGTAAATGAATAGAATTAGAGAACATCATGCCAAGTGAGATAAACCAGACTTAGAAAGTCAAGGGTAGAATATTTTCTCTCATATGAGGAAACTAGAACTAAATAAGGGAAGGCAGAGGGGTGGATATCATAGAGATAGAGAGAAGATCAGTGGAGTAGAAGAAGTTTGAAGAGGAGGGAAGAAGAACTGGAAAGAAGAGGAAATTTGGAATGAATTGACAAAATTACACTATGAGCATGTATAAACATACCACAGTAAATTCCATTTTTATGTGTATTTATAGTGAATCAATTAAAGATAAATTAATACTTAAGCAGAAGGAAGGAAGACCAGTTGAGTAAAGGAAGGGAAACAGGGGGAGGGAGGAGGGAAAGAAAAGAGTGGGGCACCAGGGACTGAAAAGGAGTAAATTAAATTCCAGGCATGTAAGATTATGTTAAAATGAACCCCACTATTATGTATAATTATAATGCATTAATAAAAACATTTTAAAAAACCAAAAATACAACCTCAAAAAAAATGATATGACCATACTTGCTCTTCTATTTCCCAGCATACATGGACATAGGTAAAGTTGCAGGCATAATTTAATCATCTCTCATGGTGGATAGCATATTTCATTCATGTGAAAGGAGTCCTGCTTTTTGGTTAGGTAGGAAATGTTCCTCCAAACTTATTTCTCCAGGCTGTTCACTAACTGGCATTCCTGGTAATGAATATTTGCTTTTGTGAATAATAATATTCCTTTCTTTTATAAGTTATCACCCGACTCCCATCTATAAGCCTCATTTGGGTTAGAAGCTGTTTGATGTGAGGTTCAGCTTCCATCCAGAAAAAATTATTTCCACTATATTTTACATTCACTTTCCCTTTCGTGGGTGTGAGAAAGGGGCCCTTTGCCTGTCGTCTTAGATACTCCCACCATTCATTCTCAGCCTTCAATCCCCCACACACCTCCGTGTGCTAAACCTTATATCCAGATGCTGCAGGCTCTTGACTGCCCTTCAGAGAGTTGAAAATAGAGATGCTGTCATTCTGCAGAAAGTCACATTTATTCACAGTAGGGGCCTGGGTCTTGATGTGAGTGACGATAAATTCAAAAGCAATATGCAAACAAATTATTAGAGGATTTGGATTACCCTTGTCTCTGGAAATTTTATAAATAAAAGTATGATTAACTATTTCAGCCAGTATGACTACATCATCCTGCAAGAAAAAAAAAAAAAAAAAAAAAAGTACAGCTTGTAGGATTTCTGCAAAGGGAAGAAAAGCTGTGTAAGGCACTTACTTCTAATGTTTAAATAAATTTCACCCAAAAGGAGTTATTTTGCAAAGATCTTAGCTTTAGTTATCAATCAATAGATAATAACACAGGATTCCAAAAAGAAATAAAAGATCCAGCACACACTGCTCAAAACCTGCCAGCAAGCAACTCCCCCAAGGAAGAAAGGTAAAAATATCAGAGGGAACCTGGCAGTATCTCCTAGGCATCTACAAAATGTCTAGAAGTGAATGTCATTTTCTCACCAATAATCTGCACTTTAATCTTACATGAAACAATTTTTCACAAAAAGTCTCTGTTCCCTTGTATTTGATAAAGAAAAAGAATTAGAAATAGGCCCAATTTCTTTAGAAAAGTAGGTTTCTTCAGCTTTCGATTGGCCTTTCTCATGACCCCCTATACAAGAAGACAGATAATAAATATAATGATTTATACTGAAAAAAAAAGAGCAGTGAGGATAATGGCCCAAACAGTGCTGTCTTTTATTATGTTACCATAGTAAATAATAGCAGTACCGTTCACACCGTTATACTTAAGGTTGTAGCAGCTATTCCATTATAATTCCTGTTTTTCAGAAGTTTATAACTTGGTCTTGACAATATACTACAGCCTGAAACTAGTCTTTTTATTTTTTTCTTTTTGAGTCAAAAGCTGGTTTTCCTTGATTGCCATGCTATTATTGAATAATCAGCTTGGAATTAAATCACATTTTTATCATTTATTCTGGCTATATTTTGCATATGCATTTGAAAACCTTTTCTGTAACATACCACATACACACATACACACACACACTGGTTTGCCTCCACATTCAACATTTGTATTGAGAAAAATGGAGCACATTCAGTCCATTTAATGTTCATTAATTGGGAAGATCACCATAATAACTTATTACAAAATGCTTGAAAGGCAAACGTTAAAAAGTTTTTATAGAGATTTGCTAATTCTGTAAATAATAGGATATATATTTGATTAAGGTACATAGACTTATTTGACGATAGAAACAGAATTCAGCAAAAGCTTGGTCAGTCCAATTCAACACAAGACATTAGTAAACAGGCCATCTAATATCTTGGGAAGCCAGAAATGAAATGAGCAGCTTTCTTATTCTGCCTCTTTTGAACCCGAATATGAGGAGAGAAATGAGATTTAGACTTTAAATATAGCCTGTCTTAATTTTTATTATCCAAGTAACTTATCCAATACCCCCTACCCCACCGCCAGCTACTTTCTTAGTAAAAAGCAAATGACCTATTCAGTAACACAAAAAGAAGATTTTGGAAACAGAGAAAATTACAAACAGCCCATAACCTGTGTCTGCAAAGTCTGAAACTAACAATAATTTGGTATTGATGTTAATATGCTGACCTAGAAATATGAATGATCTTTTGATGAAAAAAAAAGAAAAAAGAAGAACAGAAAAAAAATTCATCAAAGATAATTAGGAGTAAACATTCTGACTCCATTCCTCTTATTTGGGCCTAAGAAAACAAAAGCCAAAGTTCACATTGTTCTCTTTTGAAAAGAAAGGTTCTCTCAACCTTAAATTAGAAATAACTAAAGAATTCTATCTTATTTACCCTTTCCCTCCAGTGCTCAGGAAATACAGTCTCACCCTAAGACTGACTAGAGATTGGAACCTTGATTTTTACAGCAGATTTCCAATATTTAACTTCAAATATCAAAAACTCTCTTATTTTTTTTAAGTCAAATGGGAAAAAAAGGGAAGGGGGTAACTATTTCTCATTTTGGAGCAGTTCTTTCAAATAGTTTAAGTCAAAGGGCTGGGGATATAACTCTGTGGTAGAGTGCTTGTCCTGGGTTTAATCCCTAATACAGCAAACAAAACAAACAAACAAACAAAAAATCAAGAAAACATGAAACAAAAAACAAACCTACAAATGATGGAAAAGTAATTGCTTGGAAATTGCTTGGAAATTAGCTTGGAAGAATTGAGGGGCAAAAAAATCTCTTTATAACAACATTCTTTTAGTCATTGTTTTTACTATCAATTCACCAAACCTTGGTTTATGAAAATGATAAATATAGGTAATGTGACACTCAGTTTTATGTGTCTTCTTGAGTAGGCTGTGGAACGCTCAGACAATTGGTTAAGCCCTATTTCTGGTTGTGTCTGTGAAAGTGTCTCCAGGAGAAATTCACATTAGAGTTGGTGTACGGAATATAGGAGATGGTCCTCCCCAGAGTTGCTGTATCATCCCATTCGAGGGCCTGAATAGAACAAAAAGGCCAAAAAGGCTGAATTTGCTCTCTGCCTGACTGTTTAAGCTGAACATTAATCTCTTTGTGTTCTGCTTTCCTGGCTCTTAGGCCTTCAGATCCAGCTAGAAACTGTACCACTGGCTCTCTGGCTCTCAGGCATTAGAGTTTATACCTCTGGCTTTCCTGGGTCTCTAGCTTGCAGATGATAGATCATATATGTGTGTGTTTTCTGTTTCCTGTTTCCCTGTAGAACTATGACTATACAGGTAATTCTTATAATTCGTACAGAACTTTAACAGAAAATGTAAATAAGGAAAACCAGCATTTACTAGAGATTTCATTCAGAGAACAATCCAGAAAAATAGAAAAAACACTGGAGAGAAAATGGGCAATGTCTGCATTGACTGGATTGAAACAGTGCAAAGAAAATATTTGAAATTATAAATTAAAAAGTCTCACATTATGACTGCCGTTTATGTAAAATTATAGGGTACTAAAATATGAAAGTAAAGTAAGACTGTAATAGTCAGTGATAAATAATATATGTACATTTTTCCTTAATAGTAATCTATTTTGTGTATCACAAAGTCTTATCTGCATAATCTTTGCATTTGCAAATATCCAAATCCAATGTGATCAACATAGTGGGAAGTCATAAGGAGCCCTTCATTTGCCTTCATGATCCCAACACTAGGGCCCTTATGAATATCTTAATGGGTATGATGGAGACACCCAGATGTGTCCCAAATGAATTTTTAAATTTGGGGGCAAAGTGAAGTTAAATAAATAAAGTACCAAAAACCCAGTGAGAGAATGGCTAGCCTTTGCAACAATCACCAAAGAGAAATATCACATGAATGAGGCAGGATGGTAGAGTGCTTATCAGTTCCCAGCCCCATACAAACATTTGATAGCTAGGTGAGCTGACAAGCCATTTTAAGTCTCTGTGTCCCAGTTTTTCTGCTATAAAATAGAGAGGATAACAACACCAACTCTTAGTAAAAATTACATACCATTTGCTATTATTTCAGTTTTGCAGAGAAAAAAATAATGATCAGGAGATGTCTTGGTCTTTTGGGGCTGCTATGGCAAAATGCCACAAATGGAATAATATTAACAACAAATACTTATTTCTCATACTTCTGGGGACTAGGAAGTCCAGGACTAAGGTGTGGGCAGGTGTGGTGTCTTATGAGAGCCCACTCCCTCACAGGTGGCCTTCTGTGCTATGTTCTTTCATGGTAGGTCTCTCCTGGGCTTTCTTTACGAGGACACTGATCATATTCATGAGGACTCTGCTCCTATGACTCATCAACTTTCCAAAACCCCACCTCTTCATGCCATTTCCTACAGGGTTAAGATTTCAACATACAAATTTTGACATGAACACTCAAACCCTTACAAGAAGGAAGGGTATTTGGCTTAAAATAGCATAATTGGAAAAGTAGAGCTGAAGGAAAGTTTATAGTCTCCATTGGATTCCAGAGACCTGTGTCTTTCCACTACATAGTAACTCTTCAGTTTTTCTGTCATGAGACTTGAGGATAAACAAAAATGACCCTGGGAACTGTGTCATCTTCAAAAGTGTGAGGATAAAACATGTAAAACAACATAAGGTGGAGTATCCTAAGATCTGCAGTTCCTGGAAGATTGAACAAGTGTTCTTTCTCATGGCTCATTCGAAAGGACTGACTGATGGCAGGCAGCTTCTAGTCACTAGTTCAGGGCTCAGCAGGATGGAACATCCTCCTGCAGCAAGGAGGCAAAAATCACCCTTGAAGGAACAATGTAAACTCACCTAGCTCTCTCCCCAAGTAAACTATTATTCTCGACTTGGTGGTTATGGATTTTTCACTGTTAGTAGTCACATAATGCTGGTAACACTTTTCACCAAAAGTTATTCTTTGCTTAGGAAATATATTCCCACAGAATAACCAATATTGGTTATGAATATATTTCTGTTATTGCTTTGATTCTATCACACAGTGTTATGATTCTTTGGGCATTATTGCAAAGATGCTCTGCATTTTCAAAATGATCATTAAGACAAGCATAATTACCATCAATTGTTCAAAGAAATGAATTGCTATTTATTATACAACACCCAGGCACATGAATGTTTTTCTTGCTCAATTTGTGTTGATTTAAGTGCTTATTATATGTGAAGGATATTGATCAAGTACTTTTGCAAATGGCCTCAAAACATAGAGAGAATTCCTTTTTTCTTTTTTACTACCACAAATTTCAACATGAAATATTTTGCCAGTATGCTACGAACACCAATAGCATAACATAAACCATGGAAAAATTCCAGGCTGTGTTGACATATTTTATGAATGTTATGGGATGCCAGATTGGAGGTGTACATCTGTGGGGGTTGGCCAGTCATCCTACTGCCGTCTGTGTATCTGTATGCTTAAATGAATTAGCTAATATAAAAACAGTGCATAAACAAGTTTAATGTCATAGAATTTCTTTTATGGAGTACAGAATATTCAAATCTGAGTAAACAAGTAGAGAATTATGTTCAACTGCTATTACTTAGGAGAAAGGAAAGTATAAAATGGAAAAGATGCAGCACCTTAACTGTATGCCTTATATATATAGTGTCTGGCTGTTCTCTTTTTTCTCCTTTTTATTACTCCATCTTGTTTTACTGGCAGCAATCTTTTTGCAAGCTAGGATGGTGAGTAAGGATCTTTTATCAGAGGACTAGAGAAGCCATTCCATGCCTCAAGGTCATTCACTGACTACCAATTCCCTTTCTTCTTGAGGATAACCCAAGCCATAATGTTCAACCCTCAACCCCAGATTCCCATCTCTGAATTACTCTTTCTACAACATCATAGTCACTTATAAGATAGGCCCCCACTCCCTGTAGCTGATCTAAGAATCACTTAGCGATGTGTCCTAACATACATATCCATATAGAACGTCCTCAGAGACAATCCCCCAGCTTTAGAGTGTAATGTCAACAGGGTCACATGGAAATTCTCTTCTCCCAACCCTCTCCTTGCATTTAATTCCCTCATGATGCCTCTTACTGGTTAAATAATGTAAATGGTGCTTTTTTTTGTTTGGTTGACTTCCACTTTCATTATGTTTCTCTTAGTTCTTAAATTTTATTTTGCTTGAGTCCCTATTTCTCCCTGTGTTCATTATCTGCTAAACAGTGTGTGTGTGTGTGTGTGTGTGTGTGTGTGTGTGTGTGTGTGTGTGTTTGCAAGCACAAGAACTATACAAATGAATAAAAGGAAGCAAGGAATGATCCCACAGGGAAAACTATACATATACATATACAGTAGGTATAATTGATGTTAATTTCAATGGTGGGATTTTTAAGTGGGACAAAAAACAATAAAACTTTTATTTTTAGCTAACAGTTTGTGGGCTAATTTGGTTCTTGAAATCCTTCCAAGCATGATAGCTTAAATTTGCCCCAGATGGACTTTCTCTTCTGTTCAAATTGCTCGACAGCAACATAACAGCCATTTATAACAAAGTCTGCAGAAATGGGCTGGCACTTCTCGTCTTCCAAATACATTGGTCTGTTTGTAAGGAGAGTGCCCCCATAAATCACCATGAATTAAAGAGGAACACACCCGTCCCAATCAAAACATCAGGAAGAAACCGTTGCCTAATAGATAAGAACACAAACAAGTGCAAAGCATCACTTGAGTTTTTATAGAGGGCCCATATTTTTGGAAGGCAACCAGGGCTGTTTCACATGCTGTACTTTTTCTAATCTGACTGACTCACAGTCTTGTGATAGTGAGATAAGCTAGGTAGGCAAATTTTTATAGAGTTGCAATTACTGAAATTGTCATTACGCTGCTCACTGTAAAATAAATATAGATAGAAGTGAAATTATGCACAGGCTAGAAGTAGAAAGTGTTTTGCTTCTGTTTGCTAAATTAATCTCTTCCTAAATGGCTGCAGGCCAGGTAGGTTAGCATTTGTGGTTTCAAAGGTTTTCAGCGCTTGCAATGAGCCATGAAATTACTGCATGCTGCTGAAAATGGCAGCTGATGAAAGGAAAAGAGTGAATCCCAAAGGCAGAAAGACAGGAGGAAGCAAAATTACAGGCAGAAAGTCTGATTTTTGATGTTGCTCATTGTGAAATGTACACCCAAACTTTTAATAAAACATAAAACATTAATAAACCTGCTAACAATTCCTTACAATTTCTTTTGAAGTCTGAGTATAATTTCTGAATACTTATTAAAACAGGCAATGATTCAGAGGGGGTTGAGCAGGTTTCTATCTATGGTATGTGCTATATTGGTAGACACTCTACTTGTGACTTTTGAAATAAGATTTTTATTGATGTTTTTAATTGAATCACACAAAAGGATTGATGTTCATTTAATAGAAGTACCCAGATCCTTTTAGTTTCCATTAGGATTAGCTAATCTTAGTTTTGATACCGTCACCAGCATATACCATAACCAGTGCTACTATCCTGTTTTTAAATCATTTGAACTTCCTCAGAATAAGGTGATGCCTGAGTCTTCCTGCAGAGGTTTGAAAGCTCTCTAGGCCTGAGTGCCCTGTCCCAAGGGTCCTTACTTCATTCTCAGGAAGAATGTGAATCAGTTTATATCACAAAACCACAAACACTATACCTTGCCATAGAAAGGTTATTCAGGCCAAAAGTAAACATTTTCTCAGTCCCCAGACTCTTGAGGACAGATTTCAAAACGAAAGTGGTAACAGTTTTTAAATATATTTACAATGGCATTTTTCATCTTGTAATGAAAACTACTAGTCTTTAAGGCTTTCAGGCATTGCTAGCAAAGAGAGATTCCTGAGAAATGATCTGATCATCATTTGGAATTCCAAATTTTCTGGATTTTAGACAGACTCAGTCTCTGTGCAACTGGATTTCATTCACACTAGTGCTAAGGAATGCAAAAAGAAAAAAAAAAAAAAAAACTTCTTAGAGATTCCAAGCACTTACATTTGAATGATTTTATAGATTAATTACTAGCAAGACAGAACCATAGAGATTTTTGGATTACATTTTGTTATAGAAGGCATAAATAATCTAATGATTACTATGCATGCCTGGTCAAATAGTTACTGTCACCAAGTTATTAGAGTGCTGTTTTCACTTCCAGCAAGGAAATGATCTGAACTGCAAATTGAGCTCAGCAGTAAGGAAGAGATGCTTCGATCTTAGCCACCAAACCTTCAACAAAGAGGGGAGAAGCAAAGTCAGTCACCTATTTATGCAATATTTAAAAATGAAACCCTCATGCAGGAAATGCCTAGCTACCTACTACAGTCATTTTTGCATTCATTTGTATGTGTCCATAAAAAGCTATTCTTCCTGTATTCTTGGTGTACCCCCAATTTTTCTCCTTTTCAAAAGTAGTCACAGTTACTTGATTTTAGACAGAAGTGGTTTGTTGGAAATACATTTGATTTGAAATTGGAAACACAGCTCTGCCACATAACTGTGCAAACACATAGTAAAAAACACTTCCATATGGGTCTGCCTTCTGATTTTTTTTTTTTTTTTTTGGTTTCCAAATAATGATAGAAACACCTAGTAGGATTAAATAAGTTCATGCACAGAATTTTCCATTTTGTAATATAGAAACTTTTATACAATTGTGTGAGATAATATGAAAATGAATGTTTGAGACATTGTTAGTTTTCAAATAAAACTGATGAAGGAGGTAACCAAGAAGTCTGAAAAATTAATCAAGCTGAGGATACAGACTAAGTGACCATGTGTAACAGGGCTTCTTGCAAGGAAAATCTGCCACCTTGTCACATAACTGAACTGTTTCCTGATCTCTGGAGGAAAGCATTTACTTTTCTTCTGTACTTTTATTTCTACCCTACTCATTTTTAAATTGATCTACAGTCTTCAAGCAATTCAAATCAAGTTGCCATAATTCTTATTTTTCCCTGATCTGGGTCAGCACCAAAGCTTCAGTGAAAGGGGGGGAGGGGAAACAAAGAAGAAAAGAAAAGAAAGGATATAAAAAGGAAAAGACAAACATGTGTGTCCATTGCTCATACCAACTCCAAAGCATATTTTCTAGACTCACACACAGATCCAAAAAGATATTGACCTTACAAAAATATAGTATAAGTATTACCATCTAGTTCAATATTCACTGTTAAGTTTGCCCTAGAATCAAATTGCAAATTCAGGAGGAAAAGAACTGAAGGATGCTAATCAAACTGAGGATATTCAAGGTATTTGAAAATCTAGTCATTTCCCATGAATGTGTCTGTTGTGATTCCTATTGTCACAGAAATCCCAAATAATTCTATTTTCAAATAAAAATTATTTTCTTATAATGAACTCTCAGTATCCAAATAGCATTTGAATCCAAAGATTTTCCTTAGCAACCTCAGAACTAGTGACCACCAAGTTAAAATGCTCAGAAACAGATAACCCACTAAAACTTTGTTAAAATTTTATTGTGAATGTAAAGGGCATTTTGGTCTCCTTTAAAATTTTTGTCCAAAATATTACTTGTCCGTTCATTCAACAAATACTTATTGAGTCCCTAGTATGTTCCATGCATTGTTGTAAACATCAGGAAATAAAAAAGACAACTCCATGGCTTCAGTAGAAGCTCAAATTCCAATGAGTATGGGTATAAGCCAATTTCATTTTGATTATTTATGCACATTAATTAAAGATGAGCTTCAAGAACTATACTAAAAAGGACTATGATAGTTTTATATAAGTTCAAGAGGAAAAACTATCAGGATTAACTCATGATGTCTACCATGGAGACAGACAAGGAAATATTGGCATAAATGACACGCTTCTGCTACATCTTTTTATAGGAAATTACTAATGGGTAGCAGGCATAAAATTCAGAACTGTATCATAAGGAAAATATTGGTGCAAATCACATATATTATCTTGATCTACTTGTGTGCCCATAGTAGGCTCTTGAATTTTCACAAAAGATTAACCTTTTTTCCCTTTGGTTATTTACCAAAACATAAAGCTATGCCTTTTGTCATCAGACACATTCATGGGATTTGACTAGATTTTCAATACAAAACATTTTTACTTCACATTCTTGTCATATTATGCTAATTTCCCAACCCTCTGCTATCTTGTAATAACCAAATCTTCGGCCACACTTTCAGGTTAAGCTTTTATACCTGGAGATTAGTCACAAACCAAATTTCTGCCAACTTGACAATAAAACACCTATGAAAACATGCACATAGAGAATGTAAACTAACAATTCAAAGAAGAAATATAAATACAACAATGGAGCAAACAGAAATCTTTAACACATTGGTAATCAGGAAAATGCATACTAAACAAAGAGCTGCCATTATCCCTGTCAAATAAGCAAACGTTTTAAAAATGAATATACTGTATTGGCTAGAATATGGGGCAAAAGGCACACTTACACTTGGAGTACAGTGATACCACTTCACTGGAATATATTTGTCAGGAATTAAAAACATTTAAAATATGTATACTGTTTCTAAGAATGAGTAGGAAGCATTCGTACAGATTTATCTACCAGATTTATTGCCTTAAGATTTAGAAAAACAAAAACTTATTTTTATTACTAGTAAAACATATCTTGGAGGTACATGAGATAAGATTTATGATATAACTTGTAGATTATGTATAATACATACCCCTTTCTTATATATGTATATGCATGTGCATGTATTATATGCATTCGTATCTATATGTATATAGAAATCTTTTTGCTTTCACTGTTTAAAATTCTATGTAATTTGACTTTTTCAATAACATGTATGTTTTCATATAGAAAAGGGAGGAGAAAGATCATTTTTCAGTACAAAATCCAAATAAGAAGGTAGTACTAATCTGAGACAAAATAAAATTAGTTTCCCCTTGCCAGCCTTAGAGGACAAAGGATAAAAATTCAGACTTAAAAAGCAGTTAAAATTGTAAAAAAATGCTGTGTACTGAATAGTATCATTAACATATTCAAAACAGAAACTGTTAAGAATATAAGAAAAAGCAGATAGAAGAAATATCATCGTTAGCAACTAAAGTCTTGCTCAACCTCTCACATTTAAAATAGAACAAAAATAGTGACAAAATTAATAAAGGAAAAGACAAGTATTTTATCACAGTTTCTTGTATAAATTGTATCTGATGGTAACCAATAGGATGATGAAGGGAATTTTTTCTTTATAAAAGATTTCCAAATAAGGGAAGAAGAAATGATAAAATAAAAATAACACTCTTTTGCAGCTCATAATGAAATAATGGAGCTGGACCATGGTTACAAACTGCTAACTCACAAAGCAAAAACCAGCACAAACAACCTCCAATGGAAAGACTCACTCTACCTGAGATGCAGTTTTGCTTAAAAAAGAAATTGAATTTGAAGTCCAACTCTAATTAGTAAATTATAGCAAACCCAGAGAACAGAGGAACATTTTAAAACAGACCACCAGGATGTAATCAGCAAAATCCAGACTGTGGGATGCTATAAAACAACTTGATTTCTTCTACAATAGATTATAATACTGGGAGACGAAGGAGGAATCTACAGTTTACAAGAAACGTTGCACACATATAATCTGGTCACTATGCTTGGACTTTGGATCCTTATTCTTACAAACTATTTTTAAAAAGGAAAAGAAGAATTATGAAACAATTAGAAATTTGAACACTGATTAGGAAATATTTGATACTGAGTATTATTGTTAGTTCTATTTGCGTGCAATATTAATATTGTGGTTTTATTTTCAAAGCATCTCTATTTTAGAAATATAGAGAAATATAGAGTTGAATAATTATAAAAATTTTATGATGTTTAGAATTTACTTAAAATAATTCAGGAAGAGGGAAATCATTTAGGACAAGGATTAACTAATAATTGGCAATACTGGATGTTAGAAAAAAAAGTTTTTTGGTACTATTCTATATACTTCTGAAATGTTGAGATTTTTTTTTAAGATACAAGAATTTTAATATAGACATAAAGAATTTGAATGATAAAACTGACATGGTTGCACCAATGAAATATTTCCAAATTTCTTCCTTAAAGAGAATTCTTTCCTTTAACTATTCTTGAAAACTTTACAAAAGTTAATCATTGCAAGGATCCTAATAAATTCGAAGAGAGGAACTATTTAAATAGTAACATTCACTGACACTATAATAGTATTGGCAAGAATGTCATTTTTTTCCAAATTAATTAGCAGATTTGACCATTTCAATGTGTTTTTTATTGAGAATAGCCTTTATACTCTGTATTTCCTCTTGAATTTAAACCCAAAATAGTAACTAAAATGATTTTGAAAATTTACAGAAAAAGACAGTTGCCACCAACAATTATATAATAGAAATAAAATTAATTAAAACATGTAAGTGGCATAAGAACTGTCAGATCAGTGGAATCAAAATAAACCTTAGTGCAAAGAACAATGTAAAGTTTGATAAAGGATGCATAATAAAGTGGGGAATGAAATAAATTATTAAATATTGTGTCGAAGCAGCTAACTATTTAGTAAAAGGTAAATTCTGTCTGACATAAAATAAGGCATATTTTATGGTGTCTGCATATTCCCCACTTTAGGGACTTTTGTACAAATAACTCAATAGCTACAGTCATCCTTTGTACCATGTGATCACTATCCCTCTGGCCATAGTTTTTGAATCAAAATTTATAAGATACATATTCTTCTATGGCCAGGACCACATCATTAAGTTTCAAAAATATGAGCTTGACTATCAACCCTCTCAGGAATAAAAACTGAGAAACTGAAGAATTTTGGAAGGGAGCAGCAGAGGCATAAAGAAAGGTATAATTGAATATTTATGCCATGCAATATTATCAGGGCCAGGTTAATGTCTAAAAGACTCTCATTAATTAATAAATAAAAATTAAAACTCTATTAAATACCAGACAAAATACTACAGATATTTCACAGAAAATTACAACTCACAGTTAATCTGGGAAAAACTAGTGTAGCTACATCATAAGGATATAGATAAAAACAATGAGTTTAGAATCTTACTATCAGTTTGGAAAAGATAAAAATTCATATAGTACATTTGAACATTGCCATGATAGTGTTGAGATGGATTCTAGCTTGTCTACTACTTCTGGGAATACAAATTGGTAATAATAATAATAATAGCTACATAAATTTTCTGGAGAGAAATTTGAATAGAACACAGCAAGAACCTTAAAACAGTACTTACCTATGATCCAGAAATATCATTTCTAGGATTCTGGTTTTAATGAACTAATTAGAATTACGTACTGAGTTATATGCATATTTCTGCATCCCTTTTGTTATAGTGAAACATTGAAAAGTAAGAGAATGTAAAATAGTTTTGCTTCATAATACTATTGATCCCTAACATTTAAGAGTGTACTAAATGTGAAATTCTCTCTGTGCATCCTGATTTAATCTCACAACAACCCCTGAAGGTGGGTACTGTTATTATCTCTATTTTCCAAATGAGAAAACTGAGACACAGAGAGGTCAAGACAGCTGGTAAATTGCTGAGCTGAAATAGGAACATGAGCTTTTCTGACTCCGTAAATGGTTCTTTTCACTACTGCACTACAGCAGCATTTGCTGTCTTTAAATATGACAGATGCAATGCTAACATTTTATGCTGCATTATTTAATACAAAGCAAAAGAATTCTGTCGATACTACCATTATGAGCATCAGAAAGTCAAAGTAAAGACTCAGGGAGGATTATAGAACCAACACTGACAAAGGGTTTTAAAAGATATTTAATTTACAAAATGGCCCTATTACAACATGAGCATTTGGTAAGCACAAAATCAAAGTGTAGTATTTGGAGAAATTAGCTCCATCCCTGGGGGAGTTAAAGAGGTTCAAACATTTTGGAGTTTGACAGTGTCTCTCAAAACCATGAATGTGCAGAACCATCAGTGAGCAATGATATTTGATTCTACAAAGATGCCAGTCCATGACATCAACATGATGTAGACTACAATATTATTTATAAGCAAGTTAGGGGAAACATCTCGAATATCCCTGAATGAGGGGTGGTTAAATGAATTATGATGTATCATTACAGTTCACACCGAGCAGTAGTTAAAGTGAATGAGGCTGATTAATGTGTACTGGCTTGGAGCAAAAGTCATAACTTGGTTTACAAAAAGAAACAAATCGTAGAAAATACACGTGTCAATATTTGTGTAAAAACACCTTTACCTATATCTTTCTGTATGCATATGAACATTATAGGTACATATGATTATATTTTTAAATGAACACTTATGTTAGACTGATGCTAGGTACTACCTCTAGGGAATATATTGATAGAGTAGAGGAAGGACAAGTTTTAGTTTTTACTTCAAACTGTTTTCTGCATTGTCTCAATTTCTGTTTTACTTTAGTTATCAGAAAAAAATCGCAAAATGATATCTGCTTAATTTCTACCTAGTCTTATGAAATAAACTATAAATTATTACATGAAAATAGGAAAAATAATAAAGGTAAAAGAAAGAAACCCAATTAAGTCTTATCTTTTCTTGTCTTTCTGAGTTTTTCAAGGTGAGCTCATTATGACTTGGAAAAGCCATACTAAAATGCTTGAGTTTAGGAACTATTCGCTCATCTTTTCTCTAAATAACTTGACTTCTATCTTTGAAGAAATCCAGACTCTTAGATATCTATCTACCTGAACAAAGTAAGCAAGACACCTGATTGAGTTGATTCTGATTTATGACTTTATAACTCCAAACTGCACATGTGATTTTCTAAGGTGGGGTAAAATATAAAAAAAAAATACAGTGATAAAGATTGTCACTGTATTTAATATAAAGGTATTGTTAAGGTATTCACACAGCATTTTGTTCATGAGTAAACATGAAAGAAAACTGGAATAGATATATTTGTGCTGAAAAATTTTGTCTTTGTCTTTTTATTTTTGTCTGTATTTCTTTCTTTCCTTTGGGTCCCAGGAAGCCCACCTTCAGCAACTGTATTGAATAAGAGTCTTCCATATAAACTCTACCCCCGCCTCTGGATTAGTCTTCATTTTTCTACTTTACTTATTATTTTGTGCTGTCCATACTTCTTGAAGCTATTTTAAATTCTCTTTTGAAACAGTCTAGGTATAAGGAAAAAAAGTGTCTCAAAAGCTGTCTGGTAAGGAAAGAAAGAAAATTATCCTTTCCTCTCTTCCTTCTTTCCTTTTCCTCCTACCTTCTCTCTTCCCACCCTCCTCTCCTTTTCGCTCTCCTGTTCTCTTTCTCTTCCTCTCCCTTTTCCTCTTCTTCTCTTCCTTCTAAGAACCACTTCAGATCAATGATTTGGAACAGGCTTTGAAATGACTGAACCAGCCTAAGCGTCCATCAACAGACAAATGAATGAAGAAAGTGTGGTGTACATGCACGATGGAGTTTAATTCACCATAAAGAAGAACTAAGTTATCTCATTTGCAGGAAAATGGATGGAACTTGAGAGCATTGTGTTAAGCTAAACAAGCCAAATTCACAAAGTCAAGGGTTGCATTTTTTCTCTCCTATGTGGAAGCCACAGGGAGAAAAAAAAAAAAAAAGAGAGGAGCAGGGGGCTTCTTACGGAAATAAAAGGGAGACCAGTGGAGGAGAGAAAGGGGGTTCCTTGGGAGGGAGGCAAAGTGGAGACACGGGGGGATGCAAATAAGCAAATGCATGTATTACATGCATGTACGAATATTTAGCGATGAAATTCACTATTATTCACAATTATGATGCACCAATAGAAATGATCTTGACAAAAAAAAAAACAAACAAACAAACAAAAAAAAAAAACAAAAGAAACTGTAGCTTTGAAGCTCAAGGAAAAATCTTGTAAATACAAGAACCTGTGGTGACTGTGACATGGATATTATGCAGAAAATCTCTTTATCGGTGAAATATCACAATCATTCTCATTTTTCTCTTTGAGAAACTTGTTTTTAAGTATAAATTGTTGTAGATACACATATATTTCCTTATTTATGTTTATTTTAATTACTTATGAAAAGCTGAGTATTTTTCAACCTTACAAAATAAAAAAACTTTTGCCCCAACATAGATAAATACCTTTGGATTTAATAATCATATGGTATTTATGAGTATACTGGTTTGGGGTGATGTAGTGTTTCCTTTTAAAATAAATGTATTGCATCAAAACCATTTAAGTGAATAATAGGAAATCACAATCTAACAAAAACTGTGAAGATGCATTATCGTTGACTGAAGTTTGGAAATACATGCTAAACCACATAAGCTTTAGCAGCATATACAGTACCAGTTGAACTCATGGGGAAATGGAGGAAGAGTGGTACCAAGGGGATGCTCTGAATGACTAGGGAAGGAAGGCGTATCATTCTTACAAATGAAGGAAGTGTTCAAATAAATAATCTGAATTTGCAGAAGGAAAATCCAAGTGTAAATTAAAAACTCTTAAAGAAAACCAAAAGAATTTGCACAATTTCAAGATTTCTCAGTTTCTATTATGGGTTGCTTAAAGAAAAAAAAAAAAAAAGAAGAAGAAGAAGAAGAAAGAAATTCCATACCAGAATATGTAGTTTTGCACCAGAGAGACTCAATAGTTATTCCCGTTAAAGGCAAGGGGCTGTAGGCATTAACATTGCAACTTCAAAGTGGAGTTGTACTGTGGCAGATTTTTCACCTTGAACAAGTTTCAATAGGCTATGACAAGGTCTTCTTTGTATATTTGATGTTATTTAACAAAACTTTAATATCCAAAAAAGCGAGATGACTGCACTGTAACTTACATATTTCTGTAGTTTTGAAGACAAAAGCTTCAGTACAGAGATTGTCACTGAACAAATCTATAAGGTCAGAGTAAGTGTGTTTGAAGGCAGATGGAAGTTGGGGACATCAGACTGCTTTTTGACAATATAGTTTAAGGAATAATTCTCATCGATGTAATCATGCTCTGAATGTCCCGAGTATTCCAAATAACTAGGATGTATGTATGGAATTTTGGCTCATTTCTGCAATCACAGTGGGTATTGGCTGATAAGCATAATTCAACAGGCACAATCACTTCCAGCATGACAATAGTCAAGGCCTCTCAGTGACCCAGATATTTAACAGGTATCCCAGATATTACTTCATAGAGCACAGAACATAAAACAATTTATTCTGGTTTGTAGGTATATCTTTACGCAGATAGAAGATGTAGACATTTTGCAAGGTTGAAATAGTCTTTTGTGCCCAAATTTGAGGATTGGTACTACTCCTGATTGTCCTGATTGGACTGCTTATTGAACGATGAGGTCACAGACATCAAGAATCATGGACCATTTTTCACAAAGGACCCTTGTTCCCTTTTAATTTTATTAATTTTATAATAAATCATATTTGTGAGGACACCCTAGTAAAATTATCTCCCAGAATGAATTTAATTTTAATTATGAATTTCAGCTTTCATCTAAATCAGTTAAATGCACATTCAACACAGAAGTATTTTGTGACTTTAGTAGCAGATTACAAGTGATAGTATTTCCTTAAACCAGAGCACTTTAATGTACTAGATTCTGACATAAGTGAAGGGGAAAGACTTCTATCAACTTCCCACTACACAGAGACCAGCCCAGAAGTACCAAGAACAGCATCCCCTACTTTCATTTTCAAAATTTTTTAAATTAATTTTTTGTTTTAATTTGTTGTACATGACAGAATACATTTATATACTTTGATAGCGCATACATAAATGGAGTGTAATCTCTCTTTTTTTGATTTTACATATTGTAGGATCACATCAATCAGCATTCCCTACTTTCCACCTCTCCTCCACCCCTACCCCACCCATTGCTACAGATCAACTGCCTTTTCTTCTCACAAGACCAGCTCCTCTTGCCTACTCAGCCTCTGGATCCCTTTCTCTTTCACTATCTCAAATCACTTTTGCCATTTCTTTCTTTAATCCTCTTTCTGTATTGAATTCTTCTCATGAACATACAAATATAGCATTTGCCAGATAGCATGATAAATTTAACTCTCACTCAATTTTTCTATTCCTCCTCACAGCAAAATTTCTGTGAAGAGTTACTTTAGAGCTACTATCTCTACCTTCACACCAACAATCACCCATTCCACTCTTCGGAAGTAGTTATTGTCAAGTTCACCAATGACCTATATGTTGCTAAACCCTCTCCTTATTTTAATTGACCTTGCATAGGTATTTGACACAGTTAACCCTCCTTTGTCAGGCTCTTTGTATTTCTTGGTTCCTGTTGCTCTTCATTTTCTTTCTTTCTCATTGGCAGTGAACCATTATTCTTAGTTGACTCTTCCTGACTGACTTGCCCCTCCCCCCAAATTCATATGTTAAAGCCCTAATGCTCAGTGTAGCTATATTTGGAAAAAGAAGCCAATTCACTGAAGTTAAAAGAGCTCCTAAGAGTAGAACCCATACCCAATAGAGTTAGCGTACTTATCAGAGGAGACTCAGAGAGGACATTTGTAAAGAAATCTTGAGAAGGCAGCTATGTACAAGCCAGGAAGAGGGCCTTCACCAGCAACCAAACCCCACTGGAACCTTTGTCTCAGACTTTAAAGAGTCAGAACCAATAGGCAAATGTCTAATGATTAAGCCACCCAGTCTTTGATATTTTGTTATGGCAGCCCTAGCAGACTAACACACCCTCTAAAAAGAGTTTATTTCTCCCCTAGACTTCACTTTCTCTGTAAATAGCCCCAATATCCACTGTTAATCACAACAAAATTCTTGAATTCCTACTTTCCCTCACCTCTTACATACTGTAATTCATCAAGTCCTGTTGATTCTACTTCCTAAGCTTACTCTAAATCTGGGCACATTCTCCTCTATCTCTACAACCTCCATTCAACTGAAACCATCATCCTGTCTCACCTGGGCAATTGCACCAACTTTCTAATACTGTACTGCCTTCCCTCTTGCCTCCCTGTATACTGTTCCTCGTAGAGAAGCCAGAGCATTCTTTATATGATGACATCAAGACCCAACTTACAATTTCCTAATGGTGACCCCTCCCACTAACAATAAACACCTGAATCTAATAAAGCTAGTATATTAGATTTCTTCACCACAACCAAAATACTTGATGAGAACAACTTCAAGGAGAAAAAGGTTATTTTGGGCTTATGGTTTCAGAGGTTCAGTCAGCTTCATTGCTCTGGGTCCAAGATGAGGCAGAGCATCATGGTAGATGTGCTTAGTATGTGGAATCCAGGAAGAAGAGAGAGAAGACACAGGGATAAGATAAATTCCCCAAGGACACACAGCCTCTGTAACCTACTTTCTTCAGCCACACCCTATCTGCCTAAATTACTACCCTTAATCCATACAAACTATTAATCCATTAAATGAATCCACTGGTGAGGTTATATCTCTCACAATGTAACCATTTCACCTCTGAACATTGCTACATTCTCTGTAATGTTTCCAATAGCTTTGGGGAGGTGTGGACACTTCATATACAAACAGTAACAGCTTGTTTATGAAACTCTAAAATCCTGTCTCTGCCCCTAGTACAACTTGTTCTCACTCCTGTGACATTCAGGCCACAGTGATTTTTTTTTTTCTTTGTTCCTGGTATGTCCTAGGCTTGCGATTACCTTAGTGCCAGTGTGAGAGCTCTTCTTCCAGCTCAGGGCATCTTTCCCTTAATCTTGCCTTCACTGGATGGAGTCTTACATCATTCATATCTTCAACTGTCTGTCTCTAAAGAGTCTCCACCACTCTCAAGTATCAACTCAGTAATTATAGCATAATTTTTGTTTATATGTATAGCACTTTTCCTTATGTGAATTTGAACTTGTTTAACTTTCTTAAATTATTTTTGCTCTTTCTTAGTAGAATGTCAGCTCCATGAGAACAGGGTGTTGTCTTATTCCTCCATTTAGCACCTACATTATAACCTAACTTTTTTCCATCCATGTAAAAAAACAATGGAGTTGATACATTTCCTCCTGGAAGATTACTTATAGTGTCATCGATGTGAGTTTTCTGGATAAACCCTGTTTTAAAATGCATTTTAAGTGTTCCCTAATTCATTCAAGATTACTTCTCAATAGTTTTGGATTGTCTTGGGGGGAAATGACAATAGAAAATATGTCATTTTCCTGACATGGTTATGAGTAGCTACCTCAAAATACTAGTGAATAACATGCAATGACCCCAAAAGAAGTCTACTGTAAACCATTTACCGCAAGATCACTTAACATTATAATGTCCTGATTTTTAAATCGATAATATTTTATTGCATATTATAAATAGATAGGATGAGGGAGTAGTTAATGAAGTTAGAGCTTCTAAAGATGCAGGTGAAATACTGACTTGTCTCTTATTAAACCTCACAAAGTTGACTCACCAATGCATTGTAGTAAAATTCATCTGCCATCACTCAGACTTCAAATGTCAAGAACAATACTTGAAGTTAGCGGTTTTCATTGTTGAATAGCTGTAATATCTAGATGCTAATATGAAAATTCACTGTGCTGGTAATACTATTATTCATATCTATATTTTAAATGTTTGATTAAGTCAGAAAAAAGGAAGTATATTTTCCTACATTGACCTATTAGTATATGTTAACTGTCTGATTCAAATGTATTCTTGATGTGAATGTACAAACCAAGCAGAAATTATTTCCCTTACATTTTTCTTGTAAGTATATAAAAAATTCTCTATGACAAAATGTTGAAGTATCAACTATGTAATTTTATAATTAATATATTTAAAACATTTTACTCATAAATACTCCTCATAAATCCATCTTGCTTTGGAAAAAATTAAATGTCAACACCTATCATGAGAAATTATTTAAAAAATTATAAACCATGACTGTTAGAGATGTTACATAGATGTCTATATTTAGAAAGAAATTTGATGTGTCTAGTTGAAAGATATTCAGTCTATACATAAGAATAAATGGACTTTTCCTCTTAGCTGATAGTTTCAGTTATCAAAGCTAAGGATAATATTATTTTTCATATTTCCAAAAATTTAGTTTAGAAAATTATTAATGGACACCGTGATTATATGTCTATATATGCAATTAAACTATATTAACTCCATTATACCTTTTTCTGGTTAGTTTCTGATCACTGAAAACTACCTTTGAAGCTATTTAATAATCTATTTCCATAGCACCACCTATAGCAACAAATTCTTCATAGTAAAGATCAAAATATTTAGCCGCTGTTCACTATACAAAGGAAGATAGTTAAGGATTGAGGGAATATTAGTGTGAGGTAAGTTCACCCTGAAGACTTCCCCCATCTCCTGACCAATACTGAAAATAGGTGCCATATCACAGCTGATCAACTCCTTTTATTGAAAATATTCAGCATTTTCTTTCTTACTCAGGAATTCTAAGCTCAGATACTCAAATAACAGATGGGAAATTTTCTCCCTCCATCCTTTATTCCTGGTCTGAATGCACTGTATATAGAAGTATATAAAGCAGGCTTTAACATATGAATGTTAAAATTGTTCTTTTAGATGTGTTTTAGAAGTTAAGTGTCTACTGTACCCATAGAGGCCATCACAATACAGATATAAAGGATAATCAATGTGTCCTTAAATGGGCAGTGCATTTCTTTTTTTAACTATTGTGGTTTGAACCTAGAGTTTCATGCATGCGAGTCATGTGCTGTAGTGCTGAGCTAATTTCTACCACTTTTTATCTATTTTAAGACAGGGTCTCTCTTTAAATTATCATTCTGGTCTCAAACTTGCAATCCTACTGCTTCGGTCTCCTGAGTAGCTGGAATTACAGGTGTGTACTACCATGTGGGCCTAAACAGTACTTTTAAATCCCTATGAGTCTTTGGGAAACTGGTGTAGTGATGTCTCTATGAATATTTATTGGAAACCAGCTCTCTCCTTAGCTTTGAGAAGAGGGACTATTTAGTGCATTAAGACAATGTTGATTTGTGCAGCACTCCTCTGGCCTTGCCATAAACTAGACAGTCAAGGATGGATTCCATGATTCATTGGTAGCATCTTACATTGCCTTCCAAAAGTACTTCACGCTGATGGTTCCTTTGACCTTGCAAAGTCATGCAAGGAACATGCTGAGTTAGTTCATTTTTCTCTATTATCTTTGCCTTCCATATTTAAAAAATAAATTTGACTTGACTATTTTTTCAAATGTTTCTGTTAGTATTCTATTACGTGTAATTGTTTTTATACATTTTATAAGTTAAAAAAACATATGAGACTACACATGGGCAAGCTATTAGCTCACGTCACTGCTTACTTTCCCTACTGTACTACAGGTAATACTAAATATTAAATACTAAAAACAAATAACAAGGGCTGGGGATGTAATTTGGTGGTATAGAACTTTGCTAATACCCAAGGCACTCAGTTAGATCATCAGTATCTTGTACTGACAAGTAAGTAAACAAATAAAAACTTCATTTTAAGCATAATAAAGTACATGGATTTTGTAAATTAGATACTGAAAATAAAAGAAAAACCAAGTTGTACTTTAGGTCTATAATTCATTACAAAGTATTATAGGAGTTGTTTTAACTCTGCCAGGAAGTGCAAATATTTTTCATTATATTTATGAGTAAAATAACAGAGTAAACTAAAAAGAAAAATCCAAGAAATGTCATTTGATAAACAGTTGTTCATTAAAATAAGAATTGTCAAATAAAACACAGCCTTCAATGTTTCCTTGATGCCAGTGACTTCCAAATTTTTTCCACTAGTTCAGATCTCTTTCCTAATTCCAGGTTTTTATTTTTGACAATTTCCTTAATACCTGCATATAAAGGCATAATAAACAACTCAAACTGAACATGCGCAAGATAAAACACTTTATGCCCCCACCAAGCACATTTCTCCTCTATCCTCCTCATCTCAGTAAATGGGAACACCGTTGCTTGGTGGTCTACATGAAAGCCTCAGTCTCATCTTTGAGACCCCTCTTTGGTTCTGTTTCCCAATTCCATTCCGTAGCTACCCACTTCTCTCCATCTGCATGCTCTCGTTACCACCATCTTTGCCCCAAAGCATCCCTACAGCTTCCTCTGGCCCATTCTCTACCTCGACGCCAACTGGATCCATCTGTTTATCATCTGTGGGCTGTCAAGTCAAATGTTGCCTTTAAATAAAGAACTTCACTGAACACATATCCAGAGAAACCTTTTCCCTCACCCTACGCCTTTTGTACCCTAACTGGCCCCTTCACCTATCTTGTCACACTGTCTTTGTGGCACAATCCCTTGTGAAAACGATTTGGTGACTTGTTTTTCTATGTGCTTCTCCCACCCCAACTTGATTTTAAGAGGCAAGAGAGTAAGAGTCATGTTGACTGTGTAATCATATCAACTAAACCAGGTTCTCTAAAGCATAGTAGCTGGTTTAAAAATGTTTCTTGAAGAAAGGATGGGAGGGAGTGGGGAGGGGAAGTAAAGAAGAAGAAAAGACAACAAAATAGAAGGGGAAAGGAACAGGAAGGGAGAGAGAGCAAAGAAAGAAGAAAAATATAAGAAAAGAGAGGAAGATGAAGGCATGAAAGGGCATAGGAGGAAAGAGGAAAGAAGGAAGGTACAAGGGGAGAGAGGACTCTGTCTATGTGACAGTCATTCTTATCATTAAATGAACTTTGATCATTCTGTATGATATCTAAGTACAAAATACTAGACCATAAGAAGCCAAGAAAAATTACATTGTGCTTGTTCATTACCAAATCAAACAAAAATTTTTATAGAGTCTACCATGTAAATAGATAATTTTAAAACTAAGAAAGATATGAACGATTAAAAATTTTTAAGTGTAATGAGATAATAGTTATTTTATTTATTTTTCTTAAATTTGTATATTCTCTTTTTTTTTTTTTTTTTTTTTTTTGTGGGTTAGAGTGTCTTCCAGACCTCCCAGACAGTTATGTAAACTCCAAATAGATTTATAAACAAACACTAATTGTCAGTCAAAAAGAAGTGGTTGCTCCACCAACTCCTTGCTGATTGATACCTACCTTAGCAATTTTTACTCAGTGATCATAGCTCTAGATTCAGTAGAAAGGAAAAAGTTGTGAAGTGCTTTGAACTAATCCAACCCAGGGCCATTCCCCCCATTCATCACACTTCTGACAGGTACCGTAAAACATGACAAGTATTTGTTACATGTTCCGTGAGCAACTGGAAGCCAGGAACCAGCAAGAAATTCATCTCTTTTTCTCAGGTTCCTAGGATATATTCTACCTTTATCCTTTGGATATGTTGACTGGGTTCTCAATAAACATAGAATGACAAAATGATCAAGTTTGTGATCTATGGTATTTAATTCCACCTGTTTCTTGATGAAAGCTCAGAAAGCTTATTACAAGCTGTATCTGAACAGGAATTGCTGATAATGTCATTTTTTTGAGTCTTTAAGTGATGTCCACTTCCAATTTAACTATACAAACAGTTCATTAATACCTCAGGGACAATCTAAGAAATGAAACTCATCTCAATCTCAATTTTCAAGATCTTCCTGAAGCCAATCTTCTCACGAAACCCTCTTGGACCAACCCAAGCATAGGGATTTCAAATTTTTCTAAATGCTTAGCTTCACACTTATGAAACAAGAAAGTTATAAATAAAAATAAATACAGAAAGTAAATTTGCATTTATTATTTATATCATACTTTAGATTTTTATTATATCTTTTATTATTATAAATTCTTGAAATAGCTTTTGATATTTTATGTAATGATTAACTTTTGTGATCTTTGTTGTTAACAATAGAACTAACTCCAAGGACAGTAGTTCATTATGTTTTGTTTCCCTGCTTAATGTCACCTCAAAGACTTGCATATAGTAGGTGTTAAATGCTTGCTGGTTGAAATTAAAAGCTACACAGGAAAGGTCTTTTTGCAAAAATTCGTATTGGATGGAAGAATGGCAACAGATATAATGAAGAATTCTGCTTTCTTCCCCAAACTTCACTTTTAATGCAAAGTAGATAAATATTTGACTCTAGGTATTATGTTAACAAACCAAATCTTAGTTACTGTCAAAAACTCTGAAGATTCATTTAAGTGGTATAAAGTCTTCCCTTTGACAAGAATATGTTCAAGATAATAAAATACATTAATAGTTATTGTGTACTTACTCTGAATGAGGAACTTTGATGTTATGGTTTAGATATGAGGTACCCCCAAATGCTCATGTGAGAGACAATGCAAGAAAGTTTAGAGGTGAATTGATTGGGTTATGAGAGCTTTAATATAATCAGTGCAGAGATCCACCTGAATGGATTAACTGGGTGGTAACTGGCTATGGCTGGAGAAGGTAGGACCCTGGTGAGGGAAGCTCTTTCTCTGACTCCTGATTGTCCTGTCCTGAGCTGCTTTCCTCTACTACATCCTTTCACCTTGACAATCTGCTTCATCTTGGGCCCAGAGGTGGCCTGTGGATCGAGACCTCTGAAAATCATGAGTATCAAATATACTTTTCCTCTAAAATTGTTCTTTTGAGGTCTTTTGGACACACAGCAAAAAAAGCTTACTAAAACATGTTTTAAGTACTTTGTATTTGTTATTTCTTGTGCACTTAACAATCCTGTGAGCTAAATTCCATTACTGCTGTTACTTTAACAGGTAAAGAAATGGAACCCAGAAAGACTAAGGGGTTTGTCTTGGACCACAAAGCTGGTAATGAGCTGGCATTCAGATCCCCCAGTAACACTATATCAAGCTTTATTCCAAGATGGCTCATTCTTCTCAGATTATGCAGTTCATAGGCACAATCTTATTTCAATTTCCCAAACCAAATTTATAAATTCACTAAAGTACAAAGCTGAATGCCAGTGGCCACTGCTATCTAGGTGGGGATGCTACATGAAATTAAAACCTACACAGGAAAGGTCTACAATTGCCAAACTAGCACACACTATACATTCTTGTTTTAGAATCTTAAGTAAATGTAAACTTGTACAAATTAAGTACAGACTTGCCTTTAGATTTTGGTAAAGAAACATCTATGAGCACTTTTAAGTTTAGAAAGTGAGAGCAGTGATATAAATTCAAATCTGAGAATGTACACAAATCAAAAGTAAAAAGCATAGTTTGTCTCCATGAACAGTCTCCATAGTGATAATTTTGCAAAACACTGAAAAACATTCAAGGTATTTAGAAAGACTATAAAGATGTTTTATGAAGATGGCACACAAAAACACTTTCTCATGAGCAGACAGGAAGCCCAACTTGGAATTTCAAATTAACTTTTTGTATGATGCATTATTTAATAAATGTTAGCATTAATTTTTAAAGGGTTTAATTTGCATACCATTACTGGGCCAAATGGTTGATGAGGATCACAATTAAAGAAAGATGCACCATTCATTTGCTAAGAAGAAAAAAATTTCGACAAAGTCAAATCTTCATCATTAAACAGAATAAAGGCAGCCTATAACTGCCAAAATGTAGAACTCCCTGACAGATGCAATTTAACTCCCATGATTATTTAAATCAACCTTCTTTATGTATGACCCTAAGCAAAAGCTCAGTATCTTCTCAAGCAATAGGTATTTTTAAAAATTCTTTGGGCTTCAGAGGGGAAAGAAGGCATTAAGAAAGAAAAGCAAATTGGGGATTGGGTTTGGAAATATAAACATATTTTGAAAGAATATGCCATCAGTTAATGTTACACCATAAACATACAGCACTCATGCGAAACAGAAGACTCTTGACTAGCATATTTACTAGCATTTAGTTCCAACATCATTCAAGCTGTGTTTCACCCAAAAATCTTATATAGAGAACAAACACCGAGTCCATTGTCCTGGAGTTTATCATCTAAGTTTATTGTCTTTGGATGCACACCTTCCACAATCTACTAAAGGAAAATAGTTACTGAGATACTATGTACTGGGCAAAGAATGGATGGTTATGTGCTAAGTGACAAACACAAGGATGTGTGTGATAAAGGTAGCATGTGACCTGCTTGTACTAAGCTGCCAGCAGAACATACCTGGTGTGATGGAATAGGATCTGGAAGCAACCCCTGTGCTAGTGGTTGATCCTTCACAAGAATGATCATTCACACCCTGATTCTGAACACCAGTAAAGTCACTAAACACATTTGCTTCCTCGAGTGTATGCTTTTTTTAGTCATCAATTTTGTGTAGTACTGAAATAAATTAGGGATTGGATAATTCTTTAGCTGTGTTCATCAGGATACAGAATAGATGGTTTTGTGTCAGGTCCATTCAGCTGACACAAGTTCCAATGGAGGGCCAAAGTTGCAGAAGCAAGCATCTCAAGTTCATCCCAACAAAATCCCTGACCTCAGACCTTGTTGCTGAAATAATCACATATGTGATGTTTATGCAATTACACTGGACCAGATTTGGGAGGTAGTCCTCAAGTTGGATAATCTGTAACTTTGGGGAACCAACCAACATCAACAACAACAACAACAACAAAACAAATCCCATGGGAAAACCAGTAAGAGATTTATAAAGGACAAGGACTAAAATGTTTTCTAAGAGGTTAGAGAGAGGGTTGAAATCATTCTTTTTTGTTTCGAATAACTTTTAAATTACAATCAAAGTAACTCGTACTCCCTATAAAAAAATTGGAAAATAAATGTTTGAAGAAATAAGATCATTATGACTATCAAGAGACAAACACTGAAAAATTTTGGCGTTGAAAGTTTCAGTAACTTTTCTATACAAATGTGCTAATTATGCCCTCTTATTGAATAGCCAGCAAAATTTGGTTAATGAGATATGGTTTCATAAGCTGCAGAATGTTTAAACATTATGTACACATAATGTGTAAGTTAAACTTAATCTACACATAATCATTTATTCACTAATATTTTGGTGTAGAACCTTGTTTATTTATTATAGGCCTTTTGATGGAAAGTACATGTCTTTATAATATAAATCTATTCCTAATGGATGATCAATGGTTTCTAGATTGATTTTCCTGAAATGAAAACAACATAATGACCCCTAAAGAAATCTCATTTTAATCAGGATCTAGATTTTAACTACTTCCTACAATATTTCATGCTTATTTTATTCACAAATAATTTCAGCAAATTCTCTTAGTACTCAAATTTATTGACTTCTTCCAAAGTATTCTGTTTAGTTTACACAAAACCCCCCTCTGTAAGCACTCAAAGTTTACTTGACATATTAATCTCTAATTAGAGTTTATAACACCAAACAAAAACTAATAATAGGCACAAAAATAAATATTTGGCTCCAAGTCTACAGATTGATTGACAAATGGACAGGCAAAACAAAGGTGAGGGTATGCTAGGGAAACGCCTGCTGTTGGAAGGTATCACATCAGTGAAACTGTTTACATAGGGAAGAGGAAGCATCCGGGACTCCTACGAGGTAGTAAGCGGTCAGGTCAAAGAACTTCCTACATATAAAATTCTACAACTGGGATTATCTTACATCAGTATCAATCCACATGTTCTCTGATTCATGATGTTTTGGTCTTATGATGGTGTGAAAGCCATCCACATTCAAGGGAAACCATACTTAGGGTTTTGAATGTTGAACTTTTTATAGGTTAGAGATATGTAGTGCTGTGCTTTTGTGATACTGGGGAGCGGCATTTCCGGGTAAGCCAAGTGATCAAGAGAACAAACCAATGATACTTCGCAGTGTACCATGGGGAGTTTGGTAGGTTGGGTGTGTTAAATGCATTTCCAACTTTTCAACTTCTGATGGATTTATTGAGACACACTCAATTTATTGAAGACCATCTCATATTATTCTAGTCACCAACATATAGTCCAGTAAATATTTTCTCATATTACTAATTATTTACTTAACATGATTTTTAAATTATAGTATAAACTCTATTAAAACAATTAAAATATTCAACTAATCCCCTATTGTTGGGTGGTTAGGTTGCCACTATAATTTTGTTTTGACATGATACTACAATTTGAATGCATACATCTATTTTCTTAAGATTACACTCTTAGAATATTTAACATTTCAAACAAAACAAACACTTTGAGGACATTTGTTGCTTGGTTTCAAATTGATTACTGGGAACACTTTTATTATCCATTATCAATAATATGTGAGATTGTATATTTTCCACATCTTACTCAATACCTGTTATTAATGTATTTCTTGCATTTCAAACTTTCATTCTTATCTTTTTTCCACTTTCCATTATACATGCTATTTATTATTATTGTTATACCTTATTTTTATTATACATTCTTCTTCTTATTATTAAATTTATTTTCCATTGGAACAATGTTACTCACACAGACATATTAACAGGAGGGCAACATTAGAGGTATCTATGGAGTACTAGGTTTTTTCCTGGTATTTGTCAGACCAAAAGTCACCCATCTTACTTATATAGCAAACTAATCCAAGTTACAAGTAACCAAAATAAAATCTTAAGTTTTTTTTTTTTTTAAATCTCTATTTGCCATTAGGGAACTATTTAATGAGTTTGAGCTTAATATTTTCTCTGTGAAAGAGTTTGAGAGCAGTTTGTTCTTAAGGCAACCACCATACAAATCAAGGGTTGCTTTTGTATGTGTGACTTTATTCTATAGCTGATGGAGTACTGGCAGTAAATCAAAGCCTTCAAAAATGAAGGTGGAGCAGCTATCAATTTTATTTACCTCCATAAATAATGCCCTTTTCTATTTTATTGTCTACATTTCTTGAGTTGTTACGATAGTAAGAATAATTTTAGTCAATTAGAAATTGCAACACAATTTACAAGCAGGCATAAAATGTTTTTAATTTGATCTAATTTTAATCAATGCAGGTTTTTAGATGTCTCTAATATCACATAGACAAGATACATGACAAATGCAAAATAAATTAAAATTTTTCTTAATAAAAAAATGGACGTAAACAATTACCAGAACTGAAGTCTGGGCATCTTTCCTTAAAAATAACTGAATATGCATAACAAAAGGGGAAGTTCACACAAACTGAACTGGCAGAGATTCATTTCAATGTAATGAGGAAAAATATGTACTCAGTCACCTGTGATGCCAAAAGAATTCTTCATTATTTGGCTTATAATTTTAAAAATTACCTCAAAATATTTTAAATATGCACAGTACCTTATTTTTTTAAACTGACCTGGAACCCACAATATCTTTTAAAGTAAATTGGTGAACTCTAAGGAAAAATGAACAGAGAGCAGAAATCAAATTTGTATTTTGGCACCAAGAGTCTGTGTGACTTTGGAAAATTTCCTAGGATGAGGTTTCTTTTTATTGTAATATATCATGATTATACACATTCTATTATATGCATATTCTAAAGGAACAAAAGCCTATAATAAATATATGTGGTGATTTCTATAACACAGGAAAGACAGTTCATGAATATCTAAAGGAATGCCAAAGAATATGTCTTTTCTCCATTTCTGAAAATTATCTATAAAATAATAGTTATTTTTCTATGAACAATTGGAATTACAATAATAATGGCAGTAACAGTATTGAGTGCCAAATATGGGCTTGGCCCTTCACACTGAAGATCCTTTTTAAGCTTCCTAAGTAACACAAGTATATTAGTATCTCCATTTTATAGATGGATAAACGGAGACAGAATTCATCCTGACAGAAAGTGACAGAAACAGATCTCTAACCCTGACTCAGACTCCCTTCTAAACACTGAGGTCAACAGTATCTTGCAAGGAAAATATCATTATTTCATATCTTATTAGCACATGGCTTTCATTTTAAAGAGTGGGTATCTATACTCTGAAGCTTTTTTCTCTAAAATCTAATATTACATTTTAAATTAAACTTTTTAAATAAATAATATTTAAGGAGAACATAATTTTTAAGTATAAAAGATAAAAAAACATTATCAATTATCTATACATAATATTGCTGAACTTAAGTATATTTTTTCCTCAAACTGCCACATATGAATGAAGTTTGAATTCAAACTCATCCATTTAGCATATGTGTGATTTTGAACAAGTAATTTATTCTCTCATGCCTATTTTTGTTCTTATAGAACAGACAAAAAAAGTACTTCAAAAACTATTTTGAGAAGTTAGTGGCATAATAAATAGGAAAGTTGTCTGCAAAATTAAGGCACTTAAATGCAGCATTAATTGAGAGAGCCCCACACAAGACTTTTTGTCTTTCTGACACTATTTCTCTATAGAGGCTTCTGACATAGAAACAAATAAGTTAAATATTGAAAATGTTGATAAAACCAAAATTAATCTGAGAAAATTAGTATCCTCTCAAACTGTGGCTGGGATATTAATTGATACAAACTTTTGGCAATGTGTGTTGAAATTGTGAAAACTGACTAGTCTTTGATCTATCATTTCTACTCTAAGAATTCTCCCTAAGGGATTATTTACAGAGTTTTCAAAGGATTGAAGCGGTTTTTTAAATAGCAAATTAATTAATTAATATTTTAAAAAGAAATCAAATGCTCATTTAAAATTATAATACATCTGTATAATGGAACACTATATAATATATAAGGAAAGGAAGATTTTATAAGTATTGAAATATGAAGATGTCGAGAAGCACTATATTGTTAAGTAAAAAGAGGAAAGTTAGAGACTGTGTGTGTCATAATACACTTTTAGAAAAATATTATTTTTCTAGTTTGAATATGCATCATATTTGATTAGAATATTATAAATAAAGAGTAAGATATTGAGAGTGCTACTTTTATGGACTGAAATGGGTGTTGTTGGATGAGAAGTATTTTGTATGTCCTCGTTTTTTTTTATTATGAGCATATGTTTTTGGAGATATGATATTTTAAGGAGTTTGATGCTATGAAATAAAACATACAAATAGTAAATAAAAATTAATGCCTTGGTCAGTGATGAGGCAAAGGAGAGGAAAAAAAAATATTTGTTTATATAAAAAAGGAGCTCACATTTTCTACAACATAAAAAATGAAATGAATATTCATAAAATAATTAACAGAGCGAGTCTAAAACTATATATGATGACTTCTGAGATGTATATATTCCAGTTGGTGGAATTTATAGCACCATAATAGTATTGCATTCTTACCTAAATTATTTTTAAGACTGGAAGTTGTATTATAGGGACATTATTAGGTAATATTTCATTTGTCAAAGTTCATTTTTCTTGTATTGCACTCTGTCATTCATGCATCAGTTCTTTCATCATAAGCCAGACTAACTTCCCAGCATCATGCTAATCAATGAGTTTTTACATAATACAGAGGTTCCCAAATTTTTTCAGCTGATTAAGCCTTACTCTTACTATTTGGTGGCGGGGGGCAGGGGGGGACCACTAAAGCAAAAGAATTACTGACTGTTTCCATGTATTAAGTAGTTGGATCCAAACAACTTAATAAGCATTTATGTCCTAACAGTTGAGTATCTGTTGGGCAGTGTACACCTTCATCAACTTTTGAAACAGATTGACTACCATTACTTGCATTTTCTATTTCATGTTACTTTTTGAGTGATACTTGCTTTTATCATAAGAATCATTCAAAACTCAGTTTCATAAATACACAATGTCATTGAAACACACATAGTGGTTTAATGTTGAAACTGTGTCTTTGTACTAAGGGTTCAAACCATTTCTGACACATGTTGCTTTACTTACCATGAACATCTAAAATATGCCATGGTACTTATCAGCAAATCTTGATATCTTGGTTCATAGACAGGGAACCACTAATCTAGTGAGAAAGCTGGTCAAATAAACTGTTGATTACAGCTCATGTAATAAGTTTGATGATATAGGTGAATCCCAATTGCTTTGGCAGAAAGGACAGTTTATATTCCAGAATCTATGTGATTGTGAAGCAAGGAGCCAGAAGATATCAAAATATTTATTTAGAACTTCAAAGATGAGATAGATGGAAACTTCTTAAAAGAAACTACTGAGTCTATCTCAGTTATCACTGTATGTTTAGTGAACAGCGTAATGCTAAGCACATAGCAGACATTAAGGAAACAAGCAAAGCTGGGGACCGAATAAATGCATACTCAGTAGAAGGTAGACAGGTAAAATAGGTAGAAGTGGGGCTTAATGGGTATTCTCAGCAGAAGGAGTAACAAGTTCTATAACATAAGACATGGAAACATTTAGTATCTTCTGAGAATTACAAGTGATTCTGCATGTCCAGAGCACAGTGTGATTGATAAAGGAAACAGGTCCTCAGCAGCCATATTTCTTCAACCAAGAAATAAGTAGTTGGATCCAAAACTCTCTTATCCTGAAAGCAATAGATAATCTCTGATCTATTTAAATACAGGAGAGATATAGTTATATTTGCATTTTGGAAAATGGTCCTTTCTAAACAACACACAGTTATTATTGTAGAAGAGTGAAACTTCTAAAGGCAGGCATTGATTGCACTTGGTTGAGAGAGGAAGACAGATACCAAATTCAGTTTGTTGTTGTTGCTGCTGTTTTTTAGGTGAACATCAGTACAAAATAGGGGCTGGTGACAAGGATGAATACAACATTATGAAGCCAGATGAGAAGAACCTCAAGTAAGAGCCATGTGAAACCTGAGGAAGAGGATGGTACCATATGTGAAGATAGAAGAATTAGATAGCATGGACTCCAGCCTCCTGGCCCTAAAACACAACTTTTAGAAATTTTTTTGGCGTGATCTACCTGTGACAAATTTTCTTTGTAATTTTTCTGAAAATAACTATACTTTGCCTTCAATTTTAAAGGGCAGTTCTAAATTGGTGTTAATTTCATTCAGTATTTTACAGATGGAGTTCCATTCTTGTATGCCTTCCATTATTTTTGTTGAGAAGTCAATGATTCCTGAAGGCAATGAATCCTTCCTTATCTTGTGATTTTTGAGATTTTATATTTGTCTTTGGGTTCAGTACTTAAATTGTCATGCCCTAGTGAGCAGGTTTTCGTATTAGTTTGTTTGTGGTTGTTGACACTATTGTTTTATTTACCCTGCTTGGGTTTTTGTAGTCTTTCCTAAATTTTGGGTTTGATATCATTCATTAGTTTTGGATGTTCTCAGAAATATTCCTTTAATAGTTGTGTATGCCCCATTTTTTTTAACTTTGTATGAATTCTAATACAGTCTCTTAGGGCATTTTGCTATCTTCCAAATGTTTTTACTTCACTTTCTGTATTTTTACATCTCCTTTCCCATTATGTTTAGACTGGATAGTTTCTCTCTTCCAATAGACTGATCTTCCAGTTCACCAATCCTGCCTTCTAATATGATTTGGAATCTGTTCTTATACTCATCTTTTGTTTTCTTACTTTCAATTGTTGATTTTTCAGTTTTAGGATCTCCATGTGATTCCTATTTGATAGATACTGTTTCTACGATGAACTTTTCCTTGATGTTATATATGTTGAATGTAGTAATAATAATGAGTCTTAGATTCTTATCTGATCACTAACAGCTAGATCACAGGTGGTTTTAGTGCTCTTGCCTTTCTCTCTCTCTCTCTCTCTCTCTCTCTCTTGGTTTTTGGTTCATTTACTTCCTAGCATCCTCAGTAATTTTTAATTGAATGCTTGGAAATGTGTATGGAAAACTATCAAAATTATTTAAGGCTCTGGTTAATGTTATCCTCTTCCATAAATAATTCACATTTATTTCTGGCATCAGTTAGGGTAAAAGTAGGTCTCCTGAATCTAAACTGGGATTGATCTGATTAGTAACTGGATTTCAGACTTTATGAGAACTCTTCTGCAATTTACTTATTCATTTGCTCTAATCAGAAGTCTTGATGTTTATCAATGTCTATTCTCCTTCTAGACTGTGAAATCTAATATTTTACTCATGAGCATTGTGAAACATCTGAAATTGCTGAAGGCCACTTCAAACTTTGGCTCTTGTTTGGCTCAGCTTCTTCCTCACTGGTCCCCACACCCCAGATGCCCTGAGGGAAACCACCACAGTGCACTTCTCTTTGGGATATTGATACCTCAAGTTCTACTGTGTTGGTAGCCTGAATACTAAATTTTGCCTTCTAAGCTGTGTGAACGTCCTGGACATGTTGCTCAGTGTTCCCATCTGTCAGGTGCCATGCTCTTTTGTCTTGTCAGTCTCTAGACCCACGTAGGCAGGAATCAGCAAGATTTCTGAGTGGAAAAGTGTGTATCAGGCTCACCTCAAAGCTTTTATTCTTTCTGGAATTCAGGAACCTCAAGTACTGACTGCTTTTATTTATCTCACACCTTCATATTGTTAAAAATAACTCTATCCAGCTTTTCTTAGTGGTGAACATGGGATGAGTAACTATATCTCACAAGCGAGGGCTTGAGAAATAAGCAGACTTTGAAAAAAGGAGTGTGTTAGATAACCAGGATTGTATTAGAGTTAACCTTATGATAGGAGACACAGAGAGCACAGCTGGAATCTTCTAGAAAGAATAATAGAATAGTGGCTCAACAAAGACAATGTAGTACATGGATGAGAATATGGAAAAGTCCACATGAAGAACAGGTTGCTTTTGAGTGATGACCCAAGGTTAGGAATTTATGGCATGATGTCATTATCAGATTCCAAATAGAACTTCCCTCACCCCTGACTCTTTCCTCTCCCAATACAAACATGTCCCCACCAACCATTCTTAGAACAATATCATCTAAGTGCAATTTCTTTGCTTCTCTAGACAGTCTTTCTTCTCTGTGTACAGTCAAGAAACACCCTGTGGGTTGGGCTCTCACAGATTGCTTTCCTGTATGCCCCAGAAGTGTTTCTAAACAGCACTGCCATGGTCTCAGAGAACAAGGCACTTTTCAAGGCTCTCTCATCGGTTAGTTCAAAGCTCTCATCCAGCTCTTATTTTCCTGAATATCATTTAGTCTGAAAGTGTGCTTTCAGATACAGCTGGCCCAGTCTATCTGCTCAAGTTCATGATCAGACTCCCACTGCTACCTCATCCTCCCTTCCTTGAGCACATCAGTGCTCCGCAATCTGACTTCTGTTCATATCGGCCATCACCACTTACACAGACTCTTGCAATAGCATCTTCCACCTCATCCTAAGCACCTTCCAATGGTAATCCATTCTCCACGGTGCTGTCAGGAATTTCTTTATAGACTTGATCATATCACCATCTGGGTCAAAACCTTTGCTGGCTTCCTACTGTCTGAAGAATAATGTACGATCAATTCTCAAACAAGTAAAAACTCTAATAATTATTAAAATATGCCAAAGATGGACAAAGCTGTTTTAGGGAGGAAAAGGTCATAATTTTAAGTGTTTTATTATGAAATAAAAAAGAATGAGTACAAATGCACTAAGAATTGAAAACCAGAAGCTAGAAAAAGAGTAATGAAATAAACTAAAATATAAGAAGAAATCATAGAAAATTTGCAATTGGTAAATAAATATAATAGCTGCCTCGGAGAAGGGGGACTAATAACTTTGCCAGGCACTCTGGCAAAGTTAATTTAATATAAAAGAGAAAACACAAACAATATAACAAATCATACCAAGCATATTTAAAATCATAACAGAATAACATGTTTAAATCTATTTAATTCTATTCTTATTAAGCAGCAAATCTCAGTAAAAATAAAATATTCCTAATAAATAATTTTAAAGAAAATGCAAATTGGCTAAATTAATTTTTAATCCTGGGAGAATTAGGGAACTTTGTCATGTACCCAGGAGAGGGTACATGACTCAGGTAGTTTCAAAAGCCAGTTATGTCAGAATATCCAATGAGATTTATGCAATTTCATTAAATGTATCAAAGCATACAATAAAAGGAAAATCTTTACAATTTATATATAAGCTGCCTATAATTTCAATAACAAAATTTAATTAAAATAGAACAAACAAGAAAACAAGTAATTCATCTTACTTGTAAAAATTGGGGAAAAACTCACACTTAAAACCTAAAAGACAAACCTATTTTCTATCTGTATTGCAAAAATGATTTAGAATATCTATGACTATAATTCATCAGATCCAAATATCAAAATTAAAAAGTCCATATGATTATATAAGCAGGTATCAGCAGATATTCCTGTGGAAACACAGCAAAACAAGATTACAGAATACTTACTAAACTAAACTTGGTGAGGACATTTAATTCCAAACCAATAGTCTTTCATCTTATCCAATGTGAAATAATAAATATACAGACAATGAATTCAGAAAAAATACCAAGGTCATTCTACTACCATTATTACTGTAGAAATGCTGACTATATTATTTTCATATTTTATGTACATTATATTATTTTTTCAATTCTAGAAATGCTAACATTGGCTAATGATAGCATACCAGAAAACAAACATATAAATTAAGAAGTATAATTAAGAAGTTTAATTTATCAGCTATTTTATTACATAAAATAAAAATTGCCACTTTCAAATATACAATTCAATGAGGTTTGACACATTTATGCAATCATGTCATTGTGACCATAATCATCTTACATAATCTTCTCTTTTAATTCAACCACTTTCCTAAATCCTCTGCCTCTGGCAGCCATTGATCCATATCCTGGCACTGTAGTTTTCCATTTTCTTGTAATTTCACATAAATAGAATTATGCAACATATAATCCCTGTATCATTCATGTCGATTCATGCATATTGTTCAATATAGTCGTTACTTCTTATTGCTGTGTAACAGTTCATTTTGTGGATATAACACAATTTGCTTATTCTTTAACTTGAATATTTGAGTTGTTTCTGTTTGGTGATGGCTACTATGATAAAGCAGCTATGAATGTTTGGTGCAAGACATTGTCCATACAATGTCTTAGTTTTATAGTTTTACAAAACTAAGTTTTATAAAAATGAAAACAGTTTTCATATTTCTTGTTGAATAACAATAGAATTGCTGGATCATTATGTGATTGCATGTGACTTTAAGAAAATTGGCAAACTAATTCTCATAGTAGGACATTTTTTCTTTCCCAGTTGTTCTACATCCTTGGCAACTCAAAATTGTATTTCTTTAGTTTTAGAAATGCAACACATCTGTAAGTATTTCAGTGCAGTTCTAATTAGCATTTCCTTAGTGAATAATTCTGTTGAACATCTTTTCATGATTGTATTTAATGTTCACATATCTTCTATGCTGAAGTCTCTGTTTCAAATCCTTTGTCCACTTTTCTTGGTTTATCTTCTTAAGTTGAAGGAGTTCCTTATAAATTCTAGATATGAGCCCTTTATTAATAATATGTTTTACAAAGAGTTTCTCCCAGTCTATAATATTTGCCTTTTCATTTTCTTAACAGTATTTTTGAAGGAAAAAAATTGCTTTTGATATTTAATTATGTTTTATTTTTCTTTTTTGGTTCATGCTTTGAGTACTGTGTTAGAAACATTTGCCTAACCCAGATCAGAAAGGAATTTTTTCCTGTTTCCTTTTAGAAGTTTTGTAATTTTAAATGCTTCCTATAGATCTGAGTCACCTCGAGGTCTGATCCATTCCAAGTTAAGTATTGTGTGCAATGTGAGATAAAAGTAGAGGTTCATTGTTTTGCATTTGATATCCAGTTACTCCAGCGTGTTATTGAAAAGACCATCCTTTCTCTTTTGACATACATGGGCACTTTGGTCAATAACCAACTAACCATTTGTTTGCTGGTCTTTTTCTAAACTGATTCTTCTATTATGTGTATTCTACACTGTCTGAATTATTACAGCTATATAGTCAGTTTTGAAATCAGAGAGTCTAAATCTATTTTGGTCCATATTTTTCAAATTTGTTTGGATATTCTCGGTGTTTTTCACTGCCGTAAAAATATTAGAATCATTTCTCCAATTTCTAAAAACAATGAACAACCCACCTACAAATACCTTGGGGTTTTCATTGTGATTTCATCAGATCTATAAGTCAATTATGGAGGAATGACATCTGTAAACTCTGTCTCTTTTACTTTTTCTTAGTGATGGTTGATAGTTTTCAATGTACAAATCTTTCACATATTTTTAAAATGTATTCTTTTGTGTTTTCATTGTTCATTGCTAATTTGCAGACGTACACCTGATATTCTTATATTTACCTTGTATCTCAAAACTGCATTGAATACCTTTATTATGTCTAGTAGATATGTTTTAGAACTCAGGATTTTCTAGAGAGGCATAACCACAAATAAACACATTTTTACTTCTCATTTTCCAATCTCCATGCGTCTTTTTCTTCCTGTTGCTCTGGTTAGTATTTCCAGTACAATGCTAAATAAAATGGTACCAGGGGATATTCTTGCCTTTTTACAATTTTATGCTGAAGTCCTCATTTGTCCCTCATTGCACACAATAGAAGCTGTGGATTTTCCCATAGGTGTATACATTTCATAACTTGGAGGATGTTCCTTCCTATTACTAGAAATAATTTGCTGAGATTTTATTGTTAATGGATACTGGATGTTAAATGCTTTTCCTGTATGTATTCAGATGATGAATATGATTTTTCTTTATTCTTTGGATATGGGAAATTGAATTGATCTTTTAATATGTGAATAATTTTGCACATCTAGGATAAATCCCATTTGGCCATGATGCATTACCCATTTTATATATTATATACAGACTTTTTATGTATTTTCATATTTAATTGTTCAAAGGATATGTTGCTTTGCAGTATTTTTTATAACATATTTTGTTTGGTACCAGATTAACATTGGCTTCATAAGATTAGTTGGGAGGTATCCCCTTATTTCTGGAAGAGTTTGTGTGAAATTCCTGTTGTTTCTTCCTTAAAGGTTTAATAGAATTCACTAATAAAGCTATCTGGGATTGATGTTTTCTTTATGGAAAAATTTTAAGTATAAATTTAACTTCCTCAAATGATTCTGAACTGTACAAGTTATCTATTTCTTCTTTACGGGAGAGTTGATAGTTTGTAAATTTTCAAGGAATGTGGCCATTTCATCTGAGATATAAAACTTAATGACTTTAAATTGTTCATAGCAATAGATTATTATCCTTTTTATAAAAATGTGTTCTAGTTATACATGACAGTAGAATGCATTTTGACATATTGTACACAAATGGAGCCTAACTGGTTGTACATGGCAGAGTCACACTGGTCGTGTAATCATACATGTATATATGGGGTAATAATGTCTGTCTCATTCTACTGCCCTTCCCATCCCCATAGCCCACCCTTCTGCACAATCCAAAGTTCCTTCATTTTTCGCTACCCCCACCTCCCCACTATGGACCAGTATCCCATTATCAGAAAAAACATTTGACCTTCGGATTTTGGGGATTGGCTTATTTCACTTAGCATTATTTTCCCTTTGCTGTTTGAAGAATTTATTATTATTGTTGTTCTCAAAGAACTGGATTTTGTTTTCATTGATTTTTCTCTATTGCTTTAAATTTTATTTTTAATTGATAGACAAAATTGTGTTTACTCCTGTTGTATATGGTGTTTGGACAGAGAGATACATTGTGGAATGACTAAATCTAGTTAGTTAACATATGCATTCCTTCATAAAGCTGTTTTTTGATGAGGATAATTTAACATTTTTTTCTTTTTAATGTATTTTTATTTTCTAATTAGTTATACATGGTAGTAGAGTATACTTTGACATATTATACAGATATGGAGTATAACTTCCCTTACTTTTGGTCGTACAGGTTGTAGAATTACATTGGTTGTGTAATCATATATGCACACAGGATAGTAAGGTCTGATTCATTCTATTTTTCCTATTTCCATTCCCACCCCTTATCTTCATTCCCCTTTGTCTAATCCAAAGTACTTCTATTTATCCCTACCCCTTAATTTGAGTTAGCATTTGCATATCAGAGAAAACGGTCTCTGTTTTGGGGGGGATTTGTTTATTTCACTTAGCATGGTATTCTTCAGTTCCATCCACTTATCAGAAAATGCCATAATTTCTTTATTTTTTTTATGGCTGAGTAATAGTCCATTGTGTATAAACACCATGATTTCTATATCCATTCATCTGTTGAAGGGTACCTAGGTTCGTGGCATAGTTTAGCTACTGTGAATTGAGCTTCTACAAACATTGATGTGACTGCATCAATTTAGTATACTGATTTTAAGTCCTTTGAGTGGGATAAATGAGTCAAATCGTGGTTCCATTCCAAATTTTCTGAGGAATCTCCATAGTGCTTCAATAGTGGTTGTACCAATTTGCAGCAAAGTATGAGTGTACCTTTTCCCCCACATCCTTGCCAGCATTTATTGTTACTAATATTCTTGATAATTGCCATTCTGACTTGAGTGAGATGAAATCTCAGTGTAGTTTTAATTTGCATTTCTTTAACTGCTAGAGATGTTGAACATTTTTTCATGTATTTGTTGACCATCTGTATTTCTTCTGTAGAGTCAATTTAAAATTGTCAATTTAAAATTGGGTTATTTGTTTTTTTGTGTGTGTTAAGTTTCTTCAGGTTTTATGTCCTGGAGACTAATGCTCTTTCTCAGGTGCAGGTGGCAAAGATTTTCTCCCATTCTGTAGGCCCTCTTTTCATGTTCTTGATTGTTACCTTTGTTATGAAGAAGCTATTAGGGGTCTTGTTAAGGAAGTCAGTTCCTAAGCTGGTATAATGGAGAATTGGGCCTACTACTTCTTCTTCTTCTCTTAGGCTCATGGTCTCTGGTCAAATGCCTAAGTCTTTGATGCACTTTGAGTTGAGTTTTGTGCAGGGTGAGAGGAAGGAGTTTAACTTCATTCTGCTACATATGGATTTTCAGTTTCCACAGCATTGGTGACAATACCTTGCCATTTTTGCTATTGTATCTGTAGTATAATTAGAGTCTGTATTGTGATGCCTCCTGCTTCATTTTTATTGCTAAGAATTGCTTTGTCTATTCTGGGTCTCTTATTTTTCCAAATGATTTTTGTGACTGCTTTTCCTATTTCTATGAAGAATTTCATTGGGATTTTAATAAGGATTGCCCTAAATCTTCATAGCACTGTTGGTAGTATGGCCATTTTGACAATATTAATTCTGCCTATCCAAGAACATGGGAGATCTTTCCATCTTCTAAGATCTTCTTCAATTTCTTCTTTTAGTGTTCTCAAGTTTTCATTGTAGAGGTCTTTCACCTCTTTTGCTAGATTAATTTCCAAATATTTTATTTTTAAATTTTGAGGCTATTGTGAATGAGGTAGTTTTCCTAATTTCTCTTTCAGTAAATATATCACTGATGTATAGGAACACAATTAATTTATGGGTGTTTACTTTATATCCTGTTACATTGCTGAATTTGTTTATGAGTTTTAAAAGATTTCTGTTGGAAGTTTTTGGGTCTTGTAAAAATAGAATAATGTCATTGGCAAATACAAATAGTTTGAATTTCTCTTTTCCTATTTGTATCCCTTTAATTTCTTTAATTTAGTTTCTTTCTAATTGCTCCGACTACAGTTTTAAGGACTATGTTGAATAGAAGTGGTGAAAAAGAGCATCTTTGTCTTGATCCAGTTTTTAAAGGGAATGCTTTCAGTTTTTCTCCATTTAAAGTGATGTTGGTCTTGGGTTTAGTACACATAGCTTTTACAATATTGAGGTATGTTCCTAACATCCCTATTGTTTTCTATTTTTTGAATATGAAGGAATGCTGTATTGCAAAATGCTTTTTCCCCCCATCTCTTGAGATAATCATGACTCTTGTCTTTAAGTCTATTGATGTGATGTATTACATTTATTGATTTCTGTATGTTGAACCAACCCTGTATCCCTGGGATGAAACCCACTTGATTGTTCTGTACTACTTTTTTAATATGTTTTTGTATATGATTTTCCAGAATTTTATTGAGAATTTTTATACCTATGTTCATCAGGAGTGTTGGTCTGAAGCTTTCTTTCCTTGATGTGTCTTTGTCTGGTTTTGAAATAAGGGTGGTACTAGCTCCATAGAATGATTTTGGAAGGGTTTCCTCCTTTTCTATTTCTTGGAATAATTTGAGCAGTACTGTTGTTAATTCTTCTTTGAAGGTCTTGTAGAACTAGGCTGACAATCTATCTGGTCCTGGACTTTTCTTAGTTGATAGGTTTTTAATAGCATTTTCTATTTCATTGTTTTAAATTGATCTGTTTAAACTGTGTATGACCTCCTGATTCAGTTTGGGTAGATCATATGTTTCTAGGAATTGGCAGTTGTCAAAATTTTCTATTTTATTGGAGTATAAATTTTCACAATAATTTCTGATTATCATCTTATTTTAGTAGTGTCTCTCAATATATTCCTTTTTTTATCATGAATTTTAGTAATTTGAATATTCTTTCTCTATCTCTTTATTAGTATGGCTAACATCAATTTTATTTATTTTTTCAAAGAACCAACTTTTTGTTTTGTCAGTATTTTGAATTATGTCTTTTATTTCAATTTTATTAATTTCAGCTCTGATTTTAATTATTTCCTGTCTTTCCTGTCTTTTTCCTGCTTTTGTGTTGATTTGTTTCTAAGGCTTTGAGATGTAAGTTAGGTTATTTATTTGATATTTTTCTATTCTTTTAGTGAATGATCTCAATGTAATGAACTTTCCTCTTAGAACTGCCTTCTTAGTGTCCCAGGGATTTTGATATGTTGTATTGATATTCTCATTCACCTCTAAGTATTTTTTAAAATTCATTCCTGATATGTTCTGCTATCCTTTGGCCTTCAACAGCATATTATTTAGTCTCCAGGTGTTAGAGTAACTTCTATTTTTTCATTGATTTCTAATTTTATTCCTTTATTATCTGATAGGATGCCAGATTTTATCTCCATTTTTTCTGTATTTTTCTAATAGTTGTTTTGTGGCATAAGTTATGATCTATTTAGAGAAGGATCTGTGTGCTACTGAGAAGAAAATGTTCTCAATCTTCGAGGAAAGAAAATTTTAGACCAATATCTTTAATGAATATAGATGCAAAAATCCTTAACAAAGTTCTGGCAAACTGCATCCAAAAACATATTAAGAAGATATGTACCATGATCAAATGGGATTCACTCCAGGAATGCAAGGTTGTTTCAACATCTGTAAATTAGTAAGTATAATCTATCATATCAATAGACTTAAGGATAAGAATCATATGGTTATTTCAATTGATGCAGAAAAAGCATTTGACAAAATATAACACCCCTTCATGCCCAAAACACTAGAAAAAATAGGAATAGTAGGAACATACCTGAACATTGTAAAGGCTATTTATGCTAAGCCCATGGCCAACATCATTTTTAATGGAGAAAAACTGAAAGCATTCCCTTTAAAAACTGGAACAAGAGAGGGATGTCCTCTTTCACCACTTCTATTCAACATCGTCCTTGAAATACTAGCCAGGGCAATTAGACAGACTAAAAAAAATTAAAGGGATATGAATAGGAAAAGAGAAATTCAAGCTGTCACTATTTGCTGATGACATGATTCTCAATTTAGAGGATCCAAAAAACTCCACCAGAAAATTTCCAGACCTCATAAATGAATTCAGCAAAATAGCAGAATATAAAGTCAACATGCATAAATCTAAAGCATTTTTATACATAAGCAATGAAACATCTGAAAGGGAAATGAAGAAAACAACTTCATTTGCAATAGCCTCAAAAAAAAAAAAAAAAAATTCTTGGGAATCAATCTAACCGAAGAGGTGAAAGATCTCCACAAAGAAAACTACAAAACATTGAAGAAAGAAATTGAAGAAGACCTTAGAAGATGGAAAGATCTCCCATGTTCTTGGATAGGCAGAATTAATATTATCAAAATGACCATACTTCCAAAGGCGCTATACAGATTTAACGCAATTCCAATTAAAATCTCTATGACATTTCTCATAGAAACAGAAAAAGCAATCATGAAATTTATCTGGAAGAACAAAAGATCCAGAATAGCCAAAGCAATCCTGGGCAGGAAGAGTGATGCAGGAGGTGTCACAATACCAGACCTTAAACTGTACTATAAAGCAATAGTAACAAAAATGGCATGGTATTGGCACCAAAATAGACAGGTAGACCAATAGTACAGGATAGAAGACATGGAGACATACCTACATAAGTACAGTTATCCCCTATTACACAAAGGTGCCAAAACTTACAATGGAGAAAAGATAGCCTCTTCACAAATGGTGCTGACAAAACTGAAAATCCATATGCAGTACAATGAAATTAAACCCCTATCTCTCACCCTGTACAAAACTCAACTCAAAGTGGATCAAGGATTAGGAATTAGACCTGAAACCCTTCACCAAATAGAAGAAAAAGTAGGCCCAAATCTGCATCACATTGACTTAGGACCAAACTTCCTTAACAAGACCCCTATAGTGCAAGAAATAAAAGCAAGAATCAATGAATGGGATAGATTCAAATTACAAAGTTTTTTCTCAGTACAGGAAACAATCATTAATTGATAATTAATGGATAAAATACTCCGTATATGTCAGTTAAGTCTAAGTTATTCATTGCATTATTTAGTTCTATAGTTTATTTGTTTAGTTTTTGTTTGGAAGATCTATCCAGTGATGAGAGAGAGGTGTTAAAGTCATCCAGTATTGTTGTGTTGTGGTCTATTTGATTCTTGAAGTTGAGAAGCGTTTGTTTGATGTGCATAGATACTCCATTGTTTGGGGTATAAGTATTTACAATTATTTTGTTTTGTTGATGTATAATTCCTTTAAGTAGTATGAAATGTCCTTTTTCTGTCCCTTCTGATTAACTTTGTCATGAAGTCCACTCAATCTGATATAAGAACAGAGACCCCTGCTTGTTTACAATATCCATGTGAGTGATATGTTTTATCCCATCCTTTCACCTTCAGTCTGTGGATGTCTTTGCCTATGAGGTGAGTCTCTTGTAGACAACATATTGTTGGGGTCTTTTTTTGTAATCCACTTTGCCAGTCTATGTCTTTTGATTGATAAGTTTAAGCCATTTACACTCAATGTTACTATTGAGATATGATTTATATTCCTAGTCATTTTGGTTTATATCTGGTTTTCAATTTGACTTAGTTTCTTCTTTGATTATCTTTTCATTTGCTGTTTTTCAGTTTTATTTTTCATTTCATTTTCATGGAATATTTTGCTGAGAATGTCCTGCAGTGCAGGCTTTCTAGTTGTAAATTCTTTTAACTTTTATTTATCATGGAAGGTTTTTATTTCATCTTCAAATCTGAAGCTTAATTTTGCTAGTTTTAGTATTCTTGTTTGGCATGCATTTTCTATTATTTCAAGACCTCCTAACTTTGAGGGTCTGGATTGAGAAATCAGCTGAGATCCAAATTGTTTTCCCTGTAAACATAATTTGACATTTTCTCTGGCAGTCTTTAAAATTCTCTCCTTATTCTGTATGTTAGACATTTTCATAATATTGTGCCTTTGTATACATCTGTTATAATACTGCATGTTTGGGGTCCTGTAAACCTCTAGTATTTTATTTTTCATTACATTCTTTAGGTTTGGAAATTTTTGGATATTACTTCATTGAAAAGATTGTGCATTTCTTTGGTTTATATCTCCATGCCTTCATCTATCACAATAAATCTTAAATTTAGTCTTCATGTTATCCTACATGTCTTGAAAGTTCTGTTTCTGGCCTCTTAACATCTTTTTTACATAGTCAACTTTATTTTCAATACTATATATTATGTCTTCATTGTCTGAAACTCCATCATCCAAGTGGTCTAGTCTGTTGGTCATGCTTTTCATTGAATTTTTTTTATTTTGTTTACTGATTCCTTCATTTCAAGGATTTCTGCTTGATTTCTCATCAGAATCTCTATCTCTTTATTGATGATCTTTCACCTCCTGAATTTTCTCTCTGATTTCATTCTTTATGTCATCCTTTACCTTGTGGATCAGTTTAAGTGTGCGTTCTAAAACCCTTCTCTAAAATTTCTTCCACTCTGGTGTCAACAGATTCTGTTATTACAGCATCATGGTTTGTTTGGGACAAATTTTTCCCTCGTTTTTTATGCTGTTTGTGTGCCTACCCATATAGCAGCGTGAATCTGAGGCAATAGTTTCTACCCTGTAGACTTGTAGTGTCCCTGAAGGTTTCTAGTACCTCACCATTAAAGGGGAGACAAATAATAACAGCACCAATGCAAACAATATATAGCCTTAAACCAAATAGCTCCTACTAAGATGTCTACAGTTTTGTTTGTTTGTTTTGGGATACTGGAGATTGAACTCGGGCACTCAACCACTGAACCACATCCCCAGCCCTTTTTGTATTTTATTTAGGGACAGAATCTCACTGAATTGCTTAGGGCCTTGCTAAGTTGCTAAGGCTGGCTTCGAACTAGAGATCTTCCTGTCTCAGGCTCCTGAGTCCCTTGGATTACAGGCACGTGCCACCATGTCTGATTGTATCTGCAGTTTTGTTACAATAAACAGAAATGGTATGTTCAGTTATTGTTTACAATAAAAGAGTAAGTTTGTAAAAAGGTTTACGATTTCAAATGGCGAACAAAGAGAGAACAGAAGTGGTGTAGGATGTGATTGCTAGGAAGGGGGAAAAAAGACTGAAGTAGAACATTAAAGAAAGAGTGAAAGAGGAATTAATAGAGGTTGCCTGTTAGAGAAAAGAGAAAGAGAATCAAGGGAATCAGATAAGCAAGAGAAAAATATATATAAAGTAAAAACTTTTAAAAAGTGAAAATAAAAGAATACAAAACAAAACTGAAATATACTAATCAAACATCTTAGTCCTCAGTAAACTGATGTCTGGAAAAATAATCAGTTTCAAAAATGGTAGAAATAGGAGAGAAAAAAGAAAAAGAAAAAAAAGATCTCAATGAAAAGTTAAAGAATTGTTTCCATTTGAGTTCTAAAGATTCTCAGCTTCCCTTCTCAGCAGTTGGGTGGGGTTGCCTGGAGTATGATGCTTGCTCTACCCTCAGGGTGGGATTGCTAGGTTGAGCAGGTTAACCCTGGAGATGGAACTCCTGCAGGTGGGGTTTAGGCTTAGGTATGCTCCAGTCTCTTTGCTAAATGCCAATTGATCTGAGATTTTAAATCAACTCACCTCCAGGGTCCAGTAATTGCCCGTCCACGCTGGAAGAGAGCACCCCAAGAATCACCTTTGGGTTCCACATGTGGTATAGGAACCAGTTCTTAGCCCACTAGGTTGTCTGTGGACCCCACAATTCCTGGTCTCAGATTCAGTTTCCAAACTCAATCTTTCCCACCCCTGCCCTTACAATTCCAGTCAGGGGTTTCCCTCCTTGCAGGTCCTGTAAGCAGCTGGATTGGAACAGGGAGGGGAATAGCCAGCTATGTTTCTGCGACCAGTATTCCCCTGTGTAAACCTCTCTCCATGCTTGACTTTCTTCTGGTCACTTAGGCACACTATCTGTTTTGCAGCATGGGTTTGCCTGGTTTGTTTTTCCAGCCAGATTTGGGTCTGCCAGAAATTGGCTCCCTCAGCTGTTGTCCGCTGTGTCACAACTGCAAAATGGTTCCTTCCACTGTCTACTGCAAATCACCGCTGGGAAAGATGCAGTTTCTTTCCCCTATAAGGATATTGTGTAGAGTCCCTGACTGTTAAGTCAGACAGTGACTTTGATCTATAAACTTTAAATACCCCTCCAACTCACCTAAGTTCTCCTGAGAATGGGGCTTCCTTTAATTCCCTTATTGCTTCATTGCATTCATGAAGGGACTATTCTGGTTTGTGGTTTGTGCTTCCAGCTGCTCCCACAGCTGTGGCGCTGGGGATTTCTTCCTTATTATATTCGATCTCCTGACACCCCCCCCCACCATCTGTTTTGCGTGTCCAGTATCATATTAAATTCCAGTAGAGTACCTGTAATTTTTCTTCATTCACCTACTTTGTTAAAAACAGCCTGTTTTCTTTTCTTAGTTCCATGCCAAGAAGCCACCATGGATGCAACCTCTCTATTCCAACATCTTCCCAGTTCCCAGCATTTTTAATAATACAACATATTAATTATAGTCACAATGTTTTACACTAGATCTCTTGAGTTGATCTCCTCTAACTGAAATCTTGATTCCTTCAACCCACATCGCCTCAACCTGCTCTCAAACATGAAAGGAAATTAAATCAGTATTTGAAAGAGATCTCTGCATGCTCACGTTTACTGGAACATTATTCACAATATCTAAGACATAAAATCATCCTAAGTGTCCATGAATGGAAGACTGGATAAAGAGATCCCTGCAACATCTAATCTGTTGCTAATCCAATCACAGTATAATTTTTATTTCAGATAATGTATTCTTCATCTTTAGTCCTTTCCTACCTTTGAATATGCTCCATTTTCTCCCCATCATGTTGGTTGCCCCTGCCCACTCAAACATATGGCATATTGATAATAACTACCCTAATGAGTTTTTCTTCTAGTTTCATTATCTGTTATTTCTGATTCTATTTTTGTTGATTGATTTTTCTACTTCTTTTCATTCTTGGTAATAATCTATTGTGGTCTTCACACTGTGAATTAGACATTATTGGTTCCTGGATTTTGTTGAGTTCCTTTAAATAGTATTGTTTTATTTTAGCATGCAGCAAAATTTATTTGAATTAGTTTATATTTCCAAAGGTTGTTTTTAGGACATTTTAGGGTGGGTCTTCTGGAGCCTTACTCTAAGGCTAATTGAGTCACACTATAACATCAATACTTTTCTAGAACTGTACTAAAGACTCAAATACTTTGATATACTTTTGTTCTGGCTGTTGGAAACATACCATTCCCAGCTTTTATGACTTCTAGAAATGACTCTGTCTACTGCTGTTTAGTGGTTTTTACTCCAGCTTGGGTGGTTTCCTGTCACACAGGAAAAGTGTAGGTGTAAATCAGTACTTAGCCAAAGACTTGAAGCTGACATGTCTGCAGGTGTCAAGAGCTCCTCTTTCTATGTTCCTCCTCTACAGTCTTTAGCAAACCTTAGCTTGCTGACCAGCCTGAATTCTGACATACCCTCCTTAACTGACAGGCTCTGAAAGGTTACTCCCTCCCTGCACTGCATTCTGGGAACTCTGTTGAGACAGGCAAGCCAGTACAATTACAGGACTTGCTTTATTTCCCTTCTTGGAACTACAGTTCCATGTCATCCCTCTCCCAATGCCTAAAAACTTTTGGAAAAAATATATCTGTCCAGTTCTTTAATTGTTTAAAGTATATAAATCTGATTATTGTTATTTCATCTTGATCAGAAGTCAAAGTCCCAAAATTGCAAAAATTCAAATTAGACATTATAAATAAGTATTGTTTATAGATGCTATGATTATTTTCTGGAAACTTCAGAAAATAAATAGAAAAATCTGTTAGATCTAATAAGGGAGCTCATTCTAGGGGTTAATTAGATAGCAAACTGATAAAACTCAAACTTAAAATTTTAAAAGGTCCCATTCACAAGTTATACAAAACCACAGAACCACTATAAGTAAGCTTAAATGCCTACTGAAAAGTATAAATAAAGCTGTATAATTTTATAGAAGAATATTAAGGGAATGTCTTATTTCCAGATGGAAATTGTATAAAGTAAATGTTATCCCTAAATAAATCTGTCCATTTTATTCAACATTCAAAACAATAAAATGATTGCATTGAGTGACATAAAAGTGTCACAAATCATTTTGCATTCATTCTGAAACACATATGTTAAGGATATACCAATATTGTTTTACCTGATTAACATGTATGCCTCAACACAATTATTTTTATACCTGATGAAACACTACATGTATGGCCCTTAATAGCAGGAATTAAACTGGATTCCCCCCTTACCAGTATTAATCACGTTTGTCATGGGTGTATCCAAAGTCATTAGTCAAAGAGTTAGAGAGGATCCTATAGGTTTAAATGAAAGTTATTGGAAAAGGAAACATAAATAACAATTTAAAAATGACTAGGTGGGCTGGGGTTGTGGCTCAGTGGTAGAGTGCTTGCCTAGCATGTGTGAGTCACTGGGTTTGATTCTCAGCACCACACATGAATAAATAATATAAGGTCCATGGTGAACTAAAAAGATTTTTTTAAATAAATAAAAATGACTAAGCAAATTATTTTTAATAAGGAAAGGAAATCAACTAAACTATTGTAAAGAATGTCAGCTAAATTATGAGGGTAACAACTATATTTAGAGATGTATACATTGATAATAAAATTATGAATAAAGGCAAGGAGATGATATCACAAAAATCAAATAACTAATCATCTCTGGAAGAAAGAAGAAGGTCATGATAGGGTTATATAGAAGAATTTTTAGAATACTGAAAATATTATTTCTTGACCTCAGTAGGTAGTTAAATGAATGTATACTTTATAAGTACTATTTATATTTTTATACTTTATTAGTATGATTTTTCACATTTTAAATGCATGTTTAATTTTTAATACAAACAAATATACATATATGTATGTATATGTGTGTATCTCATTCACCTCACAATATACATAAAAACATAAGCATAAACTTAATTAATATGCTTCTCACTAAATCCATAAGTTTTTTTGAAGACTTCTGAAAAATCTTAAATGAATTTAAAATTAGAAGGGGAAAAATATTCCAAGTCTATATGGAAGACTGAATATCAGAGGGACATGTTCTATCTATTATTAAGTTTATTTCTAAACACTATTGACAGAAAAGATATATATGATAGTAATCAATGTACAAGGAAAGTAACATCTTAAATTGATGGAGGCAGTAAGGGAGTTATGACAGTATTGGGGAATTTTTTAAAAAGCCTAATGAATTAAATGACTGGCTTCTAGATTTAAGAAAGTCACCATGGAAAAAATTTTATAGTAATCCAGTAATTTTAGAGTGAGGAAAAATCCAGTATCCAGTAGAAGAAAGTATATCAGAAAGATTGATGGATTTTTGTACATTAACATTTTAAAATTCAGCTCAGCAAAATCACCATAATCAAAATTAAAAGTTAAGCAAGAATCATGTAGCAGAAAATGTGCTAATTATCCTCTAATATATAGAGAATTCTTCAAAGGAAAGATGAACTGTCTATTTAGAAAAGTGGAAGAAGGACATCATTACAGAAGGCAACTTAACAGGGAAGAAATAATGATCAATAAATGTTGAAGAATAATCTCACTCAATCTAAAATATATAATTTGAAATATCCTTTACCTGTAGCATTGTTATAGATTTAAAATACTATTTTTGGTGTTGGCTTGAATGTGTAGAAATGTGTATTTATACACACTGCTGATAAAAGCAGGAATCAGTATTTATAAGAGACAATTTCAGGCAATTCATTCTCTTACCTAACAATTTCAGTTTTGGAGAGGCATATAAAGGAAATAATTGGGCAAATGTGAAACATTCTATATAAGGATGTTCATCACAGCATTATTATATAATAGCTAAAAGATAAGAGACAACATAAATGTTCAACAATAGGGAAATTGTGAAATGTACACAATAGATATCATTTTTTCATTAGAAATTATTTATGAAACATATTGTTAAGTGAAAACAGCATGTATTATATAGTCTCATTTATTTTAAGAAAATCATATGCATGTACACATTGGAAAGTGTTCAGAAGGCTGAACACCAAGATTTTAACAGAATTATCTTTATATAACAGGATTTTGAATGATGCTCTCTTCCTTCACACTTTTCCGTGTAATACAAAGGATATTCAGAAAATACAAATGTCAAAAAAAGATATTTTCCATCTTTTAAATTGGCATAAGTTTTTTTTAAAATTCAGTGTTAGTAGGAAAATAGATGTATCATTTCAGACTACTTGTGTAGTTATAAATTTATAATTTTCATAAAAGAAAAATTTCACATCTATCAATAATGATGCTGAAAACACATCAAGAAAAGAAAATTTCAGACCAATATCCCTGATGAACATAGATGCAAAAATTGTTAATAAAATACTGGTAAACTACATACAAAAACATATTTAAAAGATAGTGCACCATGATCAAGTAGGGTTCATCCCAGGGATGCAAGGTCGGTTCAACATATGGAAATCAATAAATGTAATACATTACATCAATAGACTTAAAGACAAGAATCACATGATTATATCAATAGATGTAGACAAAGCATTAGACAAAATACAGCATCCATTCATTTTCAAAATATTAGAAAAACTAGGTTTATTAGGAACATACCTTAACATTGTAAAAGTTATACATATTAAACTCAAGGCCAACATCATCTAAATGGAGAAAAATTGAAAGCATTCCCTCTAAAAATTGGAATAAGACACAGATGCCCTTTTTTATCACATTTATTCAACATAGTCCTTGAAACTCTAACCAGAGCAATTAGGGGAAAGAAAGGAAGTAAAGGGATACAAATAGAAAAAAGAACTCAAACTATCCATATTTGCCAAAGATATGATTGCATGTTTAGAAGACCCAAAAAAACTCCACTAGAAAATTTCTAGAACTCATAAACAAATTCAGGAAAGTAGCATGATATAATTACCAATTGTGTTCTATACACCAATGATGAATTGACTGACAGAGAAAGTAGGAAAACTATCTCATTCACAATAGCCTCATAAAAAATAAAATACTTGGGAGTAAACCTAACAAAAGAGGTGAAAGACCTCTATAATGAAAACTACATAAAGAAAGAAATTGAAGATCTTAGAAGATGGAAAGATCTTCCATGTTTTTGGATAGGCAGAATTAATATTGTCAAAATGGTCATACTACCAAAAGTGCTATACATACTTAATGCAATTCCTATTAAAATCCTAATGACATTCTTCATAGAAATAGAAATCCTGATAACATTCTACTGTCATGTATATCTAAAATATGAAATTCATTTGGAAAAATAAGAGGCCCAGAATAGAAGAGCAGTTCTTAGAAAAGTAAAGCAGGTGGCATCAAATACCAGACTATAAATTATATTACAGAGCTATAGTAACAAACACAGCATGGTATTGGAATCAAAACAGACATGAAGACCAATGGAACAGAAGACACAGAGACAAACCTACATAAATTCAGTTATCTCATACTGGACAAAGGTGCCATAAACATATATTGGAGAAAAGATAGCCTCTTCAAGAAGTTTTACTGGGAAAACTGGAAATTCATATGTAGCAGAATGAAATTGAACCCTATCTCTCACACTGCAAAATACCTCAACTCAAAGTGGATCAAGGACAGACGTTAGACCAGAGACCATGAGACTAATAAAAGAAAAAGTAGGTCAATTGTACATCATGCCAGCCTAGGAACCACCTATTTCAGCAAGACTCCCAAAGTGCAAGAAGTAAAATCAAGAATCAATACATGGGAAGGTATCAACTAAAATGTTTCTTCACAGAAAAGGAAACAAGTAAGAAAATGAAGAGAGAGCCTACAGATTGGGAGAAAATCTTTGCCAACTGTACCTCAGAGCATTAATCTCCAGGATATACAAAGAACTCAAAAACCTTAACACAAAAAAACAAATAACCCAATTAATAAATGGGCAAAGGGAACCTAACAGTCACTTCTCAGAAGAATTTTGACTGGTCAACAAATATATGAACAAAGTTCAATATCTCTAGCAATTAGAGAAATGCAAATTAAAACCACATGGAGATCACATCTCACTCCAGTCAGAATGGCAATTATCAGGAATACAAGTAACAATGACTGTTGGTGAGGATGTGGTGGAAAAGGTACACTCATATTGCTGGTGGGACTGCAAATTGGTACAAACACTCTGGAAAGCAGTATGGAGATTCCTCGGAAAATTTGGAATAGAAACACCACTTGACCCAGTTATCCCACTCAAAGGACTTAAATTCATATAAAGTGAGGCAGCCACACCAATGTTTATAGAGGCTTAATTCACAATAGTTAAATGATGGAATTGACCTAGGTGCCCTTCAGAGATGAATGGGTAAAGAAAATGTGGTGTTTAAAAACAGTGGACTATTAGCCATAAAAAAAAAAAGGAATTATGGCATTTGCTGATAAATAGATGGAACAGAAGAATGTCATGCTAAATGAAGTAAGCCAATCCCAAAAAACCAGAGGCTGAATGTTTTTTCTGATAAGTGGATGTTAACTCACAATAAGGAGTGGGGGTAGGGAAAAATAGAAGTAGTTTGGATTAGCAAAGTGGAATGAAGGGAAGTGGAAGAATGGGAATGGGAAAGATAGTAGAATGAATCAGACCTTACTATCCTATGTGCATATATGATTACACAACCAATGTAATTCCACATAATTACAACCAGAAGAATGGGAAGTTATACTCCATATATGTATAATGTGTCAAAATGCATTCTAACATACAATAAGGGAGGGAAGCAGAATAGGAGTTTATTTGATTAGACAAAGGGGAATGAAGGGAAGTGGGTGGGAAAGAAATAGGAAAGATAATAGGATGAATCGATGTAACTTTCCTGTGTTCATACCTGAATACATGACCGGTGTAACTCCACATCCTGTACAACCACAAGAATGGGATTCTAATTAGAATAAGCTATACTTCTTTTATGTGTAATATGTCAAAATACATTCTACTGTCATGTATATCTAAAAGGAACAAATTTTAAAATGTGAAAAAAAAAATAATGCTGAATTTAATATGAAAATTGCCAGTTGTACTAAATGGAGTTTGGTTAAATAAATAATGCAAGAGCCGTTCAATGAAAATCTATCCAGGCATTAAAACTGATGATTCATATTTATCCCTATCAACATGGAATTACATGGAAGAAATGTCATGTACAAAAGAGTAAGGTTATGATATCTGATTATAATTGAATATATAGGTATCTCAATCTTAAGGGTTTTTTTTAACAATAACTTTATCTAGGCTGTGGACACAAGTGACTTGCAATTTTAAATTTTTTTGTCTGGACGGCAGAATGAAATGTTTATGTTAAAAATAATAATTACAGGGGTTTCAAGATGGCGGACTAGAGGGTGGCTGCATTTCATGTTGCTCCAGGAATCAGGATACAAAAAGGAGATATTGAGAGACTTGGGACCAACTCAAAGCCACTGGGTGAGTCTCTCCTGTTGGGGAGGCGTCCCGAAACACAGGGAACTTTGTGAAGTAGAGCTGCCTGGCGAGACACCCCTCCCCCTGCTGGAGCAGTGAACTCGGAAAACTGGGAGCATCGTAGAGGAGTCCGCTCAGCACAGCGCTTGGACTCGGAGCAATCACTGGGGCTCCGGGAGGCTGCCCAGAGGAGGAGCTGTGCAGTGAGCTGTTTGGACTCAGAGCAACCGCTCCTGAACACCAGGGGGCTGCCTGGAGGAGGAGGAGGAGCGCGGTGGGTCACTTGGACTCGGAGTGATTGCCGAGGGCTACGGGTTTTTGGGAGGAGGAGGCGCACAGTGAGTTGCTTGGACTCCTAGTGACCACACCAGAACAGCTGGTGGCTGTCTGGAGGAAGAGGTGTGCGGCGGGTCACTGGGACTTGGAGAGACTACCGGGCTCCAGGTGCCTGCTCAGAGGAGGGGCCGCAAAACCAGGCGATTAGGTGCAGAGCAGGGTCCCAGGACCTAGGAGGCTTCTTGGTGGAAGAGCCACACAGAGACAAGCTGAGGAGCAGAACAAAGGTTCCAGGACTGCGGGCAGATTCTCTGAGGAGAGGCAGCCTAAGAGACTTGTCTGCGAAGGGTGAGGCTCCCAGGCCCAGGAGGTAAGTTGGGCCCCTGGGAACATTGCAGAGGAAGGCAGCCCAGCCCAGGTGGTAGTTGTGGATTGAGGGGAACCTCTAGGAGGGAAACTGACCAGTGAGACCTCCCCTCCGGGTGAGTCTTCCCTGCCGGGTGAGGTTTTCCCACAGGACGGTAAAATCAGAGACACAGGCCCAAACAGGCCTTTCCTCATCCACAGCCTAGATCCCTTTTGGATGACCATTGGTCAACAAGTGGAGGCACCTCTGCCCACTAGCAGGGAATATACCCCACCTGAAGGCCACCACCCCTAGAGAGGCAGCTTCCTTATGGAGCACCGCATTATCAACTTGCTCCAAGACTTCAGCCCACTGAAGGCTAAGAGGGGATATACTAGAAATATTCAGGGACATTATAAGTCAATAGAGGAAATGTGCAATATCTTAGTGGTCCACTGATACCTGAACAATATGAAAAAACAAGGGAAGAAAATGCCCCAAACAAATCTAGATGTTACATCAATAAAATCCAATGAAGCATGACAGAAGAAATGACAGAAAGACAGTTCAGAATGTACGTAATTAAAATGATCAGGAAAGCAAACGATGAGATGAAAGAGCAAATGCAGGCACTAAATGATGAGATGAAAGAGCAAATGCAGGCATTGAATGATCACACCAATCGACAGTTAAAAGAGCAAATACAGGAAGCAAAAGATCATTTCAATAAAGAGAGATATTGAAAAAAAAACAAACAGAAATCCTTGAAATGAACGAAACAATAAACCAAATTAAGAACTCCATAGAAAGCATAACCAATAGGATAGAACACCTGGAAGACAGAACCTCAGATATTGAAGAAAAAATATTTAACCTTGAAAACAAAGTTGACCAAACAGAGAAGATGGTAAGAAATCATGAACAGAATCTACAAGAACTATGGGATATCATGAAAAGGCCAAATTTAAGAATTATTGGGACTGAGGAAGGCTTAGAGAAACAAACCAAAGGAATGAACAATCTATTCAATGAAATAATATCAGAAAATTTCCCAAATCTGAAGAATGAAATGGAAAATCAAGGACTCCAAATACACAAAATTACAACAGATCCACACCAAGGCACATTATTATGAAAATACCCAACATACAAAATAAAGATAGAATGTTAAAGGCTGTGAGAGGAAAGAACCAAATTACATTCAGGGGGAAACCAATATGGATATTAGCAGATTTTTCAATCCAGACACTAAAAGCTAGAAGGGCCTGGAACAACATTTTTCAAGCCCTGAAAGAAAATGGATGCCAACCAAGAATCTCATACCCAGCAAAACTTACTTTCAGATTTGATGATGAAATAAGACCCTTCCATGATAAACAAAAGCTAAAAGAATTTACAAAAACAAAGCCAGAATTACAGAACATTCTCAGCAAAATATTCCATGAGGAAGAAATAAAAAACAAAGAAGCAAATCAGCAAAGGGAGGAATTATCCTAAAGGAATTGTCAAATAAAGAAGGAATCAAGTTGCGTCAAAATAAATAAAAAATAAATAAATAAATAAAATTTTAAAAATGAACCAAATGACTGGGAGTACAGATCATATCTCAATAATAACCCTGAATATTAATGGCCTGAACTCATCAATCAAAAGACATAGACTGGCAGATTGGATTAAAAAGAAAGATCCAACAATATGTTGCCTGCAAGAGACTCACCTCATAGAAAAAGATACTCTTAGACTAAAGGTGAAAGGATGGGGAAAAACATACCATGCACATGGACTCAGCAAAAAAGCTGGAGTATCCATCCTAATTTCAGATAATGTGGACTTTAAGCCAAAGTAAGTCAAAGGGATAAAGAAGGTCATTTCATACTGCGTAAGGGAAGCATAAATCAGCAAGATATAACAATCATAAACATCTATGCCCCAAACAGTGGCTCATCCATGTAAGTCAAACAAATCCTTGTCAATTTCAGAAAACAAATAGACCATAACACAATAATACTAGGTGATTTTAACACACCTCTCTCACTACTGGACCGATCTTTCAAACAAAAATTTAACAAAGAAACCATAGATCTCAATAACACAATCAATAATTTAGACTTAATGGACATTTATAGAATATACCATCCAACCAAGAGCGAATACACTTTCTTCTCAGCAGCACATGGATCCTTCTCTAAAATAGACCATATATTATGCCACAAAGCTAATGTTAGCAAATAAAAGAAGATAGAGACACTACCATGTATTCTATCAGATCATAATGGATTGAAGTTAGAAATAAATGAAAGAGTAAAACACAGAAACTATTCCAACATCTGGAGATCTAGCATTAAACAATATGCTATTATATGATGAATGGATAACAGAAGATATTAGGAAGGAAATTAAAAAATTCTTAGAGGTAAATGAGAACAAAGAAACATCATATCAAAATTTCTGGGACACTATGAAAGCAGAACTTAGAGGAAAATTTATTTCATGGAGCGCATTCAATAAAAGAAGTAAAACTCAACAAATAAATGACTTAACACTACAGCTCAAAGCCCTAGTAAAAGAAGAGTAGACCAACACCAAAAGTAGTAGAAGATACGAAATAGTTAAACTCAGAGCCAAAATCAACAAAATTGAAATAAAAGAAACAATAAAAAAATTGACAAAATAAATAGTTGGTTCTTCGAAAAAATAAACAAAATTGATAAATCTTTAGCCACACTAACAAAGAGAAGACAAGAGAAAACCCAAATCACTAAAATTTGGAATGAACAAGGTAATATCACAACAGACATGATTGAAATACAAAACATAATTAGAAGCTATTTTGAAAATCTATACTCCAACAAAATAGAAAATCTCGAAGATATCAACAAGTTTCTAGAGACATATGAATTGCCTAAACTGAAGGAGGAGGACATACACAACTTAAATAAATCAATTTCAAGTAATGAAATAGAAGAAGTCATCAAAAGCCTACCAACAAAGAAAAGTCCAGGACCAGATGGATTCTTAGCCGAGTTTTACAAAACCTTTAAAGAAGAGCTCATTCCATACTTCTCAAAGTATTCCATAAAATAGAAGAGGAGGGAACCCTCCCAAACTCATTCTATGAAGCCAATATTACCCTGATACCTAAACCAGACAGAGACACATCGAGGAAAGAAAATTTCAGACCAATATCCTTAATGAACATCGACGCAAAAATTCTCAACAAAATTTTAGCAAATCGCATACAAAAATATATTAAAAAGATAGTGCACCATGATCAACTGGGTTTCATCCCAGGGATGCAAGGTTGGTTCAACATCAGGAAATCAATAAATGTCATTCACCATATCAACAGACTAAAAGTCAAGAATCACATAATAATAATTATTTCAAAGGATGCAGAAAAAGCATTTGATAAAATACAGCACCCCTTGATGCTCAAAACACTAGAGAAAAATGGGGTAGTGGGAACATTCCTTAACATTGTAAAGGCCATCTATGCTAAGCCCATGGCTAATATCCTTCTAAGTGATGAAAAACTGAAAGCATTCCCCCTAAAAACTGGAACAAGGCAGGGATGCCCTCTTTCACCACTTCTATTCAATATCATCCTTGAAACTCTAGTCAGAGCAATTAGACAGACCAAAGAAATTAAAGGGATACAATTGGAAAAGAAGAACTCAAACTATCCCTATTTACTGAAGATATGATTATATACTTAGAGGAACCATGAAATTCCACCAGAAAACTTTGAGAACTCATAAGTGAATTCAGTAAAGTAGCGGGATATAAGATCAATGCACATAAATCTAATGCATTTTTATACATAAGTGATGAATCTTTGGAAAGAATAATTAGGAAAAGTACCCCATTCACAATAGCATCAAAAAAAATAAAATACTTGGGAATCAATCTCACAAAAGAGGTGAAAGTCCTCTACAATGAGAACTACAGAACACAAAAGAAAGAAATTAAAGAAAACCTTAGAAGATGGAAAGATCTCCCATGTTCTTGGATAGGCAGAATTAATATTGTCAAAATGGCCATACTACCAAAAGTGCTATACAGATTCAATGCAATTCCAATTAAAATCCCAATCATGTACCTTAAAGAAATAGAGCAAGCAATTATGAAATTCATCTGGAAGAATAAAAACCCAGAATAGCTAAAGCCATCCTTAGCAGAAAGAGTGAAGCAGGGGGTATTGCAATACCAGGTATTCAACTCTATTACAAAGCAACAGTAACAAAAACGGCATGGTATTGGTACCAAAATAGACAGATAGATCAATGGTACAGAATAGAGGACATGGACACAAACCCAAATGAATACAATTTTCTCATACTAGACAAAGGGGCCAAAAATATGCAATGGAGAAAAGATAGCCTCTTCAACAAATGGTGCTGGGAGAATTGGAAATCCATATGCAACAGAATGAAACTAAACCCATATCTCTCACCATGCATGAAACTAAACACAAAATGGATTAAGAACCTTGGAATCAGACCAGAGACCCTGCATCTTACAGAAGAAAAAGTAGGTCCAGATCTTCAACATGTCAGCTTAGGACCAGAGTTCTTCAACAGGACTCCCATAGCACAAGAAATAAAAGCAAAAATCAATATCTGGGATAGATTCAAACTAAAAAGCTGTCTCTCAGCAAAGGAAACTATCAGCAATGCGAAGAAAGAGCCTACAGAGTGGGAGAAAATCTTTGCCAATCATACTTCAGATAGAGCACTAATCTCCAGAATATATAAAGAATTCAAAAAACACTACACCAAGAATGCAAATAATCCAATCGACAAATGGGCTAAGGAAATGAACAGACACTTCACAGAAGAAGATCTACAAGCAATCAACAAACATATGGAAAAATGTTCAACATCTCTTGTAATAAGAGAAATGCAAATCAAAACTACCCTATGATTCCATCTCACACCAATTAGAATGGCGAGTATCAAGAATACAAGCAACAACAGGTGTTGGCGAGGATGTGGGGAGAAAGGTACACTCATACATTGCTGGTGGGGCTGCAAATTAGTGCAGCCACTCTGGAAAACAGTGTGGAGATTCCTTAGAAAACTTGGAATGGAACTCCCATTTGACCCAGCTATTCCACTTCTTGGCCTATACCCAAAGGATTTCAAATCAGCATACTACAGAGATACAGCCACATCAACCTTCATAGCTGCTCAATTCACCATAGCCAGATTGTGGAACCAACCTAGATGTCCTTCAATTGATGAATGGATAAAGAAACCGTGGTATATATATACAATGGAATATTACTCAGCCATAAAGAATGATAAAATTATGGCATTTGCAGGCAAATGGATGAAATTGGAGAATATCATGCTAAGTGAAATAAGCCAATCTCAAAAAACCAAAGGACGAATGATATCGCTAATAAGTGGATGATGACACATAATGGGGGGTGGGAGGGGTTAGTTTTAGGGTTAGAGTTAGGGTTAGGGAGGGGGTCAAGAATGGAGGAAAGAAGGACTGTAGAGAGGGAAAAGAGGTGTGGGAGGGGTGGTGGGAAGGGAAAAAGTAACAGAATGAATCAAACAACATTACCCTATGTAAATTTATGATTACACAAATGGTATGCCTTTACGCCATGTACAAACAGAGAAACCGTGTGTATCCCATTTGTTTACAATAAAAAAACAAAGTTAGTTTACATTTTGTATCCCTGGGACTAAGAAAGCCGAGAGATCACAGCATTGAAGATTGGAGTAGGAAAGAAGGCTCTATAGTGTCTTTCAAGCCTCCCTTAGCCATCTTGCCTGTTTCCTAGGTATATATCTCCAGGAAAAGTAGTGATAACTTGTTTTCTCGACCCTAGCTCATGAAAATAATACAACTATTTTAATGATAAAAGTGTTTATATAAAATATCATTTGGAGTAATTTACTATACTGTTTTCAGATGGGATGATGGTATTGTGATTGTTTTTTAAATCTTCTGTGTCTGTGAAAGATACATATTAAATACATTGACAGATAAATAATAATAATAATAATAATTACATGTGAAAATCTTACCTATCATCTGCAACTTCCTCTCTGTTTTACTAACAGTGCTAATCTTGAGTGTCTCCCAGGCAGTGTTTTACATCCTGCATATTCAAGACTCACTCATGTAATTTGTAGTCATAATCGACAAGGCTTATTGTGTGTGGATAATTGGAGGTCTCCAGATTTCATAGCTAGCCCTGTGACTTGCTCATGTGCATAGCTAGCATTCATTTTCAAATGTAGCTCCATCTTATCAATACCAGCTATTCATTACTAAATAAACATCTGGACAATGATGACCAAGTGTTTCATCTGATTTGTAACTCTTAGGTAGATGTTCATTCATCTTGGATCTAGTAGAGGTAAACAACTTATTGAGTTAATATTGCAAGGGGGATTCAAACCCTCATATGTCCCTGGAGCGAGAGAAAAAGTCACAAGCCTTTTTTCTTGTGTTTGTCTTTTCCTTTTGAAGCCATTGAAGTCATTTGAAAAATCAAATTTCACTCTTTCCCACATGCCCCACATTCTGGGATGTGTTTAGATTCTGCAGCCAGCCTCATGTGACCAGGAAGCTTTCATGTGGCACACTCTCCAGGAATACTTTCCCTCTCTCATTAGCTTCAACACCTGCTTAAATCTGACCTCTGTGAACCTGCCCCACCCCGTGTTTTGTACACATGCACACACATATTTTCTTACACTCCTCTTCATAGTTACAAGTTCTTAAAAGGCCCTTAGAGTAATTGTGAGAGATACACCATCTTTCAAGACTTCACATGCACTTAAGCTAAAACAGCAAAAAAAAAAAAAAAAAAAAAAAACATGGAGTAAAACAAAACAAATTCACAATTATTCTGTGTTCTTAGACTGAGGTTCTGCATTCATTATTTGGCCAAGATTTCTACTCTGATAGGAATAAGTATGGCAAAATTTGGTCGAGAGAGGGGATATATTTAGCCAAGGTCTGGAGACTCATATAAATGAAGCAAATGGCGGAGGGATCCAGAAATCCGTTGTTATTTTTCTGTTTTGAAGCCACTGTCAAACATTCTAATAGTAATAATAGTAATTTCATTTCCCCAAAAGAAATTCATGATTATGGATCACCTTAGTTTGTGTTAGAAACCATTGAATTGAAGACAGTCCCTACCATCCAGTGCCCATACACTCAAAAGCAGTGTAACAGCTGAGAGAAACCTCCAAACTATTTGTTACTCAGTGATACTGCCTCTGGCCAGGATAGAAACAAGTTGCTCTCAGGGGAAAATGCTGATGTTACTCTTTTAATTTGCAAATCACATTTCTCTGAATGATGATGGGATTTAAAATAACCTAGACAAAGCAGATCCTAGCCTAATAAGCTGAAAAAATACAACAGAAGCAAACAAAAACACTTTTTGGCCTTTTTCTCCAGTCATATAATTGAAAAATCAGTTATCCCAAAAAAGCATCTTGCAAGTGTAATATCAAAGATTCAGGTACTGATTTAAAATGCCATATAACCTGAGTCCCAATCTAATCCATTCAGGGTTTAACCTTGTGCAACCCAGAACTGAAAGGTAAGTTAAAGGTAGATGATAGCTAAGCACAATGAAGAAATACACATTTTAAAATCTATCCAATTGTAACAGATGTTTCACATGATATGGCTCATTTATTTTGTCTATTGAACTGGAAGATGTAAGAGTGTTGAAATATTTTACCTTTAGAATAATAAACAGCTTAGGAGGAACTTTTACATGCATATTATTATTGGTATCATATCCAGAAAATGCACATTACACTGAAACCAATTAAACCACAATAGGAAGTAGTTGTATTCATGAAATGACAAAATACTATTAAGTCCATCTGTCTAAACTTTATGTTGAATAATCTTTGACATAATACATAAGAAAATGTGCCTGATTTAAATGAGAAAAAGAGGTACCGAAAATTAATGATAGGAAAGAAAATGCTATTCATTTAAAGTTGAACTCCATCTTATTCAGCTTTCCATCACTGCAATAAACTACCTGAGATAGTTAGCTTATGAAGAAAAGAGAGATTTATTTTGGTTCACAGTTTGAGAGCTTCCAGTCTGTGATCAACTGACCTCATTCCTTTGTGTCTGTGGTGAGACAGCATACCATGGTAGGAGTATGTGACAGAGCAAAACTGTTCATTTCATTTACCAGGAAGCAAAAGGACAGTGGAAGAGTCAGGGGATCCAACAATTCACTTTGAGGGCATTCTCCCAATGACCTGGGGATCTTCCACTAGGTCAAACATTCTGTAGGTTCCACTATCTCCCAAAAGCACCACATAAACCAAACCTTTTGCACATAGAACTTCAGTCATTCAAGATCTGAACTATAGCAAGTTTCCTATGCCAGGCACAGCACAATTACACTCATTTATTTTTATAAATAAAAAATAAAAATAAAAATGCATGGACCTGAGTCTCTGACTTTATCATAAAGAAGTCACTCATTATTGCTCATTTGTCATGGATTTAAGGAGATAGATTCTGACATGATCAACTCTTCAATGATACCTGGCATGTACTTATGCTCTGTGTCAGGTAAGACTATTAGATGCTTACTTTCTCTTTTTAAAGGCCAACAACCTGTAGGAAAGTTTGACAGCATGCTGTCTGTCCTGGAAATATGCATTTAACCAGTATTGTCTTGTAAAGCAGATTGTTTCCCTACTGGGAGGAAGCATTTTCTACAGTTACCTGTACAATATTTACATGACTTATCTTAATCAAGAGTGCCCTTTTCAATATGGTTGGTGCTTTCTTGGCTCTGTTCTGGGAAGAAACATTCCTCAGGTAGAAGCCTCCTCTTCTTTTTCCCAGATTCTCTTCTTAGTCCTGGCATATGTTCAGGTGAAAAGGACAATTGCTTAGCTTCTGTTAGTCTCCTTACAGTTTTTCAGTTCTTCAAATGGAAAAACCCTGTCTTTTTCCTAGCCACTTAAACCACAAATCACAATTTTCCAATGAATGTAAGGGGACTTTTTGTAGATCCCAAAGTTGTGTTTTATTTGGTCACATGACATGGGTTTTCTTATTTTTCCTTTATTTTTTTTTTTCCTGTGGTTGTAGAAAATGAAGAAAGGAAGGATAGGAGGGATGGTTGGAGTACATGCAAATGTGTCTGTGTGTAACATTGATGCAATAAACATGACTCTAAAAAATCATGAACACTGAGAATCTTGCTTTCCCAAAATTTCCTACCACTTTCTGGCATTTTCTGGGAACTAGATACTTCATTCTTCCTACTTTGTGGTTGCTGTATCTGGAATAGCCCTTTTGGATTAACAGAACTCCAAACTTCAGAAATGAGTCTGCATTTGTTTGTTTAAGAATTAGTCACTAGCTGAAACAGGGAAGTGAGGGACATAGCTGTACTAAGGAATTTTGTCCCTCAAATGTAAAAATCAACTTATGTACGATAGCTTCCATAAATGTAGGGTAATAGGAAACTGTCTAGTTCCCATCCTCTGTTTTCTTTTGTATTCCAACAAATTTCATAGATTCAGTTTGACCTAGCTTAAACCCTTACTAAGCCTATACTTCTGTCCCTTAGGGTCTCAGTGTCAAAGGGCCGAAAAAGATGAAGAAGCACAGTATAGGAAAGAACATGGAGCTACCCAGTGGACTCAGAGACTACTTTGAGTATAAGAAGTAGAAGGACAGTCCAGGCCATTTCCACGTTAGATATGTCAGAGAAAGGGGATCAATCCTTTTTTTTTCCTCCAAAATCTTGTGAGAACATCAAGCATCCATCCTCTACATCCACATACAGAAATATGTAGTATTAAAACTTCTCTTCAAAAAGAGAAAAAAGAAAAAGAAAAATTGCTTTTCTATGAAAACTATATCACAAGTAAAAAGGCTTGGTTGGTTATGTCAAAGAGAAATGGGATAATGGAGAATTTTTGAAGATTAATATTTACTCCTGAGATAATTTGGAAAAGTGGAGGCATTGAAGAAGGTTAAAATTCAGGGAAGTAGAGATAAAACAATACTAAAACTCAATTTAATAACACCTTGTTTAACAGATTGTGTTTAAAAGAGATTAAGATAAAAGATAAGAAATTTGAGCCAAAGAAAAGTGAAGTCAACTGAGAAATGTCAGCAGTGAAAGGAGACCCAGAAATACTCTGTTCCAAGAGTTGACCGACGCACATCCAGGAACTGAGTGGAGTTCATTGTCTAATTCTTCTCCCCCAGAGTTAGCCTAATTTCTGGTTTTCCATCCCTACCAGTCAGGGTTTAGCCAGTAGATAGAAACATATTTTGATCAGGGACAGCTTCCTAGTTGTGACCAATGAATGCACTTGTACATACTCAGAATTCTGAATCCCACACTTGGAGCTTAATGTTCTGTGGTCACTGTAATGAAATTATCAACAATTTTACCTTCGAATCAGCTTTTTTTTTTTTTTTTTAAAGTGATGTCCAATGGGACAATGGACTACATTCCAAGGTCTTAGGACCTTGACCTTTAAGTGGACCCACCTCTTGCCACCTCCCCTATCTGGACTCTTCACTATCCATTCATTCCTCCTCACTCTGGTACCTTGAGCCTAACTGGTCTTTCTTCACCCCAGACCAATGACTCCACTACCCTCCATTCCAGTACAGGTCTGGATACACAAGCAGAAGAGTCAGGGTTAGGTGTTGTCACTTATTGCTTCATGAGGCAGGGCATGGTAGCTTCTAGCCCCTCCCTTATCTGGCAGCAGCACAGTTGTTTTGGATAAGAAGTGGACTTAAGGACTTGGGTGGGTGGACGGAGCCTCTTACCCACCCACATTTAAATACTGTCTTAGCTTTCCCTTATTGTGACCAAATACCTGAGACAGTAAACTTAAAAGGTTTATTTGACTCATAGTTCCAGATGTTTCAGTCCATAGTTGCTTGACTTGTTGCCTTTGAGCAAGGCAGTACATCACATGGAAGCACATGTCAAAGGAAGCTGCTCACCTCATGAAAGCTAGAAAATGGAGAGGGAGTGGGGAGAGTGAGGGAGGAAAGGTCTGTGGTTCCGAAATCCCCTCCACAGGCATGCTCTACCAAAGCCCCATATTTTTAAGACTGCACCACCTCCCAATAGTGGCACAAGGACTGAGCCTTCAAAATATAGGCCTTTGGGTGACATTTAAGATCTGAACTATAATAGATAACTTAGGGACTCACAGGGTTGAGGTCTGCATGGCCTTTAGACCTCAACCCTGTGAGCAGGTGCTGTGGGTTGGGTGGCATGCCCATAAAAAAGGGTGTCACCAGGTTTGGCTTTCCCATACTTCTCTGGATGACACATGTCACATCATCTTGACAGACAACAAGAGGGGGAATCCTGAAGCTATTAGACCTAGCAGGTCCCGGGTAGGTCCTGGGCTCCTATGAACGTTGGCACTCACCGTGAGTTCACCATGCTTGAAAACCCTCCTTCCAACCTGCTCAGGACTAGAGGTATCTTCTCTTCCTCTTTCCAGCCTTCCTGAGTCTCATTTGAGTTTGTCTTTTCTGATCAGCTCCAGATAGCTTCTAGAAATGAGACATAAAAGACATTTGTATGACGTTAGAGAGTCCTCTGATATTTATAGTTAAAACCAGCATTATTCAATAGAAAGATGAACAGGAACACTTGCACTAATATTTTTAATTTAAATTTCATTTTTAAACTGGAAAACTTTATTTTTTATAATTTAAATTTTTCCTAATGTAAATTTAAAAAAAATTTTAAATGCTATTTTTACATAGAATGACATTATATGACAAAGTAAATGTCATGACAAGTTAAGAGAACAAAGAAATCTTACCATGTACCTTTAATGGCATTTTTAACGTACTTTTTGAAAAAGAGGATCTATATTAGTCTCCAAATTATGTAGCTGACCCTGATTTTAAGAGAGAATTTAATGTAAAGAATTGTCACCTATGCAACGAGAAAATGAAAATGTAAAAGCAGAATAAGAAATCACAGAAGAGCACGTATGGGCAGCAGTAACCACCTTTGGGGAGCGAAGAACATAAGCAAGAGGCTGAAGTTATCAAAATGCAGACACTCATGCTGAGCAGGTAGCCCTGCTGCTCAGTGGAACTTCGCACTCTGGAAATGATCTGGGTGCATACTAAGGAACATACCACCCCAACTAGGTAGTGAACTTGCTTTTTTTTACATCCCTCTTGTATCTCTTCTCAGTCCTCTTGTTCCAACAAGGTGTGGCAAATAAAGAGAACAGAACAGAAACAAATAACAACAACCAAACCCTGAAGATCTTAGGTGTGAAGGTGAAAAAATAACCATTGTATCGCAAGTCCAGCCTGCATTATGTGACGTTCCCATCCCTGTTTTTTCTGAATGACTTAAACCTGATTTCCTACTTACAAATAAATACAATTTCTTGTGATGTGTAATTCAGTGATAATTCCTGTGGCTGAATTTTATAATTGAAATATGGTTATTGCTAAAACTCCCAAAGCAAACTAGAGATTTCTTGGAAAATTCTTAAGTAATCGGGAACCTAGCTCTGGGAATTGGGTCCATATTATATGGATAAACTACATTCTTTTCACTCGCAAAACTTACAATCTTATGAAAAATTTAGAAATACAAATAAAAAGGGATTTTAGTTAGAACAGACTTGATACTCTGAATGACACCAGAACAACATCTTAACTTGTTTTGCCTTCTTGCAGATTCAAAACTAGTCACTTGGGGGAAGGCATAAAGAGGTTATGTACCTGAACTGAGGATGCGCCTCAGCTCATCTCAATGTGTCCTTAAAGAATAATTAATTCCAAATTTCTTGCAACTGGCATTTTAAGTTCAAACATGTACTTCATCAGCACCTGATTATTAAAACCCTGTGGGGTGACACTCCCCTGGTGTCAATTCTTCTCTGAAATAAATATATCACTTCTTATCTTCAAAATTGACAATGGGCACAGTCACATCACCCTCCTTTCCCAAAATGCGTCACAAAACACATTTCATCTCAAATGGTTAAACTGAACTGTTTCCCATATCAGATTGGAGAAGACAAGACATTTCCCCCTAGTGGGGGAAATTACCCTCTTGAACCACACATAACTTCCACTGGTATTGGGGGGGGACCACACAAATACAAGAGATTAATCTAAACCATACCATTTTATGAGAAATTAGCTCTGGTCTAATCTAGGAATTCTACCTAGAATCAAATAAAATGAATCAATTTTTCAGTGTGTTTTTTCTCAAAAGAATTTTCCCAAAATAATATTTCATTACACCTTATTATTTCTGGAGATCTTATATAAATTAAATCTAGGGTTATAAGTGAGATATCAATTAACATAAGAATCAATTTAATGGTAATTTAAATAGCTAACTGTTATAATTTTTGCATAATGATGTGGCCTCTGGGCTTGAAGTCCTAATCATGTCTAATTAATTTAAAGGATGTTACTTTTTATTATCATTGAAATTTCTGACAGGTGATAAAACATTTAGGGTTGCCATCACAAACTTTTTACATCAGCTCTACTGTAAGTTGACAAGTCATAGATCATCCCTCTGAAAATGGCTATTTAGGGGAAATAAAAAAAAAAAAAACTCAAATACATTTTTAAAGTTATAGCAGAGAACTGCTATTTTACCATGAAAAGGAAAGCAATTCTATTCACTAAAATAATAAAAGAGTTGACATTTTATTTTCATGATCTCAATAGCTATAATCAACCTTCATAAGAAATAATCAATTTCAATTTCGGAAAATAATCTTTACAACCTCTTGAGTTTATATAGTACCTATATTTCCAGAAACATTAACATACTTTCCATTGTCGATATAAAAAGAAAAGCTTGATCTTTTGAGGCTCAGATAGCAAGTAAATCTAACTGCAAGCGGATTAGTGAAAGGGCCTGTCACTTCTTTAAAATAGAACATTAAAATATCTACCATTAAAAGAATTCTCAGAAACGTAAAATAATGTGAAGAAAATTATGCTTTGGAGATTATAGATTCTATGCCTGTAGAAAAACCAAACTCAAAGCACAGAAAGCAAAATAGATAAGTCTCAAGCAGATATAGGGTAACATGCAATTCAAGCAATGATGGAAAGTGGAAGACTCCAGCCAGCATGACCCCAAGATCTGTACTACAGTGCTGTTCTTTTAAAAGGAAAGAAAAGAATTATTTTACAAATCCCCAGGAGGGATTTTATGTAAGATAAGTACAGTCAGAAAACGGAGTGAGCAGTGAGGAGCTGTAATCTGAAGGTCAGTCTGCTGGACAGCATTTGTGAGGATGAGGGTGCAGCGTGGAGGAGGGATGTGGAAGAAGCCATCCACAGAGCAACAGGACAAAGCCGTTAGGAACAGCCTGGGCTCTGGCCGTGGCACATTAGGCAGGTTGTTCAACTTGGTGTGTGCCAGGTGACTGTTCTATAAAATGTTGAGTGGTTTTGCAGGAATTTAAAGAGCTATAATACGTAAAGTACTTTAGAAGAGCGCTCAACATGTATTAAGTGCCCTATGTGTGCTTATTATTATCGTGTCTTTCACTAATTCATTTGGTATAGCCCAAGAACTTCTGGAACTTTCCGCTTGAAGCCTGCAGTAAAAAGTATGCTTTAAAACCATATAAACTTTTCATCTTACTCCAGTTAGAATGGCTATTATCAAGAACACAAATAATAATAGATATTGGTGTGGATGTGGGGAAAAAGACACACTTTTACATTGCTGGAGTTGCAAATTGGTGCAGCCACTCTGGAAAGCAGTGTGGAGATTCCTCAGAAAAGTTGGAATACACCCACCTTTTGACCCAGTTATTCCACTTCTCAGTTTATACCCAAAAGACTTAAAATTATCATATGACAGTAATGTAGCCACATCAATGTTTATAGCAGCTCAGTTCAAAATAGCCAGATTATGGAACCATCCTAGATGCCCTTAAACAAATGAATGGATAAAGAAACTGTGGCATATATACACAAAGGAATATTACTCAGCCATAAAGAAGAATAATATTATGGCATTTGCAGATAAATGGATGGAATTGGAGAATATCATGCTAAGTGAGATAAGCCAATCCCAAAAAACCAAAGGCCAAATGTTTTCCCTGATAAGTGGATGATGTTATATATAATGGGGGTGGGGGGTGGGTGTGAGAAAAGAATGGAGGAACTTTAGATTATGCAGAGAGAAATGAGAGGGAGGAGGGGTGGGTATAAAAAGTGGTGGAATGAGATAGACATCATTACCCTATGTACATGTATGATTACACAAATGGTATGAATCTACATCATGCACAACCATAGAAACAAAAAGATGTACCCCATTTGTGTACAATGAAACAAAATGCAGCCTGTAAACATAAAAAAATAATTTTAAAAAATGCAGTCTACAAAAATAAAAAATGATAAATAAATAAATAAATAAATAAATACCATACAGACAATGCTCTATTTACTCTGAAGTCAAATGCAGATGCAGGCTGACTCTAGGTCTCAAATCTGAAAGATATTAGAAGTAATTTATAATGGCAACAAAGTGAAAAACACTTGATGGAATATCAGAAGTCCTTGGACCTCCTACTTCCTATTATTATAAGCCGTTAGAAATACTAAACACACACACACACACACACACACACACACACACATATTTGGAGTCAATCAATCAAAGCAAGGTTCAAATGCCACTTTTACCACTTCGACTTGTTTGTGGACAAGGTATATCACCATTTTTCAGTCACCTCATCCAGGAAAAAGGAATGTTGTTTTAGTCTATTTGTGTTACTATAACAAAGTATCACAAACCAGATACTGTATAAAGAACAGAAATTATTTCCTCACAGGGGTGGAGTCTGCGAAGTCCAAGATCAAGATGCTGGCAGCCTTGGTGTCTGGCGAAGGGCCAGTCTCTGCTGCCAAGATGGTGCTTGTTGCCATATCCTCTGGAGAGAGGGAACACTATACACTCACGTGGCAGAAGGAGTGGAAGTGCAAAAGGTGAGTTCCCAGGCCAGCACTTTTACAAGGTGCTAATCTACTCATGAGGGGAGAGTTCTCATGACTGACTTCCCAAAAGGTTCCACCCCTTAATAGTGTTAATTTTCCACATTAAAATCTAGGGGACATTCAAGTCTTAGTACATGATAATATCGAATTCACAAAGCTTTTGTAAATAAATGAATGAGTATATTGAGCACTTATCAGAATATCCAATCTGTCAACCATGAAACCTTGATCCCATTCACTTTTCTTTTCTGAGCCTCAATTTTATCATCTGTAAACATGAAAAGTTAATGCCCAAAGTATGATAATATATTGGTGCTGGTTGCTTTTCTAATTTTTTGGAGGTACTGGAGATTGAATCCTTATGTTAGGTAAGCCCTCCTCCACTGAGCTACATTCCCAGCCTAGATTTTCTAATTTCTCCATTGTCTTTATGAGACTCCTACTTTAGAAGTGCACATTTATTTGGCCCACAAAGTATGTTTGAAATAGCAGCTAAATTTAGGTCATCCTCTGGGTAGAAAAATTCCAGAAAGCCACCTAAAAGGAAAGTCAGTTAGAATCATAAAGGAAAATCATGATCAAGAGTCTTTTAGGCTTCAGTCATCTCAGAAGACAATGTTTTTCTTCTTAGAGGAATGAAAGTCTATATAACCCTCCACCTGTAACAAAGTATGCTTTCCAGGAAAAACATGGAAAGGAAGACACAGAGAATATCTCCACCTAAATTATTACTAAGGAGGGATTTGTATAAAAGCAAGGGAAGAGCAATTAGAATCCAAAAATTAAATAACAATATTATGTACAATAAATATACTTCTGCTCAATGTGGTTCAAGGCAAAGAGTTTCTTCTTCACTTTCAGAATTGGACTTCGAACAATTGCATATGAACAAAGTCTAGACTGAGAACATTTTATAATTAATGTTTTGCTCAGAATAAATAATGCCTGACCTGAGGGTTCCTATAATCCTCTTCAGGTCCCCTGGCAGAAAGTTTTAGCTGCCCCAACTTTTTCTGCTGACCTCAAAAATTCTCAAATTGCTCGCACAGTCAGTCACTATCCTTCAACTCTGTTTGCAAACTAATCAACTCCCCTTCCGGGGCATGACCAGACCAGAAGGCACCAAAGTGGAGCTCAAAGGAGACAGTGGGTAAGACTGAAACCACCTTGCTGGGAACCAACCTCTCTCGCCTCCTCTTCAGGTTTATTTACATCCCTGTTGCCTGCATAATAGCCCCAGGCAACACACAGGATGGTGACACAGGCTAACACAAATCACGCAGAGAAAAAGTGTTCACTTCTTAATTTGCCCAGAATGTGAATGGACTATCATGGCACTACCAATCCCATTGGTCTGGCATTAATTTAGGGCTGCAGTGACTCCTGTTTCAATATTCTCCCAAACTGGTGGTTGTCCAAGTTGTAATATATAAAATTTATTTTGGGAATTCATAAATATTTTAATGCTCAGACCACATCCCAAACTGGTTAAGTTTGAATCTCTGGGAGCTTTTTTTTTTTTTTTTATAAAACCTGTCCAGGTGATTCACATACGCAGACACGCTTAAGAACCAGAGTTCTTAATGGCTCCTTGCCTCTCCTTCAGTATCTTTGTTGTTATAGTTTAGGTATGAGGTGTCCCCGCAAAGCTCATGTGTGAGACAATGCAAGAAAGTGTAGAGGTGAAATGATTGGGTTGTGACAGCCTTAACCTTTTCCTTACCTGCCTTTCCTGCTGTTTTGCTGAACCTTCTCCAGTTGGCTCTTCTGAATACCCAGTGCTTCACCAATCCCAAGGTTTACTTCTCAACTTGTTACTCCCTCCACCTGGAATAAACTTGGGCAGATTACTTCTCTGAACATGTGTTCTCATATGGGGATTGTAATTGGAGTTGTTTGAAGATTAATAGAAATAATAAATTTGAAATTGTTTTGCTTTGGGTCTGGTTCAAAGCAAATGCTTAATATCATCCATTCATTAATTCCAGAACATGTAAAGGTAGAAAGTCTGTGTAGAACTCTGCTATATAATGCTAAAGAAGTACTGACTGCAGAGCCACTGCCTGAACACAAGAATGACAATCCTACTACACTAGAGTAAGCATATTTGCAATATGAAAAAAAAAAAGCGGTAGGAGAAATTGCCATACTCAGGATTTCACAGGCCACCCATCAAATGCACTAAAAAAAATAAAATAAAATAAAATAATCCCTCCCCAAAAATGGGACGCCTGATCTCCTTAGCTCCAAGGCAGCTTATTCAAGAGTGAAGTTTTAAGACTGAATAAATAAATGCCCATATTAAACACTAGGTTAAATTCAGTCTCTGGCCTAAAGGTCCTTGCAATCTAAAGGAAACAGCATACACAGATGGACACGTGCAAAGGAGGAATTTATAGTTATTTTTTCAAAGCTTTGTTATTTTCTCACTGCATTCAATATTGTTGACTGATAAACAGAAGGAGAAAATGACAAGGGGAAATTTTCTCCTGATCCCTATGCATCCCACATATTTATTTAGTTTTCATCTCATACTTATCAACACTAATTTGTTATTGTGTCTATTGTTTGGTATGCCTCTAATAAATCACTGAGTCTGAGTTTCTTCTTGTTTGGGATGATGATGATGATGATGATGATGATGATGATGATGATGATGATGATAGCTAATAGGTTTTGAGCATTTATTAGGTGCCAGGCACCTAAGTGCTTTAAATATGTTATATAATCTATAGGACATCAGTCAGAGATAAACATTTCCATTTTGTCTGGTCAGAAATGAAAAACAAAGATAAGTTATTTAACTTGTCTAAGGCTTTTCTGCCTAAGGCTACTGTCTCTTTAGCCCTAAGATCCAAGCTCCTAACCACAATACAATTTACATCACCTCTAGCAATACTGGTTTGATTATTTCTTTCCAACAAAACTGCTTTAGGAATAGGCAACTCCTAATCACCAGAGAAAATCACTTCCTTAACATGTGGAGACTTGACATTTGCCAAAGGCCATAGATCTGCCCCTGGCTAGCTTTGGTCTAGTTATCAGTACACACCAGTTAGGATGCTTCTTCCCAAAACCCCTCCAACAACTCATCACAGTCTGCTCAGAAGAAATACAGTTCCCATTTCCCTTTGGGTGTCTTTAAATTGGATTGAGAAGTTGGTTTGGAATTGTTCAGGAACAGGAGCTATAGTTGGCAATACCATGGCAATGCCCCTTCATATCTGGTGAATTATTATATATAAATTTTAAGAAATTCTTTAGATCCCTTCATAGCAAGAATCTAATATGGGATCTTGTTTATTTTGTCTTGTGACTTACACTTCTATTCTCTGAGAAGCCCATTGCCACAAAAACGACAACAGAACTGACAATTTTTTCAAACAAATTAATTTCAAAGAATTTTCTTTGCACTTACTATTTATTCAAGGTACTGGACTGAGAAGTACAAGGTGACTATGATGTGGCATCCTAAGTAGCTTAAAATTTAGCAAAGAAATGTTTATACAATTAACCATACCTAATGTGATAATTTCTATAATGATGCATAGGACAATGTCTATAATACTACATTAAAAAGGGCAATTAATTTTTCCCTGAGAAGGAATTTCAAATAATAACATATTAATAACTTATAATAATAACTTGCATGAGATGACTTTTTATTTTATGTTTAAAATATCAGTATGATTTTGTCATGTAAAGGTGAGGATAGATTTTAGGTAGAAGAATGGAACTCTTTAGTTTTGTTCTGATGATCCAAAGGGTTAAACTGGAAACAAAGGGTAATTGTTATAAGGAACAGGAAATGTAAGAGAATTGGCAACAGGATTATTAGCAATAAGGCAGAGGTTGATAGTTCATCATTTGGTAGTAATGTTGTAGGGAAAACTTAAATATCAGATGGTAACGAACAAGATAAATTCATAAAATTTATAAGCTCACACTTTGCTAGGTGCTACATCAAAGGAATATGCAAAATTCCAATCTTCAAGGGAACACTCAATTTTTCATAACTCTTAGATTCATAATGTTGTACAGCACACTCCAACTTGGGAAAGAATTTTCTCATATTATCATGCCTTGAGTTCCCTGGACTACCTATCACCCATTTCTTTAGGCAAGAGAACACAAATACAAGCAACCCAAAACTGAGAATTTCTCAGGTATGAACAATTTACACCAAAATAAAAATAAAACAAAAACTGAAAAGGAAAAAGTACCTTATAATCAATACTGCTCAGTTCCTTCAGTGGGATTTTTTTGTCTGTCTGATTACTTTAGGATACACATTATGTAAATGTAGGCTTTATTTTCATGGTCATGTAATACACACATTTGCATGAGAAGAGGCATTGCTTTCTTTCTTGTTCAGCTCTTTTTTAAAATGCCTACACTCTCTTATCATTCAGAAGTTGATAATCATTTAAGGAATCTCAATGCTTGATCTGTAGTATTTCCCCGAGAAGGAATTTCCAAGGCTACTAATAATAACTTATTAATAACTTGTGATAATAACATATGAGATAAGAATTTTTATTTTATTTTTAAAATATCAGTATGATTTTGTCTTGTAAACGTGAGGATAAAGCATTTGGTTGCTTACTGAGCATAATGAGGCTTACATCATTTCAACAAAGGAAGGACCTTGAATCTGAGTTTGTAATCTGGATTGACACAAGAGCTTCCAGAAGAGGGATTGGAAGGCGTGGCCACCTCTACCCCTTCTATATCAGAATACCAGCCTCTGTGCAGTTTTAAGTGTATTTATAACCTTTGAATTCTGTATCTTTCTAGAAGTCTTTTTAAACTACACACTGATAATCCATCATTTTTATTTTATTTTTTCCACTTGTTCTATAACAATTGGTTTACTTATAGTCTCTTGTGTTTATTTTTCATTTGCCCAAATAGTAACAATTACATATTATTATTTTAGAAACCACCATATTACTCTATAAACCCTATTCTAATTATTAAAACCAATTAAATAAATCATGTCCTAATTTATTTATCCCTATCTGAATGACAATCATCGAATTTTTGTACTTTATATTATCTCTTATGTAATTATCATTTAGGATCCATGACCTTCCACAAAACAACTTTTTCCTATTAACCATAATAATAATATTACTAATGACTATATTTACTTGAATATTCAATAGAAACATATGTAAAAATAATTATATCTAGTAGTAACTCGTGAGTGTGATTTCTCACAATTTGACTAGTAGAATCCATTTCAGTTAGCAACTTTGTCAGTCCTGCCCTGACATTTAAAACCTGTCCTTGCTTTCACTCACCTAACTCTTTTATAAAACCCCATTTCAATGATAAAGGTATCAGAAGAATGGGAAAAATGATGACAGATATCTACAACATGCTTGAAGTTGAGAGCAGACAGACTTGCAATCTCTCAGAAGCAAACTCTGCATTTGTGGAAGAGTAATGTGGCGATGGGCAACCAACAGATCAGTCAATTCATATCTCAGCACCCTGAAAAAACAGGACTTTGAGATGCTCTGTGTTTCAGGAAGGTGTAGGCAGGACTAACAGGAAGATTGGTTGAATTTCGCACTTAAAGAAATTGAAATCTTCCATATCTTCATTCACCCAACAGAGTGGGGTTCACACCTGGAGATTCACCCTGTTAAGCCAGAAGGAGTTTGGGCAGAAACTTTATTGCTGAGGGAGATGTCATAAAAACAAAGTGGCTAAGTGAACACTTTCACATCCTGATGTTTGAGGATGCTAGCTTCTTCTCCCTTTGGCCCTGAACTTGCAGTCATTCTTAGTATTCTCAGGTGAAACTTTATGGGATTTTCTCGTTGAGGAAATTGACCTGCCCAAGGGCAAAGACCTAAGAATAACCACTCTGTCACTTAACAATGAACTCTCTATATAATGACCCCAATATTCCCATTTCTTCACACTTCAATATGAATGGGTATTTATGCATAATTATTTGAGAAGGAGATCAAAATAAATATATGGGAAAAAATTAAAAAAGAAAAAGAAAGAAAACAGGCAAAAGAAACAGAAGAAAACTTCAAAAGAAAAAAAATGTATGTAATAGTCTCAAAGAATAGGGAAGATATTGCATTTCTGAAACAAGAATAGTAATTTTTAAACAGAAACATGGAGTTACAGACTTTATAAAAACAGTATGGAAGTTCCTCAAAAAATTTAAAATAGAACTATTACATGATACTGTAATTGCACTACAAAGGAAATAAGATAAATATGTTGAAGACATCTGCACTCCTGTCTGCAGCACTATTCACAGTAGCCAAGAAATGGCAACAACCTAAGTATCTATGGACTGATGATTGGATAAAGATGTGTCACATGTACACAATGGAATAAAAAAAGAATGAAATCCTGTCATTTGTGACTAAGTAGATGGAACTAGAGACCATTCAACTAAGTGAAATAAGTCAGGCACAGAAAGACAAACACCCCATGATCTTACTCATATGTGGAATCTAGAAAAGTCATCTCACAGGGATTGAGAGTCGACTGATGATTATTGGAGTACAGAGAGTGTATGGGTGATAGGAAGGTTGGTCAAGAGGGTACTAAGGTAAGTTAGAGAGGAGCAAGAGGTTCTGGCTTGTTATTGCCCAGCAAGGTAACTACAGATAATAATGATATATGGTACATTTTAAAAGTTAGAAAAGAGGATTTTGAAAGTTTTCACCATTAAAAAAATTATAAATGTTTGAGGAGATACATACATTTAACCTGAATTAAACATTACACATTGCATACATGTGCTAAAACACTATAGAGTACACTGTTAATATGTATAATTTTTATGTATCTGTTAAAATATAAATTTAAAAAATAAAAATTATTGACCTTGGGGTGCAGCTCAGGCAGTAGAACACTTGCCTCCCAGACACAAGGTCTTGGGTTTAATCCTTAGCACTAGAAAAATAAAATAAAATAGTATAAGAGAAACAGAAATTCCAAAAGAAATTTTTGAAATTAAAAAAATAGAAACAGGTAAATGAAAAGTTGAAAGTTGATTTCTTTGAGAAATCTCAAGAAAGTAAGGCAAAAATCCAGAAATTTCTTTTAAAAGATTTTTAAAGTAATTTATAACTCTGTATTGAGAATTCTGAAAGAAAGAACAGAAAAAACAGCAGGAATAAAACAGATGAAAAATAGAGAAAAAAATTCTAGAGCTTAAGTGTGTGAGCTCTCAAAATGAAAGACTCCACAGTGTATCATGATGAATATGAACACACATACACACATATTTTGAGCCACATTATCATGAAATTTCAGAAAACTAAGGATAAAAAGAACTTAAAAGCCAATGAGAAAAAAACTTACAATTAATTTCTAGTGAGAAAAAAACATATAAAATGCCCTAAGAATTAGAATGTCATCAGACATTTTAATAGTGACAAGGGCAATTAGAAGACAATATAAAAATACCTTCACGATTCTGAGGAAGTTTTTCTATTCTAGACTTTACTTTCCAGCCATAGTCTAATAAAATATGAGAGTAGAAATGAATATTTTTACAGAAGATAAATATGAAATACATACTACTTGCTATAGGCATCATTTTTCAGGAAGCTACTAGAGGATATGCTCCAGAGAAACAGGGGGAAAGAAAGAATATCATATGAGAAAAGAAATACACACATAGGATGCTTGGTATATATCTACATGTCACAATAATAATACTAAACAGTGCATTAACCAAAAATTTGATATAATCATCATCATAAGAAAAAGATAAAATATTAATAGAGTAGTAAAAAGCTCCTCCTACCAGAAGTCTAAAATAACATCTAAAACTAAACAGCTTATAGATAACCATGTTGACATATTAATCAGAAAAATGAAGGTTATCCCAAAAGGAAGAGTGAAAAAAATTAAAATTATTAATTCTTCAGTAGGAAGCAGAGTTAAGGGTTTGATTGCTATTTTTCAGCAAAAATCCTACAGAAATGTATCCTGCTAATTGCCCACGTTAAAAAAAAAAAAAAAGAAAAAAGAAAAACCCAACATCTACAACTCAGTAGTGAGATATAGAAAAAATAACTTTTTTAACCTTACAAAGGGATTTTAATAAAGTTATTTTAAATATCTAGGTATATTCTTATTAAAGTTAAGGAAATCATGTTCTCTGTCTCTTTTTCTTTAACATTCTATTAGAGATTTTGGTCGAGCCCATAAGAAAAATAAGTAAATATTATAGAGATTGATAAGGAAGAGATAATCTTTTGCCATTAGTAGATGACAATTGTGGGTGTGTAGAAATTCCATAGAAAGTCTAACTAAATCATTGAAATTAATGAGATAGTTTATCAAGATTTCTGAATATGTCAACTCTGGGAATTTTTCTGTCTCAGAGGAAACTTTTGAGATACTTGATATTTCATCTGTAAGGAGGGATCTTCCCATGGATACCTGAGGAACTTTCTTCCTTATGGTATTCATGCTTCTGTTCAGAGAGATCATCCCTGAATTGTCATGGTCCCTAGATCATGTTTTTTCCCTTTGTACCATGATTTGTATTAGTAGTATTTATGCATGCCTGTTATTAGACATCTCACTTCACTGCACTGTAAGCTCCTAGAGGCAGAGATGTTGTGTATCTTGTTGATTGCTGTATCCTCAACAACTACTACAGTGGCTGACACAGAGCTGAGGCTAAATCAACCTTTGCCAAATGAAATACATGACTTAATGATGAGCATGTTACCATGGATGCCAGCAATAACTGATTAAAAACATAATAGTCACAAACTTGATTATGCAAAATGGAAATCCTTGACCCAACAATATATTTAGTACAAGATTATTAATGTCTTTACGGGGAAATTAAATTTTGTTTTGAAATTTTTTCCAAATTTCTAATTAAATAATGGAATGTGCCATGTTCATCTCTCATGCATGGGAACAAATATTGCATGAAATTCCAATGTAAATCCTTTCAGAATCTTTTATGGAACTTGCCAAAATAATTCTAAGATTCAATTGGGAGGCATAAAGGATTAAAATAGGTAAGATATTCCTTAAGAAAAAGAGAGGTAGTAACGTGTGGTTAGATAAGAAAGACGTGTTAAAGACAGAAAGTTAAAACAGTGGGGTATTGGTAAAAATATATAAATAGAATAGAACAGAGAGGTGAAAAACAGGACCACTTTGCAAGAGAATATGTTCTTCCAATCTGAAGAAAAGAATGGACTTTCTCAAGGGATTGAGAAACAAGATGGGATTGAGAACAAGATGGCTTTCCAAAAATCAAAGTAAAAACTATCACGCTTTGTCTTAGCTTGGATGCCCTCAATAGCAGACCCAGGATAAGAGCTTGAGTGCAAGTATAATTTATTTGGAGGGACTTTTTGAAGTTCAAGTAGGAGGAAGTCATAAGGGTACAGAGAAAAATTAATAAATGGTGTGTGAATGAATAGATGACTGAAAACAAGTGGCACATTCCTCAGGATTGTCACCCAGAGGCTGGGAAAATGTAAGTATCCCTAGAGACCATTGCTTTAGGGCTGTCCCATGGGCATTACTTCCCCACACCTGCTTAGGGCCCAGCTCCCTTTCTTGTGTTAAAGAAAGCTCCTCAGGCAGAGAGGAGACATGCAGAGACCATGACAGAGGAGCATGAAGAAGCCTCTGGGGCTCAGAGGGCTTAGGTAGATTAAGATGCTGGTTGGCACATCAGCAGTATCTGCAACATACACCATAAACAGTGAAGCCAAAATAAAGTCCAGAGGTGTAATAACTTCAAAACTATTAGAAGAAACTTTTGGAGAATATGCTTAAGAAAGCATGGCAGAAAGAATTTTCAACACATAAAAGCACAAATGATAAACGATAACATTGCTAACCTTAATTACATAAAAATGTAAAACATTTGAATAATTAAAGATATAATAAGAAGAATGAACATGCAGAGTACAGATTAGAAAAAAGTAAATTATTTGTATTTCCAATATTACAAAGCTCCTCTGAATCAACAAGAAAAGCTGACCTGATAGAAAAATTGGCTAAATTTTCATGCCAAAAAGTGTACATAAAAGTCGCAGTTGAGAAAACACACAATCATTTTTAATCACTCAATCACATAAGTTGAATTTGTCATAATAGGCTAGGTAACTACTTCAAACAGCCTTTCAACCTAAGTACAGCAAAAGTTTATTTCTCACTAATATTTCAAATCAGCTCGGGTTCAGCTACTAAAGCAGCCACCACTGCAAACATGACCAGTCACTACAGCAGAAGGAAAGAGAGCTCTGGAGGGGTTCTCTTCAGAGATAATTCTCTGGCCAAAACTAGTGACATGACCCGTCATGATGTGCAGTCAGACATTTTTGGTGAAAGGCCCAAATGAATATCACACTAGTTACCATGGAAAATTCAAATCAAAAGGAATACTATCATTTCATACCTACTGCTTTGATAAATGTGTTAAAGTGGGGCAATACTAGTGCTCATGAGGATGCAGGGAAGAGTGGCTCTCATCTCAGAGGTGAGAGTGCCATACAGTGTGACATTTCTGGAGAGTACTCCATCAGTATTTAATAAAGGTGACAATGTCCAACACACACGCCTGAAGCCTAGAAACTCTACTTCTAAGAACATTATGTATAAATCTCAGTATTTATATCAAAAGGTACAAGAATGTTATTGTGACAGTGTTTTTTATATAGTGAAAAATTAGAAATACCTTTATCGTTCATTCATGGGTTAATAAACAAGTGCTGTAAATACTCACAGGGTAGAATAATACTCAATGATAAAATGAATAGCAGTTATTAATAAGAGATATCAAACCCATAATATTGAGTTAAAAAAGCAATCAGCACAGTACTGTGTATCCTTTGATACCAATTATATAAATTAAAAATATATTCAGGAGGCTTTTTCACGGGGCGATCCAAGATGACGGACTAGAGGGTGACTGCATCACCAGTCGCTCCAGAACCCAGGATTCAAGAAGGGGAGGCATTGAGAGACTCGGACTAAAATAGAGCCACGGGGTGAGTCTCCCGCACCGGTGAAGCTCGGCCCCAGGGGACAGGCCCGGATTCGGGCTGCTTATTAGAATAGGGCAGGGCAGCTAGAGTCTTCCCCAGGCAGCCCTGTGCACTCTGGCAGTGGGCTCCTCCCACAGGGTCAGATTCTCGAGCTTCTCAGAGTAGGTCCCCCAGTGAGAGCCTTTCTGCACAGAACCAGCTCCAAGTCCCTGAGCCAGCGTGGTAGCTCCGGCCCACAGGTTGCTTCAGAGACAAGGACAGGGCAGCCAGGGACTTCCCCAAGCAGCCCAGCTCCCTCCAGCGGGAAGCGCCTTTCTAGGCTAGCTTCTCAGAGCAGACCGCCAAGTGAGAGCCTTTCTGCACAGAGCAAGCCACAAGTCCCCAACCAGCAGAGACCTCCGACCTACAAGCAGACTCTGGGACCAGGGCAGGGCAGCCAGAGACCTCTCCAGGCAGCCCTGCCCCCTACAGCCCAGGCTTTTTCCATGGGGCGATTCAAGATGGGGGACTAGAGGGTAACTGCATCTCCAGTCGCTCCAGAACCCAGGATTCAAGAAGGGGAGGCATTCAGACTAAAATAGAGCCACAGGGTAAGTCTCTCCCACCTGGTGAAGCTCAACCCGGGCAGCAGGCACGGATTTTGGAGGCTTATTAGAGTAGGGCAGGGCAGTTAGAGTCTTCTCCAGGCAGCCCTGCGCACTTTGAAGGTGGGCTCCTCCCACACGGCCAGCTTCTCAGAGCAGGCCCCCCAGTGAGAGCCTTTCTACACAGAGCCAGCTCCAAACCCTGGAACCAGTAGTGGGCTAGGGGCAGCTTTCTTCAGAAGCACTGCATTATCAAGTTACTCCAAGATTTCAGTCTACTGAAGGCAGGAAGGTGATACACTGGAAATCTACAGGGACACTATAACCCAATAGAGGAAATCTGCAATATCACAGAGTCCCACTGACATCAGACCAATATGAGAAAACAAGGGAAGAAAATGTCCCAAACAAACCTAGATACTATATCAATAAAACCCAATGACAGCACAGCAGAAGAAATGTCAGAAAGGGAGTTCAGAATGTACATAATTAAAACAATCAGGGAAGCAAACAAGGAGATGAAAGAGCAAATGCAGGCATTGAAGGAAGAGATGAAAGAGCAAATGCAGGCATTAAATGATCGCACCATTCAACAGTTAAAAGAGCAAATACGGGAAGCAAAAGATCATTTCGATAAAGAGTTAGAGATATTGGAAAAAAAAACAAACAGAAATCCTTGAAATGAAGGAAACAATAAACCAAGTTAAAAACTCCAAAGAAAGCATAACCAATAGGATAGAACACCTGGAAGACAGAACCTCACATATTGAAGACAAAATATTTAATCTTGAAAACAAAGTTGACCAAACAGAAAAGATGGTAAGAAATCATGAACAGAATCTACAAGAATTATGGGATATCATGAAAAGGCCAAATTTAAGAATTATTGGGATTGAGGAAGGCTTAGAGAAACAAACCAAAGGAATGAACAATCTATTCAAAGAAATAATATCAGAAAATTTCCCAAATCTGAACAATGAAATAGAAAACCAAGTACAAGAGGCTCATAGGACTCCAAATATACAAAATTACAACAGACCCACACCAAGGCACATTATTATGAAAATACCTAAAATACAAAATAAAGACAGAATTTAAAGGCCGTGACAGAAAAGAATCAAATTACATTCAGGGGGAAACCAATAAGAATATCAGCAGATTTTTCAATCCAGACCCTAAAAGCTAGAAGGGCCTGACACAACATTTACCAAGCCCTGAAAGAAAACGGATGCCAACCAAGAATCTTATACTCAGCAAAACTTACTTTCAGATTTGACGATGAAATAAGACCCTTCCATGATAAACAAAAGCTAAAGGAATTTACAAAAAGAAAGCTGGCATTACAGAACATTCTCAGCAAAATATTCCATGAGGAAGAGATGAAAAACAACGATGCAAATCAGCAACGGGAGGAATTAGCCTAAAGGAATAGCCAAATAAAGGAGAAACAAAATCATGTGAAAAAACAAAAATGAGTCAAATGTCTAGGAATACAAATCATATCACAATAATAACTCTGAATGTTAAAGCCCTGAACTCATCAATCAAAAGACATAGACTGGCAGATTGGATTAAAAAGAAAAATCCAACAATATGCTGCCTGCAAGAGACTCATCTCATAGAAAGAGATACCCATAGACTCAAGGTGAAAGGATGGGAAAAAACATACCATGAACATGGACACAGCTAAAAAGCTGGAGTATCCATCCTCATTTCAGAGAATGTGGACTTCAAGCCAAAACTAGTCAGAAGGGATAAAGAAGGACATTACATACTGCTTGAGGGAAGCATAAATCAGCAAGACATAACAATCATAAACATCTATGCCCCGAACATTGGCTCATCCATGTACATCAAACAAATCCTTCTCAGTTCCAGAAATCAAATAGACCACAACACAATAATACTAGGCGATTTTAACACACCTCTCACACCCCTGGATAGATCGTCCAAACAAAAATTGAATAAAGAAACCATACATTTCCATAACACAATCAACATTTTAGACTTAACTGACTTATATAGAATATACCATCCAACAAAGAACGAATACACTTTCTTCTCAGCAGCACATGGATCCTTCTCTAAAATAGACCATGTCTTATGCCACAAAGCTACTGTTAGCAAATACAAGAAGATAGAAATATTACCTTGTACTCTATCAGATCATAATGGATTGAAATTAGAAATAAATGACAGAATAAAAAACAGAAACTTCTCCAATACTTGGAGATTAAATAATACACTATTATATGATGAATGGGTAACAGAAGATATCAGGAGGGAAATAAACAAATTCTTAGAAGTAAATGAGAACAAAGACACATCATATCAAAATCTCTGGGACACTAGGAAAGCAGTACTTAGAGGAAGATTTATTTCATGGGGCGCATTCAACAAAAGAGTTAGAAATCAACAAATAAACAACTTAACACTACAGCTCAAAGCCCTAGAAAAAGAAGAGCAGACCAACACCAAAAGTAGTAGAAGACAGCAAATAGTTAAAATCAGAAACAATCGGAAAAATTAACAAATTAAATAGTTGGTTCTTTGAAAAAAATAAACAAAATTGATAAACCCTTAGCCACACTAACAAAGAGAAAGAGGAGGAAAACTCAAATTTCTAAAATTCGGAATGAACAAGGAAATATCACAACAGACACGAGTGAAATACAAAACATAATTAGAAGCTATTTTGAAAATCTATACTCCAACAAAACAGAAAACCTTGAAGACATCAACAAGTTTCTAGAGACATATGAATTACTTAAACTGAAGAGGAGGACATACACAGCTTAAATAAATCAATTTCAAGCAATGAAATAGAAGAGGTCATCAAAAGTCTACCAATAAAGAAAAGTCCGGGACCAGATGGGTTCTTAGCCAAGTTCTACAAGACCTTTAAAGAAGAGCTCATTCCAATACTCTTCAAAGTATTCCATGAAATAGAAGAGGAGGGAACCCTCCCAAACTCATTCTATGAAATCAATATCACCCTGATATCTAAACCAGACAGAGACACATCAAGGAAAGAAAATTTCAGACCAATATCCTTAATGAACATCGATGCAAAAATTCTCAACAAAATTTTAGCAAATCGCATACAAAAATATATTTAAAAGATAGTGCACCATGATCAAGTGGGTTTTATCCTAGGGATGCAAGGTTGGTTCAACATCCAGAAATCAATAAATGTCATTCACCATATCAATAGACTAAAAGTTAAGAATCACATGATTATTTCAATAGATGCAGAAAAAGCATTCGATAAAATACAGCATCTCTTCATGCTTAAAACACTAGAAAAAATTGGGGTAGTGGGAACATTCCTTAACAGTGTAAAGGCCATCTACACTAAGCCCATGTCCAATATCATTCTAAGTGGTGAAAAACTGAAAGCATTCCCCCTAAAAACTGGAACAAGACAGGGATGCCCTCTTTCACCACTTCTATTCAACATCATTCTTGAGACTCTAGCCAGAGCAATTAGACAAACCAAGGAGATTAAAGGGATACGAATTGGAAAAGAAGAACTCAAACTATCCCTGTTCACTGATGACATGATTATATATTTAGAGGAACCTGGAAATTCCACCAGAAAACTCTTAGAACTCATCAGTGAATTCAGTAAAGTAGCAGGTTACAAGATCAATGCTCATAAATCCAATGCATTTTTATACATAAGTGATGAATCTTCAGAAAGCGAAGTTAGGAAAACTACCCCATTCACAATTCCCTGGAAGAAAATAAAACACTTGGGAATCAATCTCACAAAAGAGGTGAAAGACCTCTACAATGAGAACTACAGAACACTAAAGAAATAAATTAAAGAAAACCTTAGAAGATGGAAAGATCTCCCATGTTCATGGATAGGCAGAATTAATATTGTCAAAATGGTCATACTACCAAAAGTGCTATACAGATTCAATGTAATTCCAATTAAAATCCCAATGATGTAACTTACAGAAATAGAGCAAGCAATTATGAAATTCATCTGGAAGAATAAGAAACCCAGAATAGCTAAAGCAATCCTCAGTTGAAAGAGTGAAGCAGGGGGTATCGCAATACCAGATCTTTAACTCTATTACAAAGCAATAGTAACAAAAATGGCATGGTATTGGTACCCAAATAGACAGGTAGATCAATGGTACAGAATAGAGGACATGGTCACAAACCCAAATAAATACAATTTTCTCATACTAGACAAAGGGGCCAAAATATGCAATGGAGAAAAGATAGCCTCTTCAACAAATGGTGCCGGGAAAACTGGAAAACCATATGCAACAGAATGAAATTAAACCCCTATCTCTCACCCTGCACAAAACTCAACTCAAAATGGATCAAGGACCTCGGCATCAGACCAGAGACCCTGCATCTTATAGAAGAAAAAGTAGGTCCAAACCTTCAACTTGTTGGCTTAGGATCAGACTTCCTTAACAGGACTCCATAGCACAAGAAAGAAAAGCAATAATCAACACCTGGGAAAGATTCAAACTAAAAAGCTTTCTCTTAGCAAAGGAAACTATCAGTAATGTTAAGAGAGAGCCTACAGAGTGGGAGAAATCTTTGCCACTCATACTTCAGATAGAGAGCTAATTTCCAGAATCTATAAAGGACTCAAAAAACTCTACACCAAGAATACAAATAATCCAATCAACAAATGGGCTAAGGAAATGTATTGAAGATGTACAAGTAATCAACAGATATATGAAAAAATGTTCAACATCTTTAGTAATAAGAGAAATGCAAATCCAAACTACCCTAAGATTTCATCTCACCCCAATTAGAATGGTGATTATCAAGAACACAAGCAACAATAGGTGTTGGCGAGGATGTGGGGAAAAAGGTACACTCATACATTGCTGGTGGGGTTGCAAATTAGTGCAGCCACTCTGGAAAGCAGTATGGAGATTACTCAGAAAGCTTGGAATGGAACCACCATTTGACCCAGCTATCCCACTCCTTGACCTATACCCAAAGGACTTAAAATCAGCATACTACAGAGATACAGTCACATCAATGTTCATAGCTGCTCAATTCACCATAGCCAGATTGTGGAACCAATCTAGATGCCCTTCAGTTGATGAATGGACAAAGAAACTGTGGTATATATATACAATGGAATATTACTCTGCCATGAGGTATGATAAAATTATGGCATTTACAGGCAAATGGATGAAATTGAAGAATATCATGCTAAGTGAGATAAGCCAATCTCAAAAAACTAAAGGACGAATGATCTCGCTGATAAGCAGATGAGGACATATAATGGTGGGTAGGAGGATTTAGTGTTAGGGTTAGTGTTAGGTTTAGGGTTAGGGATAAAGAGGGTGGTAAGAACGGAGGAAGGAAGGACTGTATAGAGGGAAAAGAGGGGTGGGGGGAGGGAAAAAATAACAGAATGAATCAAACAACATTGCCCTATGTAAATTTATGATTTTTAATAAAAAAATAAATAAATAAAAGCTGATACTGACATCTGCCAACACATCAGGCACAATGTTAACCATGTTATACATAGTACTGTATGAAATGCTCACAACACCCTAAAGATTGTTATCCCCATTTTACAGCTTAGAAAAATGTGGCTTGGATTTATTAATCCAAGGTAATGCAACCAGTAAGTGACAGTCACAACTTGAAAGTTCTTGTTAGGAACACTAAAAAGATTTAACAAGGGCTACTGTCAGATAATGTTTATAGATAATATTAACCCTTTGTGTCCTGCAGAAATTTTATAATAATCAGTACACTTAGGATCCAACTGTAGTTTCTGCCAATCTGTTATTACCACAAATTAAATCTAATTATGCCCAATCATTTATAGATACTGGTTAAGAACATCTACCTTCCTATGGAACAATAATGGGGTTCATGGTCCCACTTAACATCACAGGAAGATGTAACACTGACTAGCGTACCTTAGTTGACCCATATTATCCTTGTCAACAGCCCACTGCCAATCCATCCAGATGTCCTCACAGGCATCTCACAGCTCCCAAGGGCCTTGAGATGTGGCTGTGGCAGGGTATTTGTGAGGCCGTGGGTTCCAACCTATTCCACATTACTATCATCTCTCAAATAGATATTTCCTTATTTAACTTCCTGTTCCCCCTCTGGTCTGTCTCTAATCCATTTTCCACACAAAAGAATTCTTTGAAACAGATTGGATTGTCACTCTCTCCCTTAAAAATCTTCCAACAGCTTCCCATTTTATTTAAGAGAGATACAAAATCTTTAACTTCAACCCAAAGTAACAAACATCCCTCTCCATCACGTCCCTCCAACTACTTCAGCCTTCCCACTAATTCCTGTAGTATGTCAATCTCTTTTCTGACTCAAGGTCTTTCAAACTTGTTCCACCAATTCAGAACATAATTACACATCCCTACAAGAATAATTTCTCCTTGGCCTTCAAGTCTTCAGGATGAAATAGAATCTACTCATGGGCCAGGGGAGCAGGGCTGGGGGATGTTGATCAAATGTTAGAAGGTTACAGTTCAGTAAGAAGAGTAAGTTCTGGAGATCTATTATATATCATGGTGACTACTGTTAATAATAATGTGTAATATACTGGAAAATTACTGCAGTGGAGTTCAATGTTTTTACTAAACAAAAACTGTGTCAGGTAATGGATATGTTAATTATGTTGATTTAATAATTTTACAATTATACACCTACCAAAACATTCTACAACCATCAATATATGTGATTTTCATTTGTCAAGTATGCTTAATAAAACTGGAGAAAGAAAAAAATATATATATTCAGAACAGCTCAATATATGGTTGATGGCTATATTTGAGGTAAAGGGTAAAATCATGAAATAAATACACACCAAGGAAAGAAAAGGGGACTTTGGAGGGAAGTTTAAAGGACTTTAACATTATCTATAATAGTTCTACTATGTTACCTATTTAGCTCTTAAAGCTGTCTTGAATCAAACATGACTAAACAATGATATTGCCTTAAATGAGAACGGTCTGTCATTCACACAGGTGCTATAAAAGACCCTCCGTACCTGTTTGATTTGCTTGGGTATAGCTTAGTTCAGGCTTTGGTTTTTGGTCTTCAAAAGTTAAAGTAAAAGGAAAGGCAGAATAACAATGATCGAATCTTAGTCTCAGGAATGAGAGTAGGGGAAAAAACAAAGAAGCAGGAGGCAAAGAAGTGGACATAAGAAAGGAGAACTGCTTAGGTAGATAAAAACCAATGGAGACCTGCACTAAGATACAAATGCCTGAGAGCTGATCTGAGACAATTTCTGCTACAGTTACAACTCCCTGGTAATTAGCACAATTTTATCACCACCCAATTTATCTCAATCCATCAAAACATGGCCACATAGAATGTTTTGGATGCTTATTTTTAAGGAATTGACCTTGAGGTTCTGAGTGGAGGGCACAACTATGAAAATCAAAAGCAATTACAAACTATTTAGTGGTTAACATGGGCTTTACAGCCTCAGAGCCCGCAGAATGAATCCAGCTCCGCTACTTCATGGCTGAGCAATTTCGAGATGGCTTTTGCCCTTTCAAAGTCTTAATAATAATAATAATGCTTCTGTAATGTTATTATTATTACATAAGGATGATAATATTTTCCACTTTATCGTATTGTACAAATTAAAATCGATCATGCTTTTAAACTTCTTGCAAGGTGCCTCACTCAAAGGTAACAGTGTAATAGTAGCTATTATTATTTCACTTCATCTAGTACAACCATTGTCTTTTTGGACAGAAGGGCATGTTTAATTTTCATGTAATCTGAGAACATGACCAATATTAAGCAGCAATGTTTTTGGAGATACATTTTTGTCTTTCAAATATATCATTGATCTCTGTCTGCTCATTTGTGCACATTTTGAGTGGTGCATTGGATTGTCTGATGTTTTAATCAGCTTTTTCACTGTTGGGACTATAAGACCTGACTAGCACAATTTTAGAGGAGGAAAAATTTATTTGGGAGTTCATGGTTTCAGAGGTCTTTGTCTATAAACAGCCGGCTCCATACCTTGGAGCTTGAAGTGATGTAGAACATCATGACAGGAGAGTGTGGCATAGGGAAGCAGCTAATATGATGATCAGGAAGCAGAGAGAAACTCCACTCACCTGATACAAAATATATACCTAAAAGGCACGCCCCCAGGGACTCACCTCCTCTAGCCTCACCTGACCCTCCTTCAGTCACCATTCATTAATCCCATCAGGAAATTAATTCACTGGTTGGGTTAAGGCTTTCAAAATCCAATCATTTGTCTTCTAAACCTTCTTGCATTGTCTCACATTTGAGTTTTGGGGGGGGCACCTAATATTTAAACCATAACACATGATCAGCACTCTTCCTTCTAGCAAGTTCTCCTACAAGTACAAATGTGCAATCCATCCTCAAGATTTTAGAAGGAACTACCAGATAGAAACAAAGTGACTCCACCCTGTGGCCATAACTGGGGGGTCAATCAAGGCAAAATAAAGGCAGAATGTGGGAAGGAGAGAAGAAAGAAGTGAATACTCCATGAACAAAAAACAATCCAAATTGGAATAGTTTTGAGTTCTTAACCTCAATTCATTCCTTAAGTTTAGCTGTATTCTTATGTTTGAGTTCCATGTGAGACACTGGATTCCCTATATCAATTCATGTTCTTACTTTTACTATTTTGATCTGGGTTTCTGTTACATATAACCCACAAGTTCTGGTTAATATAAATTGAATGCAACCCAGACAATTAGAGTCACTTTCCTACTTGTTAATGGCTTGCAAGTAATAGACAGCTTACCACTCACTAAAGGAAATTGGAAAGACCATACCATTTATTTACAAAACTATTTTTGTTATCCATGTAGTTCATGAGTTGAACCTAATTGGGAGATTTAAGAGGAGATTCAGAAAATAACTTACTGAATGGGTGAGGAATGGGTCTGTGGATTGTCATCTCATCCAATTCCATTTATTTAGACATCATAAAAGCACTTAGAAAATAAGACGATTCTCCTAGATGGAAAAAAAGGTAAGAGAGAAATGACATGACTTGGCCTAAATACAGTTAAATAATACAAGGAGACAGAATGCAAATGAATATATTTTGTGTGGGGAATAGATATGCTGCTAATTGTGTTCACTTATTATCATAGAAATGACATGTTTTCAGCTTTAGTTATATGCCGCCACAGTTAATAATTGAAACACAAACACATGAAACAGTAATTTAGTGGAAGACTTTGTAATTACAAAAGTGTAGTAAGGGTTTGTTTTGTAAACATATGTGAAACTCCTTTGTACATGGTGTAATTAGCATGAACATAAAATATAAGAAAAGCTTAAAGAAAAAATTCTGCCATATTCTTTCTAAAGCAATCATCAAAATAAAGATATGCAAGGTTCCGTGGACTTGGGTGTTTATAAAAATCTCTTCCTTGGGACAAATGAACTATGTAAAAGATCTTAAAAATATAGGTATGTTTTTGAAATTTTCATATAATATTTGCTTTACAAATAAAGGCTATATTTCTGTATTTTGAGTGGTCCTGACATGTAATCCCAGACTACATATAGCTCATCTCATGAGTTTGGCAGAGCAAAAAAGTATCTAAATTGGACAGTGGCTTTAAATTCTTGCTCTGCCATTAACTCTGATTGGTCATGAGCAAGGTCCTTGGTTTCCCCATTTATAGAATAAAAATAGATGAAAAAGGATTCATTTAGAAAACGTATACTTTTGAGAAACAAATAAAAAAAATACTGCCCTGTTGGTTCCTACAAATATATTAGGTTCTCAATAAATAGTGGTTATTATCAGACATAAATATTCCTTCTGAATAACAGTATTTCAAGCCTAGAGGCAACAGGTTGTTTTGCTTAATTAATTTATAATTGTAAGGCAGTCTGCAACCAAATTCAGTTCATTTTTCTTGTCCTTGCAAACTCAAAACACCAAAGGTGCATACACCTTACGATATAATCTACTAGACCCAGGCTAAACTTCTTAACAATCCATCTCATTGAACTCCCATAATAATTCCATCAAATGACCATTATTTATCCCCTTTTATAGAGGAAGAAAAATAAAACTCAGAGAAGCTAGATAAGTTATCCATCACCAAACACAATAACTGATGGAGGCAGAGCTTGAAACCAGGTAGTCTGAAAATAAAACAATTATAAAAATTGATCCTATTCTTTTTATACTAGCTGTAATTGCATCATAACATACACTAGACCACCCAAAAATATAAATTTATGTTCATGTAAATAACGTGATCTAGAGTAGTGATAGTTGCCCTAAAAATAGTTGGGGGCAGTGGGGGACAGGAGTGGGAATTTTGAGATTGAGATTCATTGGAGTAAAGAGAAGTTGAAGATGAAAAAAAGTATAACTTACTATTGGGGATGGTTATCCTTATTCTGTGTGGCCCAAAGACTGTGGGGTCTAATTTCTAAATTACAAGTCCAAATACTGAGCCATACGGTGACCTGGGTTTGCATTTGAGACTGTAGAGGATGGGGGAAATCTGCTGGTAACTCATTGGTCTGCCCTTGCAGGGGACGCTGCCGTCACTGGCCTAGCCCAGTGATGTCCAAAAGACAAGCTTAATGAACAGGAATCAAGGTAACAGCAGCCTGCGAACCATGTATGTGTTATCTCAGCATGAGAACTCAGAGGAAAGGAAAACCGTCAAGAATAGTAGATGATTTTTTAGCTAATCCAAGCAGAGCTTGCTATTATTTTCTAAGAGATGAATATTAGCAAAGGAATATTTGGGAAACCTGAAAAACTCTTCATTTTCTTTGGTGGGCACATGCACATATCTTACTGTGAAAAGCACAGAAATCCCTATCTCCCAACTCTACGTTTCTGAACATGCTCAACAAAAGGTGCACTCAGATGAAACATCAGTTAGCTTTTTCTTTCATTGGGAATGTGCTTATTAACTGTTGTTCAAATAGTGTGGAGACATAACAGCCCCAGGAGAGAATGTGGCATTGTATTTACAAGGTAGCCATTTGTTGTTATTTATAGTTCTTTTAATTTTCACCTTTTTACATTTAAATTTTCTTCCAAAGGTTATGATTAAAATAGGCACTACTTAAGAGAGGAAAAATTCCCTTTAATGTGCATTTTTTTCCATAAAGGTTTTCAAGCTTCAGAATGAATCCAGGGGTGCCCAATTTGTTTCTTTGTCAATTTTATAGACATTCATAATTTGTTTCCAAGAAAAACAATCATAGTATCATTATGCAAAACTAAGACAGAAGCCTCTTTCAGCAGAGGTCATCATCCTAAACAGATGTGCTTCCTTTCATCTGTTAGCTAAATTGTTCAAAATGAGAGAAATAAAGGGAACCAACGTTTATTTAAAGTGTTAACAGTACAAGACTCTGTTGGTGGATGGAAGTTCATTTTCACATGTAAATCTTAAGCCATTAATTTCACAATTATAGTGGTAGCTCATAGCATAGCAAAGGGATGACTTTCTTCATGTTATATGTGTTTGGTTTTGCATCAGAGCTGCCAATTATCATCCATATAATCTTAGAAATGTTACTTACACTGTTTCTCACTTTTCTTATTTAAAAAATATGCAAAATATTAGTATATATGCTAAAAACCTAGTATAAAAATTGAATGACATAGTTCAAGTACAGCTCTTAATACAATGCCTACTATCTTTACTTTTGTTGTCGTTTTTTTTTTTTTTTTTTTTTCTTTTTTCTTTTTTCGTACTGGGGATTGAACCCAGGAGTGCTTTACCACTGAACTACAGCCCTGGTCCTATTTGTTTGTTTTGAGACAGAGTCTTGCTAAATTGAGGCAGGCCACAAATTTGAGATCCTCCTACTTCAGCCTCCCAAGGCACTGGGATTGTAGGCATCCCATGGTGGTGCCTGGTCTTACTAAATTTTTTTTCTTTTCATTACTTAGAGATGAAAACTGAGGCACAAGACTCCACTCAGTAAGTAGCAGAATATTTGAAACTTCATCTTTTTTATTCCAAAAAATAACACCCTTCAGACTGTATTTCTGTAGGATGAGTGGTAATTAAATGGGCAAAACATGATATCATTTAGAGGAGAGACATGCAATTGGTTATTTTCTAGAAATTGCCATGCCAAGTGCAAAATGGTCTCATTGGGTTGTTGTTACAAACACTAGAAATTTATTCAAAGAGTCACATCCCCAAAAGTACTTTAATACACACAAAAGAGACCCACATTGCTGCTGAGAATATTTTCTTGAAAGAAAGTAGAGAGTCAAGGACAGAAGTAGCGAAATCCCCCCACCAAACACCCACCCCATTCTACTGGTGAAGAAAATGGCTCCTCTTTACCAACTCAGTATCAGTCATGGAAACAGCTGTAAGTATTCAATGCTCCTTCAAGATGCCGACATGCAAAAAGGATCTACAAAGTCCAAGCTCCATGAAGAAACCAAACCCAGTAAAATACAGCATCCTCCCTCCTGGTCTGCACATAGCTGTATCAGAGAAACTCAGATATTCTCCTCCTGCTCTCTCAGCCATCATTAGGATCAAAATGCATGCACTGAGAAAAACCACGAATATACCATATGAAATGCACAGTAGCATTTATGAAAAGTCTGATTTTGTCTGTTTAATGTCTAAGGAAATTATTTGAGAAAATAGAGTCATTTAGAAACCAGTTAGATTTTTTTAAATTATCCGACTGTTTTTCAAGATAAAAATTCAACTAGTTCCATCATATCTCTACTTGCAGAGATTACCTAGGTCTGTACTCAGCAATAGCATCCACTACTAGCAACACTGCAGAAAGAGAGTTGGCTGCATGTTTTTGAAGCTACAAATCTTTTATACTTTTCAAGTGAATACATTTGGCAAGCAATACATTTGATTGTATGTGTGTGTACATCTAGCATGTGTGTATGACAAATAGAAATAAAGCAAGATTTCTACCAGTTGGCAACCAGCAATCTCAGCCAAGGGAAGACGTGAAAAATAAGGAGTGTTAAGGGAGAGAAGAGATGTGGTAGCTAAACTTCAAGAGGCACTCAGTGACCTCTGCCTCCTGATAGTCACATTTCTGTGTAGTTTCTTGTCATATTATACCAGCATTGGTCCATGATGGATTGACATTTCTTGGATTGGGTTATAAATAACATCATGTCTTCTGTCTTAATGAGTCCTTCTGTCTCCTCTTCCTTCTTTAACTCTCTCACTCTTTTCCTTTCTCTGCATGTGTATGTTTGATTTGAGGAAAGCCATGTGGTGAACAGCCCTATGGAAAAGATCATATGGTAAAGAACTGAAGCTTCATACCACAGTCTCATAAGTGAGCTTGGAAATAGATCCCTCTGCCCCAGTTGGGCCTTCAGATAAATACAATCCAGACCAACAGCTTGACTTCAACTTCGTGAGATACCTTGAGTCAGAACAACCCAGCTAAGCTTCTCTAAGATTCCTGAGACCCTCACAAATTTTTTGAGATAATAAATGTATCATGCTTCAAGTTATAAAGTTTTGGAATAATTTGTCACATGACAGCAGATAACCAATAAAAGAGGAGAGGAAAAGTACCTAAGAGGTGAGAAGATGATACTAAGGTACTCCAGGTAAGAGTGGAAATTATAGGAATGATTTGCTTACATTTCCTCTTTCATTCTTATGTTTTTTTTTTTTTTAAACTGAATTCCAATCATACATATTCTGACCTAGGTAGCAATTGGTTTCTGACACAATCTTTGCTTCCGCTAAGACAAACAACTGTGGAGAATAACAATGAGAGTTATTTATCAGAGAGAAGATACGTAACTTGTGTGTATGTGTGTATATGTGAGTGTGTTTTAATCAGCTTTTTTGTTTCTGTGACTAAAAGATCTGACCAGAACAGTTTTAAAGGAGGAAAAGTTTATTTGAGGGCTCATGGTCTCAGAGGTCTTAGTCCACAGAAGGCTGGTTCTATTCTTCAGGGTTCTTGGTGAGGCTGAACATCACGGTGAAAGAATGTGGCACAGGGAAACAGCTCTCATGTTCATCAGAAAGCAGAGAGAGAGGTCTCTACTTGCCAGATACCAATATATACCAAAAGTCATGCCCCAATACCCACCTTCCCCAGCCACACCCTACCACTTCAGTTGCCACTCAGGATTAAATTACTGATTGATTAAGACTCTTACAACCCGATCATTTTTCCGCTGAACCTTCTTGCACTGTCTCACATGTGAACTTTTGGGGAACACCTCACATCCAAACCACAACAGAGTGTATCTGTGTGTGTGTGTGCGTGCGCGCGCAAATACATAAGTATAGCTACATGCAGATCCATGTATATGTGTCCTTCTCATATTTGGAAATGTAAAATGAAATCCATTTCACAAAGAAACACAAAATCTTACTAGAAATTCCTCCATAATATCCTAGCAAACTTTATTTGAGCTCAATTAGACACCCCTGCTTAGACAAAGATTTCATCTTTTTGAATGTGAATTTCTTGAGTGAATTGAACAAGTGGTGGGGGTGGATTAGAAGAAGGTAAAAAGGCACAGAATATGCAGATGGTAAGCTGGAAGGTCTTCATCACGCTTCATTAAGAGGATGAAAAGCCATGAGAACTCTGGGCCAGGAGATCCAGTGTGGGCCACTAAACCTCATTTGAATATTCTCAGTGCAGTTTCTGGGACTGATTGCAGTGTCCTCATGGTTTAAATGTTAAAGTTAAATAAAATAATCTTAAAATGTTCCTTTAAATCAAGGGCCTATGCTTTCATATGAATGGAGAGGCAAGCGAGGTCATAATGCAGACAATTGACAGGAAAAAGAGACAGATCTCTTCTATCTATGAAAGAAAATGTACTATGTGTTAAGGAAAGAAGTGCCCTCCCACACACACCTTTAATAGATTTTGTACTATGCAGATATTTAAGGCTATTTCTCTTTTCATTTCATTATAGTATTTAGTTTAGCTCTTCTCTGTGGGCCCACTCATACAAGGTCCCATAATGGATGTACAAAGAATCATAGGCAAGTTTCCTGTACTCAAGGAAATCTTAATCTCTTCTGGAAGCCACATCTTTTGCAAGCAATCATAAAATCTTAGCATGCAGTGTGCAATATATTGCCTCAATGCAATACAAAAGGTCATAGAAGAGATTATTGGTTATGGCACTGTAGAAAAAAACAACTTAAGACTAGGTGTGGTAGCACATGCCTATAATACTAGTGGCTCGGGAAGCTGAGGCAGAAGGATAGAAAACAACTTCAAAACCAGCCTCAGCAACTTAGCAAGGCCCTATGGAACTTAGTGAGACCCTGTCTTAAAATAAAAATTAAAAAAAAAAAAATTTAAAGGGCTGGAATGTGGCTCAGTGGATAAGCACCCCTGGGTTCAAGTCCTGATTACCAACCCCCCCCCAACAAAAAAAAAAAAAAAAGAGCGAGAAAAGAAAAGAAAGAAAAATGAGTTAAACTTGGAGGGAAAGGAGACAGAAAGTATATTTGGTTAATGTAACTTCATTCTATCTTACATTTCTGCTGGTAAGAGGAAAGTTTCTGTGGATAGAAGGTCAGGTTCCTCTGTGGAAAGGTCAGGGCTAGGAGCATCTTGTGAATGACAAGCATTTCAGCTGGTGGCCCTTTACAGGAGGCTTTGCATCATTCTGCTTCATCTTTGTTTTCATTGCACTCTTTTGTTGTTGTTATTGTCAGTACTACTAATAATAGCATAAGTTCCCATTTGTTGATCACCTACAATATACATTATGTGTGTGTTTCACTTAATTCCCCAAATTACTTGTTATGTAGGTTTTATTGCCCTCTTTCTGCAGATTAGAAAACTGAGGAACAGAAGCATTAAACCACTTGCCTCCCAGCTACACCATAGTAACTTCACATCACCATCTGACTCCATCTCTCATGCCTTCTGGTCTGAAGACTTTTCAATGTTCTTTCTCTCTTCCCTCTGTCTGTTTCTGTCAACCAGATCTACCAAGCACAAAAAGTGAAAATAAAGACCAGTGTGGTCAGGTGATCGTCTGCTCAAGCATATCAAATATATCCCATAGTAGCTGGCCCTAAAATGGCAACCAGAAGAGAAGCTGGTTAGAATGGAAGAAAGGAGATTTCTATTTCAAGTTCTTAAGGTGGAATGAGAAAACAGGCATTCGCCTCAGGTCTCTTCACAGGACAAATGAAAGAGTGGGAATTCTCCAGAGCGGTGGGGTCTGGAAACTCCTCACCTTCAGCCACAGCCTCCCAGCTCATCAAAGGAGTGAAGCAGGCCCACACCCCCAGTATCTGCATGCCCAGGATGTGAATGGGGCAGACTTCCATAATTGGGGTTTCCTTAAAAATATGGAACATTTTTCACTATTAAACACTATCTTCAAAATCCTAGGGCAATGTTCCAAGAGCTTTGATTCACCCTGAAATGATTTGGTTCTCAGAATGTTTCAATTTCTGGATTTAGCAACTCTGAGCTGTGGTGCAGAAAAAATATATTTTGAAAAATCCTTGAAGCTAAGGGCTCAGAAGAGCCAAGTAGCCAGTTAGAAACTGCAAAATATTCCATTTCATTTACTTTTTTAGCATGAGGATATCTGCATGATGTGTATCTAAACAAAAACAGGATGAATCCTATAAATTAGATATCAAGATTCAACCTTTTCCATGCATACAATTTTTAACAGAAAATGAAGCTGCTGCTAGTGTTTTATAGTTACCATTTTCTGCATGAGCCATATGATCTGCATTCTCATTGTGCATATAAACATGCTCAGAGCAGTCCCTGGCACATACCAAGTGCTCAATAAATGTTAGTTGCTCTTTACTGTTAAAATAAGTCATTTTTTGCAGCACAGAAACATCCATTCTGTTCTTCCTAAGTAGTGAAGAAGAAATACACTTTTTATTATAGGGGGAGCAATTTTTAACTCTGTAATTGACAAATGGAGTTGACTTTACTCATTGATTCAAAATCTCTCTTTTCTACTTTAAAACCAGCTCATTACCATTGTGGTAGTGTCTCTGCCACTTACTAAAAAAAGAACTGTTGCCAAAGGTAGTAAAAATGTACTATTTGAAAAATCCAATCTGTGACTCAGACACAGAATATAAGTATTAGAAAATGCTCCTTGAGCACCCCCTCAGTCCCATATGGATCCCCACTACTACCACCAACTCACTAGACTGAAAGATCTGTTGGTTGGGCTTCAATTCACTCTGCCCAGTCTATCTCCTCCTTTCAGTTACTACTTCCTCTGCCCTCAATGGAATCCTCACTCTCTCACTAATTAGGCAACCTATTCGAGTGGTTGCCTTACTGTTCTCCAATCTCTCTCCTTTCCAATGCATGCAATTATTAACTCCAACACTATTTTTTGCAAACATCAAATCAATGTGACTTTCCTGCTGGGAAGCTTTCCTATGGCCTCCATTACATACTCCACAGCATTCCACCTGCTTGACCTGATATTTAAATTACTTAACATAGCCTTTACCATGTAGTCCCCATTTAACTGTCAGTCTGCAGCAGTTTTTCTTTCTGTTCTTAGAAAATAACCTTGTGCATTTACCTTGATGTCTATGTGGTTGGTTGGCTCGAACCTCAGGAAGGCCTTGCTGTGTCTCCCCATCCCCCTCCCCTCTTCTCAATGTATGTTGTTTTAGTTTTAATTCCAACCCTTCTTCTTTCAAGAAGCTTTCTCAAATTCTTTCCATTCTAATCCCCACACATACTTTCACAATTGTTCTCTTTCTCTCCTCTCATAGCATTTCCTTCATTATTACAATGTCTGTCTTCTTTTAATAATAATCTTAAATAAGTTTGAATTAGAGATCAAACTGTCATTGCCTTGAAGGCAAGAACCAAAACACAGTCCTTCCACAATACCCATTGCTGTATCTGGAACTATGATTTCTCATGAAATCTTAACGAATTGAAATAACCTTGATTATTACAACTGAAGGCTAAAAATTATTGTGAGATATGGATCCCCTCTCAAGTTTAAGTTCTGTTGCATAAGGTAACCTGCTTTTTCACCTCTATTATCTGTATCTCTAGCAATTATCACAAAATATGCAGATATTTGTTGAATAAATGGTTGATTGAGTAAAAAATGAAAAATTAAATAAAATGAGAAACAAGAAAAATCATAGAACAATTTAAAATACATATGAATTGTCTCAATTTTATATATTCATGTACATCCTCAATCAGAATTTAACAATTTCCCCAAAAAGGTCTAATTAAGAAAAATGATGCCAAAAGGAGTACTCAGAGTGGTTTGTTTTTAAAACTTTATTTGCTGGTAATTGCACCAGAAAACCCTGCGCATTTATTGGCAGCTCAGAGAATAAAGAAAGCAGACATATTGTGGTCCTTTCTAGGTGGTAGAAACCTGGGTCTCTCAGGAAACAAAGACATGTATCAGGGGGCCAGTTTCAGAAACCAATATTTGGCATCACTTCACTGGAGGAAGAGGAAGCTCATCCAGCTGCTCTCCTGAGAAGGAAGACCTTTGAGAATAAGTTGAGAGCAAGAATAGGGTAGGCAGCTGTATCAATGCACCATATATACACTTCCTGGCATCCTTCCCTAAAAGCACCTAGTGTAATGCTCAGCACAGAGAGAGATAAAAGTGCTGTTGATTATTTGCCTAGCCCTGTTCTATGTGGCCAAGAAAGGTGGGCAGCCACTGGAAAGGATTCAAGAAATGTCTTTCACTGCCTGAAACTGTGGGACTGATTCCCTAGAGAAACACAAATGTTCAGCTCACAACTGCCCGAATTTTACTATGGGGAAGGTATGAATCACTTCTTACATTTCTTCCTTTTGTTTCTTCCCACCTACCAAAGCCATTTCAGTTTGAATAAGTATTTAAGATTCAGAAGATTAGTGGATGTTTTAAAAAGTCCTTCCCTTGGTGATGAGGGTCATTCACTTTGCATACAGCTCTAACACGAAAGTTTTAAGGTAGAAAACAAATTAAAGAAATCATCACAAAGACATGTCAGGTGGAATGGATGGGAAAGGAAAGAGTATATAATTATTAGGAATACAAAACACTGTTGCCTTATTCTTTGGCACAGGTAGTCTCTAATGTAATAAATCATTTAGCTGCAAAAATTAATATTTTATTTCCTCTTATTTTTCAATTTCTTGAAATTAGCAAATGCACAAGTTGGGGGAACATAATTGAAAGTAATTAAGTGATCTTTCTCTATTTCCTCTGTATTCCTTATTCCAAACAATATTTTACTTAATTTCCTCTAGACAATAAAAAGTTTGTTTCCACTTCTTCCCTCCTTATTCTCGCCTTCTTAAAACAGAGTTGAAGCTGGAAACAGTGATGATAATATTTGAGCCAAACAAAGTGATCCTGCCACAAGGTCAAGACAACTGTCATGAGTAAATCTCCAACTTAACATTTTCACTATTAATGTACACTGGTGAAGAATAAGGTCACACCCTGTCCTATCCACAGCACTGCACTGAAGACAGACTCCTAAGAACCTATCACTTCATTCTAGGACGTATCTCTCCCTCTACCTTTTTCTTTTACCAAGGCTGCTTCCTGGCAAGATTTTCCTTTCCTTAAACCAAAATTTCACCTTTCCAGGGAATGAGCAACACAGGAATTGGTAAATATTTTAATTGCAACTTGCACAATTTCATATCCAAAAGGGAACTCATAATATAATCTCTTTAATCCTAGTTATAATTCCAGGGACTGTTCATTTCTGCTCTAATATTATAAAATGCCACAAAATTAAAGCACATAATAGCATGTGGGCATACACACAAGTTAAACTTTCACTTTGATCAGAAGAATCTTCATGCACATTAAATAATATATGCATTCTGTTCTTCCTTGAAAGGTAAGAAAACAACAGGGGGTGTGGAAAGGTGCCACAAATGTCTGCCTGAATGAGAGTGATCAGAATGACAAGAGTTTTGGAACAGACCAATAAAACTTACTTCACTGTCCATCAGAAACCCCTGTAACTTGATGGGAGAAGTTGCTGCTAAGGACATCACTTGTGGGGGTACAGATGGCTGAAGAATGACAGATCAAGACCAAGAATAAGGCACACATCTGAGCAGAGCCCTAGGAAGCGCTTCCCAATGAAGGCCCTCCAAGTGCATCTGAAAATTCTTTTTGGGAATGCCACTGAAAAAATTCAGAATTCAAACATGAAGCATATATGAGGTACTTTCTACATACCCTGACTATTTCCAGATGGAGGGGAAAAGAGACAACCGTCAGTGGTTTCACTGCTAGAGAATGTTAACTCACGAATCAATTAGACCTGTAAAGATGGCAAATTGTTAAGAGCCAAATGTAAGTTATAGGCTATGAAGAAGAAAACTATGTAATTTATTATTTACCATAAGACTTTCTTGAAAGAGAAAAGGGACACTAGCCAGATAGAAAGATACTAGCCAGATAGAAGTTCAAGACAACAGGCAAATCTGGGACTGTACAAAATAACCAAGGTATATGATCACTCTAGATGACAAGGACATGAGCTTCAGAAAGGAAAGATCAACATGATCCTGAGAAAACTTCATGTTTCATGAAGGGCCTGGGATTTGAGCTAGATCTTTGAAGGAGAAGTAAAATTGGGAGAAGCAGAAGTGGGTGATTCAGGTAAAGATTAAGACCTGGCAATGACAAAGTGGTTTCACTTGACCTTGTTGCAGGATCACTTTGTTTGGCTCAAATATTATCATCACTGTCTTCATCTTCAACTCTGTTTTAAGAAAGCAAGAAGAAGGAGGGAAAAGGAGGAAACGCAGCACAATTTGAATAGTTACTGAGAGCCAATACCTGTTCTCATGATAAATTGTGACATAATTAGCAAGTGACACTGGCCATGGATACAGGAAGAAAACACAACATCCCACCTGCTACTAACAACAGTAGTTGTCCTCTAGTTGGATGGACCTGTTGGAGTTATTAGGCTTAGGATAATCTACAAAAAGAATTAACCTTGATTTCATGTATGCCATTTGTTGATTTTGTATGATTATTAAAATAAGAATCAGCCAAAGGCATTCTTTGGCTGTAGGAGAGAACCCATTAAGAAAAGCCTATCCAAAATGATCCGTATTGCATTAGAAAAGTTAAATGCAATGGTAGAACATTCCTAAAAAGACAAAAAGTTAGTTGGGAGAGAGGGCACCGGCTGGCATATGATGTTAAAATATTAATATTGGTAAACATTCATTTGTTTAGATTTAATATAAAGCATAGAAAATAGATTGTAGAAATAGGCAGGAAGCTGTGCCCCCAAGGTAAAATGCAGTTTTATAGTTATGAAAATTTAATTTGACTGCTTTCTCAATAATTGCTCATATTTGTAGCAGCAGCATGCCAGCAAGATAACGGTCAATCAAATGGACATCACCCTGTAAATGCTCTTAAAAATCCTACACTGTGTCTCCTGATGGGAGAGTGGTGTTGCTTCCAAGTGTTAAAAGATGCCCAGTTGAAAAGCAGAATAAGAAATTGGACAGTAGGAAATCTTTATATATTGCCATTTCCCTCTCTTTCTCGAATTAAATTCCTGTTGGAAGCTGGAACTATTTTTTTTTCCTTGTGAAAATGGAAAATCTGTCACATCATAAACCAAACCTTGAGCACAGAATGTGTGAGGTTCTCTTTTTAAAATTCTGTTTGTGGCCAGGAAAAATTAGGATATGCTACAAACATGGGCTGGGCAAATATTTCTTTCATAGGTGAATGAAGGACAGCAATAGGTCCCTCAACGTATGAAAAATCTCCCTGGATCCTAGGTGATGAACAGCAGCAGAAAGATTACTCTCTGTCTCTGTCTTGCTTGGAGCCTCCTCTAATTCCTCTCTTCCTTTTGTTCTTTCTCGTTCCCTATTTCCCACACTCTTCATGACCGTTGAGAAAATGCCATTAATAACTGGTACAAAGAATCGTGCTCGGTGCATGGAGATAAACTGGGGATGACAAAATATCAACTTCCTGCTGCTCAATTGAAAGCCCTATCTGTACAACTGGTAATTACTTTTAATTTAATTAGGACTCCTGGTATTGTTTCTATCTCATAGATTACATTATAACATGTAATGTGTTAAAGCAACAAGACAAATTGAGGCGAGAAAACACAGAAAATATTACCTTTTTTGTCTATAAATAATACCACAATTTAACTCTTCAAAAAGCCCTCAAGTAGCTTTACTATGGGCTAATTATTATTTTCCATATTCCTTTGGCTAGAGTAAGCAAAAATCTTATATAATCTAATGAAAAGCTACATCTCACAGGATTTTGAAAAGAATTTTTTCTTAACTCTACATTTTTCTCCTTTCTTCTCTCATGCAGAACAAATGATTTATGCCTTTGCACACTGAAACAAAATTCACAGAACTAGAAAGAACAATCATTGGCACTCGAAAGAGAGTTTAAATTTGGGGATGTAAGAGCAGCTTGGGAAGGCACCATTTTTAGCAGAAACAGCGAATAAGTAAAGAAAAGCTATTTAAGATATTTGCTGATTCAAAGGTATGTGAAGGATTCATTCTTTTGTGAAAGATGTACACTTAATTTGTGTTTCCATATGGAATTCACAAATGCATTGTAAACTACAAAATAAAATCATCCAATGATCCTCTCAGTAGTTAAATTATATAACGTGATGTAATAAGGAATGATCATTGGGACCTGAGAATTTATCTGCTCATATTGCTAAACTATAGAACAGATCATGGAGTGAAGGAGAGGGTTGGGAGAAATTGAGCAAGTTGGGTGTGGGGGGTGGGGAGAGAGAGAGAGAGAGAGAGAGAGAGAGAAACCATTCAGGCACCAATGCAAAGAGACAGATGCCTTCGTTGGAAGAGTCCCCACACTGAGCTTGCAGTTGCTGTCCAAATAAAAAGTCTGAATAAATGGCAAGCTAAAATATGATTGGAAATTCCTCTAGTAATATTTGATCTTTTCGTCTAGTTAATTAGACCCAGATATTTGTAAGATAGATTTATTGGCTTAACAAAAACTTACTCTGAAAATTTCCCTGCCCACAAAACTAAAAGACCACCCCCTCAAAAAGACAGCCCTTTTCTAAGACAAGAACTACGTGCTCACTGATCATGTTAGCACCAAAAGACCCTAAATATTACCTGGCACATTAACCTCATTTTATACCTGGTAAGGCCAAATTTTCAAAAAGGAATTTAGAATATATATCTCAACAAGACAGAACAAGGACCAATTGTAGGTCTCTTCTTGTTTAATTCAGAGTCATTTTCCCTATATGACATTGCTATTGTTCATGGAACTAACTAGACTTCAAACTAGTAAACTTCAGAGGCTTAACTAAAGTTATATGAGATTAAAAAATATCTATTTTTGATTCTTTTTTTTTTTTTGCTAGTGCAAGATATAAAAACACTTCAGTTTACGTGGATGGCTGAGCTGATTATCATAGGGTCTGTTTCTAGAACAATGCCTCTTTGGCAGCCTCATATCCACAGCCTGGTATAGAAGGGACAGCTGTTGCCCTATTTGCAGCCGAAGAAATCAGCACTGGCAGCCAGTTCCTGCAAGAAGAAGACTTTTGGCAAAATGGCAGTGTTCTCTTACAAAAATAGCAAACCATCATTTGGGTAAATTCAGGAAAGCTTATGACTTCTGGCAAAGTGAAATTTTGCAGTGCTGATGGCAAGTCAATACTACATTGGGACAAAGATCTAGATAAAGGGCAATTTAGATTTAAGAAGATGTGGAGAGTGTTGGGTGATAAATATTTTTAAAACTGTCTCAGGCAAACTATGACATTTCCTTCAAAAAATATTGAAACAGCTCTTATTAAATATACAACTGCAAAATTGTGTATTTTAAAGTATAATAATATTTTAAAATAAGGCAAAATAGCTATACAGATACTTCTTGGGAACTATTTTACTAAAAGGAAGAATGGGAAGTGGGAGTAAGAGGGATGGAGAGAATGGCATTAGAGCTAGAGCACAATTCAATATTGCTGTTGACGAATGTGACTTTGATGACCCACAGATATGGGGATAAAATAAATATAACAAGTACTCTCATGGGGCTGATAGATAGCAAAGTTGAATATGTAATTTTGGAGGTAAAATGATGAGTATCAACTTTTCAAAAATCATTGTTATAATAACTGAGAAAGAAGGATCTCATAGAATGTGATTCTAATAAAGTCCCACAAAGCTTTATGGAACTAGAACCTAACTTTGAAATACATCCTAATTTCTTTATGTGAGATTGTGTACAAGTCATGCCAAGAATGAAAATAAATGTACCCCTATGTTTCTTGTTGCTACTTGGGAATTCAGTGAAGTTTTCGCTCCGCATGTTCTAGGAAAGGGAAATAAGATTCCCTACTGAGAAATCAAGAGTAATATTAACCTACAGTGAAGCAAAGCAGAGATGTACAAAGTCACTCGAAGGAGAAAAAATGACTCCCAAGTCAGCAGGGCTGGATTGTGGCCTGTTTGAATAAACAAACATATCTGAAAAAGAAAATATCAACTATTAGACAGTCGGTCAGCAAAGAAAGCACACAAAAGGAGAGTTGTAGAGGCAAACATTGGCAGTGCCTTCTTAAGCTCTGTCCAAGAGAAAGGGAGCTTTTGGATGTCAGTCCATCCTCTCCAGATGGATTGAAAAGCCATCTCTTGCATGGAGATGAATGTGCGGAGTTAAAAATCAAAGGATTTGGCAGACTTTCGGTTCCATTAGCAGTACAGCCCCCATCCCGAAATGGATGCATCAGAATTCTTTATCTTGATTTATTAAAAAATTTACTTTATCTCCACATCTCCTTCATCTTCTTTTTCTATCTTTGCCACATGACCTTCCGACACACATCTAATATGCCTGGAGGGATAAAATATGTGATACACCAATCAGGTGTTTCCATTTGTATGACTGTTATTTTTCTTCCACTCTCCTCTGGTTCTTTATTGATCTATTTTCTTTATAAGTATAAAAACTTTGGGAAGCAAAGGCTGTAATAGGAATGTTTGGAAGAACAATGGTGGTTTAATCCAATAAAAATTGTGTTTGTGGAAGTAGCCCAGTCTTGCCTATATATCCTCATATCAATTTATGTTAGTCAACACCCTATAATGTTTCCCTATCACCTAAGATAGATTAGAATCATAGTGCTAAAACACACTGATGATCATCCAGTGTAAACCATCCCTCTGTGAGGAAGAAATTGAGGTATAGACAAACCAAATAACTTCTTGTTAAGAGTTCTGCTCAGACGTTGTTTATTCAGCAGTTGATATGGCTGCCCTCAGAGCCCATTTTATGGAGAAGAAACTGAGTTGAGGTGTGGCAGGCAAGAAGGTCCTAGGAAGAAGTCTTCGTGTGAGGTGGTGATATAAGTTGCCTTTGAACCTGCCTTCTGGGTCAGGAGAATAAAACGATCTTTTCTTTGGCATTCCAAAGATGTCTCTATCTCTCTATTGAGATACATCAAAACCAAAGAAGACAATCTTCTGAGTTTAACCTTTCTATAGTCTGCATTCTTGGTCAACCCAGGAGACAGAGTTGGAACTTTACCATGGAACCCCATTGTGGACCAGGCAGGGTGGTGGTTAGCACCTGAAAATTACCAGTGGGTTGAAAAAATAGGCATCAATGGAGGTGTAGGTGGAGAAAGGTTCAGCACCAGCATTTGAAGGAAAAAATGCTAGGGCTAAAAGTGGACATGTTCCTAAACATACTGCCTGGAACCATTTCCAAGGGAGAAAGAATACCGTGAGCTCAAGTGTCTCCTACAGGGGAAAACCAAGAACTCCAAGGAGAATCACTGGGAGGGTGGGAAGAAATTGAGCCATCCATTTGAAGGCTGAGACTTCAAAGCCAAATTAGTAGTGGATCATGGGAGAGAGGATCAAATATTAAAGTCAAAGTACATTTTGATCCTTGTGAGTTTGCAATAGGGAGTTGACACAACCTAATGAAAACCAAGATTTTGAGCCAGAGAAATAGCCAAGAATATATTCTAAATATACCACATAAGGACAACAATCCATATATATGACTTCCAGGAATACTTGTAGGTTATGTTAATTTAGTTCTGTCCACACAGATACACGGACATAAATATACATAGTCCAGATTCATCTCTGTTGGATAGATACTGTTGAGAAAAACCTGCAGGCATTCATTATAACAAAGAATGATTTATTCTTATCACATGGTGCTCTGTTATGACATAGTTCTAAAGAGTCCTACAGTCAAGCACGTGGAATTCCTAACATTTCAGCTGCTCTGTACCCCAGGCCACCTTTCTTTCTTTTGGAGAACACTAGTTCCCCAAATGAACATGTTATTCCTCTAGCTTCAGCTTCTCCATAGCAAGCACCCATGCTCCTGGCATTCCTTATATGTCCATGTACTACTTATTGATTTATACTACTTTTTATTAAATAAAGTTAAAATTTTTCAAAAGTTGTTTTCCCCCCTGAATCAGTATCACCAAGTTAAATCCATATTTTCCTAAGACTCCAGTGTCAAATGCAAGAGTTTTAATGATCTTATCTCACTACTTAAATCATGTTTATTCTCTGTTCCTCTGACCAATCTGATTGCCTTCTGAATAAGTTGTGAGCCTAAGAAATAGCCTCTTTATTTCCTTCCACCCTGTCAAAGCCACTTCTACGACTGGCTGTCTTAAGCACAGATGTTCTCCAATTCACCACAGTACCCAGCTCCCTACTGAATTACGGCCTACTGGCCTTGCTCATTCATGTTACCAGCCAGGCCTTGTGGGCATTTGAGTTTGTGATCCTTGGTGTTTTAGAGCAATGATTTTCAAACTGTGCTCCTCAGAAAGTACAGCCAATTGGCACAAATTCATCACCTAACCAGTAACAACAACAACAAAAAAAAGAACTGAAAATGATTGTCTTGCTATGAGTTATCTTTTATGTAAGGAGAAAGAAGCTTGCTTCAGTTTCAAAAGTCCTCTTGCCCCTCAGTATTTTGCATTGCCTGCAATCATCCAATTTCATTTAGGTTAACAAGGGCAAAAATAGGGATAATAAAATTTGTGATAATAAAACAACAGTAGGAAGAACATCTAACAACTGCTGATCTCTTACTGTGTTCAAGATCCTATTCTAAGTATTTTCTAACTTCATTTAATCCTTTGGGAATCATATAAGGTAGGTATTATAATTATCCACATTTCACAGATGAAGAAAGTGCATATAACATATTGCAATTGAAATTGACCTATAAGTACTAGACGGTTCTAAGCAGGCTACTGGTTTTTCATAACCTAACAAGAGAATGATTCCCCTGTGAATTACCATAGCCACATGTCTATCCTTTATCAACAAACTCAGATTATATTCTGAAAGAAAGGACATTTTTCTAACTGGCAATGGAATGAGAGCTTAGCCCCACCTGCTCTGAGACTTCACACACTTTCTTCCTTACAGCTGAAGTTTATGGTCCCAAATGTGGAAGATTGACAAACAGCCACAATTTTTTCACTCTTCTCTATGTCTGTGTCCTTTGCAAAGTGACCTTACCCCTTTTCCTATCAAGAGGTAAAATATATATATTTTTCACTCCTTAAATCTGAGATGTGCTGTGACTTGGCAAGTAGAATGAGGGACAAGTGACAGTGTGCCAGTGCTGAGTCCAGACCTCAAAAGACCTTGCATGATTCTGCTCATTCTCTTGGAACACAATCCAGTTCCATGAGAATAAGGCTCAGCTAAACATTCTACATGATGAGAGACCTGTGTCCCAGTAACCCCCAACACCCTAACCAAGAGCTCGCCAAATGAATAAGGCCATCTTTGACCTTCTCTAGCCAGCCTCTGCCAGAGACTGCAGACTCATAAATAAGCTCAGCTGCAATCAGCTAACCCTGGCCCAGATTGGCAGAACCATAAACTTATGAGCAAAACAAATACTTATTTTAATAAGCCTCTTAGTTTTGGGGGTGTTTTATACACAGTGTTAGAACAGCAATAGAAAACTGATACAGCACCCTACAGTTTCAATACTATCACTGCCTTAGAATCAACCTTTATCCTGAATAGATGAATATGTGGAGCTGCCAACTAACCACGACTTTGGGTGACTAATCATCCTTAAACTAGTATAGCACCAACCTTGGCTTAAATTAAACCTGTGATCCTCCCTAGGTTTAAGTGCCTTTCTTGGTAAAATAAGTTAACTTGTTGCTCTGGGTCTGAGAACCAAATCTGCCATTTTCCACACCTCAGGCCTAGAATCTGACCTAGTCATTAGAGCCATGGAGCTGCAAACTGAAGCCAAGTTAATCTCAGTGCACCGTCTGCCCTCTTGGATTTCGATATACCCCCTCCTCCTGAATTCCCTGCCATAAATTTTCCCATATTAGTCAGCCATTTGACCTGGGGAAGAACTGCTTTGCTGGATTGCTTGTTGCCTTCATCTTTTTTTCTGTGGACACAATGCCCTACAGCAACTGCAGCAGGAGAGATTGATCTTTAGAGCAGTCCCTACCCATGATGCTCACTAAGAACTCTGTGTCCTCTCACTGGGTTCATTCTCAGTCTTGTTCCAATGAGTCACAGGAATTATGTAGTTCTTAAGAAAGATAGTTCTGGGTAGGGAATAAGTCCTTGGGACAAAAAAGAAAGAAAGCACCAGGGTGACAAATAACCTATTTTGCAATTTTCTAGAATTCCCCACCAACTTTGCCTTATTCATCTCTGTATATATGTAAAATAATTCTTTGTACATGTTTTATATTAAATAACTCTTTAGAAATAAAATTGGTCAGTAACATCATCTTATATGAAGGAGAACATCATCCCCCAAAGAGTATCTTATATTTATTTTCTTTGTAAAACAAAAACAAAAACACACAAAATACGGTTCTACCTGATACATTACAAAAATCTACAATTAGCTCAGAATTTTAAAAATGCTGCATGATCTCACTTACATGTAGAATCTTAAAAAGCTGAACTCAAACCAGGTGCAGTGGCACATGCCTGTAATCCCAGTGGCTTAGGAGGCTGAGGCAGGAAGATCTTAAGTTGAAAGCTAGCCTCAGCAATTTAGCAAGGCCCTAAGCAATTTAGTGAGACCCCATCTCAAAACGAAAAAGTAAAAAGGGCTGGGGATGTGGTACACTGATTGAGTGCCCCTGGATTCAAATTCAATCCCTGGTACAAAAAAAAAAAAAAAAGCTGAACTCTACCTGGAGGTGGGGAGATGTGTAGAAGAATAGGAAAAAATCAGTTAAACAAGATCAATAAGTTCAAGAGATTTATTGTATGACATGGTGATCATAGGTAAGAATAATGAATACTTGAATATTGTTAAGAGATTAGATATTACATGTTTTCACAACAAAAGCATGATAATTATATAATGATTCATGTTAATTTGCCAGATTTAACCATTTCACAGGGTGTACACACACACTCAAACACATATATCTCAAAACATCACACTGTACATTACATAGATGCAATTTTTATTTGTCAACTATACTCTAATAAAATAAAATAAATAACTTAAAGTCTCTGGATTATTCATTTTCAATGAAAATTAAGTGTAAACAAAACAAAATCAAGGAAGAGAGGATCTTTAAGTCATTTGCAAAACAATACATATTTTCTTTTATTCTTTCAATACAAAGATGAATAGGGCATTATTCCCACCATTTAGAAACTCACAAATAATAAAGAGAAGGGAGATTAAAAGCAACCATAAAATTAAATATTTTCTACCTTAATCAAGTTGCTCCTCATCTTTTACCAGCCAAATAGGAAAAATGAGAACTGTTTCACAGAGCATTTGCCATGATTAAAGGAAACTGCATGTTCGAAAATCCATTTTTCCATACCTTAGTAGGTACTAAAAGAGTAGGTTTTAAGTGTGGCTATGGAGATCAAATGCTTACAAGGGAAAAATAAGAAAGAAATAGGTGTATTTCCAAGCATAGTTCAGAAATTTAACTTGGAACCTTCCCTTGGATATTCATTTTGTCACCTTGTTTATTATAGCTTTCCCAAGTCATGAAATAGTCATGAGATTAGAAATGCACTGCCTTGTCTTATTTCTCTCAAACAGGTTTTATAAAAGTAGAGACATATTACTTGGATAATTCTGCAACCTCACATTTCTATAAATACATTTATAAAACTTAATTAGGAACAATATATACAGTTTGGCAGGTAGTTACAGAAACAGCTCTATAGTTTTATGAAATATATTAGATTTGGTACACAAATAATGTAATCATTTAATGGGTCAATTTCAATTACACTTTTCCACTTGGCACTCTGGAAATCGATTTCTTTAGCATAGAGACATTAGTCTTTTTCATGTTCTTACATATATTTCAGTCTCATGAATAGAATTGAAACTAAATTTAATAAATCTTTTCTTCATTTTCAGCCAATGTCATCCATTTGATGGATATTAATGACAAAGCAGCTTATAACTATCACAAAAATTAGGACAAAATACTTTGTTGTAGGTTCGTGATATTTTGAGAGGACTTTGAGATCCTTTAGAATGCAATTTGGAATATTAATCAATTGTAAAATTATTGAATTGTGTGATAACTTATCTAGAGGAGGGCCACATAAGACCATCAGCTTATAAAATGAGAGATGGAAGTGGCTGAGTTTATGTCATGGATGAGTGTTAAACAGGGTCTTGGGTAAAGCAAAAATAAAAACTGTAAAGAGAGTTAGTGGGTTTTTTTCCTCTCCGTTTCAACCCTTTCAAAACCAGGATGCTACTCTCTTTTTTGCACTTTGGGGTGAAGCTTTGAAAATGGGGAATAGTGTAAGAGTAGGCTACCAAATGGGCTAAATATGGACAGGTTGTGTAATTTCAACCAAAGAGCTATGCTCCCAGTTTGACTTTTTCAGAACAGCCAGGGGAAGAGGCATTAGTCAAGGTTCCACACCCAACAAAAGAAGGTATAAAGAAAAACATGTTTACTTTGGTTTTTCTTTTCATTTTCATCTTTATGAGTGTGTGTGTAAGACAAAGAGACTGTTTTTGCTCTCAGACATACTCTGACATTGGAGGTAAATGTTCATAAAAGAGGATTGGTCCAACCCCAGGAAATCATTTGGGGGTAATTACCACTTGGCACTAGAGCAACATTTAACAAGCTTGCCTTTTTCTACTGAAAGATGAAATAGTCGAGCATGGCTTTCATTGGATGCCAAAGTGGACTTCCCTTATTCATGCAGGTTTTTATGTTGGTCTAGATTCAGATATTTCAGGTGGTAACTCAGGATGTAAGAATAGAGCCTTGGTAACTTAACAAAGTAGAGAATATTAATTTAACTAGTATTTTTCAATAATTGGTATATTTGCCATAGTATGGGAATACCTGTCTTCTTTGAAGAAGACCAAATACAAAATTAAAACAAAATCCTTTACATGTCAGTTGAATTAACTACATTTACTGGAACTTACGTGTGTGAGACACACACACATGTATGACTTCTTGTGCTCATTGCTCACTAATTTGAATCTTTATATGTTTTAATGACCATTTTTCTCCCCTGAAGTAGCCTTCTGGATACTTTTTGGTTATTTGTAAATGTAACTCTTAGGAGGTTAATAGAAGTGAAGTTGAGCTAAGCAGATAAAAGTAACAGAAGGTCCCAGAAAGTGACAAGAGAAGGACATAGAGTGTAATGGCAAGAAGCATGAGAACAGAGGTGGAGAGCAAGTTAAGGTTACATATTTTTCAAATGTACACAAAACCCCGAAGAAATTCAGGGCCTGTGCTTTGCAGCAAGCCCAGCTTTCGGACAGCAGAAGCTGACTCTCTGAAAGGTTAAGTATTTCGAATCAGATGCAGCTGAACTGCGACAGCACTGTCTCTTGCTTGCTACTTAGCAAGGGAGGGCTTCATGAAACCCAGGAGCAACGTACAACACAGGAAGGTATATGCTTATGTAAGCTCACATGCTTGTGCCTATGAGGAAATTGTTGTATCTAGAGATTTCCTTCTCTGCATCCGCGGCACCACTCCCTTCCTCTGCACCGGCCCCCGTCCAGATATGCGTCTTGCCCTTTTCCTGCTCTTTGAAAAATGATGTTTGGGCAATATAACTGGTCAGTAATCAGGAATGGGTAAAGAAGGTTGGAAACACACTTGATTTCATTGTTGACTTTTTGCATGACTACAGGTTAAGCTGCGATTAGGTTTCCAATTACAGCACCCTCATTTTCAAGCATTTAAAAATACCTTGGCCCTAAATTTTTTTAAATTGATTGAACTGGAGCTTGCCAATGAATCATAGATAACCCTTAACTTCTAAATACACAAACAGCTACAACAACAACAAAAGTAATATAAAAGTTGGGGGAGGGGAACGTATTAACCCATAGGTGATTTTTTAAAACTTTTTATTCTGAAAAAAAAAAAAATCATTTTGAGAATGTAAGTCAATGAATTTCTGTCAGTTCTGCATAATTATTTTTCAGTCACTTTGCAAGGACCCCAAATAAGGTAAAATGTTCAACTTCTGCACTTTCAAATAGCTTACCCTCACTGGTGTGCATACCACACACACACACACACACACACACACACACACACACACAGGCACATACACCACTCCTCTCTCTGCACATAAGTCAATCAGAATTCAGTGGCCTTATAGAGGTTGTTTAAGACACATATCCAAAGTCAAAATGGGTGTTTGTGTTGGTTTGGCCTCTAAGGAAAATCCAAATAATTTCACAAGGCCTCATAAAATATCATATTTTCCCTCTTTTTTCTAAGCCTTGGATTCAAGGCTATTTAAGACTCTCCCCAATTTGCCAGTTCTCAGCTGTAGAATTATCTGAAAGAGTAGGTGCTTTTCAAAGCATTCAGTAAGTTACGTGGGAGTTCAGCAGGGGAGCCCCTGGTGGTGATGCCTCATTGGACCTCCAGCACAATGCTGCTATTTGTCTTTCTTCCCAGGCTCCTAAGAGGAGGAACTGGTCTCTTGACCCAGCCTATGATTTCCAGATTCCAATTTCCTAAAGCACTCCAGCCTCTTATTATTGCATGTGAAAGATTTAAAGTATTACTTTTTCTTATGCCAAGGAACACAATGATGCTTTCAATAAAGTTGAGATCTATATGAGCTATTACTCTTTACAGGCATATTCTTTATATAGACTGGTATTTCTGTCATTTGGAAGGTTAGTTGTTATATAATTATCCTTTGTAACGGAGGTGTAAATACCCACCCAAAACAAAGCTAATAAATTGGGGAACAGTAGAAGACAATAAGACAGGAAGTTGATAAAATAAAACTTTGTTCACTTGACTTCCACACAAGTAGAATTCATGATATTATGTCTTAGGTTAGATCAAATGCTGCTGTTCATTATTGATTAGGAAAAAACTTGCTATGAGAATTAAAAGAGAAAATAAGACTGGAAGAGGGGTTGGAGAATAAGCAAATGGGAGGTGTACAGCACCTACCTATGAAACTTCTGAAAACCTGAGTCTCTAAAACAGCAGGCTTCAAAACACTTGCTACTCACTCAATACTCTTGTACAAAGTATCGGGATCTAGTGAAACAAGGTACAGAGCATTTGGAATCTATTGAAAGAAGGTAAGGGACAGTTTTTAAGGAGTTAAAACTCACTTGACTCTCATGCACCAGGGTAAAATTGGATTCTGATATTCAGATGCAGGCAAAACCTATCTCTGTTGTTGATTGAAAAGAAACTTCAAGAGAAGTCAGTTTGAGTAGAAAATAGAAAGTAATCCTACTGCATTTAAAACACAGAATATATAACACTATATGTGAACATATATGTATGTGTACACACAGTGACAGACAGAGACAAAAAATGAATGTCCTCAAAATTCTCTGTAGAAATTATTAGAAGCTCCTCTGCTGTTTTGGCTTCCCTCCACATAATTTGGTTTCCTTCTACTATAATTTTCAGAAGACATTGCTTTTGTCGGGGTTCAGTCCAATAAGAACAAAAAGGAAAGGCAGATTGCTGAATATCTCCCTATATAAAGAACGTCCGCCTGAATCAAGTCATCCCTTTCTGTTGCCTAAGGAATGTCATGCCATTTGGTACTCCATAAAATGTGACTAGGGAGGTTTGAAGATTTTTTTTCTAATGCCTCTCAGGTCATTGTTGATGTGATTCTTTAAACCTAAATTTGAAGACAGAGATGTTTTCTTGAAGAAAATAACTGTCAGCTATTTTATGCAATTTTTAAACGTTGGGGTTCTTTTAATTTTTAAGTCTAACACTTTAGATTGCCCTGCTTAACAAATGAAAATATTACAGTGCATACTTAATTTATTTTAATACTTTCATTATTTCTCTGATTTTTGTGTAGAAGTTGGGAAGTAAACGATTCTTAGGTTTATTAGGAGGTGGAGTTTACGAATACACTGGAGAAGCACACTTATTATTCCCAGCAGCAGGTGTGATCCTGAGCTACAAGTCTGCATGCTTCACTGGTCCTGTGGTGGCAAAATCGTTGGTCTCACGTTTGTTGTTTACTCTGGGGCGTGTGTTAGCTTCAAAATAAGGAACCACGCTATCTTTTCTCCATTATGACTTTCTGTGTTGAATTACCATGGATTGGTTGAATCTTCTTCCTGAGCTCTGGTCATCGCCATATCACCCACCCAGCACTGGGAAGTCTGTGCAGTTGCCCCTGGATCATCTTCACAGTGAAGATAGATGCAGATTTTGGGCTCTTATGTTGCCAACACAATCACAGCTCTTACTGGAATATCCTGGGAAATTCAGAATTTCATACCTTAGAACCGTCCTGTCCAGGTCTCATCTTTAATACAATAAAGGAACAGAGAGGAAATGGGTACAAAGGACACTGGGATATGGATTTTGACGAGTGCCAACTCTATCACATCTTAGTTCTCTAACAAAACAGATAACCCAATCAATAAATGGGCAAATAATGACCTGAACAGACAACTCAAAAGAAGTACAAAGGTCAACAATTATATGAAAAAATATTTATGCAACTCAAAACTATGCTGAGATTCCATCTCACTCCAGTTAGAATGGCATTCATGAAGAATACAGCTAACATCATATGCTGGCAAAGATCTGAGGAAAAAGGAACTCTCATACACTGTTGGTAAGAATATAAATTAGTATAACTACTATGGAAATCTGTTTGGAGGTTCTTCTAAAAGCTAATGACCATATGACCAGTTATACAACTCTTTTGTATTTATCCAAAAGAAATAAAGTCAGCATACTTTAGAGATGCCTGCATACCCATGTTTATCTCAGGACAGTTCTCTACAACCAAGTTAATCAAACCAATAACCAAAGAGGTAACTGTCTACATATGACTGGATAAAGAAAATGTGGTGTATACACCCAACGGAGTTTAACTCAGCCATGAATAAGAATAAAATTATGTCATTTGCAGGAAAATGGAGACTGAAAGTTTGAGTGAAATAAGTCAGACTCAAAAAAGGTTTCTATGCTTTCTGTTATATGTGGAAGCTACATGGGAAAAACCAAAAGAACAAAAACGGGGATGCCATAAAAGTAGAAGGGAACCATCAGAGTAGAGGAAGGGGGTCAGGATGAGGGAGGCGGAGGGGTGGGGGAGGGATTGAGGAGTAAAACTGATCAAATTACATTACATATGAATATGCCATAATAAAATCCACCATTCTGTATAAATAATATGCATCCATTTTAAAAATGTATGTTTTTTAAAAAGTGAACCATGTGGAGAAGCAAAAACACATGGACTCCGTCTTTGGGTGAGGGTGGCCTTACCACCCAGCACTCAGAGGTTCTGGAGTCTGGTCCTCAGTATCACCAGTACAAGTTTCAAGTTCACATCCAGAGGTGTTCACTGACCACCTGGGGTGTGTAGTTTGAGTATCACTACTGCCATTAGGCCCACCACTATGGCCCTTTCAGAGATTTGTGAACTATGTAATTTTCTCTAATACACTTTCTCTCTGCCTCCAAGGGGGGAAAAAAAAAAGATTCAAAAGCATTTAACATGTTCATAAATCTAGTTGGGTTAGAAACTCATGGTCATAAGAGAAACAGCTACAATTTCTTAAACACCTACACTGTGCCAACAACCTCATGAGCACTTGACATATATTAACTATGTTATGCATATTTTATAAATGAGGATGCAGAAGCTCAGAGAACTTAACATATCATTCATCTCAGATAACTTTAATTGGCAAAACCAGCATTAAGCTCAGGTCTGCAACACTCCAGACTTTGTGTTATTCTCATTGTGAGGAAATCCTTTCCTGTCTTCACATCACTTCCACTCTTCCTAAAGGACTGAAAACAATGAACTTTCTGGTTCAGTGTCCTCATCTTTCTCTTATCCAGGATCAATTTTCCATAAATTATCAATGCTTTTCATTGCTCTTTCTCTTTTATAATATTTACTTTTCATTTATGTAATGGCTTATTAGTAAGTTTTCTGAACCATGAAATGGGGGAGAACTGAAGTTTTAAATCAGTGAATAGTCTAATTCAAAATTATAAATCAATTCTAAAATAAGAGAAGCCTGAAAGCAAATCTAGAGTGAGCTCTGTTACAGGATTCCTGTTCTTGGTCCCTTTCGTTAGACACAGAGAGCTTATTACTGCCTTTGGTGTGCCAGATTCATCTTAATTAGTGCATGCACATACACACTCATTTGCTGTTAGACATTATTCTAAGAACTTAACTAATATTAATTTATTTAATCTTTATACTAACCCAGTACGACAGGTACTATTATCCTCATTTTTCAAATGAGAAAACCAAAAGTCAGAAGAGAATAGTTTGGGCCAATATTGCCCAGCCATCAACTGGCACTACTGGAATTTGAATGGAGGCATTCTGGCCCCAAAGTCAGGTTAACACTAGTTAAAGCATAAGATAAAGCATATAACTGATAATTTGCTGACATCCTCTTCTCAGAATACATAATCTATGGACCCTCCAGGTCTCATGCTGAGGGTCATGGCAATGGCACTTTTGCCATCGTGTAATGTGCATGAGTAATGTTCACGTCACAGTCACAGTTTTTAGAAAATGGACTAGACACAGAAGACAACATCATTTGCTCAGGTGTGGTCTTGCCTGTCCCATGATGCACTGCATAGGAGAAGGGAAACATTTGCATCACCATGTGCCTTTCTGGCTTTAATATTCTTCCATCGTGCCCATAAAAAAATTCAGACTGATAGCTTCAACACTGGATGGGGAGTTTGTCTAATTCATCCTTTTATTTCTAGTATTTAGAACAGTTCTTGGCTCATAGTAGAAGCTCAATAAATATTGATTTGAAATGATGAATAAAATTAGGTGATAATTGAATAAAGGTTATCATTCTTAAACCTACTCTTGTGGGTTTTCATGTGAAATGAATTAATATCTCTCAATTATTCACCAGAAATAAAATTCTATAATGTTTAATGATTCAGAAGTCATATCATATCCTGCCAAACTCCTGTACCATTTTTCCCTGTCCCTAGAATTTTCTTGGTTATTGCTGACATTTTACCTATTATAATATTCTTGACAAAGAAAACAGAATAGACAATCTGCTGCTAATAGCTCTTGAAGTGAATCAATTTATTGTCATAGTAACCAAAATTTACAAAACAGATCAATTAAGGAAAGATTTAAATTCAACCTAGGAAGTGAATGTTCCTAGAAAAAAATGTAAGATAAATTCTAGTTTCTTTCTGCCTCGGACAGATTTTTCAAAGTAAAGTGTGCAACCTATCTGGAGTCTAAATAAGATATAGGAGGTTATGAAAGATAAAGAGAGGATAATAATACTCATGGATCCAGCAGTCAGTGACTGAAGTTCCTGCTCTGCCCCATGCATGTTTGATCCCCACACCCCTGCAGACTTGGAATCATCCTTCATATTCCAGAAAAGCCATCCTAGGTCGGGGAGAGCCCCTTATCAAAGCATGGTACTATGAATATCTTTTCTTCATATCATTTGTAATTTGTAATCATACTCTAATTTTTTGGTAACTTGATTAATATTTGTCTGCCCCCCCAGAATGTGAGCTCTGTGAGATGGATGACTGGATCTGTCCTACTTATGGTACACCTAGAGACTACACAGGAGCTAAAGCATGTATTACTCAAAAAGTATTTGTTGGAAACATGGTTGACAGTGTCCTCAGCCATGTTTGTACAGCATAGGCAGTACCAATTCAGTATTTTTCCTCATGTGTCATTAAAAGAAAGAAAAAACAAGAAACATGGCCGGCAAAAATGATAAAATGCATGTAGATAGAAGTGATTCCACAACAAGCTAAAGTACTATGGCCCAGTTACATAGTGTCAAGCTTAGACTGGGAAGCTTTATCTCACAATGGAATTTAGATGCCAAAAGGTGATAGTGCTCATGTTTCAGCTGGACTTTTATTAAAAACTGATGACTTCACTATGCTCCAGAAAGCAGTCATCCCAGAGTCATGCGCATGAGGGATCCCCATCATAACACATTCCCAACCTACACCAGAAAGTGAATCATCCCATTAATGACCAGTCATTCCAAACTTTTCTCTCCCTCTTAAAAAAAAGTCATTTGGCAATGAAGTTAATTAGAGTGTAAGTGACTTTTTTTGTAAAGAGATCCTGGGATCTGATTTAATTCCTCTGAACACACAACTGCTTTACAGAAACAAATCATTCATATCACACTGCACCATCAATGGTGATGCACAGGTATGTCAAAGTGATTTAGTGGACAATGGCAACCCTGCGGTGGGGTCCCAGAGCACCCATAGGAAAGGACAGAACTTTCTTCAGAAAGAAGCTTTGTTTTCATTCCTAACATATTAATCCAAAGTATTTGTCTAATTTTTTTTTTATTCTAACATAAAATAACTTCCTCAGAAGGTTGGATGCTCAATGGGAAAGCAAGAGAACTGGCTGAGAAAAGACTGAGCCTCAATAGACCTCTTTCTTATTGAGCCAAAAATGAAGAGAAAGTTTTTTTTTAACTGTAATTTTATGTATTCTTCCATCTCACTTTTCCTGAAGCTCGAAGTCCAGACAGAACCCAGTGACTTATCTCAAGCCACATGCCCATACAGATTCGGAAAAGGCAAAGTGGTTTGATTTCTACCATCACAAAGAGCACACAGTGGGTGAGAAGAAATTCCCAAATGGAAACCCTGTTGGCTTCCAAAAGAAAGAAAACATGAGTGCTGATGATCATCACCAGAAAACCCAAACATATGCCCAGTTCATAAAAACAGAAAGAACTACTGTTCTAGTGCTTCTTTGTTGCTCTCTTTACATGGTCTCTTTGGTCAAACCCTAACTCCTTTCTTCTGCCTTAATTGAGTGAATCAATGAAAGAGATTAGATTTCCACTCTGTCATTTTGACCATGATCCTACTTCTGGGACTCCACTCAGATCCATGGGTGCCTGTGCTAATGTTTTTGCTGTGTTTCCCCCTGACACACTTCCCTCAACCACTTTCCCTATGGACAGATTTTCCAGAATTATGAACTGAAGCTCGTTCCAATATTCTGATTATCTGCATGCTACCTAATAGCTATTCTCTACTCTGAAGAATGCCCTGGAACTGAATGGAATAAAAGTTGAGATTTATACATACGCCCATCTTCTATAGACACTATGTCTAATGACTAGTGATTTATAACCTCAACATTTTATAAGGTATATTACCAATTTCATATCATCAACAATAAGACCCCTTAATGGTATTTCCATGCCTGCTATGACTTCCTGGTGAACAAACCTGAATAAATTATTTCTAGCTCAACTCCCCATGACTACATGAGTTATGTCTAATTAAATCCAATCTTGTTAAACTTCAATCTGAACAGACTTCATTCTGTTATTCTATTTGGTTATGTTCTCTTTGATACTGATTCTATCACCATTTGTATTAATTCTTCATTCAAGTCTCTTGTCACCATCAAAGCACCATTTGAAGAAGCTACCTAAGACGAGACAAAGAACCCAGTTGCACCATTATAGGCTTCTCTTTAGTCTGGCATTCATCTGGTAAATTCTAGCCCAGATGCACCTTTCAATCAATGTCAGCTCCCTCTAGGAATATTATCATATTTCCAAATTATCATACTTCATATTCCTGAAATATCATAAGAGATATTCCAAAGCACTATGTCTAAAGTTTCCCTCATCATTTCCTATGATTTCACAAGTATATAGAAAATAACAGCAATAAGAAGAATGTGATGTTGTTTTACTGTGATTTCTAAGTTATCACTGATTTTATTTCTAAAGACTCATGACTAATATACTTAATAATCCATTCTAGTGTTTCCCTAGGCATTGAATGGAATACACTCAATCCAAATTCTTCTCTTTAATATGTAGACTTCAAACTCTTCCTTTTGGAAACTCAGCATGTCATAAGGCAGAGGTCAGTTAGGAGATCTTCTTCTATAACTTTTAAACATTTCTTTTTCTGATTCTTAACAGTTTTCATAACCCTCAACATTTTAAAATTTTGTTCTATAATACAATGGAATTCTTAAAGGGCTCATCTGTTCTGTCTTTTCCCTTCCAGGCTGTGGGTGCTTAAAGATGGAGAGTTTCTTTATAGCCATCACCCCAACTTGCTTAAAATTCTCCTCCTTATCACATCATCAGATTCCAATATCAGTAAATTAACTTAATCCTATTCAATTAAACCACTATTTGTTGCATGTTAATTATGTGCAAGGCACTGGGCCTCTTTTCTTTGAGCAGCTTCCTTTTCTGATCTTTAGACAATGTGAATACTTAAATGCCTTTTGTTTATTTTTTTATAATTTATTGTTCTAGTCAGGTTTTTCACTGCTGTGACCAAAAGACCTGACAATAATAATTTCAGAGGAGGAGAAGTTTATTTTGGGGCTTATGGTTTCAGAGGTCTCAGTCCTTAGCCTACTTCATTCCTTGGAGCTTGAGGTGAGGCAGAACATCATGGAGGAAGAGTGTGGTGGAAGAAAGCAGCCAGGAATGTGGCACCAAGAAGCAGAGAGAACTCTGCTCACCAGGGACAAAATATAAACCCAAGGCACAGCACCAGGGACTCGCAACCTCTAGCCATACCCTACCTGTTTACAGTTACCATCCAGTTAGTCCCATCAGGTGATTAATTTACTGATTGGGTTATGGCTCTCATAAACCAATCATGTCACCCCTAAACCTTCTTGCATTGTCTCACACATGAAATTTTGGGGGATATCTGAAATCCAAATCATAACTTTTATCATCCCTAAATATGATATACATCTGGTCATTCTTTTTTCATTTTCCTCCCTTGGTATTTTGGTAAAGAATCTTGGTCTCGGGTGGGGGGAAGGGAAAAAATAACAGAATGAATCAAACAACATTACTCTATGTAAATTTATTACACAAATGGTATGCCTTTACGCCATGTACAAACAGAGAAACAACATGTATCCCATTTGTTTACAATAAAAAAAAAAAGGAAAAAAAAAAAGAATCTTGGTCTCAAGTGTTGAAAGTTTCTACTGGTTTAGTGAAAATGGATATGGTGTGTGTGTGTGTGTGTGTGTGTTCGCCATAGGGGTACAGAGAAGCAGCAGCTTCTTGCTTCCTGTAGCTGAAATTACAGGGACAGGACCAGGACCCCCTACAGGGACTTAAGTCAGGCTTTCACAGTGTTAGTGGGCCTCTGGCTCTACCTCCCTGCAGCTCTTTGGCTTTAACTTCAGATCTCTACGTCTATATCATCCTTCACACTGGCTCCCTCTGTTTCTATAAGTTGAGGCTCACTTGATGAGATAAGTAAAGTCCATGAGCCCAGGGGCTGTATCTTGTTTTGTTTATGCCTCTCTATGCCCAGCATCCAGCCTGAAGTCTGGCACAGGGTAAGTGCTCATTAAACATTTTTGAAGGAATGAGTGCATCCTGAGTCATGCCTTGGACTCCGTTCTTTGCAGCTCTCTCCTCAGTGTAGATGAATTTCACACTAGAACTTTGGGACTTAAAAAGAGTGTAATTTTTAAACAGTGCTCTGAATCAAACTCTATTTTCTCCAAGCCCCCAACCTCTTAGCAGATGAGAATTTCAATCTTAGTCACTGGGGTGAAATGAAATGAAAACCTCACCTCTGGTTTTGTACTATGTAGAAATATTGAACGTAGGCAGTGCCAGACAACTGGGCAAGAAGCATCTTCTTTCACCTGTGGTTGGTGCATTCTCAAATGTCTTGGTCCCTAGCACAGAGTTCAGCACTTGCCAACACTGTCTGTTTTGGGCATCAGGGTTTGGGGTGGAACCTTAGGATATGACTCCCTGACTACTAATTCCATCTCTCCCCCCACTCTCCATCTAAGGCTGTTTATGCCACTGACCTTCACCACACCATCCCAGGCAGAGGAAACATAAGCTGTGCCCAGGTATCACCACTTCTTACTCCAGCACTCAAAGTTCTTCCCTACATCTCTCCTCATCGAACCATTCCTGAGCAAGTAAGTTGCTTTTTAAAATTATAATTCTTGCATTTTATGAGTTTGTGGTTTATATAAGCTGCTCCTCAAAATGGGGGCAGGGCTGGGGATATAGCTCAGTTGGTAGAGTGTTTGCCTCACAAATACAAGGCCCTGGGTTCAGTCCCTAGCACCGCCAAAAAAAAAAAAAAAAAATGAGGACAGAAAAGAAAACTGACCACTCTGGCCACTTACTACTCAGCACGTTGGTGGCAGGTTTTTCACACGCGTCCATCTGTTTCCTACATGTTCTCTACATTCTGGTCAGAGCAAAAATTGAAATGGTCTCCTGCTCCCATTTTTTTGTCTTTATATTTTTTTCCTACCCTCACTAGAGGGGGTGAGATTAAGCATATCTACTCAATCTGGGGGAAAAACCTTGTCAAAATGTTCTCTTCACCCAGAACACATGACTGTGCTAACGCACTTCAGTTCATCACAGGGATTTGACTGGTAGCTTGGCTTTCCTGCGTTGTATTTTTCTCCTAGTCCTTTAGCTGGTGGAAGCTCTCCCAAGCTTTGTTTTACCCCTCTGATAATGTACAAATACCACTGTATGATACCACACACAATAGGAGAACCCTGTGTTCTTAACTACAGGTCTAGCCAGAAAACCACTGGAACTTTTTTCCAGAAAATAACTTGGCAAGATCATCTCTCCCCTAGTGGTGGTTCCTGACAATTAAAAAGTCTATCTCTGCACCTTTAAGTCAAATACATAGTAAATGAAGCCACTGACTAATGATACCAAAAATATCGTAAACAAGAATTTAGAAAGCCAGCAGACAATCAGAGTCTCAGCTGTTGATTATAAGGTCTTGACAGGTTTACAAAGCCATGGGGGAGTGGGCAGCAATCTGCTCAACCCAGGTCAAGGCAGCAGCAGTGTGAACTACCTAAGCATGTGTGCAGGAGCCACCACACTCTCTCAATGAGCAGATAATCCATTCAAACCCGGGTCAAGTTAGGTACAGTCTTGGCTGACACGCATCCCGGAAACAAAACAGAAAGGAAAAAAAATAACAATGCCCATGTTCACAAAACCAGTTTGGAATACTTCAGACTTTCTCCGAGAGACAGCCATTGGTAACCTGTCCTCCCCCTTACTCTGGAAAGGCTTTGAGAAAAGTTTTTTCACATTATTCGAGTACTTATACTATGGCCTAGAAAAAAGTGCAGAGTAAGACAAAAATTGGATAACTAACATTAGAAGTTCAATCCAAATTTTAGAATTTCAACTCAGTCTCCTTTAGTACTGAGGAAATATCTGCTCTCTCCTATAATTCATTATTGATTCCTCTGTTCCAGTTCTATGTTCATCAGTATGTTTTTTTTTTATTATTATTTTTAAACATACAGAAATCCTTTGGGGTGAATACCAGCAACTTTAGTAATATTTTGCATCTGAGGTTTCTATTAAAGGTTGGCTAGCACCTTCCCAAAAGAAAGAGTTCCTGCGTGCTGCGTTAAGACCTGTAGTCCTCTTAGATAAGATGCCCTCCTTCATTAGTTCATTTCTTCCGCCTTCTAGGTTTAGAAAAGTATGAATAGTTTTCAGCCTCACTCTGAAATCCATTCAAAAATTGCAACTAAATTTGAAGTTTAAAATAAGACAATCCTTGCAGGGAAAATCAGTCACTTATCAGTAGAGTTCCATGCAGCTCATTGGAAATTCAGAATTTGGAACACAAATTTAGAATATTGAACATGGCATTATTCATTGCCTGGCACAGAGTCATGCAAGGCAGTTAGCCAAACAAGCTATCTCTCTACTTACAGGTGAAACAACGGTTTGGAGAATCTTAAAAATTTGAAAACATTCATAAATCAAAATAGGAGGTTTTCTAAGGAGGAAGTGAATACTCTGCCAAGTTAAGCAAACTGAAGAAGAAAACAAGTCGGCCGTTAAAATGGTTTTCATGACAGACACTTACACTTCTTCAAACAATATCAATTAGTGTCTTTAGAAAAGACTTCCCAAAGATGATATTTCAATCAGTACATTTTCTAGGTGCAAAGAGCTTTCTTTCATTGTCTCAGACTGCAGAAAATAAGACAATGGGTAGTGGTAGCTTTGCTGGTAGGGATAGAGCTTATGCATTGGGTTCAATGTAACTAAAGCCATGAAATGATCCAAAAATTACAGCACTCCTCAGACCTCTAAGGAAAACTGTTCCCCATCCATCACCAACGGGACTTCCTAATAGGTGGATATTCTCAGTTTCCACATGCACTTCCCTCCTTATCAAAATAAGGAGGGAAAAAATTATTTTTAGGAATAGCTAAGTTTTCTAAGGTCTATTCTGTCTTTGCCATCTTGTAATGAAGCTCTATTGAAAAAATGAAAAGATATATAATCCCAAAGGAGATAAAAATAGAAGATGAATTCTTCCTTACTGAGTCAGTTACTGTTCTACCCTTTGTTTCAGAAAACTCAGGTAGGAAATTACACCAAGAGAATTAGGTTGATCTGTAGTGAAGAAAAGTAACCAGGAAGTTACACCAAGAAGTTGCATGAGCCTGGGTCTGGGGAGATTTAATGGTTTGGTGAATGGAAACCTACAGAGCTATGGTTGAGGAAAAGCAGAGAGATCATTGAGACGTGGTGTGCTTTATGAAGGAATCCCTTCAATATTTGAAAGATGCAGGTTAAAAACTCAGTCTTGCCAAGCACAGAGGTGCACACTGGTAATCCCATTGGCTATGGAGGCTGAGGCAGGAGAATCGAGAGTTCAAGGCCAGCTTCAGCAATGGTGAGGCACGAAGCAACTCAGTGAGACCCTGTCTCCAAATAAAATGCAAAATAGGACTGGGGATGTGGCTCAGTGGTTGAATGACCCTGAGTTCAATCCCTGTCACCCCTGTACACACACACACACACACACAAAAAAAAAACCCAGTCTTTTGTTTGCTGTATCTGTTTCTTTGAATGCCCTTTTACATAGAGTCTGGGTGATGTTGTGTACTGGGTTTTATTCAGGTTACAACCCTGCTAACAAGCTAACTCGTTCATGTCCAAAAAGATAGTTCTAGTTCTGCATCCTCAAGAGATTGTCCATAAAATAAGGGCACGTAGATCCTCCTGCAATGACAGGACACTTACTCCCCAGAGTCACGATCCTCAGCCTTGTGAGTTGATTATCTGAGCACACCACTTGACGTGGCTTTTGCCTGAGAGAGCGGTTACCACGATCTTTTTAATCTTTCTGGAAGATAATGCTGGTGGTGGCATTTTGAAAATACGGTAGCATTCACTTAAAATCATTCGATATTAGAGATAAAGCAAGGCTTTTCTAAATCATCTGGTTAGCACTCCATATGTTCTTTTAGCGAAAAATAAAACTCCTGAGGAAAAAAAACTGCTAGGCAGGGATATCGTGCTTTTACTTTTTTTTCCTTTAAAGGAGATACAAATTAGCCATTAGCACAATTCGGCTTAGTCCCAACCTCTCTGAAGTTGCTGCCTGTGCCAGGGTGTAGCCTCCTTTCTCTCCAGCAATATTACTGCAGACTCCATCTCCATGATCCATCCACGTCACCTGACCCGGAGCCCTTCACCTGATCCAGCACCGGCGGCGATTCTCCAGGACAAGGCACAACAGTTTTCCTGCAATTTCCCTTGCTGTCCTTCTCAAAAATCCCTTTATTTCCCTTGCTTTTGATCATCTTTCTTTCTTTATTAGGTCCTTGGTGAAGCACATCATTCAATAACTTCCTAAGAAGTGGTAGTAAGGAACTAAGTTTTTGAGACTTTGCTTGACTCAACGTATTTTTATTCTATCTTGAGAATAGGTTAACAACTTTGATGAGTGTAGATTTCTAGGCTAAGAATTATTTTCCCCCAGAATTTTGAAGATACTGGCCCACTGTCATTGGACTCCTGGGGTTGATGTTGAAAGGGTTGAAATCAGTTCTATTCCATGTGATCTATTTTTTTTATTGTAAACAAATGGGGTACAACTTGTTTCTCTGTTTGTACATGAAGTAGAGGCATACCATTAGTGTAATCATACATTTACATAGAGTGATTCATTCTGTTATTTTTTCCTCCCCCCCACCCCTTCCACTCCTCTTTACCCTCTATACAGTCCCTCCTTCCACCATTCTTGCCCCCCTCTCACCCCATTATGTGTCATCATCCACTTATCAGCGAGATCATTAGTCCTTTGGTTTTTTGAGATTGGCTTATCTCACTTAGCATGATATTCTCCAATTTCATCCATTTGCCTGCAAATGCCATAATTTTATTATTCTTTATGGCCATGTGATCTATTTATTTGCAGGTTTCAATCTGGAATTTGTTAGGATTTGCTCTTTATCTCTGCCATTCTGAATTGCATAGAATAATGTGCTGGGAATTTTTATATTTGTGGTCCTTTCACATGTTGGGCATTTTTACTTAGTAATCTAATTTTTACTTTGTACCTAGAAATTATCATCCTTTGCTTCTTGGAAAATTTATTATTTCTTTATTAGTTTCTTCCCTACCATTTTCTTTGTATATCCTGCAGTCACTTTCCTTCCTTTCTTTCTCTCTCTCTCTCCTTCTTTCTCTCAATATTAGGACCTCTTAGAGTAATCCTCTAACTTTATGTCCTATTAACCTGTATTTTTATGTTTTGAATTTTTATTCTTTCTTCTGGAAAATTTGCTCAAATATATTATTCAACCCTTGTATTTAACTTTCACTATCTGCTTTTACTTTTTTTGATTTTTAAGAGTTTTTTTTTTTAATACTCCAAATGATATTTAAAGCATCCTGAGTGCACTTTGTCACATATGTAGTATCTTCCCTTACCTCTCTAGGGATATAAATACTAGTTTCTCTGAAATTTCTTCAGCTCCATGCATCATCTCCTTATCCTCTCATTTCCTTTTTTCCTGTTTGTTTGGTTGCTACATTTTTTATACCAGAGAATTTTTGGGTCTATTCCACTGTTAGCAAAGTATTAAAATACTCATTGAAATACAGTCCTGTACACGGGTGGGGCTTGTCAAATAGCAGTCTCTGTAGGGAAAACTGGGTCAAGGTATTTGCCAGACTGCTAATGTCACAGGGAAATCTCTCATGTTCCTTTTTGCATACTATTTCTCTTAGCTGAGTTGGTTTCTCCAAAGAAAGATCCTTTCCTCTTTTGTCTGAATGGGAAAAAGCGAAACTCCCAGTGCTCAGGGAGGTGAACATGGGAAAGTCTGACACTTTCAGTTCATTCCATTTCCATGTACCACTTACCTTCCTTTTGTTTTGTACAGTACAGATTCCACATCTTCTGTGATGAATCCTCTCCAGAAACTAAACCTCCCATCTTTGCATGGGTAGAGAAAGAAGTTTCAAGATGCCTCTTGACTTAAAGTCATGAGCCTCTATTCTCACCTTCAGAAGTGGTGCACTACTCTCCTGACTCTCAGGGGTATATAAATGAGATACACAGTGACCCTTTCGACTTTTTACTCCACCTTTCCAAACCCTTAGCTGTCAACCTTTTCTGTTCAACCAAGTCTCTTACCGTTTACTTTGCTGCTTTCCAAATTCCAGCTTTCTGACATTCATCAGCTATCATCTTCCCTCACACCTCTTTTTCTTGTGTTTTTATGTCCTTCCCACTATTTAATGGGTTTGTATACAAAGTGGAAATAGTGGTCAATCTGCCAATTTAAACCGGAAATTCAGGATAGCTTTTTGACAAGTCTGTCCTCTAACTGTAATAGCTACTTAGAGTCAATAGCTTCGCCATCATGGTCTCTGTGAAGCACTTGGTGTCTGTGAGAAGGTCAGCTGTACTCATGTTATTTTAAGTCCTGCCTGACATTGCTATTAGTGACAACTGTCTTTGTGGGTGTTAGTGAAGATGTAGATGAGACTGTGTTTGTAGAGATGCTGCACCAAGTATAAAGCCTTTTTAGTGATCATTGTCACCCTCACAGGTAAAACTAAACTATGTATTCCAGATATATGAATTTGATTCTAACACGCTTTCCTTGACCTCTTCCACTTCTCCAGTGTCATTCTTCCAGAACATTCATTGCCACCTCACATCATTTTGTTTAACTAACTCATTAAATTCCCTTGTCTTAGTGTATTAGAAATCATAAGAATACTAATACTACTAAATTTATTGAGTACTCACAACCACCAGGTGTATTGTTATGTCTTTCTATATACAATCATGAGTCACTAATGACAGGTAATGTGTTCTGAGAGATGCATGCTTAGGTGATTTTTCTCATTATGCCATTATGGAGTGTACTGCACAGACTAAGGTGCCTATAGCATGATTGGCAACATAGTCTTAGGGACCACCATTGCATATGCCATCCCTCCTTGACCTAAATGTTGTTAAAGCAGTGCATGCCCATATTAGCTCATTCACTGTTTGTTTGGAACAGCCCTTTATGATAGAAATTTCCATTGCCCCCTTCCTACAGATAAGAGAACTGAGGCATAATGTATATGGTACTTCCTCCCAGAATTCCCCAACCTCTCAGGTTTGACTTAGTCACCTCTCTTCTAGCAGTGGTTAAGATGCCCTCTGGAAACAGAGATCCTTGGGGACATTGCTTAACCTCTCTGTTCTTTGAATCTTTATCAGCATCATGCAGATAACAATAGCTGGTATCTTATATAGCTGTTCAGAAGATTAAATAAGTTGATATATGCAGAGCATCTGGAATAGAACCTTGCTTGTGGTGAGTATTAAATATATGCTAGCCACTACTGCATGCCTCCAGAGCTCTTGGCACATTTACCTCAACACCTACTGCACTATATTGGAATCTGAATTGTGTGCTTTTAAATTAGATCAGTTTAAATATGTTAAATACACACATGAAGACAGACAGACACACACACACACACACACACACACACACAATTCACAGCACAAAAACACTCAGAAGAAAATTATTCAGTGGTTGAAATGACAGTGCCATGGTTTCTAGGTCCTGAACCCATCCATGGTCCTTCCTGATGGGAGACAAAGCCCATTTTGTAGTGCCCTTTGAATTCCTTTCTCTTTTGCAATAACTATAAGTGGAACTGCTTCTGCTGCTGCCTCTGCAGTATATGGACAAAAATCTGAATTTTTAATTTTTTGTATCCCACTCCTTACCTCCCATGGGATTATGATCCCAGAGAGAGAGAGTGCAAGGGTCATAACTATGCTACTTAACATTCTGTCTGAGAACTTAGTACAGTGCCTAGAATGTAAAACTTGCCTAATAAATGATTGCAAAAAAGGGGAACTAACATATAATGCTCGTAGGAATTCAACTCCTTTGGGTGAGAGAAAGGTGGAATATTCTATAGCTCCAAACGGAAACCTTGCTTAAAAAGCAGTAAGGGCAGATTCTACAATGGCTCTCACTTGGACTCAGTAATTTTGGTGGTAAGGGCAGAATTTGTGATTTTTTTGACTATGCGATTCTGGATCCGTTGATTAATTCTTGAGTTTCAATCACCAAATAGGTTAGTGAGAAAATCAAAAGAGGTCATGTCCATGCAAACATTCTGTCAACTAGAAATCCCTGCAAAGAGTTACTCTACAAGGTTTCTCCCAGGCCATATCAATCTGGAAGTACAGTTGGGGTATTAGTTTAATAAACCTGTCATTCTCTGGGGTGTTTCATGAACTGTTGCCATCCACACAATCCTAAGTGCCTGTTAGATTCCTTGTTGATGACGAATAAATGTAGATTGTGTGAGAGGGGAAAGGGGGAGGGGCGGGGAAGCGAGGAAGCAGAGGCTGCACATGCTGCACTCTGTCCCCAAGTACAGGAAGACAAAGAGTACAGGAGAGTTCAGAAAAGTTTTAGAACTCCCAAATGAACCTCAGTCAACTACAGAAACTGTGATGATTCTATTTTTTCCAACAATGATACAGGAGGAAAAATATCAAGTTGCTCAATAAGATAGGGAAAAAGAAAGAAAGAAATACAACTGTCAAACATATAAGTTTGTTCCTCTATATAATCTCATTACTGTATTGGAACCAATTACCAAAAGCCAGCTCCTCCCACCAACGAATTTGGTGAGTTGATTATTTATTAATTCATTTATTTATTCACCCAACATGAAGGATATATACTTTAGGCGTGCTGCTTGGCTACATAGGCAAACTAACAGGAACATGTCTCCTCCTATAACTTATAGCTGGGGGCATGATTATTAACCCCAGGCCTTTGGTTCAGAGTTGGAATAAATCAATAAAGCTAATGTCTTAACTAGATTGAGTCTTTTCATTGAAGAAACCATTATGGTCAACAATGGGAGACAGTTTTTTCTTTTTATAGAGAATATTAGACAGACATTTAAGCACATATTCACTTTGCAATATCATTCTTTTTTTTTTTTTTTTTTTTTTTTTAGCATACCAGGGATTGAACTCAGGGCCACTTGACCACTGAGCCACATCCCCAGCCTTATTTTGTATTTTACTTAGAGACAGGGTCTCACTGAGTTGCTTAGCACCTCACTTTTGCTGAGATTGGCTCTTTAACTCACGATCCTGCCTAGACTCCTGAGCTGCTGGGATTACAGGCATGTTCCACTACAACCAACTCCCTTGGGATGTCATTTCTGAAAAGAAAGTTGAATTCTATCAAGGACAAGAACATTTAAATTAAAAAATTAGAAAAATTAAAATAAAATAAAGAAAAATTAAAGTTTTTTTTTTTTTTTTTTTAATCTAAACTGAAGAAATCAAAGCTTGGTTTAATTTCTGCCTTCTATAAAATGTTTTTTTACCAGAAGTGGCCTTCAGAACTATAGGAGAAACATGTTCCTTACCTAGGGAAGAATTTCTCAACATTGGTTGATAGGGAATGGGAATGGGTAAGGGAGAGATCTTAGAAAACTTTATTTCCCAGAGAAGCATGGTTAGGCCTCAGTTGCTTCATAATAGAGGCATGAGTAACACCACCCTTCCAGGTGCTTTTCAGCTCTAGATAAGTGAGAGTCCAATCACAACTGAAGACTCCTCGCTGCTTAGAGAAAATAAATTTGTTTGGATTCTATTTCCATTTCTATTGCAAAGACCAGACCATCTCTTATAAATAACATCAATATTATTGAGCCCTTGTTAGGTGCCAAGCACTGTACAGAGAGATGGAAATCTATGAAGGTTCTTCTACTTTTAATAAACTTATAGTTTACTGGGGAGAAGCACTAGCAGTTAGTCACTGCCTAATAATTCCTTAATATGTGTCAGACATTCTGTTAATATTTTAAATGCCTAATTTTATTTAATTTTTACAACAATTCTAGGATGTGTGTATTAACATTATCTTCTTTATACAGATACAGCTACAACAATCCAGAGTTTTTGAGAGGCAATGGAACTTACCCAAGGGTCCCAAACCAAGCTGGGTACCAGAATTCAAACCAGTCTACCTGCTTCAAAGCCGGCATGCACTTGAACACTACTCTGCATCTCATACTAGAGTCCAAACAGATGGTACTAATAATAACAACAATAATAACAGAATGTCTACGCTAAGGTATAAACAAAGTGCTTTGGGGTTTCAGAGGACTTCGCGAAGCAACCAATTTCAATTTGGGATCACTGGAAATTTTTGAATAGAAGGTCATGATTTTGGAAACAGCTAACTCTCCACCAAAACGTGTGCTCCCACTTTCACAGTAGATCTGTCACTGGGAGTAGCTGCCCAACAAGGGATGACATTTCCTGGCCCCTGTGCTGGAGGACTGGTCTTAACAGTGGAAGTGACGGAAGTCCCTCTGTCACTCAGGTAGTGGATGCAGGTATGCCTTCCCTACCTTTTCTTTCTTCCTACAAACCAAGATAACTATAAAACTGCTGCCTAAGAAAAAATATAAACTTTTATTTTGTTAAGTCACTGACATTTTTTTGGGATTTATTTGTTAAAGCCATGAGCATTACACTAACTAATATTAAAAGTATTCTAAGCAAGGAGTAGAAAATAAGCAAAGTCACAGAAGCATAGCGTGTGCAGGGAGGGTGAATAATCCCTGTTCTGTGGAGTATGGATGTGGGAAGGAAGGAGATCGACTGGAAAGGTAATTTGGAACCATGAATGACAGGTACAAAGTTTGAACTCTCCAGTAATAGAGAGCTCCTGAGACAGATCAGATAACTGATACATATCTCATTTAAAGCTAAAAATTGTTTGTACTTTCCATAAGAGATATGGGCAACAAGAATTCTGAATCAGGGGTGACGAGTTGTTCTCGCCTATTAAATAAAAAAGCCTATTTTTGACTTAAGTTGAAATATCTGCACATCCCCACTCATACCCACACAACTGCAATCACACACATGTAGCTCCACATTGTGCTCATCCACGGGTACACCCACAAAGCACTGACATGCAGACATGCAGATGTGAGCATGCACACATACAAACACGTGTGCACAAAAAAACTGACATGCATACATGCAGATACATGAATATACATATACATGTATTTTTGCATGTGTGGGAACACACAGGGTTTTTTTCTTTGAAGCAATATCAGATGTTATCTATGTAACCTTATAACTGAACATTGATAGCTACCTATTCTTTTCTATAATTGCATCTTTTTAAATGTGAGATTTAAAATATTTTTGTGAGTAGGGAAAACAAATTCCTATAATTGTAGTGCCTGGTCTAATATTTGTGTTCTTATTGATCTGTGATTTCTATTTTCTCCTCCCAGAAAAGAGTCAGGACTGGAATGGATATTACTCAAGGGAAAACAGAAAACACATTCTTTTCATTTCTCTTTTCTTTTCTTCCTGTTTTTAAGGCACTTCCATGGATCTCCACAAAGTCTCCTCAAGTGAGTTCAGAAGGTCCCCAGATCTGCCAACACTTCTCCTCCAGTAAGAAACTTATGCAAAAGGCCAGCTGCTACCCAGAGGGATGTGACAGATGGCAGGATCACCGTGCCGAGCTCAGATGGCTTGCCCAGGTGGAGAGGTATCAGGGAGTTGGAAGCAGAGCTCTGGAAATTATTCCTAGCCTGCTTCAGCTTCTCATACTGACAATTCCACACCTTTCTGATCTATGAATTTTGGAGGTTGGAGGGCCCAGATGCATATATTTAATTTCCCCCGAAAGAATGATTTTTTGTTTCTGGTACTGGGAATGTAACCTACATCCCCAGCCCTTTTTACATTTTATTTTGAGACAGGGTCTCCTGAAGTTGTTTAGGGCCTCCCTAAATTGTAGAGGCTGACTTCAAACTTGCAATCCTCCTGTCTCGTCCTCCAGAGTCTCTGAAATTATAGACGTGCACCATATGCCTGGTATGAAAGAGCAAATTCAAGCTTTATGGAGCTTTTGTTTAGCTGGGGTTTCCATTTCATTGTAGAATATTTACTAATGTTCACTACTACCTAACTCCATCTAATTTTCTTATCTGGGTGTGATGCTGACTTATAAATGACCAACCCAAAGTAACCTCCAACTAGTGTAATTAGGGGGCTTTTCAAAAAGCACGGGACAGCCAAAGACAAGACTAAACATGGAATGACATGCCTGATGTCAAGGCTTTGCAGCTAGCCTGTTAGAGAGTGGCAGGGAGAGTGGTCAGAAATTGTAGCTTAGTTATAGATAATAAAGATTGTGCCTGTAGGGAATATCATTATGGTTCTTCCTTCCTCCCAAAGTCACAAGGAAGTCAGGATGGGCAGCTTTACTCTTAGCATCACCAGATTGGGAAATTCTTACTAGGCAGAGATTGAAGCTCCACGTCTGACCTTCCCCTTCAAATAACAGAAGTAGTAGCAAATGCCAATGTTCTTTTCTGCATGCAGTTGCTTAGGTTAACATTAACATCCACGCAAGTTCCTACATTGAAGATGTTTACTCTCAGAAAGCAGGAATTCTGTTTATCTCTTGCTTTATTGCTAGTGAGGTACTATCTACCATAATTTTGCAGTATTCTGTGGCTCTACCAACTTTTTGTCACAAAAGTTAACACCAGCAGAGAAACAAGTAACTAACCATGCACAGAGGAGCAAGGGGCACACTGGGTTGTCATCAAAAATACTCGTGCTAAATTGAAGAACCTTGGTATTTGAAGAAACCCCACAAGTCTGCAATGGGCTTTGTTCCCCAAGTTGAAGCAAAATAGAACTTGAACCACACACTGTACACATGTGAGTAGATTTCAGCAATACGTGTTTTTAAGAAGCTCAGCAAGACTGGACCATAATTCTCAGACTTAGAAAAGTTTTGCTTATGTTAGAATTGTGCTAAGCTAAGTAGCCTTCAAGTGGCTCAAACCTACAACTTTGGCAGCAGTGTGGACACATTTTATCTCAAAGGTTTCCAAATTCTCATGTACTAAGAAGTGACTGGGAATGATAAAATATAGATTCCAAGGTCTCACATCAGAGGCTCAGCAAGTCTAAAGTGAACTCAAAAATCTGCATGTTCCAATAAACTTCTCAGATGATTCTTGAAACCAGACCCAGAAATAGCACTCATTGAGCCAAATGCTAATTTAAATGTTTGACATTTTCTTTTAGGTTAGGGATAGGACTACTCGGTATTGTCATCACTAGTTAGTATTATTTATGATGAAAATGGGAAAGGTATTGGCAAGTGAAGGTGATCCAAACAAGCAAAGGTTCTTCTCTTAAGTCAACAATGTGAATGGCATTAAAAAGCCAGCAATCCACTTCCTGATGTGCTGGGAGTCCTGTGGCTACTAAGGATTCACAGGGTTCTATGTCCTTGAGCATCTGCAGCTTTGACACTTGTGTCTGGACAGCTGCCTCTAGAGTCAACTGAGTTCATGAGACTCCAAGGATTGAGGCACAAGAGCGTGAGGGAGACAAGACTACATCAAATCATAGAATCTTAGAGTTGAACCATGTTTTAATCAACTTTTTCACCACAGTGACCACAGACCAGACAAGGACAATTTTTATTTGGTGCTTATCACTTCAGAAGTCTCAGTTCATAGATGGCCAACTCTGTTGCTTTGGGCCAGAACATCATGGCAGGAAGAGTGTGGTGAAGGAAAGCAGCTCAGGACAGGACACCAGGAAGTATAAAAAAGAGTGTTGCTCACCAGGGTCAAAATATAAACCCAAAGAAAAGCCCCCAGTGACCCACCTTCTCCAGTCACACCCTACCTGCCGACAGCTACCACACAGTTAATCCCTATCAGGAGATTAACGCATTTATTAGGTTAACTCTCCCACAACCTGATTATTTCGCCTCCACACTTGGACTTTCTCACTCATGAGTTTTGAGGGGACACCTCATATCTAGACCACAACAAACCCCTAACTGTCTACCCACTCCTCTCCCATGCACTGGATATTGCACTCTTACTTTGTGCCCATCTGCAATTCAGATGCAAAATTTCCTTGGTAGTTAAATGGAAATGGAGTCCAACAGTCAAGAGCACTCTGATGTAATCAAAATTTGTGTGGGATGAAGCATCATTTGGATTCATCCATACAAGCCACTTTTTCCATCTTATCTAACATTCCTTGAAGTATTTTGTCAAGTAAATGCCTTCTGAAACCAAAGATAGTTCATTACTATGCCATTTCTCTCTATCACCCCAATGGCCTCATTTTATAAGGAAATTAAATAGTATCAATCAATCAGTCAACGTTTGCTCCTAGGTGTCACTACTTTTTTTGTTTGTTTGTTTTTTGGAGAAGTAGTAATAAACTTCATGTGAGCATTGTCCTTAAACATTGGCAGCATTTTACTGAACAATAAAGTTTAGTAATTCCACATCTCCCCAACTCTGCTTTTCTTTTATTTTTTAATTTTTTTATTTTTTCAGGTGTTGGGGATTAAGGCCTCAAGCATGCTAAGCAAGCACTATACCACTGAGTCACATCACAGCCCTATGTTTTCCCCTTCTTAAAAGCAGATCACATACTTATTATGTACAGTACTCTGGTAAGTCTCTTAGTAATCATGATTTCCAAGAGCACCCAGAAAAGCACTGCAATGTTCCCACATGATCTTCCAGAGCCTTACAATTTAATTCATCTGAACCTTTACCCCTGTAAGCTAACAGATGTCTCTTTACGGATTGTTTGTGTCACCTAACCTGGGTCGCTCTCTCCTCCTAATGATCCTTGTTCTCTGTCTAGTCCATCTTGAAGATGGTCCTAGGTGTGGTGTCTTCCAAAAGCTCATCCGTGAGACAATGCAAGGTTTGGAGGAGCAATGATTGGGTTGCAGCCTTAACCTAATCAGTGAATTAATCCCTGATAGGGTTAACAGAGTGGTATCTAGAGGCAGGTGGGGGGGGTAGCTGGAAGAAGTGGCTCATTGGGGGTGTAGCTATGGGGTATATATTTTGTATCCATAGACACAAAATATCTCCCTCGGCTTCCTGATCATCATATGAGCTGCTTCCCCCTGCCACACTTTTCCAGCATGATATTCAGCCTCAGCTCAAGCCCCAAGGAATGGAGCGGAGCGTCTATGGACTAAGACCTCTGAAACTGTGAGTCCTCTGATAAACTTTTCCTCCCCTAAAATTCTTCTGGTCAGATCCTTTAGTTGCAGCAGCAAAAAAGGACTAAAACAGTCCTCTTTGCTGATAAATATGCAATCAAAGCATAATCTAAAGATTTGCTGCTACTGTGGACATGTACCTATGGTATCACTTGTAGGTCAATTTTTCTGTTTATTCTCCTTGTTCTCCAGAAAGCAATAAGCCCATTAGGTTGTATTCAACTGTTTTTGAAATTTACATTTCACCCAGACTTAAGCCTTCTTGACAATTTTCTATAGGGTCAATTCCTTCTCCTGCCTGCAACTGGGCCAGTGCCTCCCTCCCTCCATTTCTGTAGATGTCCTGGGTCTACAGGGCTTTGTCAGAGGGTGTCTTTATGGCTGCATTGCTAGCTTTAGGTACCACATTTATGCTTCTTAATTTTGCTCATTATTGATTGAGTTGTTACATTTTCTGCTTTACAACGATTCCCTCTTGGGGCTGGGGCTGTGACTCAGTGTCCGAGTGCTTGCCTAGCATGTGAGAGGCACAGGGTTCAATCCTTAGCACTGAATACAAAAACAAGCAAATAAAGGCAGGCTATTCATCTACAACTACAAAACAAATTTCAAAAAAAAGATTCCCTCTTAGACCACATGAACTTTTCACTTCACTCACCGTGGAATGTGGTTTATCCTTGTTAGAAAACCTAAGCAACCTATTTCCTAAAGCCTAAATATGAGGCTGAGTGTCTCCTATGATCTCTCTCTCTTTCTCTTTCTCCCCCCACTCTTTCTCTCTCTCTCTCTCTCTCTCTCTCTCTCTCTCTCCCCCCTTTCTCCCCCTCTCCCCTAATATCTCAAATGATTTGACTACTTTCTACAAAGTTTCCTATCACATATCTACCACAAAACAGTTCTTTCGTACTTTGGTCTGGAATATTGTTTTCTTTACTTGCTTCTTCATCTTTCTGAGTTGTCAGCAAGTCTAGAAGTTATCAGATGCCCTGTTTTTTGTAGAATAAGACTTCAGCAGACATTCTGACGGGTGTATTTTCCCTTCTTCTCAAGGCCAGTTTTGTAATCTGCCTTCGGAAACCTTTATCCATATCCTCTGTCTAGTCTGTTGCTCTGCAGAATACTTCAAGAATAGTATCACTTCTAATTCTCTTTTATCTTATCCTCCCGAAGAGGAAAATTTGCAATGTTCATTCTTTGTACAGAAGGAGAAAGATCCCTCTGAGTCACAGCTGTTACCTGGGTCTCCACAGGTCCATGTGTTACTAAATGTTTGCTCAAAAAAGAGGGAATTGAAAGGTCAATAAAAAACTGCATCTTCTCACAAAGAAGCAAAACTATAACTTGTCATTTTCTCTCAAACCTTTCCCATCCCTGATGACATCAGCTTTCTCAGGTTGTGTTAAAACATTTGTTTATCTAATGATAACAGAATTATTTGAAGAACTATGTACAAACAAACAAAGTTATTAAGAACAAGAGCTTTGAAAGCCAAACTGACTTGGCATTGGGTCTCAGCTGCAGGGCCTGCTAGCTGTGGGCCTTTGATGGTCTCAGTCTAATATTCATACCTATAAAATGGGCTTCTTACTAATACCTATGTCATAGGATTCTCTGAATGCTATTTTAAAAGATTAATCACAGCACCCAATTTTGTTAAATTCTTTTATTTAATACAAAGAGTTTAACGTTTGTTCACTATACAATTTTATTTCAATAATGAGCAAATATAACAAATATAACAAAATTTCTCAACCCTGTGGAAGGGAGTCAGGTGCATCATACACAAGATGCATATAAATTATTTACAAGGGTAAATAAAAATACAAAACAAGTCCAAGGAATTGACTATGAATGTGGGGGGTGGCTACTTATACTACATGATCACGGAGACTTTACTGAAGAAACCAAACTTTCAATTGAGCCAGACCAATGAGAAAGAGCCAGAAATGCCAAAAATATGAGAGGAAAGCATTTTAGAAGTGTGAGCAAGTTTAGGTACTAATGTGCTACTTCTCAATACATGCTTCTTTTAGATTTGGGGCGAGGGTTGATCTGATTATGTATTTTCTGTTTGGGCACAATGGGTTTTCATTTAAAAATGAATGGATGCCCCTTGATCATCCCCTATAATACCATTCATTCAATCATCAATTCTTAAGGTTTTGCAAAGTGCAAGCTGATGTTTTCCACATCCATGTTTTATCACTGAGATACTATGTCAGAATGCCATGTGCATGAATTTGACTCTGGAAAGCATGTCCCTTCAATTATCTGTTAAATGCCTCTTTTACACCCAACCTGCTGACAAAAATGAGAAAGCAAACAAATGAGATGAGTTGCAGTAAGGACACAGGAAGCCAAGAGAGCAGAGCATCTAATTGGAAGAGCACAGGAGAATGTTTAAAATAAGTTTTGGAACAGTGATAAGGATGAAGATGATGTTATCTCTTGGATAGAAGAAGCTATTAAAATCCGCCAGAATGTTTTCAATCACTTAATCAGAAAGCCCTTTTCCTGAGAACTGTCTTTTGTCCGTGTGCCATGAACAAACATAAATATTTTGGACTTCCTGCATCCTTCACCCTGATAATGGGCTCTTAACTATAAGCTCTTCCCACCTCAAAGAAAAAGCTAAAAACAATGATAAAACATGAGAGATAGATATGAAGTCTTTTCCAGATGAATTATTGAATCCCACAAATAGTTTTTAGTGTTATTCTGTCTCTAGGCTCCTGCCTTTTTTAATAGAATATTTTACATGATTTATATATATATATAATACTTGATGTACCCATAATGTAAACATATACACAAGTGTTAAACTCAGGGAAAGGAAATAACCTTTTGAACAGTTTCATGAGAATTTCTTTTATGATGTCACATAATTGCAACCTTTGATCTATACATAAATTTTCATTTCACATTTAATATTTGAGAAATTCTTGAAGAAATCATTTCATAATGTAATGCTAGTAAATATTCATTTAAGACTCAAATATTACTTGAAATTCTTAAAGTAAATAGGACTAACTATCTTAACAAAATTATATCAAAATAAAAAGTTAAAAATACATATATTAATAGCCCTTTCTAGGGAAAAAAGTTATTAATATTTTAGTTATAATTAAAACAAATAATTTTACAGAAACTTCTTTTACTGCTATGAGAATAAAGTTTCATGAAATGTTTACATTCTTATGAGATTTTAAATAACATTTTCTGGATCCAGATAGAGATGTGTCAATCATTTGAATCATAATAAAGCCAGAAGTTCTCTTTTGTGTTAAACAAATAAACCAAAGTGAAATTCTACTTGGGCAAAAGGTGAAATTAAGTTTAAGTGACCACATTCATGAATAAAATCACTATGAAGTACAATTAAATGCATTTTTGCTACTGTTATAAATGACAAATTTTCCCATTATACCTATATTTTAATTTATAATTGGAAATTGAAATCCTGGTACTCAGATTGATCCCACCCAGAGTTTTGCTTTGAAGTTTGACCTCAGAATTTGTGCAATAATATCAAGTAGATGATAAAATTACAGGGGAAATTGTGTAATAATAGCTCTCCTGTAGAAATCTTTACTTGCACAGCCAGGAATCTTGTATACCAACCTGGATTCTCTTTACATAAGGAAATAATACCCCTATCTATTTGAACCTCATGTTACCAAAGCACTGAAATACAAGATCTGGTTTAATTAAACGGCAAGACCCAACAGAAAGCATCCAATCAATATGAATAATATTCCTGCTTCTCTTTCCAAAACAAAATAGACTGCTTGAGTGTTTTATGTGCAGGAGCAGCAAGCCAGTGAGTGGTGGGTGTCATGTCAGATGATAATTCAAGGGTTAAAGAGGACTAAATTATCATTCACATATGAGAGAAACAGCTATCAGCTCCCTTATTGAGCTCATGTGTGCTCATGGGTAAGACGAAATGTTACTTATAATAAGATGAGAAATGGATTTATCTGGATAAACTGTTAGAGGAATCTGATGGTCTCATTAGTAAGGTGGCTTCCTGGCCACCAGCACTGCCTCCCCTGACTAAGGAAGCCATCGCTAATCAAATGTGCTCCTGGAGAACTACAACAGGACTTGGCACTAAATTTCAAGATAATGATGGTCGAGTAGGACTTGATTTATCCCAAGCCTTGCTTTTATACTCTCTATTGATTCCTACACAATAAAAATGGCCGTGCTTGTTACAGAATTTGAAATAATTGCAATCAGTGTTATTTACATATGATTTCATTTTTGCAGAAGTTGGGGAGTGGTTGGGGAGGGGTGGCAGGAAAAGGAAGATGTGTCCTTTGAACAGCTGCCTTTGAAAGAAATGTTCTGGTTAAAAAAAAAAAAATCTGCCTCCAGTGTTTGTCTGAAATAAAGAAATAAATAAATGCCGCGTCGGGTGAATCACATCAAAATCTCAAGACAATTCCAAGATGAACCAACTCGGAGAGTAAATGACCTCTTCATCTGGGTGATAAAGTTCCAGCCAAAATATTCTCTGGGCCCGAGACGTGATTCATTAGAAATATGTGCATGGTGTGGCGCTCCCCTCTCTATCTGGCAGAGTCCGGTCTGCACACTGATAAGAAGCAAATGCAAATGTCCTGATAAGAACTGAATGCAAATATTTATGATATGATATTCCCTGGGAATTATGTGCAGATAAAACAAAGTGTATTATTTTCCTGCTTCTCTTTCAGGTTTGCCAAAATGCCCTTTTTCGCTTTTGGAATTTGCATTTCTTCAAAATTGATTCGGCTTGCGTATTATGTTAAGCTATTTGTTTGCTAAGGATGGTAATTAGTTACTGTAATTACAGCAATGACAGTTGCTAAATTGTTTTTAAAGCATTACAGTGAGCCTGTGCCAGAAGATTGCAGTATTTTTTTGGATTTAAGCAGAGGCTGGAAAAACTCCCACTCTAGGGCCAGCATGGGATTTTCAACTACAAAGCTGCTTTTCCTGATTGAAATTAAAAAAAAAAAAAAAATCATTAATTTGCATTGATTGCAAGTACTAACTTTACATTTAGGTTTATTCACATATCACAGAAATATTAGTGATAGTGGACCTTGGCGTAAAGGAGACACAGGGGACGAGCATCGTAAATAAAAGTGAAAGCTGATAGCAGAGGAAAAATGGTATAACTATTACTTGGAGCCTGTTAATTAAACTTTTTTTAGCCTGTTTTTAGATAAATTAAAAACAATTAAAAATGTTTCTCTGAAAGTCATTCCCAAACTTTGCTGAGTGCTCCTGGTTAAAATGAATAATGTGAAAAAAAACCACTTGGCTATACTCGTATTTTTGACATTTGGAAAGTAACAGAGGGGGTGGAAAGACAGAGAGAGAGAGAGAAATAATTTACCCAAATTCTTCTCACAAATTTAGTTTAAAAAATAATGGAGGAGAAAAGACTTGAACTGTAGTACATATCTGAGATGGTTCATATGATTTGTTTTATATCATTTGTGACTCAGAAGTCAGAGGCAGAGAAAGTGGTTCTCTGTGCCATCTGTTGTCCCAAGAATGTCTTCAAATAGTACTTTCTACAGAGAATTCAGGTGAACTCCAGTTTTGTCCCAGTCATGTGAAGTCAAAAATGATATAAAATTTGAATGCATACTTTAAGGCTGCAATTTTTTATACTCATATATTCACACTCGCAAATGCCTCATAAATAATAAACACGACTCTATTTCAAATGTTGATCTTCCTCTGACGGAAGAAAGTTAGCTACTCTCATAAAAAAGAATAACAGCTAATATATATTGAGATCTTTCCAAATTCCAGGCACTGTGCTAAGTATGTTACATGCATACTCTCAACAACTTTTGAGAAATTATTTTATCTCCATTTTATAGGAACAAATAGTAAGGCTCAGAGATGTTGGAATTTTCCCAAGTTCATAGTGATGATGGAATTCAAACACAGGCAGCCTGAGTCCATGACCTGTGCTTTTTAACTTTAGATGATATAACTATGTATTTCAATGTAAATAAATAAATAATACCTTGAAAGCCTTCACTACCCCCTTTAACTGACAACCAAACAGAGCACTGGACCACAGTTGAGAAAAATGTCAAAAATCAAATTTTTATCTCTTTGTTCTCTTGACATTTTAATATATTTATGTTACATATAAATAAAAGTTCTGGGACGATAACTTCAATAATACCTGTTGTTGATGAGAAATTTCACTTTTTATAAAAATAATCTCCTACAAATCTACTACTTCTGCTCCAAAGAGACTCTACAAATTTAGTCTGTATATTTTCCATCACTTTGAGAATTATAAATCCTACTTTAAGTATTACATTTTTTTATATTTATATAAATACTGATGAAATTGGAAAATGAGCATCTTACAGCATTTTAAAACTAAATTTTGAAAATGATCTCATGTTGTGTGCACTTAAGTTAGGCCTTTAGTTTTTACAGTTACTTTGTGCATAATTCCAATTACACAGCCTCAAAGTGGGTGACACATACACACATAGGCATAAATCAATGAAATTTACACAGTGATATCTCCAATTAGTGCATTCAACAACTTCTCCTGTGGAATCTTCCCCAATTCTCACCCACTCCAAGTTGAACTTTATATCTTCAATTTCCTAGCCCATATGATACTATATTTTTACCTTTTACAGCATTCATTATAAGACCTTTGTTTACTTCTGTGAAGCTGATTTATTGTGTATACATCTGTCAGCTACACTAGATTGGAAATTCTGTAAAGGCTGGGTCTTTTGTATCTCCTGGATCTAGCACAGAGTTTGGTACATAGTAAATGCCTGATACTTACTAAATGAATATTAATAAATCTTGATCTGACTCAAATAACCACAAAATTTCATTGGCCCAGACAAGAAGCATTTATTTCTCAGTCATATGTCTATAGGGCAACTGGGACTACTCTGCTTCCAGCTGAGCCTCAGCCAGTTTGTAGTCTTCGTCTCAGTGAGAAACCAGGCCCCTGGGACACAGCTATTTAGGGCATGGTTTTCTCATGGTGGGGGTCAGAAGCTGCCAAAGGGATAAGTGGAGACACATAATGTCTTTAAAGGCCAATCTTAGAAGTGACACCCTTCACTTTGACCTACATTTCCTTGTCCAAAGCAAGTCAAGAGCCAAGCCAACATTAACCTAGTAAGGAAGTATACTCACATGGAGGTGGTAGAGGTGTTGTGGGGGCTGAATAATAATAGAATCTACCACAGACACCAAATATTCATATACTAAAAGGTGTAGCCAATTGTGTCAGGCAGCTTTGCATTGATATGACCAAAATTCCTGACAAGAACAATTTAGAGGAAGGAAAACTTATTTTGACTCAGGATTCAGAAGTTTGGTTAAAAGTTTAGTCCATGGCTGACTTGAGTCCATTGTTGTGGGACTACAGTGGAACAGAACATCATGGTGGAAGGATGTGGTGGGAGGAAGCTGCTAGGAAGCAGAGTAGGGGGAAGTAGGAAGGAAGGGGCCACAGGGAAGATAAAACCTTCCAGGGCACACCCCCAGTGAGCAACTCCTCTATCCATGCCCAACTTGCCCATAGTCACTACCCAGTCAGTTCATTCAAATTAGGAAGAACTGAGAAGGTTACGGTTCTTACAATCCAATTATTTCACCCCTGGACATTACTGCATTAACAAAGAAAACTTTGGGGCATAACTCATATCCAAATCATAACACCAATTATCCTTTCCTTAATGTAAAGCATCGAAAACATCCAAGAGACACAAGAACTATGGAGAATTACTTGATTATAAAGACCTGAAAACATTCCATAATTTTCATTAATAACCTTTTTTAGTTCAATAAAAATTTCCTGTGGGCTTAGTCTTCATACAATAAGATAGAGTTTGGCATTTCTCTTCTCTGGATGTCTGGAGAAGTCATCAACCCTCTTCTTCCATACTCAAAGACCATTAGTCAATCGTTCCTGCGTTCATTCCTGCAGGCTAATACTGCTTTTATCTCCCCTCCTATATTTCACTTGTCAGACCATATCCAATCCTGTGGCTCTTCCATGGGACTTTCTCCCAAAGCAGTGAAAACCAAAAGCTCTATTGGAATCTCTTCTTACCATCGATCAATGGAAGTAGAAAAGAGAATCTTATTTCCTTAGAGGACAAACATTGGCAAATGCCCAGCTGAAGAGAAACATATGGGTTCACACCCACATTCCCACATTTTTCTAACCCCCACTCCAATCTGCAAACACATCAGAGTCAATTTAACTAAACTGTATTAGATCAAAGAAGAGCTCTGAGGAGTGGGAAGCCAGGCTTCAAATATCAGCTAAGCACAGTTTGGTTACAGAAAGGAAAGCATCCCTCCTGGAGTGAGACATCTTTCTTGTCCAGACGTTCAAAGAGTGTTATTCATTACTAAGTTTATGGTACCCACACTGGGAGCACAGTTCATGACTTCAGAATTTCTGCCCAGTTTACAGGGCAGGGCTCATCAGTGTTTTCCACAGCAGATTTGGTCTCAGTGAATATAAAGTAAATCATTAACTGATCTCAAGCTGCACTGGTTATGTGATGACTGTAAACACTTACCTGGAATCCCCAAACTTTCAAAATTCTCATTTAAGTCTTCAAATCAGGAAGATAAAGTACTTTGTATTCTAGAAGATGATACTCATCATGCTCTCTTCATTTAACTCACTTGATTAACCAAATTCCAGTGAAACAGAGTAAGTTGTGATGTATTAATATCAAAGCAGGCAGGAATATATCACTTTGGAACATAATTTAGTGTAAGCCACGGTGACAAGTAAAGAAATGAAAGGCCGGTCAACACCCTGACATATTCAAGTTCTGAATCACAAAATGGAGATAACATAGCATAGAAGTTTTTTCATTCTATCCCATACTTGATAAGCATGCACTGAACACTCTCCACAGAGCTACAGGCCCCAGAATTTCTGGGAAGCTTGTAAAATCCATTATTTTGAATTGCCATATGCTTTTACTTGCTCTCAGAACATCAGGAAACAAATAGGCTTGGAATTACAGCTGAATTTATTCTCCCTTAAAACCTAAAGGAAAGTAGCATGAACATGCAAAAATAGGTAAGAATGCTGAAAGAAAATTGGCAAGTTCTACCCAAATAGGATGTACCCATTTTGCAGGATATATTACTGAATTATGATCATATTCACTGGGGTAGAAGCAGGAGAAATTTAATCAACTCATGAAATACAAAACCAGCAGTTTGTGGACTAATGAAAACACTTCTTGGCCTATACATAATTCTAAGACTGCAAAAGCTAAACTACCATATACCTTCCATACTACATTCTAAATAAAACTACTATATAACTACCATACTACCTTCCAAATAAAATCATAATTCAGTCTTTTGCTTCAAATTGTAACTTCTCGCTGTCCCACAATGAGTCTGAGAACCCTAAGACTAAAAACTGCATAGGGAAAAATGGCTTAACCTGACATGCCACTCATCTTGACATTCATGAAAAAGGAGAAATCAAGAAAGCAGCATTTAAGACAATGAAAGCATATTTGGCTTTCCTATTCAAGTCTGAACACAAGTCTCCATGTCTATTGTCAGTGAACTGTTGCTTTAGAGGCTGATTCTGGCATTTTAGGAATTCACAGATCTACATGACCTCTCAACAGGGCAATTTCTTAGACCATCAAGACATCAAGCTTTCCAGGGACAACTACCCCAGGAAAAAAATGAAACAAAGAAAGTTTAAGTTTCTTGGAAAAATGTGAATCCTTTCCATAAAAATAAATGAATAATTATACATTTAGATAATTTCAGTTTTAATTCTTATTTAAGTTTATACTTCCACACAGAATTGCATTAAAATCCCAGGAAGAAGTCTTTCTAGATTTTTGTGGTGCTTACAGTCTGCACCATTTTACATACTGCTTGCTGATGCTCTTAGCAGCCATGGGACTTGCTGGACCTGAAAGGAGGTCAAAACTGCTGAAGCAGATATAATTAGGCATCTTCACTCTCTGGGGAGAGTCCCCTGCCCCTTCTAACTTGCTGTTCAAATTTTATTCACTCATTTTTTTCAATGCAATTTTAAAATTTAAGTATAGGAGTCAGGATATCGTCAAGATTTTATACACACACACACACACACACACATGTGTGCGCGCACACACACATATGTATATTGATAGCTGAACAGACTACTGGGTGATAACTGTAGGCAGGTGAGTCATGGAGCAAGGAAGTAGGTCTCTAGGGTTTTGGCCTTGACCTATATCTGTCCCTGGCCCATTTCTCTCCACTTCCTGGCTACTAGGAGGGGAGCAGATTTCCTCCACAATATCCTTTCATTTGTGAAGCCCTGCCTCCCTTCTGGCCCAGAGCAATGGAGTCAGCCAATCATGAACTGAGGCTTCTGAAATCATGAGCACAAAATACACTTTTCCTCCTCTAAGTTGTTCCTGTCAGGTATTTTGTACACAGTGATGAGAAAATAACTAACAAAAACACACACTCACTTTGAGTCCAAACAGCTCGCCACGCAGCTCCTCTTCTGGCAATGGTACAGAATAGAGGACACGGACACAAACCCAAACAAATACAATTTTCTTATACTAGACAAAGGGGCCAAAAATATGCAATGGAGAAAAGATAGCCTCTTCAACAAATGGTGCTGGGAGAATTGGAAATCCATATGCAACAGAATGAAACTAAAACCATATCTCTCACCATGCACAAAACTAAACTCAAAATGGATTAAGGACCTCAGAATCAGACGGGAGACCCTGCAAATTATAGAAGAAAAAGTAGGTCCAGATCTTCAACATGTCGGCTTAGGACCAGACTTCCTCAACAGGACTCCCATAGCACAAGAAATAAAAGCAAGAATCAATAACTGGGATAGATTCAAACTAAATAGCTTTCTCTCAGCAAAGGAAACTATCAGCAATGCGAAGAAAGAGCCTACAGAGTGGGAGAAAATCTTTGCCAATCATACTTCAGATAGAGCACTAATCTCCAGAATCTATAAAGAACTCAAAAACTCTACACCAAGAATGCAAATAATCCAATTGACAAATGGGCTAAGGAAATGAATAGACACTTCACAGAAGAAGATCTACAAGCAATCAACAAACATATGGAAAAATGTTCAACATCTCTAGTAATAAGAGAAATGCAAATCAAAATCACCCTAAAATTCCATCTCACCCCAATTAGAATGGCGATCATCAAGAATACAAACAACAACAGGTGTTGGCGAGGATGTGGGGAGAAAGGCACACTCATACATTGCTGGTGGGGCTGCAAATTAGTGCAGCCACTCTGGAAAGCAGTGTGGAGATTCCTTAGAAAACTTGGAATGGAACCGCCATTTGACCCAGCTATCCCACTCCTTGGCCTATACCCAAAGGACTTAAAAACAGCAGACTACAGAGATACAGCCACATCAATGTTCACAGCTGCTCAATTCACCATAGCCAGATTGTGGAACGAACCTAGATGTCCTTCAATTGAAGAATGGATAAAGAAACTGTGGTATATATATATAAATGGAATATTACTCTGCCATGAAGAATGATAAAATTATGGCATTTGCAGGCAAATGGATGAAATTGGAGAATATCATACTAAGTGAGATAAGCCAATCTCAAAAACCAAAGGTCAAATGATATTGCTAATAAGTGAATGAGGACACATAATGGGGGGTGGGAGGGGTTCGTATTAGGGTTAGAGTTAGGGTTAGGGAGGGGGGCAAGAATGGAGGAAGGAAGGTCTGTATAGAGGGAAAAGAGGGGTGGGAGGGGTGGTGGGAAGGGAAAAGATAACAGAATGAATCAAACAACAATACCCTATGTAAATTTATGATTACACAAATGGTATGCCTTTACACCATGTACAAACAGAGAAACAACATGTATCCCATTTGTTTACAATAAAAAAAACCACAAACTCACAAGCACATGCACACACACACACACAATCTACAGGCATATCATATAGAAACTGCCAAAAACCAAAGGCAAAGAGAAAAACTTAAGAATGATAGCTGGAAAGAAAAAAAAAAAACACCACCTTAACAAAGAGGAAGAGGAATAAAAGTCACAGAAGACTTCTTACTGGAAACTATGCAAACAAAAAGAAAGTGAAATGAAATATTTAAAGTTTTGAAAGGAAAAACCATCAACTTAGATTCATCCATATCTAGAAAAATCACCCTCAAAGAGAAAAAAGCAGAATAATCTGACTGTTAAAGTAATAATAGTAACACTGCATTGAGTGACTATATGATATGGATAAGTGAAATGAATGATAGCAAGGCAGGAGCAAAGTGCATGTGACCTACCCAGAAAGCATAGTTCTATTTGAGGGTATTTCTAAATTAGTCAAAAATATATACCAAAAATAAAGCAATCACCAAAAAGTGTTTTTAAAGACAAATAATCAAATATAATTTATAAAGCAACACCCAATTCCATGTTATTAATGAGCCATCCAACTTAAATAGACTCAAATTGAAAGTAAAGGACTAAAGCAAGATATACCATGTAACCACTAAAAAGCAACAGCCACAAAGACTGGAGTTGATATATGAATGTAAAAAAATAAATAAATTCAGAAGGCTATCAGAGGTAAAAAGAAGCAATACTTAAGGGATCCATCCTCTGAAAGACAATATGAAGGTTATATGTGTTTTACAGCCGAGAAGCAAGTTACAAGAGGAAAAAACTGATAGATCTGAAAGGAGAAATAGACAAATTCACTACTACAGTGAACGTTTCACTAAACTTCTATAAGTAAATGATAAAGTAGGCAGAAAATTGATAAGGATTTAAATGACATGAGAAGGACTAAGAATGGAGGTCAGTGCCAGAATACTTGCCTAGAGTGTGTGCAACGTTGGGCTCTATCCCTAGCACAAAAAAGGAGGAGAAGAAGGAGAAGAAAAGGAGGGGAGGAGGAAGAAAACTGGAGGCTATGAGTAGCACTACAGATTGATTTTCTTTAACTGAAATTGATAGACTATGCCATCCAACAATGGAAGATTATATTCTCCCCTCAAATCACATAGAGAATTAACCAAAATAGACCAGGTTTGGAGCTACAAATACACATTTACAAACTCAATATAAGTCATCCTATGTATGTTATCAAACCAAAATGGAATTAAAATAAAAATCAGTAAGAGAAAGTTAACTGAAATGTCCCAAATTTTTGAAAATGAAGCAAAAAATTCTAAAAGACATATGGATCAAGGAAGAACTCTCAAGAGAAATAAAAAGGTGCTTTAAATTAATTAAGGTTAAAATACAACATACATGATGGAGTATTACTCAGCCATAAAGAAGAATGACTTTATGGCATTTGTTGATAAATGGATGGAACTAGAGATTATCATGCGAAGTGAAATGAGCTAGTCCAAAAAAGTCAAAGTTTTAATGTTTTTTCTGATATGCAGAAGCTCATCCAAAATAAGCAGGAGGATGAAAAAAAAAAAAAAGAATAGATGAAAGGTCAGTGGAGTAGACATGGGAATGAAGAGGGATGGGATAGGGGAAGACAGTGGAATGAATTTGACCTAACATTCCCAGGTACATATATGAATATACCACAGTGAATCTCATCATCATGTACATCCACAAGACACTAATTTAAAAACTACAACTTATAATTTATGATTTTTGCAAAAAAGCAGTGCTTAGAGGAAATTTTATAGCATTAAATGCATATATTAGAAATGATAAATCTAAAACCAATAATCTAAGCTTTTTCCTAGGGAAAGAAGAGTGAGTTAAAACTAATGTAAATATAAAGACAGAAATATTAACAAATTAAAGCAGAAATTAATGAAATTAAAAATAGACAAAAATCAATGACTCTAAAGTCTAATTCTTTGGGAAAAAAATCAATATAACTGGTAAACCTCTATCTAGGCTACTAAAGAAAAAAATTGAAGATACAAATTTCTAATATCAAAAATGAAGGAGATAATACTACTAAACCAGGAAGAATAAAGGAATAATGAATACTACAAACAACTATAAAAACATGTCTACATCTATGATTTTAAAAATTAGATGAATTACACTAATTTTCTTAAAGAAACAAACTAAAAAATGTGCACAAGGATAAATAGATAACATGAATATCCCTACATCTATTAAAGATTTTGAATCACTAATTAACAATCTTTCCAAAGAAAATACCAGACCCAAAAGGTTTTACTGGTGAATTCTACTAAACATTTAAGAAAGAAATATACAGCAATTCTCTATAATTTCTTCCAGAAAATAGAAGCAGAAATAATACTTCCTAACTCATTCTGAGGTCATCATTACCTGGGTGGGAGACAGATATAGAAAAGATAGCTGCAGAACATACATGTAAACTACTACCCAAGAAATTACCAAACCTAATCCAACAATGTATAAAAAAAATAACTTCACCTCTCTTAAATGAAAAACCTTATAGAATTTAAGAGGAATTAGACCTCACAAGCAAGTCAGATTTGTCTGAGATGTGCAAAGCTGGCTCAGCATTTGAAAATCAGTCAACAGACTCCACCGTTCCCACAAATTAAGAAAGCAGATCATATAATGATATCCATTGACGCGGAAAAAGTATTTGAAAATATCTAGTTCGGATTCTTAACAAAAGGTCTTTAAAAACTTGAAAAACGGAAAATTCCTTCATTCAATAAGGAACATTGTCTCAATCTGTTTTCTATTATCATAACAAAAAATCTGAAATTTGGTAATTAATAAACAGTAGAAGTTTATTTGGTTCATGGTTTAGAAGGATGGAAACGTCTAAGAACACAGCATTAACATTTACTTGATATCAAAATCTACTTGACTTCTGGTGAGATGTTCTTAATACATTATCATGGTAGAAGGTGTCACATGTCAGGCCTGCTAGCTCTGGTCTCTCTTCCTCTTCTTAATATGCAATCCTGGGGCTCCAACTTCATGACCTCACCTAATCCTAATTATCTCCCGAAGACTCTACCTCCAGATGCTATTAGCGTATGAATTTGGGAATAAGTTTTCAACGCATGAATTTGGGACACATTCAAACCAAGTAAATATCCACAAGCAACAATCACAACAAACTCTGAAGTTATCATTGTACTTGATGTTGAGAGACTGGACAACTTCCCCCTGAGATTAGAAAAAAGCAAGTATGTCCTTGCTCACTATTCCTATTCAGCAACGGACTAGAAGTCCTAGATAGTGTAATATGACCAGTAAAAGGAATAAAATGAATGAAGATTAGAAAGGGGAAAATCACCAGAAACTGGAAGCAACAAAGATTTTCTTTAATAAACAAATACATAAATAGACTGTGATATTTTCATTTTCTTTGTTCTCAAATTACATGATTGTCTAAATAGAAAATCACAACAAATCTGTGAGTCTCCTTAAACCAATAAGCAACTATTTTAGGGTTGCAAAAATCAATTATTTTCTATGATAATTATTACACAAAATCAAGTATTTTCTATAATAATGAATAAGAACTGAGATAAAAATTGTAAAAATTCTTCTTATAATAGTATCAAGAAAATTGAAATATTTAGCCTTTATGTATCAAAATATGTACAGTATATATATATATATTTTATATATGTGTATATATATATAGTATGTGTGGAAACAGAATACTAATGAAAGAAATTAGTAAAGGGAAAGATAGCCATATTAATGGATTAAAAGACTCAATATTAATGAGATGGCAATCTTTCCAAATTGATTTATGGATTCAGTGTAATCCCAATCAAAATTGTGGGAACTACTTTACAGATATTAAACAAACTGATTCTAAAATTATATGAATATCAAAATCCTAGAATAACAAACATATACCAAAGATGAAAAAAAAATAGAGGACTCCACTATTGATTTCAAGACTTGATAGAAGACTAGAATTATTAAGACAGCATAGCATAAGTGCACAAATAAGCATATAGATCAATGGAAACCAAGGATAAAGCCAGAAATAGAACCACACAAATATAGCCAATTGGTAATTTCTTACTAAGTGCAAAGGCAATACAATGGAAAAGACTTATCCTTCCAATAAATAGTATAAGAAAAAAAATGGATGTTCATAGTTTTTAAAGGTACCTATACACAGACCTTAGACCTTCATAAAAACCAAATGAAAATGGGTAATAGCACTAAATCTGAAACTTATAGGAGAAAATCTATATAACATTGGGTAAAGTGATAAGAGACATCAGCAAAACTATGATCCATGAAAAACACAAAAATAATAAAATAAAAATTTAAAACTTCTCCTTGAAAAACTCTTAAGAGATTAAAAGACAAACCATAGATTGAGAAAAAATAATTGCAAGACATATCCAATAAAGAACTCACATCCAAAAGATCCAAAAAAATTTAGGGAATTCAACAATTAGACAATAAACCAATTAAAGAAATTGACAAACTAGCCCATGAGTCATCTCACCAAAGAAGATAGGTGGCAAATATATATGAAAAGATATTAAACATCATTTGTCTTTGGAGAATTGCAAATTAAAGCTGTGAGGTACCACTGCATACCTATTAGAATGAGTAAAATCTAATAAACCAACAATACTAACTTTTGTCAGTGATGTGGACAATAAGAATTCTCAGTCTTTGCAAAATTGTACAGTCACTTGGAAAACAATCTGACAGTTTCTCACAATTTAGACAAACTTTTGCTACATAATTCTGCAATAGCGCTCATAGGTACTTACCTAACTTATTTGCAAAATTAAATACCCAGGGAAGCCTTCACACATACTTTTGCTAGCAGCTATCACCAGAACCTGGAAGCAACAAAGATTTTCTTTAATAAACAAACACATAAATAGACTGTGATATTTTCATGCAATGGAATACTTTCCAGTAATAAAAAATAATACTTCATCCCAGGCAAAGATGTAGATGAATATTAAATGTATATTTCTCAGTGAACGAAGACTAACTACTGTAATAATTTCACATATATGACATTCTAGATTAGGCAAGGCTGTAGGGATGGAAACAGATCAGTGATAGTCAGGTTTTTAAAGAGGGAGAGGGTTGAATAGGAAGCACAGGAGAATTTTAGGATGTGAAAATATTCTGCATGATACTGTAATAGTGAATGTATGACACTATGCATTGTCAAATCATACATTTAATATCTTCCTTTAGCATACATATTTGTCATAATTAATAAACCAATATTGAGACACTATTAAGTAAATTCCATACTTTATTCAGTTTTTCTCAGTTTTTTACCTAGTCTCCTTTATTTCTTAATAATAAGGGAAACAATGTGAGGTGCATGAGAACTGTCTGTACTATGTATGCAACCTTTCAGGTAATCCAAAAGTATTCTAAAATATAAAGAACCCACATATGCAAGCACACCCACTGTCCCACCTGCCTCACCCTACATTTCCTTTAATTTTCTGCTCAAAAGTCATCACGGAGCTGACCCTAACCACCCTATTAAAATTGCAACCTGACACCCCATCCAGTACCCCAGTCTACCTTTCCCAAGGACATGACCACCTCTGACACATTTTATAATTTATTTACTCACTGTGTTCGTCAGCATCATGATTACTATAACTTATACTTGAGATAATCAAATTACAAAGAGAAAAGGTTTATTTGGGCTAATAATTTTAGAGGATTCTGTCTCTGATTGGTCAGCCCCATTGCCATTGTTTTGGGTGAGGCAGCATTTCTTGGCAGAAGCACCTAGTAAAGGAACACAACCATTCATCTAGTGACCAGGGAATGAAAGACATGAAGAGACAGGGACTGGGGTCCCACAATCCTCTTCAAGGGCATGCGCCCAGTGGCCTAAAGACCTCTCACCAGGCCCCACCTCTCGAAAGTACCTACTTCCCAAGAGTCCCACCCTGAGGAGAAACTTCTACCATGTTGAGCTTTGGAGGACACTTAAAATTGAAATTATAGCTTTCCTTATCTTTATCATTTATTGACTTCCAATGCAAGAAAGTGAGATTCACAGCACAATTTTGTTTTGTTCTCTATCTTATCTGAAGAATGTCTGAAATAATGCTTATCACAGATTAGGTATGTAAGAAATATCTATTGGACCTATCAATCCTGTTTTCTAAGAAAAATCAATTTAGGTTATGTGTGTACACATATATGTGAGTGTTTTGTGTCTAACTCTCAATCATCTATGTGTGTGTATCTATCATACATGTATGTACTGATTCTATCTATCTATCTATCTATCTATCTATCTATCTATCTATCTATCTATCTACGTAGCTATCCACTATCTTAGGCTGGAAGGTGTAGCTCCTGGGACAGCAGCTAAGCCCATAGCTCCTCCATTCTCAACCGTATCTGCTCCTTCACCTTCTCTACTCCTAGGATGCTTTGTGTTTAACTCCACAAAGAATAGTGGTACCTTTAACTGCAGGTCATCAAAACTGGAAGCTTAAAGTTTCAGAGATCAACAAGGTCCCAGGCTGTCTTTGTAGTTACAGTTCATGCTTATAGACATTATGCCCACTCTAACTGCCTGTCTTGATGACTTCAGGCCCAACTTGAGACCCAGAGATAACAGCTGTGCATAAACGCTTGAACCAGTTCCAACAACTCCCTAAGGTGAAATTCCTATATTAAATCCTTTATTATATATCACTCATAGTGGATTGCTTCTTGGAAAAAAAGAATCATCCCAACTAATGTCTACTACTGGGTGTTACATTATGCACTTCATATATGTTACCACACTTGATAACCACCAAAAACCTATGTGATCTGCATAAAGGATATTTGTCAGTGCTGGTTTGTTTGTTCGGCTGCCCCTTATTTGTTCATGAGGGCATTATTATGAATTGGAAAGACCCATTTCTCCCTGACACATCTAGGTATGGCCAAGTAACCAAGACTTGGACAACTGGAAGTTCCCATCTGAGATTCTGACTTTGAAGTGTATGATCAAAGAAGCTGTCATGAACCTCAAACCCAGGGTAGAAGGTATAACCCTAACCCACCTGTCCTGTGTATGACTTCCTTCAGTATAACATTGTTCCAGCCTATTTTCTGAGCACAATTCTCCAGACTGCTCATGAATTTTGCGAACACTCCTTCCAATATATTTATTTTTTGTCTAAGTTTGCAATTAAAAAAAAAAAAACTAGTGAGAACACATCTATATTTTACAGATAAGGAAAATGAAAGTTCAGAGAAGTAAAGTGATATGCAGTTCCATCCAGATTCAAAAGCTAGTGACCTTAACCAAAACTCCATGATATCTCCTTTATTTTGTTATTTATTCTTTGTTTGATTCGTTTTGTCAACAGAATCATTTTTACTAGTTCTATATTGAAAAGCAAAATATCGGTACAAGAAAGCTACATGTAAATACATTAACATTCAATCTTCTAAAAATATCAGGAAACTTATATGTTATATAATCATGTATTCAGTGGTCTTTAAAATATAATTTAAATTTATTGATGACAATTTTATTGAACACGTGTAAATTTGTATTTTATACTACAGAAAATGAAATAGATCAGGCAAATACATCTATGAGAAACTATTCACTAATTCTTAACAGCTTTTCAAATACCATGACCAGCTTCTTGTGTATCATGCAGGAGTGAACATAGTGCCAGGAAAAAGCCTCTGCAGGTGTTTTCTTCTCTCTCTCTCTCTCTCTCTCTCTCTCTCTCTCTCTCTCTTGGATTTGTAGCTCTAGTCAGAAAAGTCAAGTGACTTGGGATTACAGGTGGTTGAGTTCATCTCTAATTCCTTCATATATTCCTGGCTTTGGAAGTGAAGAGGACCAGCTGAATGTGCGGATGAGGCTTAAGTTCAGAATTTGTCCTCAGACCTCAACTTGTATGTTGAGAACACCAAGCTCCTGGAAATGGATTCAGTACCTCTTATGAGACACAGAAGGAAAATTCTGGCAGCAGTCATGATGAGCTGATCAAAATGACCCTGATCAAAAGGAAAGAATAAGAAAAAGCACCTTAAAATTATTATTACACAGGCCAAATAGCTGTTAAATGAAGTACAGTAATATTAGAAAGCTGGTAAATTTATTTTCCAAAGAATAATGCAGAAAAGGAGAATTGGGGAAATATTTACATTTCCTATATCTTTTACTAAATTTATGAAGAAGGAATTTGGTCATACAATACATATTAACATATTTGAAAGGATTGAAATTATACCAAGTATGTTCTCTAACCACAGAAAGTTAAATAGAAATCAACAACAGAAGGAAATTTAGAAATCCACAAATATTTGGAAATTAAACAACAGATTTTTAAATAACCCATGGGTTGAAGAAGAAGTTACATGGGAAATTAGAAAGTATTTTGATCTGCCTAAAAATAAATTTACCAAGAATAAATAATATGAACTTGAAATATTAGTAAACTAATCACAAACAATAGCTAATGTGTTTTGAGTGTTTACAATGTGTCTGGCATTTTGCAAACACATTCTTCTCTAACTCCCCCTGCATCCCAATGAGATGGGTACTGTCATTTAATCCCTGTTCAAAAGATGAAGACGATGAATCTCAAAAAGGCACATCAAGAAAGTGGTAGAGTGAGGCTTCAACTCAGCTCTGACACAAAAATCTTGTTTTCAATCAATAAGCTATACTCCTAACACAAAATGAATATGACCTATGGTTATTTATTAAGTTTCTTTAAAATCAAGGAAGTAATTAAAAATGCACACTCTGAAAAGGGGTGGCATTTTGGTTTAAAGAGGCACACTTGAGTTTGGAATTCCATGTTCCTGAGCCTAGAGCTGTGTTGAAGAACATTCAGGTGAGGATGAGGGGAAGGAGGGACAAGGCAGTTTATGGATATACACTAATTTCCCAGTTAGAGGAAAAATAAGTGATTTTTCTAAAACTGGTTTTAAAATTCTCATAAAGGTAAGAAACTGAAGCATTTATATGATTTTAAAATTCTCACAGAGGTAAGAAACTGAAGCATTATTTAATAACCAGTGTCCTTGAATTATAAAATGAATATGATGTTCTGTGCTCTGAAGTTACTGACAATCTTCCAGAATCAGATGATGCAGATGAAATTGCATCATCTAGGTTTCCCAAGAAACAGATTCTGAGATGTAGATTAGTGTGCAGGAAGTTTTTGAGAAAGAACTCTTTGTAATGCTACCTGTGAGGGAATAAAGGTGTTTCTCATGCCTCATGATCAAGTTTCCCATCTCAAAAAATCTTTGCAATCAAAGATTTCATGCAAAATAAAATCAACATGAAGAGTCATCTATACAATTTGGACATTATTTCTACCAGATAAAAGTCAGAAAGTCAACAAAGAGAAAGTTGCCTTGTGAGCAATAATCAATTTGTATTTTATTCCATTCATGAAAACTTGCATGTAACAAGGCAGGCACATTTTTGAATGCCATATTAGGTTAGAATAGTATCCCATTCAATCCACTTTTTTATCTTTGGAACTCTCCACTAGAAAATGTGTTCTTAGAGATGAAGCTTTTATAAAGCATCAACATCACTGATAAAGGAAATAAATTTGTTATGACAAAGACGGATTATGGTAGGAAAGAATTCCATGACAGGTCTATAAATTCATGCTTCAACTGAATTTTCATACTATTTATATTACAATTAGAGACTGGGTATATGTGAAACTAAATGTAAAATTCCTTAAATTCTCTGTGATTCTCAACTGTCTCTGCTGATGAATGCCAAATCAATCATCTTAAGCAACAACCTCTTCCCTAAGCTCCAGATTTTTATATCCACCTGTCTGCTGTGCATTCCACTTGTATGCTCCATAAACACCTGGAGCTCCCTGAGTTCAAGGATAATGATTAGGTTACCTTCGCGTCCAAGCCTGCCTTCCTACAAGATCACCTATCTCTATGAACAGGACCACTATGCACCAAGGCCAAAGATTTCCTCTGTTTCACATCTTCTCAACACATCTATTGGTTTGAATGCCTTATTATTCTTTTTATTCCCTCTGCTACCAATTTAAGCCCTTATTTTCCACATCAGTCTTAGTTTTCTTACTAAAACTATCTCTTAACTACTCTTCCTGCTTTGTTTCTAGTCCTTCTCCAGTTTTTTCTCACTAGAATGAGACTTTACAATAAAAATTGAAGCTGCAACTTCTCTGCTTATTTCCATTGTCCATGAAATCAACTTCACCTTCCTGGACCATTGTCCAAAAGCTAGTTCTTCTGGCCCCTTTCTAGTGTTCCTTCCCAACCATGCCTGATGTTCTTCCACCTTCTGATCTACACTGAAGCTATGAAAGAACACAAATAGTCCTGGAAATATTTGTCTCAAACATTTGTTCCTTGGAATGGAACATACTTCATCCTCTTCTTTTACCTTTAAGATAGTCCTTCAAGACTGACTCACAGAGTTTTAGTCAGCTTTTTTATTGCTGTGATAAAAAGGCCCAATAAGAACAATAGTAGAGGAGGAAAAATTTATCTGGCACTCACAGTTTCAGAGGTCTCTGTCCAAGGACAGCTGCTTCCATTGCTCTAGGCCCGAGGTGAGGCAGAACATCATGGTGGAAGTATGTGGTGAAGGGAAACAGTTCAGGACATAACCACTAGGAAGCAGAGAGAGACTTCTCCTCTCACCAAGGGCAAAACATATAGTCAAAGACATGCCCCAATGACCCACCTCCTCCAGCCACATCCTACCCAACTACAGTTACCATCCCATTAATCCCTATTAGGGGATTAACATGCTGATTAGTTTAACACTCTCATAACTCAATTGTTTCACCTCTAAATTTCTTGCATAGTCTCACTCATGAGCTTTTTGGAGACACCACATATCTAAACCATGAAACAGCTTGGGTGCCAAATCGCAAAGAGGACAAAGAAATGTTGTTTATAGACCTCCAGCCTCATCAATAGTACAGAACATTTCTATTGCTGCTTTAGTTTTTTAAGCCTTTTGATATGCTCTATCTCCAGGATAGATAGCCAAATCTCAACAAAGAATTTATGTTTTGACAAAATAGGAATCACTGTTCATCCCAAATGGTTTCTATCTTCTACTCTGCAAACATGATAAGACAAGGAATTAGCAATCGCTTTTCTCACTACTTGAAATCAGATAGGAAAAAAATTACAAAGAACATTACTATCTCCCCCAAAATTATCATTCATGCTGACACTAAGACAAAGCAGGAGAGTAGAAGATACTTGAGTTTTAGTAAAAGAAATTGTAACGGACACCTTTGAAGTATCTGTGTGGTCCAAACCAATGCCATCTTCCTGTGAACTATTCCCAACCATATCACCATGGAAGTAGGCTTCTAGTATCCATGTTCATAGGAAAAGATCTTACTTCTTGGCCATATTGATTATGCTAGGAGTGGGAATCTCATCTAGACTGAGACATTGGACATCTTTTCCATAAGAATTTACATTTGAGATTGAGATTTAACATGTAACATATGAACTCAGCTGTAAGACAGCCGTGTTGTCTAACATAGACCTGATTTTCTGAGGTAAGAGGTGGGGATCAGAGAGAGAATGAAGACTGCCTTTACCTTCCAGTTTTCATTTTCATATTTTCTTAGCAACTACACAAATTTCATGACCTTACTTGCTATATTCTCATAACAATAACTTATTAATTACTTCTCTTACTTAGAACCGAGAGAATCCTTATTAATACAGAAATTATTGGTTACAATTCCAAATATCTACCTTATGAGCTTCAATTTTAATAATTTCTTCCACAAGCACTTTTGGAGTGTCTTCTGTGTGCTGGAAACTATGTTGATGGATACTGAGAATGCAAAGGTAATCTCATCAGTATCCTTTACAAATCTGTAAATCTAAACTTCAGCTCCCTCTTCTATTTAATAAAAATAATAGCAACTGTGTAATATCAGACTCAGGACAAGATGCAAGTGAGAACATATATATATATATATGAAAGAACTTTGTGCACTGAAAGTACCAAGTGAATGTTATGTTGTATTGATTTTGATAATTTTTTGGCATTGGAGCCTTGTGGTTATTTTTGTAATCTCTAGGATTAAAGTTCCCATTTTGACATTGATCTCCCAAAACTTCCCTAATTAATAAGGCATGGTATCAACATATTACCAAGTCGGTTTCCTGTGGATTATAAAGCTATATTACTGTAAATCTGAGGAATTTCTCAAGATCAAGGCAAGGCACAAAAGAAAATTACCAAACCCATATTTAGCCAGTCTAATGTAAAGTTTGCTAGAGATCCCTCTGCTCTCCATATTTCTGTCCAGTTAGCTTCTTCTCCTCAAGACCAGCCAAAGAAGACATCTGGATTTTTAACTTCACTGCACTCCAGCCCAACTTTTGCATTTATGCCCCATGTGTCTGTATATGTCTATGTGTAAGGTAAGTTTAGTGTGTGCATGTATGTATGAATTTAGTTTTAGTCTGGCTAAGTTTGGCTCATCAACAATGAAGCAAGGAATACTTCCTTGTTTTCCAGGTTCTCTCCCTAGTCCGAATCCAAGGCCAACTAAGTTGTGAGTAAAGATTACCTCAAAGCAATCATCCTCTCTGGCTATAGAAATCTAACCACTCAGATAACAAACTTATCTCTAACATTTCTTTTCTCTTAATATTTTGTTTTAGGACACATGGATCTTAGGATCATCTCTTTCATAAACTTAAGGTTGTTTAAAATTGAGGAAGCAATAAAAAATGCACACTAAGGGCACTGTCCTTCCATCTATGCATTACTACCTTATTCAGCTGGTAAAAGAAAGAGCAGGTTTTAACTGAGGGTAGGCAGTAGTCTGTGTTTAGCAAAGCATCCCTTAATCCAGTTCTATAACTCTGTTCCATGTTTGGCTTATTTAAAATCTTGGAAATTACCAGCTCTTACAGCACTGGATGCATCTGGATATATGTAAAATGTAACTAAACAGGACTTGTGTCATATTATTACCAAAATAAGTTCCTGAAATACACTCCATCCTACACTGGTTTCTCAATACCAGTCAATAAATTAATAGCAATTAAAAAGCAACTGTTTTCTAGGCAGCCAAATGATGTACTAATGACCTCATTCTTTTCTGAGAAGGCTATTGGTCTTCACTTTTCTTTTGACTTTTATCTATGGAATACATTTTGGACACAGCATTCATGAAAAATATATTGGAGACCAAAACAGATTTCAGATTATTAATCAACACACATAATTTATCACTAAGTACTAACCTCGCCTATCTCCTTAATGTACAACTTAGTTAAAACAAGAAGAACCACAGTGTACATTAACGCTAAAGGGTTACTGCATTTCCAGAGAAGGGTGGTTGTACACAATTTATTAACAGTAGGTTGCTGATTCCCAAATGGTGTGTTACTGATTATAAAACAATTTGACTATAATCATTCTGTTGTAGTGCTTAAAGCAATGCACATTAACAGAAGATGAATTTTTTTCTAGTATAGTTAAACAGTCCAAATGTAAACACTGAAAATTCCCCAGTCTGATACAAAGCAAATATCACATTGGTTCACCATATGGAACTTTGATGTGCAGGGAATCTTAAGTGCCACAGTGTAACACTCAAGTTTGCTTTCAGGAGAATACATCAGAGGGCAAGGCACAGTGTCTAGTGAAAAATTCTCCAGGACTATTTACTCTGAAAATACTTTCCCCAGGGATTTGTTGCTTTGAGGAGATCCTTTTGTTTTTTTTTTTTTGTTTTTTTTTTTAATTTTTATTTTTTACTTTTTTCATATTGTTATTAATATTTGTATTTGTTCTAATTAGTTATACATGTCAATAGAATGCATTTAAGCATTTGGATAAGTCATACAATAATGTAGTATAATTTGTCATTTTTTCTGATTATATATGTTGTAGGATCACATTGGTCATGTAGACATATATGTACATGAGGTAATAATGTCTGTTTCACTCTACTATCCTTCCTACCCCCAGCTCCTTCCCCTCCCTTCACTCCCCTCTACCTAATCTAAAGTAACTCTATTCTTCTCTAGCACTACCACCCTCCTCATTGTGCATTAGCATCCACATATCAGAGAAAACTTTTGGCCTTTGGTTTTTTGAGATTGATTTATTTCACTTAGTATGATATTCTCCAACTCCATCCATTTACCATTTATTCTTCTTTAAAGAAAAGTTGAGTAATATTCCATTATATATAATATATATATAATATAATATAATATATATTATATATATATATATATATATATCACACATTTTCTTTACCCATTCATCTGTTGAAGGGCACCTAGGTTGGTTCCAGAGTTTAGAGTTTAGCTACTGTGAGTTCTGCTGCTATAAACATTGATGTGGCTGCATCACTGTAGTATACTGATTTTAAGTTCTTTGGGTATAAACTCAGGAGTGGGATTGCTGGGTCAAGTGGTGGTTCCATCCCAAGTTTTCTGAGGAATCTCCATACTGTTTCCATAATGGTTGCACCAATTTGCATTCACACCAGCAATGTATGAGTGGAACCTTTTCCCCAACATTCTTGCCAACATTATTGTAGCTTGTATTCTTGATAAGAGATATCCTGATTGGAGTGAGATAAAATCTTAGAATACTTTTGATTTGCATTTCTCTAATTGCTAGAGATGCTGAACATTTTTTCATATATTTGTTGACCGATTGTATTTCTTTTACTTTTTCATATTTTTGATTGGCATATTATATTGCGATTACATATAAGGGTGGAATTAATTGTTACATATATAAAATGCACATAACAACATATCATTGCCCAATATCACTGGCCAATATCATTCTCCAGTATTTCTCCTTTCCCTCTCCTCCTCCCTCCCCCAATCTCTTTTCTGTACTGATCTGTCTTCCATTTTCAAGAGAATACCCACCCCAACATACACACACACACACACACACACTTTTCTTTCCCTTTCTAAAGAAGGTCTTTTAAATGAAGGAAGAGGAAGTCACTTTCAAATCAAAGTGATTCCACAGCATTGTATTTTTATTCTCTGGAAAGTTGAGTTATTGTATCTGGGTCCCAGCCCCAAAGAGAAAATCTAGCAAAGCCAGTTTCCTATTGAATCCTCACTTGTAGGAACCTTTCTGTCCTTGACATGGTAGAGACCTGGGTACCATGAAAACTTCAAGACTACCCACAAGATCAGAGGAAGGTAAACTGTGAGGATTCTTGCTTTCTCATGTCCACTTCTTAAATTTCATATATATGCCTGTGGGTTTTGTTGTTGTTATTTTGCAAGAATGACTCCTCTGTAGAACAAGTTTGAAACTCAATGCTCCAAATAAAATAGTTGATAGATACAATATATCAGACTCCGTATATGACCCAGTTTCCTGGGACCTCTAAGAATGTGGCCAGGAATGAAAGCACTATTTATTGACTTCTGGTCACAAGTCTTCAGTACCAACACATCCCTCCATTTCCCAACTTTTAATCTGTGACTTTAGTCTATTTAAATATATTACTTTCTAAATGTCTTCAAGAATAAAGCCATATTGCCACATATGAAAAATATAATGAAAATATTTCAATGTAATTTTTTGTGTTTTATTCCCCTACATACTTTCAAAAATTCTGAAGCATCAGATAATTGCAAAATGAAGAAATAGCTTAAAATTTTCAAGTTCTCCCCCCAAAATTAGTAGGGTAAAAAAGACATATGTACAAAGTACTAAGAATGCAGGAAGAATTATTTGATTATGAGTCAAGTGACATTCACACCTACAATAAGTGAGTACTTTTTCTCAGTGTATAAGAAGTAAAAACTAGAAACCAGTATATGTGTTTTTAGATAGCATGTGAAGTTTCTCCAAGGAAAAGCAGACTGTTACTTCAACCATTCTTGCCCAGCAGATTCTAAGTGAGTTTAAATTTTAATTACATGAGATTTTAGGGGTTTTTTTGAAAATTAATATTTATAGTAAAGGATATGTCCTGGGATTTTATTTGTTTAATGAATTAGCTCCATCTCCCAGTTTTGCCAAGGTATGAGAGGCTCTCCCTTTCAATCTGAACCCAGTGAAAAGTAGTGTCCACTCAGAGTAGGTCATATAAGGAACTGATCACAGTCCTGAGAACACAGGCATGAAGCATTCCTGAAAGACAGCCAAGAACGCTGACAGCAGGCTGTGGATGAGTTGTCTTCACTCTTCTGCTGTAAGGACATTACCCTTTGGCTCGGAAGGTGCATAGTCTTGCTAACATGGGCCCATGCAGATTTTGGATCCAAGTTCAGTTTTCATCCATTTATGAGGTTTTGCAGCCAAGGTTCAGCTGACCCTACCTGGTGACTATTCTCACTGCACATTTCTAAGAAAGCTAAATTTGCAGTCAAACCTTGTGCCGGTATAAGCACTCTCTCTTTTACCAACTTGGTGCTCTAGTTGCGTGCCCCAGATGCATGTTAGATGTTCTCTATGCCTCTTTGGGAAGCTCAAGGCTGTCTCTTCCCTTCTTCCCAGACTCATAATTCTGATAATTCTACTGTATGGCATTTGCAATTACACCATGGCTGCCTTCTCTCTGGGCCTCCTAAAGCACATGAAATACAGGTTGTCCGACCTCCCAGATCCCCAGACTTAGAGTTGGGGTATTTGTTATGCTTTCCATCTGACACAAGGAAAACAAACATTCATCAAGGGGCAGAGGGCAGGATACAGGGCCTCCCACACTAACTCTGTTGCATCTGGCCTTCCTTTTCTCTCCTCCCCCTCCTCCTGAACGCAGCATTTTCAACAGTGTATGTGGAAAGTAGAGAACATATGATTCTTATGATTATTCTCATGATTTCCTGAAACATTGTGTCTGACCCTTGCATTTTAGTCATGGTTCTCTAAAGAAAAAGATCCATCAGGATATGTATAGGTAGAGACTGAGATTTATTTTAAGGAATTGGCTCACATGACTATGGGTTCTCGGCAAGCCCAAAGTCTGATGGGGAAGGCAAGCAGGACAGAGACTCAGGAAAACCTGTGTTTCAAGTCCAAAGGCAGCCTGTTGCAAAAGCAGGAGGAGTTGGTGTCACAGGTAAAGTCTGAAGGCAGGCTGTTGAAGAATTTCCTCTCTGTTTTTGAAAGGCCAGCCTTTTGCTCTGGTCAGTCTTCACTGGCTGAATGAGAACCCACCTTTATCACTGACAGCCATTTGCTTTGTTCAATTTCACAAACTTAAATGCAGATCTGATTAAAAAAAAAAAAAAAATCATTGTAGAAACATCCAGAATAACTTGGGACCAAATATTTAGGTACCGTGGCCCAAACTTACATATAAAATTAGCCATCATACCTTTGAATTTAGAAGCAAAATTTGTCCTTTTTGTGTTTTTTCAAGTTTCTAATAACTATTGCCCAGGGCTAATGATAGACTTATTTCTCAGAGAAGAAGTAAGTGTTGGTCATGATTGGGATAGAAGGGAAGAAGAAGGAATAGTCTGGTTAATATGCATTAAACAAATATTTATTGCCATTCCAAGTACCATTCTAGGTACTATGTTTTACATGATTACCGTTATGGGTTTAGATATGAAGTGTCCCTGAAAGAGTTCATGGATGAGAAACATGATAGCCAATATAACAATGCTCAAAGTGAAGTGATTACATTATGAGTAATCACTCATAAGTGGACTAATCCATTTTCCTCTTCTCTCCTCTCCTCCCCTCCCCTACCCTCCCCTCCCTTACCCTTCTCCCTCTCCCTCCCTCCCTCCCTCTCCCCCGCCCCTTTCCTAGCTTCCCTGAGCTGAGCAGCTTTCTTCCTTCAGAAATTTTGCCATGATATTCTACTTCATTCAGGCCCAGAGCCTGAATGGAGCCAATGGAGTCAGCCAACTATGGCCTAAAGCTGTGAAACAATAGGCCCCAATAAACATTTCCTCCCCTAAGTTGTTCTGAACACAATTGCTGGTTAATACAATTGATCTACCACAAGTATTTTTTGTCCTTAAATTTTATTGATCTCAAATCTAGAAGCCCACTTGTATTTCCTCTTTGGTGTGCTTCTAGATATTTTAGTCCAAAGTTTTCTCTTTTACTCTATATTTTATAGTATGAATTAATTCAAATTGAGAGACCTCTAAATAGATACTGTAGTATCTAAAGTTCATTCCAATTTTTTTTTTTTTTTTTTTGGCAGTGCTGGAGATTGAACTGAGGGCCTTGTGCATGCTAGTCAAGATCTCTACCACTGCACCACATCCCCAGCCCTTAAAGTTCATTCCCAAAATGGGACCTCCAGAAATAGGACATTATTAAGAAATCAAAATTCTGCCCTAAAATAAAATATAGAATCAAAAAAACTATCTGAGCTGAAGCTGTTTACCTGGAGAAGTAAATTCCAGGTCATAATCTGGTTCCCTCCTTGACTTTGTTGTAATGAACATTTGCAGCCCATACTAATTTCCCCTGGGAAATATTGCCTAGTCTTTAGCCTCAAATACTTACATAGAAAGCTGTCCCAAAATACTCAGAGAGTGATACTGCTGATCTCTCTTGCTATCTTTATAAGTAATTTCTTGAAATTGCATTTTTATTTGAAAGAAAAAATAGACTCCAGCTAAGACAGGTTTTGCCTATAGGTCTCTCTTGTACACATCTCAGTTTGGAAAAGTTCTAGCCCTTTCTCCTATCAATAAGGAGACATTGTCTTTTCAGGGCTGTTAGAACAAAGAAATTGTTTTCTTTTTCCTGGGAAGCCACTAAGACAGGATTAAGTAGCACAATCCAATGGCCATAACAGAGACTGATGAGTAGGTCAGAGACAGTGGATAAACTGGCTTATTGCTTGAGGCGACCATGCCTACCTCAGGTGATAGAGAATGCTTGACTGTTCTCTGAGGAAACTAAAGAAACCTGACCACCACCTAAATCAATGAAGCCTTAGGCCCTTAGGCCATTTCATGCTTTAGAGGCGTGCAGGGGCAATGTTTGCCTAGAATTTCCCAAAGTATTTCATTGGCAGAGCTTAAGCCCATTCATAAAACTCCAACAATTTCTAGGGATTATGCATTGATCACTCTAAAATCCCTCACACTACTCTACCATGTCTCTGATTATTCTTCATTGGAATTTTAATTGTTACCTGATAAGATGGAGACAAAAGTTAAACACCAAATGCCTGAACCCCAAACCACAGAAGATACTAAAATTTCCTAGGGAAAGCTTCTTGCAAAGTGGCTTTATCAAAATAAATTTAAATCTAAAAACTTTATAAAATAATTTCTCAACTGTATCAAAGGATTTAAACTTTAGTAGTTATGCTGTTGTGTTGATCATTTACACCAGACAATTTACAAAAGAACCTGAATTTTTTTTCAAAAGGAAGCAAATGACCCCATTGGTAATTGGTAACTCCATTGGTAAAGAATATCTGTACATAAATAAAATAAGGCTTGACCACTTGTTTAGAAAATTACCTATGAAAAAGAACACAAGGTGAGCCATTAGACTTTTAGCAGCCTTATAAAGTTGAGAATAATTTAAATATAGTAAATGCTTGAAAGGAATTAGACTGATGCTCTTGATGTCAGACTTGAAAGCTGGAGTTTTTTTTTTTTGTTCATATTGAACAAATGTTTAATGAACAGCTATTATATGCCAGCATAGTGCTAGATGCTACTTTAGTAATAGTGATCAATGAAGCAAAGCCTCCATCCTCAGTAATTCAAATTTCTAGAGTTAGGGAAGGGAAGAATAAGCAGTCAAACAAATATGTGAGTAACCATCCGATGACATCATATTTGCTATAGAAAAATAGAGATATAAACAAAGTGCTACTGCTATGAAAATGAAGAAAAAGAAGAGTCTTAAAGGAGAGAGAAAATTGTCAAAAGTGTCATAGATTAAAAGACATTCAGCACTAGATAACTTAAAAGACCCTACAGTACAACTATACCTTGAAAAAATAGTGTCCAGCATATAACAGGAGCTTAATATGATAAATGAATAAATTAAACAATGCATGAGATTTTGATAAACAGAGAGATAGGAATGAAAACTTCTAGGCAGAGGGAATAGCATTAGTAAAGGCTCAGAGGAAGGAAATGACAGTAGTCCTGGAACACAGGGAATCACTGAGATGATATTTATAGTATAAGAAAGGAATAGAGTATATGAATCTAGAAATGTATGTTGCAGCAGCATAAGGTATGACATAATAATCATCTGAGGATTTTTATCTATCGTCATAAGATTATAAAAGTGGCAAGATTAAAAAACGTGGAAACTACTTCTAAATTTTTAAATTATTTCCAGATTTGCTCATATTCAGTATTACAATTGTCACGTATATCTATAATTACCGCAGAGTAAAATTTTCTGAATTTTCTGAAACTCTAGCATCCTCACTTATCCATGCTGCTCAGCCAGCTTTTCTCATTGTGCTCCTGAAATGTTTGTTCATGCTAAAATCCTGTCACAAGTCTTCAGTGCGGCAGCTAATATTTTACAATTGATCAAATAGTCTTGGCTATATATTCCAAATATGCGACTTAATGAAAACAACACAAAAGATTTATGCTCCATTTAATGTACTTGGCCAAAGTCATGGGATTTCCATAGAAGATAAAAAATGAAAGGCAACGTGAGTTAATGGTTAGTTATCTTTTGGTTAACTTATATAGCTTAGCAATCACAGAACATGAAAGAAGAACCTTTGATAAAACTCAGTTGCTTTTTAAAATCCATAAAAGGCAGCTGCTGTTTGCAGCAAGAGCCATATTAACATTGGAATGCACAACTTTTAAACAAAACTTCTCAGTAGGTTTCATCTATGATTGATAGCCAAGAAACTTTTTTTTAAGTTATTGCCATTCAATGATGATAGTAAAATGAATGTAGGATAGGAAGATGCTTTTCTTTATTTTTATGTAAATGAGAATTCAGGATCAGTCTCTGGATTTTTTTAGGGAACTTTAGTAGCTGAGAAAGAGTGTGACTTTCGGGAACTCATTGATGACAATGGCAGACTTAACGGAACAGAAGGCTTGATGAAAACTTTGAGGCCCATTTTATGTCAGAGCTCCTTCTGAAGATAATTTAGAAGTATTAAGATTTCCATAATTTTCTTAAATATATATAAGCATAAGCATCAGTTCAAAAATTTCCTTTAGTATCAATGTTATGGGATGGATATGCAATACCCCAATACCCTCCAGAGGCTCATGTATTGAAGGCTTAGTCCCCAGTGCAGCAATGTTCATAGATGGGGCTCTTAGGAAGTGACTGGATCATGTGGCCTCTGAACCACCAATGAATTAATACACTGAGAGATCCATGGGTGAATGGACTATGGGACATGGTGGAAATGCAGCAGGTAAGGCCTAGTTGAAGGGAGTCGTTCTTTGTGAGTGTGCACTTGGGGACTGCATCTTGGCCCCATCCCTCACACTTGCCCTCTCTTTACCTCTCTTACCCTGGCCCCAGCTTCCCAGTCACCATGAATGTTGCTCTGCCATGCCCTTTCATCATGATGTACAGCCTCATCATAGACCCAGAAACAATGGAGCCAGCTGACCATGAACTGAAATCTCTGAAACCATGAGCCAAAATCAATTTTTCTTCCTTTAAGTTGTTTTCCTCTGGTCTTTTGTCATGGTGATGGAAAGCTGACTAACACAAGCATGATCGTGAAATATTATACTATAAGCAACTCTACAGCTTCATGAATCTCTCTGAGAAGAGACCATGAAAGGAAGCAGAACTTTGAACCACAGCAGGGTGAGATGGCAGAATTTGACTGTGATAGGGTGTAATAGAAAAAGACTCGGGAGAAAACAAAGAGTGGCTTAATGTTAGAAGGGTACTGCCAGTGTTTCATGACATTCAAAGGGATGATGACAGGACTTCACCACTATCCATCATAGAAATGGGGTTGCTTATTCAGCAAATATGGGCTCACATATACCCCTGGAATATTCTCATCCAGGGAAAATAAAGGAAGCATAAACCCTAAGTTAACTTTCCTAATTATTCGGGTACAACAGTTATCTAAAATACCCTGACACATTCCCCAATCGTGTATTCCTATAGTACTTCCTGGTGCTAACTTCCTGGAAATTGACTTTCTCTAGAAATTCCACCCACTGAAATTCTTCCCATGGAATATTAATCTCAACATAAACTCTCCTTTATGTGTGTGTGCGTGTGTGTGTGGGGGGGAGGGGGGGTGCTGAGGATTGAACCCAGGGCCTTGTGCATGCAAGACAAGCACTCTACCAACTGAGCTATCTTCCCAGCCCAACATAATACCTCCATTAGAGATGCCTGATGTGAGACAGGCCACCTGTCTAATGAACCTCTAACTATTGCCTCTTAGGGAGTTTTCCCTAATGAGAATTCCTCCTAACATTTAGCCCTTTTATAGATACCCTGGTACTATTGTTTTAGCTAGTATTGGTTCTCAAGTGTGCCTGGACCTGCTGAGCTATTCTAAAGCTACTCACTTAACCTTGGTGACTCTGTCCCTTCTATCAGCACTTATTTTCATGTCTGGGCCATTCTAAAGCTCATTAACCTGCATTCTGTCTAGATGAAGGATAAGTCTTCTGGTGAATATATAGATGATTAAGCCAGGAACTGGTGACATTACTGTATGTAAATACCAGAGATAAAGGTAATACAGGGGATTCTGTGTGAATGGGATGATCCATCTTTGATGAATATGAATTTCCTACCCATAATATCAATAAACTGATATCCATAAAACCTGAGATCGCTTTTCTTTCTTTCTTTTTTTTTTTTTTTCCAGAGCTTGAGTCCCTCTTCTCTCTGATACAGAAAATTCCATCTAGTTACTTCCAAACAGGTTCCTTAAATTCAGTGTCTTCTCTGTCTTTCTGGGTTTAAAATTCATCCCTATTCACAATTCCCAGCCCTAGCCTCTTCTCCCTTCTCCCTGGTGTTGAAGTTATTATTGGGTAACTCACAGGAACATGGACTAAGGGAGACTTCTTGTTCTACTCAATCTTCTGTCTTCTACTCTGTATGTGTGTCCTCTTCAGCATAAGCAATCAGTAATTGACACAAAGACACATTCTAAAGCAGTCCCAACAGGGCATCCTTCACAGGCCCTGGGACCCTCTGCACACATGCTGGTGCACTCAAACTTGCTCTGATGTGCTTTTTCTCTTGCTCTCTCTCTCTCAGATGCTTTCTGAACCCCTTCTCATGAGCTCAAGGAAGGCTGGCCATTCTCCCACGTTCTTCTGGAGCCACAGGAAGACTGGAGGTGTCAGTGGATACTCACTCTGCCCTATCATATTCCATAGGCATCTCTGCTTTGCTGTTCCTTCATCACATCCCAATACATTTCTGTGGAGACCACCCCAGAGTTCCAGATGGGGCAGCGAGACTGAGACTTATCCTCCTTCTCCTCACTGATTTCTTCAAATCCATACAGAATACCAGAAATAAGACAAATATAAGTTCTTGCTAGGTTTTCATTGTTCCTTTTACACAATAACTAGTTACATCTTTAGCTGGTCTAGAGGATTTGAAAGAAGGTGTGAGGAACAGAAAGTTATTTGTGATTGCATATTTTTTTATCTTTCTGGACACATCCAATTGGAATAAACAATTTAGTTTTAGTCTGTGGTTCTTCTATTGACAATCTCTATTGCAATGTTCATCCTCTATTTTAGTCCCTTGAGCCAGAGACACTGAAGTAGTAACAAAAGATTAAATTTTCATATATTTTGACATGCAATGTATGGGAATTAAAAGGCACCATTCCTACATGTCAAGCACAATCCCAGGTTAGGATCATCCTGTTGAAGTGATTGAGAAAAAGCTGTCTGTCAGAGGTGGGGTATTTAATCTGGGGGGGGTTGGAGGAAGGGGCTCTAACACCTAATGAATGGGACAATGAGATGCAAAAACTGTTAGGGCTTATTAAATATAAATGTATGAGTATGTAGTTTCTTCCATTAGAATCCTTTTCCCATTTGGTATTCTTTCATTAACATTAATGAACATCATTTAATTTTTTCGAATTAAATAACTACGAATTGCTAAAGCACATTCTCAGATCTTATTTTCTAACTTACAGTAGGATGAGAAATGGTTACCTACTCTTATATGCTAAAATATTTTCTTTAGTACAAAAGACAACTCATTCATTCTAGGTTCATCCCCAGCTTCTTTGATCTCCTCCATATGAGTTTGCTGTGTTGGCTTCTTTTCTTGCTCATATTTCTAACCATAAATCTTTCCTAGATTCATTCCTTGTCCATTTCGTTTTCTTTACAAGAAGAATACCTATAATTTATATTCTATCCACCCATATGAATGATTCACTTTATTTTCCAATGTTTTCACTGATGTGGTCTCCAGCTTCTTCACATATTGTTGTTCAATACATTTATGTATGTATCTTGAGTACCCACCATCTGCTAATTCTATGTTAGGTTTTTGAGGTTCAAAGATGAAAAGCTACATCCTTACCCTTATGCTTATCGTAAAGCAAAGAGAAGACATCAACCCCAGTGAGATAATTCCCACCTTAAACTTACTTTCTTTGGCATTCTTTTTTAATCTGAAGCATCATCATTCTCTGGATCTAAAAACCATGATGTCATTAATGACTCCTATCTACACAGTCAATTCATCTGTATCTTTTTATCTCATCATGCCCTTAAAATTCTCATGGATACTTCCTTAGGGCATGTCTGATTTATCTAATGCTAGAGATCATTAAATAATGATCAAATAGGCTTCTCCACTAAGCTTCCCTATCTGATTACACAGGTTGGTCCAGCATGATATTGTCAGATTATCTTTCACTCATGATAGGAATTTATCTTGTGCTTTGATTTACTAATACCAATTGTGAACTGAAGTTCTCCAAGGAAGCTGCTTCTATATTTAAGAGGCTGCAGACTGTTTGACCTTGGCTGACTAGAACACTGTGACTGTAGAGAGATGGAATGCTGCAGATCAAGAGCTAAAGTTATCTTGGACTGTTTTTAATCCCTTTTAATAGTCATTTACTATCAACCTCTGTATCTGACCTAGCATTCCTGTGACTAATAGATAAAACTCTTGGAATTTATACTAAGCTTGGTTGACCTCTGTCCTCCACCAACCCTAAAGCTAAGAATGTGATGACATCTGTATCCTATAGAACAGATTTCCCTACATGTTTATAGTCCACCTACTTGATGACCCCACCTACTTTCTTTTTTGACTATAAAATCTCATGAAACATCTTCCACAAGGTAGCAGGATCATTTCAGGTAACTTGAATCTGTATCCCTGGGATGCTATGGTTTGACAAAGAGGTGTCCTCCAAAAGCTCCTGAGTCAATGCAGGTGGTAAAATAATTAGAATTTGAGGGTTATAACCTAATCAGTTGATTAATCCATTTGATGGATTAATAATTTGAATATGTGGTAACTGTAGGCAGGTGGGGCCTGGCTGATGGAGATGAGTCACTAGGGGCATGTCCTGAAAGGGTTGTTCTTCCATCCAGCCCCTGTCTACCCTTCACACTCTTCTCATCTTCTATGAGCTGAGCAACTTTCCTCCACCATGCCCGTCTGCCATGATGTTCCACTTCACCTTATACCTAGAGCAATAAAGTCCCCTAAACATGGTTGGAGACCCCTGAAACCATGAACCCCAAATAAGTTTTCCTTCTTTCCATTTTTCTTGTCAGGTATTTTAGTCACAGTTGAAAAAAAACTGAACAAATATAGGCCATGATTACATACATTTGGCTCAGAATAAGCCTTCTTCTTATTTCTTGAAAGCAGAGTTATTTTCTGTTGATCCTATCAATCCACTAAACAGCAAACATCTGTCATACTCATAATTGCCTCTCCTATTTTGAATAAATTTCCTATAGTTGGAAAACTACACATGATAAATTCTGCCACCTCGATATGGGAGTTGGTTCTAAAAATTCAAGCCACCCTTGCAACTAGGAAACAGGTATGTGGCCTGGGTTCCATAAATCTGATATATTCACATAACTGATTTGGAAGTGAACAAGTCTGTATGAAATTTTCAATTGTTTGCTGGTGCTTATAGTAATGGATACAATCATGTGTACTGATACAATCAACTTCTGGCGATGTTGATTTCCCAATGAATGCAAAGTGGAGTACCTGGTGTCGAAGTATCATGGAGGGTGGGCAATAGCAATAGCTTTTCAGTTTGGTAGGACCACAGAAAGAACAGGAGTCTCCTCATCAAAACAGCTCTGTAAAATGGTTTTGTTATTGGAAATTTAGCTTTCAATCTGATTCCTAGTCTTCCCAATGATCTTTTGAGCCACCGGTAAAATATTTTGGCATTGTCAACCAGAGATAGTCTTTGTTGAGGACATTGACTGATATTATTGTTTTTATAAGTAAGACTTCCGAGGATTTTCTCTATGCACTCTAATCAAGTTTCAGCTTCCCTGGTTCCTTCCTTTCTTCCTTCTTTCATTTTGCTCCTCCTCCCTTCCTTCTTTCCTTCCTTCTCTACCATATGCCACCACTGTTCTCAATGCTGAGATTAGAAGAGGTAGCAAAATAGATGAAATCCTTTTCCTTATGGTTATTAAATTCTTACTCTTCTCGATATTAGCCTTTCAGTTGGAGCCTAGTTGAGTTACCCTCCGTGTCCTAGATATATCATACACATCCTTCGCTCTGGATGATGCTAAGCCTCCCAAAATCTCAACTTCCTCATATCTGTATCCTCTTGCATTGAGCTTGCTAATTCCCTTCTATAAACCCCTTCCCCAAGTGTTCCTTCTGAACACTCTTCCTACTGTCTGTCTGGCCTTTTACTGAACTTTAGTGTGACTTTTTAGTACTTGGATTATACCTCACATTATTATTTGCTGATTAACATACAGGGTCCACTGCCTTCTTGATTCTAGCCCATTTAAAGGAGGTGGGGACTATGTCTAGTACCATTTTGGGCCTCTCCATTGGCCTAGTGCTCAGCACATATTATGTAAAGAGGACACAGTGGAGAAGAATCATCTGCTTGTGCTGTTGCTATTGTCCCTGTTGACGCAATACTGGCAGATAAAGCCCTGTGGAAATTCAAGCTTCTCAATTCACCTTCAGACACATTTCAAATTCCTCTTCTGGATATTCAGGGCCCTCCACATCTGATCCCAACTTCCTCTTCTATTGAGAATGCTTACATACATTCTGATTTTAAGACTATTCAAAATGCTATTTTTTTCCAACCAGAAGTCAATCATTTTGAAAATATATATATATATTTTTTAAAAAGCTAGACACAGTGGTGCATGCCTGTCATCCCAGTAACTCAGAAGGCTTAGACAGATGGATTACAAGTTTGAGGCCATCCTTAGCAACTTAGAAATTTAGTGTTTAGTGAGACCCTAGAAATTTAGTGTTTCTCTGTCTCAAAATAACAATTAAAAAGGGCTGGACATATGTCTCAGTGGTAAAGTATCCCTGGGTTCAATTCCCATCTCAAAAAAAAAAAGGAGGGGGGGGGCAAAAAGTCCTCAATCTAGACATTTGGACAATTTCATTCATGTATGTGAACATTATCTATACATCTTGTTTCATGGTTCTTTTCTGTATCATTTTATATCATAAAAGTCTTAAAAATAGGATCACTATTCATTTTTCTGATATATATATATTATGAATTAGGGGAAAGAACCAGAATTTTTAGGGAAGGGAAGAATAATGAAATTGTAACTTTTGAATTATTAAAGCATCAACATTTAAAACTAAAAAAAAAAAAAAAAAAAAGATACTCCTGAGAAAAATAAGGTGGATGTATAAAAGAAAGTACTGGATGACTCCATTTATGTGAAGTTCCAGAATGTTGAAACTTGTAGAAATAGAAGGCAACCCCTGGTCTGACTGGCAACCACTGGGTAGGAGGAGCCTGACTAAAAAAGGGCCCGAGAAGTTTTGGAAATATTCTGAATCTTCAATGGGGTAGAAGTTGCACAGGTGTGTATGTTGGTCAAAATCCATAATCTTGAACATTTTAAATAGACATTTTTTACAAATTTATGAATATATATATATGTGTGTGTGTGTGTATGTGCATACACACACACATATATATTACCACAATAATACTGGAAAATAAATTTTAAATTTTAAACTTAGAAAAGCAATTTTTGTATAAGGATGTTCTTGAATTAAGATTAAAATTTATTATTTTATTCACTAGTTGCTGCTCTTTCTTGTATTTATTGCTGAATAACAAATTCCATGAACTTGGTGTTTTAAAACATCTATTATCTCACACTTTCTGCTGGTCAGGAGTCTAGGCATGGGCTAGCTGGTTCCTCTGCTCAGGTTATCACAAGGTTGAAATTGAGGTATTGGTTAGGCTGTGTTTTTATCTGAAAGCCTAATGAAGAAGATCATTGAAGTTGTTGGCAAAATCCATTCCTTTGTGGCTATATGACTCAGGACCCCATCTTCTTACCTGTTGTCTGCTAGGTGTTGCCCACAGGTGCAAGGGGTTACCTGCATGTGGCTACCTGCCCTGTGGCTTCTCAATAAGTAGCTTGCAAAATGGTGGTTTGCCTTTTAATGCCATTAGGAGAATCCCTATCACTCCAGTTTACCAAGATAGAGTCCTACATAAGGAAAGCGACATCTTATCTCCTTGGTCACATTCAGTTGGTCAGAAGCAAATCACAGGTTCTATCTGAACTCAGAAGTAGAGGTATAACCAGGGCACAACTTGTGCAGGGTGGCAGGAGGTGGGGAGGGTCACCTTAGGGCATTTCTGCCACAGTGTACTTGTAGCCAAAATTTCAAAGAACAAACAAAGAAACACTGAATATTTTTGAAAATTAAGGATATGGTAGCAAGCATGGTAATTTTTGCAGTATGATTTAAAGGTGAAACTCCTGCATTGTATAAAAAGGAATATATACTATTAATTCAACTGGTTTACTGTGTCTCAGAATGATGAATGCCCTCTCATATTTAATTGATCTAATTCCTTCTCCAGGCTGACAATATTTTTACTGCCAATTTTCAATTAAATTGTTTCTCCCAGGCCTCCTTGACCCCAGGGTGCTCAGTTCTGAGGAGTCATCTGGAAGCCCTCATCTAAGTAATGGTGTCTGTCTACAAATTCAGAACAAGTCCCTTGCACTGTGACAGTAAATACAGGCAAACTATACCAGATTTCTCAATATACTGACCCAGCCAGAATTACTAGTTCAAAAATATAAAGTTGGTCACCCTGTTCTTGGATCACTTCCCTACAGAGAGGAAAATAAGCTTTAGGAGGACTGTGTTTTATAATATCAAGAGACTCAAACAGAGCTCAGTAAATCCTGCGGCCATAGCTTTAAGAAAAGCTGGGATTAAAACACCATTCCTGCCAGTGCTGATACTTAAATTTTGCCATTCGATGAATTTCTGAGCAAATTGACAAATGAAGAGCCAAATTAAAATGATCAATGTGATCCCTAGATCATGCCCCATTCCATGAGGAAGACACTGTAATGAATTTTTCTTTTGTAAATCTTTCCTGTTTTTCAATATCCTGCCTTAGCAACTATTCACAGCATCTGGTTCACAACATCCTACTTAACAGAAAGTACAGTATCCTGATTGTACTCTTAGACTGAATATAAGTAAAATAATATTTCAGTTGTATCTTTTACCATCCAGCTACCTAGAGACTTAACTGTAGCTGTAGAATATAATGCCCTTTTATGAACTGGATATGAGGTGTCCCCCAGAAGCTCCTGTGTTAATGCAGGAATGGTAAGGAGCAAAATGATTAGCTTCTGAGAGCTGCATTCTTATGAATGGAATAGGTCATTTGACAGAATAACGATTCAAATGGACTAACTTGGTGGTAACTGTAAGCAGGTTAAGGTGTGGCTAGAGCAAGTAGGTCACTGGGGGCCTGTCTTTGGGTTTTATATTTACCTGGAGCCTCACTTGACCCTCCCCTTCTTGACTGCCATGAGCTGAGAAGCTTTCCTCCACTATGCCCTTTTGTAATGATGCTTCGCCTCACCTCTGGCCCAGAGGAATGGAATCAGCTAACTATGGACTGAACCTCTGGAACCATGAGCCCAAAATAAACTTTTTTTACCTCTGAGTTGTTCCTTTCAGATATTTTGGTCACAGTGATGCCATGCTGGCTAATGTGTGTCCTGATCATATGCTTTGATTGTCCTGTAACACATGGAAAAAAATCAATATCGAATCTTTCATTTCTCTATCATGTTTTGAATGTATTCACCCATGATCATTTTCATTGCAACAGGGAACAATACAAGTATTGAACAGTATGCTTCCTCTGGGAAGAAAATAAAAAGTTTCTGTGAAAATTTGGTTGAAGGACCTCAGTCAAGTACTGTGTCCTTAAACCTTAGTTTTCCCCTACTAAGCCATAGAAATGAAAGGCACCAAGCATAATGCTATGGTATAATAACCTAGTCTAATAATTATGGGTAATTATGCAACTAAGGTCTCTCCAACACTCTCCTCTATTTTGCTTTGATTAACACTTTCCTCAATATTGATTAATTTGCCACTGATGATGATAATGATAATAGCTAGTATTTACTGAACATCTACAACTTTCTAAACACTCAAGTAGTTAATATCCATTCATTTACCGAGTTTCACATTAATTTATAATAATCTCTATTTGATAGATGAGGAAGCTAAGACTTAATAGAAGTCTTGCCTTGCCAAGATAATAGAAGTTAATACTTAGAAGTTAATATCTACAAGTTAATACCTTGCCGAAAAATCATACAAGTGGCAAAATCAGGACTCAAACCCAGTCCATGCTAGTGTCAAAGTATGTGCTATTAGCCTCAACATCCTGTTGCATCATTGTGTCTTTTTAGTAGTTCACTTTTATGAATCAATGATATATCACTCCTGGAAAACCTATGAATCTCTGATACATGTATGTTGGAAACGTCTTAACACTCTGTGTACAGGTACTATGGTGCGTTCCATCAATTCACAATAGTGCCATAAATGTGGCACCATATTCAATGGAGTACCAGATTAAAGTAATTTTAGCTACAAAATATCTAAGATATGACTTTGTTCTTGGAGCTTAGCAGAATACACATATCTCGATTTTGATGTCTTTCTGTAAAGGTGTTAACACATGCTGTGATCATTTCTGAGTGGCTCTGTACGATTACATAAATGATACTGATAAAATAAATACAAGGACAGATATACTTTGTAATACAAACTGAAGGATAAATATTGACTATCATGACCAACAACATTGTCAGAATCTTTTTAAAATTAGACTTGTCTTAAATGGATGCCTTAAAACTATGGTAGCAATTCTATCAAAGGAGTTCCTGGTCATTTGCTAGGGCTGCCATTACAAATATACATAATCTGGGTGGCTTAAGTCAGAAAAAAATTATTTTCCCAGAGTTCTGAAGGGCAGAAGTCCAAGTTCAAGGTGTCAGTGATTTGTTTTTTCCTGAGGCCTCATTCCCTGACTTGCAGATGACCACTTTCACTCTCTGTCCTCATGTGGTCATCCTTCTGTCTCTGCATCTATGTCCCAATCACCTCTTCTTATAAGGATACCAGTCATATTGGATTCAGGCCCACTCATAGCCTCATTTTACCTTAATTACCTCTAAAGTTTCAAACTACAAATAAGTCAAATTGCAAGGTACTAGGAATCAGGAATTTAACAGTGAAATCTGTGCAGGAGAAAATTCAACACACAGTAATGGCATATCCTCATGACTGCCCACCAAGTAATAAAAGCACTCTGCTGGGTTGGTTCCAAATGAGCCATTCCATTTCTTATTCCAATTTCCTAAACACAATAGTCAGTGAGATATGACAGAAAATAACAAGCTAAATACTCAAAAAGAAATAATTCCTATCTCTCAAAAAAAAAAGTGATTGACAATTGGCAACATGAAAAAATTTTCTCCTAGATTTCAGTTAAGAACTGTAAAAATCAGCTCAAATTATACACTAAATATTTTTGACAAATTGTGTAAGATCAGTTTTGATAAAGAAAATCATATTTTTCTATTGACTTTCATTATAAAAGTAGAGATGTGTCTCATGGGCACCAGGGACTCCATTAACTTTATCTTCAGAAAGATTCCCAGGATGAGTCATCACTTATCTGTTGCTTTTGGATCAGTTCCAGCGTTCCAACCCTTCAAACAAGCAAGTGATAAGTAGCTGTGACCCATGTAGTTGCTACATTGCATAGGGGTTACGGATTTGTTTATTTTTGCAATTAACACATAATACAGTAGCCCTTCTTAAAATTTGTTCTTGGGGCTCCCTGGATCTAATTATTTGCTAATTCATCCTCATTTCTCACTTTTCCTAAAATTTGGCAATGAAGTTGTGGCAGAAAATTATGTTTAAGATTGGAGATTTTGATAGCACAAATTAATGATGAAGAATATGATAGGGTGAATATTTTAAGATGTCATAATGCAGGGGTTATAATTAATCATTAAAAAATGGATTACTTTGTGGAACTTATAAAAAGTTATAGAACTATATTTTCCCACACTAATATATAAATTTAGGTCATGTTTCGTGGAATTTAAAAATTTCATGAAAATCAGTGGAACTCAGATTAAAAAATCTCTTCCATGAAAACACACAGAGAGAGAGAGAGAGAGAGTTGGGGACCCTAGTCTCAGCTTAAAGACACAGAAAGTTGGAAGGAACCCAAGTTCTGATAAGATTAACACTAACCTTCACACATTAATGGCCTAGCAGATGGCAAAGAGTATTGATCTCAAAGCATAAATGATATTTATCTCAGGCTCTACTGTGATATAAAATGACAGGTTTCAAACAGAAAATGACAAGGTTCACAATACGGGTGTGGGGGAATATCTCTATGAGACAAAGCAATCATCTGAACTGGACTCAAATATGACTAGATGGTAGAACTATCTGGGAAATAATTTAAAATGATATAAGTAATATATTCAAAGAATCTAGTAGAAAAGGTGAACAACATGCAAGATCAGATGATAAATTTCAGCTGAGTAATGAAATGTATTTAAAAATAAAAAGAAATGCTAGTCATATATGACATAGTAACAAAGTTGAAGAATTCCTTTAGTGAACTGATAAATATACTCAACAGAGTCAGGAAAAGAATGAGTAAACTGAGTTCATGTTACAAAAATCACCCAAACTGAAGCACAAAGAGATAAAACAATGGGGCAGGAAGACAAACACCAGAAGGGGATAATCAATCGCTGTTTTCCATTTGTTCAATGTCTTCCTCATTTCAGTTAAAAATACTTTTTTACTTCCCTAGAAACTGTCTCTTTAACTCATGCACTGTTTGGAAGTGTGTGCTTTGATATTCCAAATATTTGGGTATCTGTTTTTAAACAGCTTTACTGCTTGTGGTTTCTAGTTTAATCCTGGTAGTTCTAAGAACATAATTTTTATTATTTCGCTCTTCTTTTAAAAGGTTGTTGTATGGCCCAGAATAGAATCTTACTGATAAATTTCCTGTGTGCACTTAAGAAGAATGTGAAAGCTGTTGCTATTGGATGGAGTGTTCTAGAAATATGGAGACACACAAGTTGATAGTGCATTTCAAGTTATCTATCTTTTTTCTGGTTTTCTCCTATTTGTTTTTTCAATTTCTGAGAAGAATGTAAATGTCCCCAATTATAATTGTGGATTTCTTTATTTAATCTTTCAGGTATGTATTTTTTTCTTTTGGATACTTAGAAGCTATTTTGTTACATGAATATACATTTAACATCGGTGTGTCTTTTTTCAAATTTCTAGGAGGAACATTATACATCTGTGTGATCTTGAGATTGGTTAAAAAAAAAATTTTTTTTTGAGGCACAACACTGAAAGCCCTAGCCACAAAACAAAAGAAATGGTAAGTAGAACTTTATCAGATTTTAAAACCATTTCTTTTTGAAAGCCACTTCTAAGAAAGTTTTTTAAAAGTCACAGAGTAAAATATTTGCAAAACATATATCTGATAAATACTTGTATCTAAATATACAATGGGTGGTCAAAATTAAACAATAAGAAAACACTACTGAATTTTTAAAAATAGGCAAAAGATGTGAACACACACTTTGAAGAAAAAATAAAAAGAGCAAAACCTGCATCAGTATTGTTGGATAAATGCAAAATTAAGACACAATGAATTATCTACCTACTAAAATGAAACTAGCTGGGTATTGTGGGGCTTGCCTGTAATCCCAGAGCCTCCAGAAGTGGAGTTAGAAGATCATGAATTCAAAGCCAGCCTCATCACCTTAGTGAGGGAGGTCCTAAGCATCTTAGTGAGAAGGTGACTCTAAATGAAATACAAACTAGGGCTGGGATTGACTTATTTCACTTAGCGTGGTATTCTCCAACTCCATCCATTTACCTGCAAATGTCATACTTTTATTCTTCTTTAAGACTGATAATATTCCATTGTGTGTATATACCACAGTTTCTTTATCCATTTGTCTACTGAAGGGCAGAGAAACAATAGTTGTACACCATTTGTGCACAATGAATCAAAATTGAATAAAAAAAGGGGGTGTTGAGGCTTGGTGATTATGTGCCTCTGGGTTCAATACAAGAAAGAAAGAAAGAAAGAAAGAAAGAAAGAAAGAAAGAAAGAAAGAAAGAAAGAAAGAAAGAAAGAAAGAAAGAAAGAAAGAAAGAAGGAAAGAAGGAAAGAAGGAAAGAAGGAAGGAAGGAAGGAAGGAAGGGAAGGAAGGAAGGAAAGGAGGAAGACAGAAAGAAAAAAAGAAAAAAAAAAAAAAAGAAAGAAAGAAAGAAAGAAAGAAAGAAAAAAAGAAAGAAAGAAAGAAAGAAAGAAGGAAAGAAGGAAAGAAGGAAGGAAGGAAGGAAGGAAGGAAGGAAGGAAGGAAGGAAAGACAGAAAGAAAGAAAGAAAGAAAGAAAGAAAGAAGGAAGGAAGGAAGGAAGGAAGGAAGGAAGGAAGAAAAGAAGAAGAAGAGGAGGAGGAGGAAGAGGAGGAGGAGGGTGGGGAGAGGAGGGGAGGGGAAGAAACTATACCTAGTATTGGAATAACAATACTTTGTAACCATCAGACTCACAGGTATTTATTTCACTGAATTTAAAACAGTTTTTCCTCTCTAAGAAAGAAGCTGCCCACCCTAATAAAACAATTAATTGCCAAGGACTTGAGATCCCTGTGTATTGCCAACACTATATCAACTCTTTACATGTATCAAATTAGATCCATAGAAATCTTCAGATTCTAAGATATGGCCTTCTTTTATTTTTGCTTTGTTTTAATTTGTTCTAATTAGTTGTACATGTTAGTAGAATGCATTTGTGCATTTTGATAGATTGTAAATAGAGTGTAATTTCTCATTTTTCTGATTGTACAAATTGTAGGATCACATGGGTCATGTAGTCATACATGTACATGAGGTAATAATGTCTGTTTCACTCTACTATCCTTCCTACCACCATACCCCTTCCCCTATCTTCACTCCCCTCTACCTAATATAAAGTAACTCTATTCTTCCCTACCCACCCTGCCTTATTGTGAATCAGCATCCACATATCAGAGGGGTAGGTCACTGTTGAAGGGTTGGATAGCAAGAGTTGGAGAAGGAATCTCTTCAGTGACAAAACTTCAGATTTTGAATCCTAATAATGCCAGCTATTACTGTGTACTCCAGAGGGAAATGAGAAGTGTCTGGATCCAGATGTTTACTCTCAGATGCTCTGAAATGGTTTGGTTGGAACAAGAGACCAAACATTAAAAGAGGTTGCCTTAACTACTCATGGGGGGAAAGATTTAGTTTATCAGTCTCTTTTATTTTCTTGTACCATAACAACTCTATCTGAAATCTGTTCACTGACCCCTGTTATCTGGGTAAATGCAAGATTAATAGCACATGCTAATTTTTAATTAAAAATTTCTTGTCAAATTTACAAAAAAGCATTCTTTCCCATGAAAATCTATATGTAAGTATATATGGCAACTTTATTCATAATCTTCCCAAACAGGAACAACATGGATGTCTTTTAACAAAAGAAAGGATATACAAATTGTGATATACCCATATACAGTTTCTATTTTCCTACTTAGAAGTAAAAAGGAGTGAATCGTTGATCTATATGACAAAAATAGATTAATGTGGTTTTCAAAGTGAAAGAAACCAAAGGAAAAGGCCATGTACTGTATGACTTCATTCACAGGATGTTATCAAAAAGGCAAATCAACAGAGATAGGAATCAGATCAATGGTAGTCCAGGGGCTGAGGGTTGGAGGGGTTGTGTACACAGGGGCACCATAGGGAAATCTGGGGGACCTCAGAACCATCTTGTATGATACTTTGGGGGTAACACACAACTTTATACCTTTGTCAAAACCCATGGAAATACATGCCACAGTAAGCCCACCTGAAGTCCCAGCAGCTCAGGAGGCTGAGGCAGAAGAATCAAAAGTTCAAAACCAGCCTCAGCAACTTAGTGAGGTCCTAAGCTACTCAGTGAGACCCTGTCTCAAAATTAAAAAATAGAAAGTTCTGACTCAGTGGCTAAGTGCCTCTAGGTCCAAACTGTGTGAAGACTATTTGGGAACTCTCTGTGCAATTTTGTATCAGATATTAAAAGATTAAAAGCCCACTGGGGGCATCACTATCACTTAATATAACAAATAACACCTTAGCAGTCAAAGAGAAAAATATAATCTCATTGCAGAGGTAAATTCCCAGAATTTAATATATATGTATATATAAAATATATAGGTATATATATATATACACACATACATTTTATTATATATATAATTTACTATATATAGAGATATCACTGCAAAGAACAAAAATACATATATTATATATAAATAAAAATATATAAATATATATAAATTTAAAATATATATATAAATATATATATATATATAAATATATATATTTTTTCTTTACAATGCTAGGAATTGAACCCAGGGTCTCATACTTGCTAGGCAAACACTCTCTCTACCACTGAACTATACCTCCAGCCCTAAATGTAATTTTTTTAAAAAAGGTTTTAGCAATTCATTAAAACTCCAAAAGTACCATCTTACATTTCTTTCCCTGACACATTTTAAACAATTAAATTAAAGGTTTCTAAGAGGGACTTCATACAGGTCTCTGAATAAACAAGTTAGCAAATTCTCAAATTCAGCTCCTCCTCCCCTTGGTGCCAGGGCCGCCTTCTAATTGCACAATTCTAGTTATGATGATTTCATCATCTCAGCATCCCAGTCACAAAGTGCCAATCTGAAGATTCATCTTGACACTTCTCCCCACCCCACATACATCAACTAAGTCACTGGCCATACCACTTCTATCCCCTTTTTATTTGCTACTTGTTATCACCCCTGTAAAGGGTCCCTGACTTCTTATATGTGTGATGGGTATGACTTTGAAAGCCCCTTTGGTAAAAATCACTGCCAGATCAATATTGTGTAGCACTTTGATCATGGCACAATCATGCTCCAAACTTTCCATGATTCACCGTGTGCTACTGAATAAATTGCAATGTCTTCGAGGTATTTAATGTCTTCAAGAATTTACCCCAACAGGCAAGCTGAATTGTTCTTTACTTCTCTAGGATAGAATTGATTTTTACAGCTTTTATACCATTGCTATTGCTGTTTTCTCTGTTGGAATATGCTTTTCTTGTCTCTTCATAGAAATTCAACCACTTTAATTCACATTCCATAATATTCATGTAGATTTGCCTGATTGCCAGGAACTGGATGAAACTCCTGTCCCCTTCAAAACTCCATGCTACTTGTATAAACCTCTTTTACAGATTTCATCACATTTTTACCTTATATTATGATTATTTGCTAGTGGGTTTATTGCTTCTTATTGTAAGCAAGATGAATACTTTTTTCTTTATATTCCTTACTAGTCTGAGACAAGTATCTGACACAAAGCCATGAAAAACAAATGTTTGTTGAATGAATAAATAAGTGAAATGTCAAAGGATGAGTGTGTGAAAGTTGGTAAGTTGTGACAGGGAAGGAGGTGAAGTTTGAACTGAAGTTTTATTTGAAAACAAAGTTGTTCCTTCTCTTCTATAAAGAAGGCTGTTGAAGCAGATGATCAGCTTATTGGAGAATAATGCCAATGATTATTCATGCAATCTGCTGGCTATTGGACCAGCTCTTTTAGTCATATGCCCATCAACAATGGCATAGTGCCTGTGGCTCAGGAGACTGAGGCAGGAGGATCATGAGTTCAAAGCCAGCCTCAGCAATAGCGAGGCACTAAGCAACTCAGCAAGACCCTGTCTCTAAATTAAAAAATACAAAATAGGGCTGGGGATGGGGCTCAGTGGTTGAGTGCCCCTGAGTTCAATCCTTGGTACCCAAATAACAAACAAACAAACAACAACAAAAGAAAAAAACAAATAACGGTATGCTTTTTTTTGAGGAACTTTCAAAACAACAGAAAAGGCTGCCAGCTCAACTTCCACAAGGACTACAAATTTATGCCATCACTCTGGAAAGTATTATGGAGATTCCTCAGAAAACTTGGGATGAAACCACCATTTGATCCAGTTATCCCACTCCTTGGCATATACCTAAAGGACTTAAAATCAGCATACTATAGTGTTGTGGTCACATGAACGCTTACAGCAGCTCAATTCACAATAGTTACGCTATAGAACCTAGGTGCCCTTCAACAGATGAATAGATAAAGAAAATGTGGTATATATACACAATGGAATATTACTCAGCCATAAAGAAGAATGAAATTATGGCATTTGCTGGTAAATGAATGGAACTGGAGACTATCATGCTAAGGGAAATAAGTCAATCCCCAAAACCAAAGGCAGAATGTTCTCTCTGATATGTGGACGCTGACTCACAATAGACAGGGAAGTGGGGAGTGGAGGAAAGGGACCGGGAATGGGAATGAGGAAGACAGTAGAATGAATTGAACATAACTTTCTATTGTTCATATATGAATACATGACCAGTATAATTCCACATCATGTATGACCACAAAAATGGGAAGTTACACTCCACATATGTATAATATGTCAAAATACACTCTACTGTCATGTATAACTAAAAAGAAGAAATTAAAAATTAAAAAACAGGATCTTCCACCAGCTTCTATGTGCTAAAAATAAAAGCATTATAAAGACATCTCTTTTACCTAAAAGGAACTAGACTGAACAGAAAAACACAGGGGAATTTACCTCAGATAACAGCAGTCTCAGTAAAATGTACCTGCTGACCCATACAAAATTACAACATCTCATGGATAGACATTAAAGATACACACCAAATTAGATTTCCATACTCCAAATGATGCTCTTCTTTATTAAACATGACTGAAATCAAGAACCTATGAGTGGCAGGGATTTTCTTCGACAGCCATAAGTAAGGGATATTTTATGGCTGAAACAACTTTTAAATATCACAATGAGTGTTCTAAACAAAGCATTTAAAAAAATAACCTTTCTGGTCACTCTTTTTTGAAAGTGAAATATTTTGTGTATTTTCATAAAATATTATTTTTAATGACTTGACAATTTTTTACTTATGTGGATAGATCTTGCCTAAAATCATTCACAAGAAAAATAACCTTGGCTGTGTCTGCTAATTTCTTCATGGAGCATGTCAACGGTCCTAACCAGACTAACCTCATTCATGTGGTGGACAAAGTTAGGAAGAATCTAGTATTACCATTAATACCAATAATCTACTTAAATGTCACTAAATTTAGCTTTCAAAATGCTGAATGTAACATATCCACACACACCTCTTACTACTTTCATTTCTTTCTTACATAAAACACAGATGAATTGTTAAAAACTCAACATATGTGGATATAGAGATTCGAAGGAGAGAAATGCTTAAAGTATTCAAAAATTATCTGATTTCACTGAGGCACACTCCTTTTTAATAGCTCTGTACACATGAGCAAGAACTTACTTCTATTCCTGGATTGCAATATTTTATGTGGCAGCCCAGATCTTCAAATGGTTATCTGTTTTGTAGCTTCTTCCAAACTCACCTCACTTTAAAATCACTGAGTTCTACATAAGCAACCTCAATGAATTATGTTTCACTGATAAATCTAGAATACACATGTTCACACACTTTTTGGACTGATTTACATTAAATGAATAACAATCTTTAAAGCCTCAATTCTAAATACTGCTGAGTCCTTGCTTTAAGAAAAATCATAATTAAAAAAGGGAAAGGGTTTTTAAAGGAAGTCTCTGGTGAATCCTTTTGCCAAGCGAGTAATCACATTCTAACTTATCTGTTTAGTAAGTTGGGAAACAAGATCCTCCTTTCTGTATCTCTGGTAGAGGAGCTGAGAAAGAGGGCAAAGAGCATCTTGTGGATGGCCCAAGAGGAAAGGGTGAGATGAGAGGAGAGAGAGCAGTCTGGGTTCTTTCCCTGGAAAGTTAAATGTCAGCAGGGTTAGGCCTTGCCAATATAAATACAATCACAATGATGGTATAAAAAGACATGTATTTTCACCTCTATTGACTTTTCACGTTCATGGGATAATTATTGTAACATTTTCTTAAAGGGCAAAAAGCTTTTGATGATGAATACATCTCATTACATGGAATTTTACGTGTAATCCTTACATGAATCTCATTGTAATTCAATGGATGAATTACGTGTTAATGCTAGCATAACAAGCCTTTAACCTATTTGACTTAATTACAGGCATATCATCAGATTTACTGGGAAAAGGTTTCTTCCCTTGTTCTAAAAAAATCTTTTCACTTTTTTAACCCTTTACTTAAACCTTTGGAAGACAGTATCAGTTCCCATTTCAATCTCTTACTGCCACTTCTATAGACTTCACTTAGGGGACTACAGGGAACAGACTCTAGAGCACATCATTCTATCTGTTGAGGGCTCCAGTATCTCTGGTGAAATGGAACACATTTGCACTGGGAATTGGAAATCTAGCTCTAATGCTCACGGACAGGACAGCCTCAGAGAGTCAATCACCCATCAGGAACCTCTGCTGGATGGAGGTGACATACCCCACTGCCTATTCACAGGGCTTTGCTGGAGACTGAATAATAGAACATCAGTAATAATAGGACAGTGCTGAGTAAGTAATACAAAGAGAACTCTGGGATGGTGCTGTGGAAACAGTACAGTAGGATGCAACTAGAAAGAGCAGATGTTGAAAAAGAAGAGGAAGTTGGAATGGAAGGAAAGCAGAAGGGAACAGAAAGAAGGAGGCAAGAAAAGAAAACAAAGAAGAGGAGAAAGAGATCAATGAGGGGACCTCACATCTTACCTTAGGGTTTACATTTAGATGTGTTATTAGTGTAGGTTACATTCAGGAGAACTTCTCTGGGGTTCACTTAGACATGCCAGTGTTATAGGTTGAATCACGTCTTCCCAATATTCATATACTGGAGCCCTAACCCCTAGTACCTCATTACATGGGAATGGAGTCATTAATGATATAATTAGTTAAGAGAAGATACATATTGAGTGGATTAAGACACTAATAAAGTCTTACTGGTGTTCTTATAAAAGGGGTAAATTTGGACATGGACACACAGAGATAATGTCTTAGTCACATCACGTTGGCTGAAGCAAGTAACATGGGCTGAAGCAACTCACATGACTGAGCCCCTTGCTAAGGACAGGAAAGTACACACCACCAGCACAAGTCCATGAATGCATAATTTTTTTTCATAGCTAATGAAAATTTGGGTTTAGCAATTTGATCTACTACAGACACTAAAATCAATTACTTCAACAACAACTTTGGAGGAAAAATGTAAGGACCAAAGATGCAAAGTCTCCAGAGGGCCTCGAGAGGAAGAGAGGTTTCTGAATGTGCAGTCTGAAGTTTCAGATGACATATCGATGGTGATGGTGATGGTTCTGGTTCAGAATCCACTCTTGTGACCCAAGCTCTTTTGGTGGTACCCCAAGTCTAAGGTAACTTTAAAACCACTGATGCATTTTGAAGGATCTGCCTGTGATTATTCTGGGTCCTCAGGCAACAGACTTGCAGACCCCTAGAACTATAGCCATTTCGTCAGTGACACTGACATGTTTAGAGGACTTGGGCATTGGTCAGATAAGAGTCCTCAAGATCACCAAAGGTATGGGGGGTGTGATTTAGTTGGTCTTTCATTCAGTTTTCCTTCTATAAAAATTTATTTACATGAACCTTAAGGAATCCTACGGGAATAATATTGAATAAGTAAGACCATAGCTCAAGCCTCATGTATAACTTGTAGAAAGTGAGATGTAGCCAAGAAATTATGATTCACTGCAGTTTCTTACTTAGATGTAATCCTATAAATGAGAAAACTAAGTGGGTCATTCTAGACAGTCATATTAGCAAAGTCACTAAGGAAATGCATTCCAAGCATGATACATTGACGATTATTCTGCATCTGTCTTCAAGTCAATTGAAGTCAGACCATGGGTCTGGCCATATGGGCATCAATTGCTGCTGATATGGCTATTACCCAATGCTCCTAGGCTGCCTGGATGTTCATCATTCAAAGTGTGAAAGAAGAAGTTCTTTCACAGATGCAAAACTTGCTTTTTACTTGCACATCTTTTGTCGTCTGTGATAAGTCAAGGCTGTTTCCCAGGCATGAGATAAATGGTAGAAAAGAGAGGCCAAACCAAAATAAACAGACCATATTGCAGAACACTCAGGATGCAGCAGCAGAGTGCTTGCTGGCTGGAAGCGTATGCAGCATGAGGTGCTAACACTCATTAGCCAAGAATCCACAGTGCAGTCTGCCTCCCTGGTTCTCATTGGCTGAAAGCAAACAATAGCAGCACTCAGAGCACAGAGATGTACACACATACTGGAATGGATAGTCACCTATTCATTTCTAGATCTACAAATTAGAAATCATTTCAAAGGCTAACCAGCATTTGCACTTGAAAGCACTTTGGTAAATATGCAATAAATGTACTTACAAAAATAGGGAAAGAGTGAACTATCCATGGAACACATAACTGGGATACATAGCTCAGAAAATGCTGCAAACAACCGCTGAGACTTGAAGGATAACCAGGAAACAATCAGAAGAGGAATTGTTAGGATGAGGTGTATATGGAGGAAGGAAGTCGCAGTTTCCTGACACATTATAATTTGTGCCTTGCCATAAAGTCGGGACCCCATAGATTTTTGTTAAATGAAAGAATAAGATAGCATAGTTCAACAGAGTGTAAACCAGCAGAAGATATGAGAGGGAGAGGGAAGTGGAGGTGTGACATAACAGGGTTGAGTTTTAGAGGTGACCCCGGCTACTATGTAGACAGGTGTGAAGCAGAGAAACCAGATCATAGACTGTTGCAGCAAGTCTTTGGCCTTGGAAAGGCAGAAGAGGACTTGACTACTGGTTGGGTGTGGGGTGGGGGTAGGTCAGAGGAAAGGGCTAAGGAAGCACTGGCAACCGAAATCTCATCTAATCCTGGAGGCATAAATCAGAGATTCCAAACCTCATTAGAAGTATATAGGAAAGGAAGGGAAGAAAGAACAAAGTTCATCATGTCAGAAAATTCTTCCCAAAAGAAATTTTCCTAGCTGAGTCCTGAAGGAATTCAGGTGAAAGGTAAGAAGTGGCAGGGCACTTGTTCCTCATGCACCTGCAGGGCAGCTGGGGCAACGCTGCATAAGGATTTGGTAGCTGTGTGTCTACCTTCCAGTGCTCATTCTGGGGCCTGGGCTGAAGGGACGGGCAGCCTTCATCTGGAAGAAGCTCCCCTGTGGCAGTGATATGGAAGTGCAAAGGGCAAATGTGTGCTTGAACCTGTACACCATCACATGCATCCATCCCATTGACCAAAGCAATTCGCATGACTAAAGCCAAAATCAAGAGGCCAAGAAGTAAGGAGCTATGTTCTGCCTCTAGTGGAAGGGCGCTGCCAATATGATATTGCAAAAGGCAATCTTAGATACAGGGGCAGAGACAAGGGGTAGGGAAGAATGGGCTCAATAATTCCATCTATTACAAGGAGCATCCAGAGAGAACATGAATGAACAAAGAATATATAAAGGAATAAACTGGAAATCAGTTTGGCTCAGCTTTAGAGCACAATGGAAGGAAGAAAAAGAGTGAGAAATCGGGATGAAGAAATTTCATTTTTTTCCGGATTTCCACAATGCATGAAAAGAAAATATTATAAATTCAAATAAGAATGGCATACTCCAGGAACAAAAAAGGGGGAAAATGGCTCCTACTGGGTCTTGGATAGTTACTGGAGAGACTCAGCAGACAGAGAGAGCAGCATAGGCCAAGACCATGGGAATGCAAGCCCTTAGCAAAGCTGGCGCTCATTGACTGAAGGTGTATTTTCCTTGTGGTCCTATAGTGCGTATTCTGACAGGGTTTGTACTTGAACCAAGTAGCCAGGCTCTTCAGTGATACAGTAGATACTGAGAAAGGACACTGAGATTCTACATCTTAAAATAACCCATCAACATGTCTAGAGAGCCAACAGAGTGCAGGGCATGTTGCACTAAAACAGAGGAGAGGACAGAAGAGAGTAGCTTTGCTGCTGTGCTGAGCACAGCCCATCCCATGGCAGGTGCTCCAGCGGGATTAAATTGTTTGCTCTCCTATCAGCAAGCTGGTTAATCCCCCAAAACCCTTGCCAGGAATATGCACACAGTAAACACTCTGTTCTGTGAGAATTGTCCCAATAAAAGCTAAAAAAGAGTGCCTACTTCCTTGCAGATCTGAACCCCTCTCTTGGTTCCCCTTCTTGGCATTTTCCAGAAGAGATAATTGGTCTTCAAAAATGATGTTGCATTTCACAGACTTAATAACTCCTCCCCTTTCATCATCCAAGTACAAGTATATATTACATGTACATATGATTGAGTGAGGCCAACACACTCTAGAGAGTTGCTTAAGGTCACATGGAGTGAGTGGCTCATTGTGGATTAGAAAAGCCTCATGCCCTGTCTGGTCCCCAATCCTTTTTATCTAACCTTGGAACAAGTTGCCATATGAACAAAACATAAAAAGCATTAACCTCTGATAAGTTACATTTATTTTCTGGTGCATTTGGCATTTATTTGAGTTGTTTCAATTTGTGTAGCTCAGGATAGAGTTCTGCACACTGTCCTCTGCTTTCTGGGTCTTTTATTTCTGTTGGCATTTCCCTTACTCCTTAGTTAAAGTTACTGTTTTCCATTTCAATAAAAGTTGTCTTGAAATCTGTCCTTTGCTCCAGTGTCACGGCGATGTAAAATTTAGCAGGATTGTTTCCACCCCATGCTGAGACAGCAAGTCATTTCAGCAGTAGCCCTTTTTGATCAACTGATTTGAATGTTTCCTCAGAGAACAAAATTATTTTAACAGTGATTTCCCATATTTTCTCTGGCCATTTGTCTCTCTGGTGAAAGTCTCTGGCCTTCCAATTTGCCCTAATATTTTTCCCCACTCACAATGTAGTTGGTGTGCATTTAATCTTTGGTGTATTACACATCTGCACATGCCAGCAGCTAATTTTCTTTAAAATCAGAGCTGTTGACTTGAGTGTGGCAGACCCACAGGCTGAATGCAGTGGTTCCAGAGCCATCCTGAAGCCACTTTCTGAAAACAGCAGAATCAAACCCCAGAAAATACAGGGCTTCTCTTGATATACTCTAAGTAGCCCACATACGTCTGCTTTGTACCAACTGCCAAGCATATGCAGTGAGAGTCATGATGGCCTGGGTACAAATGAGCATAAAGATGAACTCAATTCCTTCTGACATGCCATTTTTTTTTTTTTGAAAGGCTGAAATGCACTTAAGAAATATAAATAATCCCATATTTCCAAAGGTTACTGATTAAGTGATCATGTCAAGCTGGACAAACAGCATCACATCAATTTCTAATAATGAGGCCTAATCATAAAATAGCTGGACTTCTAAACTGAAAAGAAAATCACTACATATAATTATGATGACATGGTCATTGATGAGCTTCATGACTGCCCACACCAAAGGACATTCTTGCCTGCTGTGCCAGTAGGCTTAGCACTAGAACGAGGTGGTCATCTTGGACACAAAATTTAAGGGTTTGCCAGAGACTCAGTAGTCAAGATAAATGCTTTAAGACAATATTTAAAAATTAAAATCAGTACTAAAATATTCATGATAACCAAAATACCAAAGTCAATCAATCAGAGTGATTGGATTTTAGTCACTGACCTACAAGAGAGGTATAATTTCTCAAGAAAAGCAGAAAAGAAAGGGAACTCAGTTTGAAACATATCATTATTAGGGCAACATTTTATATGTTCCAGAGAGCTAGACAGACAGACTGAAAAGTCTGTCCTATTTAGGGCTTTGTTTTACCTACCTTAAATTAAAGGAGACTGAAAAATTGAGGAAGAATTGAAATAAAGGAGAAGGAAGACGACAATGGCTCCAGGTGTCACTGTGTCACTGACAATGCTGTGCTCCATCGAGTGCAGGCCCCTACTTCGGAGAGGAGTTGGCATTCTCTGGCTTCATCATGCTCTGCCATCAGCCTTACTCCTTGGGCACTGTTGTGATATCCTTGCCACAGCTCAGTGCTCACGGAGAGCCTGGTTTTCCAGGCCAAGCGGATGTGGGAGGTGCCAACAATAGCTCAGGTAATTAGGCAAAAATGTCTAGCCATAATTATCCTGCAAAGCATCCTATGGTTTATATTAGCCATTAAAATTGTAGCTAGAGGGTTAGTATTGTAACACAGGGGTAAAGTATTTGCCTAACATGCATGAGACCCTGGGTTCAATCCCCAGCACTGGAAAAAAAAAATTGTAACAAGAACCAGTGGAGAAAGAACATTAGCTGGTGAAGGGCAGGGGTTATATTGTGTGCTATGTAGTATGCCATCCATGAATCCTTGGAATGGGGAAGTGCACACGCTGAAGCGCTGCTTGCAGAGAAGAGTCCCTGGGTGGAGGACAAGCACATGAGATTAGGTGAGGCCACCTTTGGTGTGCTGATTGATATTTTATTAATTTTCACTGCTGAGATCTTCAGATCTTTTTGTCATTAGTCTATTTTATTGAGCTGTGCCTTCCTGCAAATGAAAGGCAATTTTTTTTTAAACTAAACTTTGTATCATGTAATAAAAGTTGTTCATTATCATGAACATGTTTATGGGGAAGGGAGTGCTGAAGTTACCCCGTGCATTTCCCAAACTGAAGTAAGCCAAAGGGAAAATGTTTATTTTAGAAAGGGAAACACTGAACAAACAATCAGAGCAGAGGACAAGGTCCACAATGCCAGTTTGCCCACTGAGAAGATTCACAATAACCCATTCACTCACTTATTCCATAAGCATCTAATGGGTGCCTGCAGTGTATCCAGGACTGAAGTAGATTCTGAGCAGAACAAATTCAGCCCCTGCTCTCATGGATCACACAGTTCTATGAAAAGGACATTCTTAAAAAGAATCATTCCCTAAATAAACACAGAAGGAAACATTTAAAGTTCATGGAAATACCCTGAAACAGTGAGCTTTACCTTCAGCTGGATGGATAATTTATAGCTCATTGGTGAAAGGGTGCCTGTATGAGAATAGGGGAGCATTTCAGAAACTGCCTATGATAATAATGGCACATTTTTAAAAAATTAATGAATCAGAAAATTAGCAGGGGAGGTGGGTGGACATGGGTTTAATATAAAAGCTATAGCACACAGGGAAGTGAGAAGAGGTATGGAAGGAAAGTCTAAGAACTGGTCACCAGTGAACTCAATCTGGATCCCTGGAGTGTCAATGAGGTGACAAGCCTGCAAGGAAATCTACAAAGCCCACCTCAACCACACAGTGAGAATTTCCAGAAAGATCTGTAAAGCTGCTGGGTATATGACAAAGCTCCATGTCTGAACCCCATGGCTACCTGAGAATAACATCTTCCCCTTCACATTTGCCTTTCAAATCTCATAATGTGTCCTTTCCAGCCCAGGACCACAAAGGGAAGGGTCTTCTGGAAACCCCTGTTCCCAGCCTGAGGTAGAGGATCAACAGTAGTAACCAAGGCAGGTTCAGACCTTTTGCAGCTTGTTATCCAGCTTAGAGTGTGAATTTTTATCCTAAAATCAACAGGAAGACATTGCAGAAAACAATATAATTAGAAGTTCAGGTTCACCATTTAACTCTGGTCATGCTACAGAGCACAGATTGGAAGGAAGCCAGGGAGAAGCAGAAATTCAGGTTAGAAGACTGTTGCAAAGCAAGAGACAATAATTTGGACTATGATAGAGACCGAAAGAAGTAAAAAGATTAAGATGTAAAATAGGACTTTATCATAAAGGAGATATGGGTGGTGAAGATGAGAGAGGATGCCATTGCCAGGCAACAGCCTCAGATTTGGAGACAATCAGACTTGCAAGGGCTTCAGGTCGACTGGTCTAACTCCCTCCCTAAGTCTGACTGATCACTGCTTTACTCAATGCCACAATGATTAGGTGAAAGGTCATATGTGCACACTTCAACAATTAGTTTCAGTCCACATAATTTCCATGTCTTCTAATGCAAATGTTACTGTACCAATATGAATTCAGGGAGTACCATGCAAACATTTTTCTCTTACCACCAACAGGTCATTGTGAGAGCAACAAAACAGACGAGGATGTGAAAAAAGTCCAGCACTCAGTGAAGACAGACCCTCTTCTGAAGCTGTGTCTGAATCAGTCATCAGAGGATCAAGTTTACAGATGGGTGAGAGTGGAGCTTAAAGTGGATTTGAAGGTGAGGGGAAGAAATTCTATCTCTACATGGATAAAGAGATAATGCAGGCACCAAGGCCAAGGTTCCTGGCCATCTACTTTTATCTGTCTGGGGAACTCCGTGGATTGGCAGGAGCTGCCTCACTTTGAGAGACGTGCTAATAGACTTCAATTATGTGTTTATATTTGATGCCATTTGCTTAGAAAAACATCAACTTGTTAACATTCAGCAATGTAGCTATTGTAAATAAGAAACTGAGGACACAAGGGTACTTCTAAGTAAACTTGATGGTAGGCTTTCAAGTTTGTGAAACCTTATCAAATTAGTAAGAAGCTAATTTCTCTCTGAAATCTTGAACTTGAGGTCTTGTGAATCATATATGAGAAGGTAAGACCTACTGGCAAAGTGCAATGTGGCAGCCTGGTATGCTCACAGTGAGTAGTGATGTAGACAAGAAACCAAGAAAGGAGGCTACAGACTTTTTCTGTGTTTAAGTGTAAAGTCAAGTAGGCACCAAAGAAAAGAAAAATATGCATGGGTTCCCCTGATATAAGAGGAAAATAAGAGGGAATGAATGACTCTTAACATTCAGATAAAATAATATCCTCAGTTGTCCTAAGGAAAGAACAAAGACCTAGTTTAAAACTTTCTCCAGGCAATATTTTATTACCTAGTGCAGTATCATGGAACCCAATAGCCCTGAAATTGCCAAACCTCAACAACATTCCCCACAATACTTCAGATTTCTCCATTGGTGCATTTTCTTCTAGAGAAATTTATTTTAATTTTACTTGTTTATAGAAATAGTATTCAAGAAACATTTTATGAAAACTTCATTATAAAGTCTATAACTGTGTTTTACTGTACATCTTACAAGCATAGCACAGGAGATTCATGCTTATTCTTATGAAAAGGTCTGAATGATCAACCTTCTCCAAAATATCTCAGGAGAACCATAAAACCATTATTTCAGTTTTAGAATAAACATGTAATGATATGCAGTTACAAAAATTGATTCTTCATCATCGTTATTCAGAAATGCTATGCTTCTCTCTTCTTCATAGCTCCTTAATATATAGTTGTCAACCAATGAAGCATGAAGCATTCAATCAAATTACTTTCAAGTATAAAAAGGTGTATTTTGAAAAAAAATTTATTTCCTTTACCAAAAGCAAATTTTCAAAAAATTGTGGTGTGTTATTTAAACTCAGAAGGACCAATCCTGAATATTTCAGAAAAAGATTAGTGGCAGTCTCAAAGAGCAATTTTCAGTTCACGAATGACACAAAACCATTTTAGAGGGACCCGTTTGCATCCCGAGTGGGATCCTGATGGTTTCTATCATGTAGAATGGTAATGTATTAATGCCCCAGAGTGGTCTAAGATTATTAACCCCCATCAACCTCTAATAACATCCCCAGGTCACACTCCCATTGCATTTCTAATGTGGTAAAGTATGAAAAACAGCATAATGGTAGCAGCCTCCTAAGTTTCTGTAAAGATTAAATGAGATAATGCATGTAAAGCACTTAACACAATGCCTAATATAAAGTGAATGCTCAATAAACAATTGCTATTATTACAATCTAACCTTCCTGCCAAACAGAGATATTCCATTAGCTGGAACATGAGTACAATTTTCCTACTGGGGGTTGAGGTGATTTCAATAATTTATCTCCCTTGTCATCTTCATCTAATGACAATAAAGGAGAGTCAACTCCAGAGCAGCTAGTACCCTTTGTGGGTGAATTTCAGGGGGACGTAAGTCATACACATGTCCCAAAGCTAAAAGAATTTGGTAAAATGCCTCCAGGTTTTAAAACTTCAAATAAGTACTTTAAAGTCCACAATGATCTGTGTTGCCTGTGTGCGTTGGGCACAGAATCAAAAGATGGGGTTTCTATTCTTAATTTACATAGCAACTCATATGGGACCATGAGACTTAACGGCATACTTCTTGATGTGCTTTAATCTGTAAAATCAGAATATTAATAATATCTTATGAACAAACTTTCACAGAGGGCTACAGGCTGGGAATCCAGATAAACTGCAGTCCTTTTATCTCGCCTCTTTTCCCCTCCTCCTATTCTATAATTTTAGCATGCCTCCATCACCACTACAATTGAGTGGCCAAATTGAGTAATGCTTTCGGCAACCAATAACAAAAACAAAAACAAACAAATAAACACATACACACACACTCACTCAAGATAAAACAAGTGGTTTAAGTTGGCTGAAGCACTGGCTTGTTTATATAGCAGAAAAAGCCTGAAGTGGGTGGCCTCAGGACTGTTTTGATCAGGGCTCTAGTTTCATATCTGCACAAAAGACACTGTGTCTCTTGGCCATTCCCATGGTCAGCTTTGTCCTCAGGCTGGTTTCCCCCATGCACAAAATGGCCTCACCAAGTCCAAGCGTCACATCCACATTTTTTTTTTTTTTTTTTTTTTCCTTCAGGAAAGAGAACTTTGCTTTTCTTTCCATCAAATGTAAGGCTGGAACTTCACTTTGACTGGGCAGCCTTGTGTCCTACCCTTATCCCAGAAGCCAGTCCATGAGGTAAGGAGGTGAAATGCTGATATACTCAGGAGATGCAGGACAAGTGACCCCAGCCTGCATGAGGACACTACACAGGGAGGAAGGGATGGATGTGGAGGCAACAAAAAGTCTTGTTAGATGCTGCCACAGAGACTAGGAAATAACACCAAGGGAATAAAGAAGAGTCTTTTGTAACTCGCTCTGTTACAGTTACCACCTCTGAGAGTCCCAGACTGCCAGAGAACAATCTGAGAAATCTGTTTTTTTTTTTTTGTTTTGTTTTGTTTTTGCTAAAAACTTGACCAGGTTTTAGCAAAGAAACTTTTAGCAGAGAAAGAAATAGTGAGTGTCCTGGGAACAAGATTGTGTGCTACTTTTCCTCTTCACTTGAGATTAATTCTTTTTCATAAAACTGTTTGGTCCTTCCTACAAATAAGCCTTCAATAAATTCCTCCTGGACGTTGTGTATGTGGCTTAAATTGGTGTCTAGTACTGTAGCATATTTACAAGAACTCTTAATATGGAAATTAATAATTGTATAAGAACTAATTGAGATTCAGAGTTACCAGAGCGAAGGCAATGAATGAGTAAGAAAACACAAGTAGAAATAATATGGATTCCTTCCTGGATGGATCTCAGTGCACAGGGCCATGGGGCCATATGTCTTTTTATTTTTTATTTTTTTATTTTTTAATGTGTTGTAGGAACTGCTGTAAGGATGTTGTACTGCACTTTGTCTGACCCTCATTTTTTAGAAACAACTCAGACCTTCAGGTCCTGGAATTTTTCTCAAGAGTTTTCAAACTTGATTTAGAATTTGAATGAAATGTTTTAACACATTTAAATCATTTTCAAAAGAATTATTTTCCTTTGTGGAGTTTAACTGAAGAGGTAATGAGCACACTTCCTCTCCATGTATTTTATGTGTCAGAAATACCATCTTGCTATTCATCTTCAGAGGAATAGATGCAGATCACCTATCACAAGCAAAGACAAACATCAAAATGATAGCATATGGGAAATGGAGAGGGAAGCATATTTTTTTTTTTCAGACTTTCTCAAACCACCCAGGCTATCCATCTACTTAACAGAATTACATGTTTCTCTGTGTGTATTCATAAGTTTAGAGAATTTGGAGTTTTCAATAAAGGTTGTTACCCCTTTTGAGCTCCAGACCCCTTTGGCTCTGTGGTGAAACCCTTAGAACTCATCTAAGAAAAAAAGGATTACAAAGGAAACTTTAAAATACAGATAGTTGTCAAAATAACAAATGTGTGATGTGGTGATGTATGTGCTTCTTTATTAATATATTCAATTGTAAAGTCTGGAAGCAGGTCCACTAACAGCTCTCTTTGTGAGGTAATTATAACTGTGCATGATATTTTGAGGTACCTAAAAAATCATTATGTGGTACGAAAACATCTGTGACATTGATAATGTGGTCACAGATGCTGCTGGCACCACAGTGGCCTGCTGCCTTGACCATGGTGGCACAGCTAAGAGTCACACCCAGGAAGTCCAGCCCCAGAGTCTGCTCTCTCAGCCACATTGCTCTTCTCCTGCAACAAATCTAGAAGTCAATTGAGCTCAGACCCTTCATTTTGCAAGTAAAATAAATAAGATTCAGAGAGCATGGGTGACTTGAATCAGCACCTGCAGTTAGAGAGAGTTTTTGAAAGAAAATTAAAAAAGAAAGATTATCCTGTCTGGTGTTTGGTTTTGTGGCCCTCAAGTACCCAGAACTGGATACAGTTATGACTCAGAATCTAACATTATTACTGGTCCAGGCATGGTCCTCCTTACTTTAATTAATTAAGTCATTTAAATAAAATCATGAATATTCATAAATCCGTCATCCAACACAAGGCCTCCCCATTGATAATAATTCATATCTACCCTCTCTATCCAATTCTTGTCTCCAAAGTAGCCGGAAATTTGTTGCTCATCATTCTTTTAGTACACACACATATGCACACACACTTTTTAAAATCACAGTTTAGGTGCACTTAAATGTTGGTGTTCAGCCTTCATTTAGTTTTATCATAAAATCTATGATCTTTTGGAGCTCCTTTTTCACACTCAGCACACCTTGTTGTGCACACCTGTCACTGAATCATTGGTTAAAAATCCCCAACAGCTGTGTGCAGTTTACAGGGAATAGATATGAATGACCCTAAGGTACATGAAAGCCCGGCCCTTGTCCACTACCTGACACTGCCTCCCATTCCCTCCAGCCACCCCTCGCTCCTCTGAGCAGTGTTTCATTCAGCATAACTCTTCCCAGAACCCTGGGTTGCAACAGTAGGCGGCTGCCAACGGCGCCTTCAGGAAGGCTGGCTTGCTATCTGGAACATGTAAATAAATTGGCACTGGGCATCTCTGTCCTGCTGGAAAGAAAGGGAAGATCCAACTCACAAAGGTATGTTGAGACCAGGGAGATGAGTCCACCTGGGGAAGACAGTCATCAAGTCACAGCTGAATGAGCCCTGGGAAGTAGAAGTAAGGAAGACCCTCATTGCTTCACACTTGAGCCAAGACCAAAAGCCAAGCATGGCTGAGGCCTTGGGGGCAGGAATCAGTGCCATGTTGCTATGGTGATTCTGCCACCAGCCCAAAGTTTTCTTCTCTCTTTCTAGCAAAGCTTGTCCTCCAAGATGGGAGGGGGTGAGAGTGATGGGGGAGGAAAAGATAAGAGTTGTTGAAGCCAAGACCAGAAGAATTCTACAGAGGGAAGACCACAAGATGAAAATTCCCTTCTGCTGTGTGTGTGTGTGTGTGTGTGTGTGTGTGTGTGTGTGTGTGTGTGTGCTTACTTGGGCACACATGCATAAGTGTGTGCATATGCCCACATTCAGGATGGAAGGCTAAAGAGCAAATTTCCTCTGCTATGTGCCCATCATGAGAGTATAGTTTTCACTAAATTCATTCTAACCCTCAGTCTCTTTCCAAAAGATGAGAATTAACTCAGGTGGCTCTAGGTTGCAGAATTTCATTTTTATTGGACTGAACAGATCTTATGTCAGTACTCCCCTCCACAACAGAACATGCACACACACACACACACACACACACACACACACACACAAACAATATACACCCCTTCTGCCATCATTTCTGAACAAACAACAGATTGCATTGCTGCTGTTCAAAATATTATGCCAGAAAAACAAGGGATAAATTTTTTAAAAAATACTTCTTCATCAAGATTCAAACCAAATGTATGAGCTACCAAGTGATATACAGCACAATTATGAGCATTTCGTGAATGTTCCTTGAAACCCATGCCTGCAAAGATTCAGGGGAATTGTTATCCAGCCCTACTCTCTGGGGAAGGGCCATATGTGAAAGTGAGTCAGATCCACCATCTGCACATCACATCCCCAAATACTCAGCATGCTTTGTACTTGAGGTCACTCAGTCCCCATTTTACACATGGACAACCAGAGAGGAAGAGAGGTGTTGTAGTGGCTTTTGCCACTGCTTCTCTCTGAAACTGCAGATATACATGGACTCCATTTTATTCATTGAAATGACCCCAAAAGAAAAAAAGAGCCAAAACTTTTTATGTATTGCAGGTACATAGTATGATCAATTTTCATCAGGAAACATGACACCTATCATGACCTCCACCAAGCATAAAATGAAGAACATATTTCTATCTCCTTCCTGGGGTAACTCAACTTCACACTTATGATGTCAGATGCTCATAGGCCACCCTACCAACCAGCAACCACTCTACATATGTGGCTCGTAGAAACTAAGTCCCTGATGTATTGTGGTATCATTTTGATAATATTTCAAAAGTAAAATGAGATTAAGATGCTGAAACCCCATTAATATTTTCCAAAGTGAAAATTCACAGCTATAAGAAAAAAATTATAAATAGAAAACCTGCTTATCCATCAACACTAATGACATTATTTGAATAACTCATTATTTAATGTATGTCTCCAGGCAAGTTACTCCAATCTTCCTAAGCCTCCTTTTTCTTATCTGTAAAATGGGGGTATAAGTAGTATCAATGTTTCAACCCAATTGACATTGACGATTAAATGATTTGTTGTGCATGTAAAGAACTTGGCACAGTGCCCAGCACATAGCAAGAGTTGAATCAATATTAGGAACTCTCATACTATGCCAAATTGAAATATCTCACTTGAACTGGCAGCTGATGACCCTTCCCAATGGAAGTGTGAAGAGATCCTTGCTTAGTGAATCACACAAGGCATTAACAAAATACTGGCTCTTGACAAATACATCCTTAAATTATTGTTAAGCATTCATTATTCATAATTTATATAAAAAGAGGGCTGATGTACAATTTCTAAAATCATGACAGTACTTTCTGCCCCCAGGTGAACTCTGCTGCAGTACTTAGGTGAGCTAAAGTGGAGAAACCATATGCAGGGAGGGATCCAGGTTGTTCCAGGGCATAGATTCCAACTTTGTAGCTTGGATGTGGGCAGCTGGGCAAGTTGCATCAGCCTGGCAGTGCTAAACCTGGAGCAGCAACTTTGAATAAAGGTTTCCAGATGACTGCACATTTAAGTGGCAGGGTCATGAATGGCCTTAGGTTTTGGGAGGCGAGGAGATATCCACAATCTGAGAAGAGTCTTTACTCCAGGGATGTGCAAAGAGGAGGACTCACCCCCACGGGTCCCTGGAGCCAGACATACATGCCAGGAAAGAAGACCCCCAAAGCTGTCACCTTTGAATAGCAGAGAAGGGCGGGCTATTACAAAGAATTTCATAACACAGTTGATGTATTCATTTGTAAAGCTTATGATGTAACAGATTTCTCCCTGTAACCACCCAGAGAGACAGATCACAATTCATTTCAATTAGCAATTAAATATGATGGAATTAAATTAGTTTGTAGCCAGAGTTGTCATGGAATTCTAGACCTGAAAGGATCCAAACAGAACCTAGACTTCACCTAGTTCACTGTTTGCATGTCTCAAGACAATGCCATCAAGGGGGATTTGGTGACTGGTCCAAGCCCTCACCATGTGCCACAATTAAATGAGAATGCAACAACTCAGTGCCAAATTTTGACCTCTATCCCTACTCAAGTTCATGACTCAAAGATTCTATCTATTTAATCATAAAGAACATTCTGTCCACCCCACCAGTTTTTGGATATCATCAGCCACAAACTGCCTCTTCCTCTCTGGAAATCACCCCAAAGTGCCTGTCTGCCTGCCCCCATGCAACCACACAAGGAAACTGAATATACTAGAAATTCTCCAAGTTACTTCTAAAAATATCACCGTAATAGGATGCACCTCTTTTATTTTGCAAACCTCCTTCTTTCAAATCTTTGAACCCCTGCAGGAGCATGCATGGCAGTAAATAGTTTGCTTACTGAATCAAGTATATGAATAAACAGCCTTTGCTAATTTGATTTCTAACAGTTTAGGCACAGTAGAATTTCAATATAAATGGATTATTTAAAAACCTGAGGGAAAGGGGAGGTCCTGAGGAACAAAATTGAACAAATTATGTTATGTTCATATATGAATACATAATGAATTCTATTGTTACATGTAACTTAATTCACCAATAAAATTTTTAGATAAAAATAATAAATAAAAATCCTCATTAAATAACCTTTTTAAAAATACATATTTTCAAATCCAGTTGCTTCAAAACACCTTAGCAGCTATCTCTCTTTGAACTCTGGGAGCTGAGGCAATGTGAAGCTCATGCATGATTTAGACTCTTTCTTCCTAACTACTGATATTGCTGATGTCACATTTGCTGTCATCCTGTGCTTTTGAGTCACTAATGGCACAGAGATCCATACTAATCCATCTTGTACATATAGTACGAGTGAGCTCTAAACTCATGTATGTCAAATCATGGAAATCTGGGGAAGTTGCTGTATCCTATACTATATCCTATCCCATCCTGACTAATATACCTAGTAAAGTGTCCTGCACTGAACCAGTGTACAATTGATATTCATTCATGTAAATGTGTTGGAGAAAATTAATTTAACACAGTTTTTCCAATGTAATGTCCACATCATCCTAATGGTAGAAAACTTTGGTCCATGAAAGGAGACTAAAGAATACATAAGGGAGAGGTAGACACAAATAACTGTTAATAAAAAGTCAGCCCATCTTAAATGCTAGCATAGGAAGATAATGAAGTGCTCAGAGAGCACAGAGTGAGATTGGATTAGCTCTGCTTGGGGGGTCTAAGAAGGACTCAAGGAGGATGTATCATTAAATCATTAAATCTATGCCTGGAAGAACTTCTCTGGATGGAGATGAGAAGCAAAGGAAAGGGCACAATGTGAACAAAGCCCACCCTGCAGTTCTGTTGGGTTACGGGGCTAAAATAATAATTAAATAAGGGCCTACAATAGTCCCATGCAGTTTTAACAACTGATAAAATCAAGAGATCCTTTGCTAGCTGCTAAATGATCACACTAGACATCTGCATGAGAAAGATGATATTTTACATCAGTAGCTCACATAGGGATAGCTGTTAAAGTGTTTTGGAGCCACTACATTTTACAATACATATTTTTTAAATGTTATTTAATAAGCTGGGTTTTTAAGAACATCTTCCTATTCAAATTCTATTGTGCCCAAAACAAACGAGTTAGACATCAACCTACTGGAGACTGCTTGCTTGTGTACTTGCTAGCCAAGGAACATCTGCGATTGTTCACTCACATTTCATGGTGTCCACCAATCCCACAAGGCTAGATCATGACCCTTCCCAAAGGGCTCCATCCAGGTGTTATGCTCCCTCTCTGTACTAAGCAACTTGTTCCTAAGAACAAGTTCCTAGGAACAAGTTGCTTCGATGACATTGTGAGAAGCCAACAAGAGCATGTTTCCAGTCTCCTAAATCAGCTTATTCAGTCACTACTTGTGACCTGATCACTAAATGAAAATGATGTATCTTTGTTCTTTTGTTCTTGCAGCAGTCTATTTCAGGTACCAATCTGCAAATTGGTCAAGAGAGATAGATTGTCCTGTGACACAAATAATCCTAAAATCTCAGTGACTTAATATAGCAAAAGTATACCACTTGCTGGTATTATATGCTCAGTGTGAGTTAAATCAGGGCTATGGGTCACTGTTACTCATGAATATAGATTGACAGAGTTATCACCATCCAGGTCATTGCTACCTTCTTAAATAGAGGAGGGAGAAACTACAGGATCATTCATGGAATCATCGCTGCCTCAGTTTAGCTCTGAAAAATATTTCTCTGATCAGAACTGCCCAGATGGCCCACATAACTTCTTGGAGAACAAGGAACATCGAAAGCATGTTTGAGATCATTATTGTCCCTGACCCAAAATCATTATGTAAAAATGTCAGAATCAAAAATGAAGAGACTGCCAGCAAGGGCCTTCAAATCAAGTGAAGGAAAAACACTGTAATGACACAAGATACTTGATAAACGTTTTCAGAAATCACTTCCATCTTTAGCTGCTTCAATCAAAGCTGCCATTATTTGCAGAGAGCTATGAGCAGGTATGCTGAAACTAGTCCCCCAGGATGGCTCCAGACCAGAGAGGAAAGAACCTGGATCATTTGTGTGTGCTCTGAACCACTTTTCCTTTAGCCATTCCATTGTTCCCTTGATCAGATTCGAATTTGGAAGATTTGGGAGCTCAAAAATGACCTGTTAACTTGGGAGACCTGTGCAGTTCAAACTAACAACACAACCAAGTTTAGCCTCACTCAAAACCAAAAGTGAATAAAGATACTTGGAGAACCGTAAAATCACCCCAGACATTAGTAAGGCCATAGGAGCAAGGCACCATCTCCACTCTGAAAGTTCTGTGGGATTTGGACATCATTATCACCCTCAATTCACTCCTGGGGTGGAGGATGAGAACCTCTCTTTATTTGACTGAGGGAAATCTGGCTCCTCTATGGGATTCTGCATTCAATGTCCTATTTCACTGCTTTAGTGCCTAGCCATGGGTCTAATCAAGTCCACATACATTCGTACATCTGCTCTCATTCATTTGGATGGCAAGATGCCTGATGGAATTACCGTGATCCCGAGGCTCTGAATGTCAAAGCCCCAATAAACTGAGATAAACCACCTAAAAAACACAATGAGTGACAGCCTTTCTCCAGGAAGCCCCTTCTAAGCAACAGTGATGCCATGTTGACCCCATAAGGCTCTCCCCATAGTAGACTATCCGCACGTCTATTCCAAATCTAAGAATAGCTGCAAGCAAAAGAAAACAAATACTCAGAATCTAAATGTACTTCTGCCTGCCAGGAGGACAGACTGCAGAGCCGCAGGTGTTCAGGAAACCCAAGGCAGCCCTCTTCAGACCAGCCAAGTAATGGAAAATAACAACCATGTTTGCATTTTAAAAAATAAATATTTAAAGTGCATGCTCTCCCTCCACCCCCACCACCCCCACTTATTTCACATTTCTTTTTGTCTTTACATCCATCTCCCTGAAAGCGAGCCATGCTGGCAGTTCTCACAATTATTTCAACCACCTGAAAAGGCGCAAACTTCATCTGTGGAATCGGCCCGTCATGCTGTACGTATCTATTCAGTATGGTATGAAATCCCTTTTTATTAAGCTGTATAAATGAAATCAGATAGAGGAGCAAATGCTTATACCGCATGTAGGGAGAGACTGGAGTCCCACAGAGAGGGAAACTTGATTGCATCAAGACAGAACACGACTGGCAGGGCAGGGGAAGAAAGTGAGGGGCAGGAGTTGCTCTGTGGCAGATGTTGTGACCATCCACTGTAGAGGAGAGTGAGCAGTAGGAGGAATGGGCTGAGCTGGTGACCAATGAGTATGGGTTACCCAAAGAATTCATCCAGCAGACTCTTTTTCAAAGCTCTCCTTGCATTGGTCAAAAGGACCGTGCAAACAAACAGCCTGTAGGAGCATGGAGAAGTAACTTCCAGCAATAAATTGTTGAAAGGTGCTTGGATGAGGGTGAAAGAATCCTTAATTAATGTCTTAAAATAACAGAATCTTAGAATGAGGTCATTTACCCCATCTGTTAATAAATATAGAAAGTGAGTCTCAGGAAGGTGATATAAGATGCTCAAAGCCATAGAGCTACTTAGGGTTTTGCTTTTCAAATAGGTTTTAGGTGAATTCTCATAAACTTCCATTTTAAAAGGAAAGTAAAGAAAACTCATGTCATCTCAATCATCAAAATTGGAGCTTCCCCAGAAATGAACTCTAAGACAAGTATGCATTTTCAAGTTTGGGAAATGCAGGAATTACTGGTAGGAGAATGGGGAAGTAACAAAAAGAGTGTTAATAAGCCAATAAGACAATAAATGGCATGTTTAGCAAATTGTTTTCTGGGCACTAGCAGACAAAAGTTTGGGAGATGGAATAGAACAAGTACTTGGGTTCTTTCACCTATGGAAAGAGGAAGCCACAGCATTTATCCATCAGTTCCCAACTGCCATTGGTTGAGGGTTGTGCCTAATAAGAGAGAATTCCCTGGGCCTTCCAAGCCTGGTCTGCAGGTGAGCTGAGCAGACTTCCACTATTATTCTCGGACAAAAAGTTGGAAATGTTGGCAGCTGGAAATTAGCATGAGTGCACAGAAATGAAAAGGTCTGAGGATACATATGAGGTACCAACAAGGCCTGCTGTACCAATTAGAATTGATTTTTTTGCTTTATCCACTATCTATTTAGTTCCATTTCTGCTCACCTCTATATCCTGGAAAAACACCCTTTTTTCTTGTTCACTGTTTGCAGGCATAATAGGGGTGGCATGTATAAATGCTGTCTCAATAACTCATTTTTGCCCTCAGTCAAGTTTTGCAACTATACCATAAGTGCTACTTCATTGGTTTGATATACATATAATATGTTTTGTAATCACCTATTTATCACTATGTCATTGCAATGCCCAACATAGATGCATAGATACATGTATTTTGTTAGCTTCAAAAACATGTTCTAAATTTCTGAATATTACAGTACTTTAAATTTAATGAGCCATGAGAAGATTGAATTGATACCTATTATACAGGTCACAGAATTTGGAAATATGACCTAATCCATGTCTTTGCTAATGTATCAGAGATATATGGAAATATATCACTTCAGCTTTACAAATAAACATCTCACTGAGTTTTAAAAGAAATCTGTGTCTTAAACAGTCTACTGATGCTGCCTAAAATACTATTTGGAAAGTTGATTTCTAGAATAGTTAAATTTAAAGTCATTTTAATGTACAAATTTCTGACAAGAACAAGAAGTGCAACCTATCACCCTGGGAAAAAAGATAAAATAAATGTAGATTTAAAAAGACTTGAATTTCTTTAAAGCCCTCAGAAAATGTTACCATTTAGTAATGACATTCCCTATTCATTTGACCTCAGCTTGACACACTGAATTGCTCTGAACGGCTGTGGCCAGACACAGAAGTTCTCCATCTTAACTCTTGCTTTTCTAATTTGTACAAAAATGCACATTAAAAGAATGCCAAGGCTAGAGCCAGAGACAATAAAAGAAGCAAAGCCATAAGTAATTATAAAATTCACATCTACCAGTGCAAAGAGGTTACCAACATTTCCCCGCAAACTTTGATAACATTCCACATGGAAATAGCTCAGACTCAGAGATATGCCAAGCTTCTTCCCCAATTCCATGGATTCAAAATGCCTGAATTAACAGTACCTGAACTTCTGTCTTTCAAATTGAAATTTAAAAAGGAACACCTTCGTGCCTGTTTGATGCCTAACTGGATTGTAATATGATTATGAGGGAAGTGAGGTGAAGAGAGGAGGTGTTGAACTATCTCAAGAAAACCCAGGAAGTAAAAAGATATATGAACTAATTTCCATGCCAGTGTTAGCTGTTCCCTATAATGATGACTCAACTCCAGAAGGTAGAAGAGAGAAAGAGACTGAGATCACTCAGGTTTTAGTGATTCTGCATGGTTCTCAGCCTTGGCCATATATTAGAATTACCCAGGAAACCAAAATGAACAAATTAACAACAACAAAAAAAAAAAAACAGGGGACCTGGCATCTCTGAGACTGAACTTAGGGACTGAGATGATGTTAATGTTCATCCTGAGTTGAGAACCACCACTCATTTTTGGTAGCAAAGCAAAGAATCACAATACTTATTACACATAGATACCTTTTGTTGATTTCCTACGAAGCCATGATCTAAATATTCAGTTGTCTATAAAAGCAAACATTTTAAAAGTATATAAGTATATACTTACTTGGATTAGACAAAGTGGAATGAAGGGAAGGAAGAAGGGATTGGGAAAGATAGTGGAACATCTCAGTCGTAACTTTCCAATGTTCATACAAATACGTGACCAGTGAAACTCCACATCATGTGCAATCACAATGGGACCCTAATTAAAATAAGTTATAGTCCATGTACGTCCAAATACACTCTACTGTCATGTATGTCTAAAAAGAACGAATTTTAAAAAGTGAAAAAACTATATAAGTATATACCTAATATATTGACTTATTCTTTCAGCAGAAATTCACTGAACAACTCTTGCATGCCAGAAACAGTAATAAGAATATACGTGTAAAGATTAATAAAACATAGACATTGAACTTATGCTCAGATAAGAAGAAACACAATTGTTAATAGGATTATTACAATGTACTGGAATAAATACTTTAAGATATGAAGGTAAAACAAAAAAGGAAGTAACAAATTCTACCTGGGGAAGTCAGGAAGGGCCTCATAGCAAAGGTAAAAATTAAATATAAATTGAAAGTAACTTTAAGTCTGGAGAACCTAAATGATTTGATGCATTTTTTTTCTCTTTTTAAAAATTCTTATTAGTGCATTATAATTATACATAACAGTGGGATTCATTGTTATATACATATACAAGCACACAACATAATTTGGTCAATTTTATTCCATAATACCTCCCCTTTCCCTTCCCTCCTCCCTCCCCCAGTCTCCTTTCACTGCTGTACTGTCTCCTTTCCATTTTCATGAGATCCACTATTTTTTCCCATTTATACTCTGTAGCTTCCACATATGAGAGAAAATATAAGATCCTTGACTTTCTGAGTTTGACTTCTCTCACTCAAGTTCATGCATTTCCATGCATATTACATATTTTCATTCTTCTTTATGGCTGAATAAAATTCCATAGTAGAGTTTTATTGATAACATTTTTTATATCCACTCTTCTGTTGATGGACATCTAGGTTGGTTCCATAATTTGGCTACTGTAAATTGTGCTGCTATAAACATGGGTATGCATGTGTATCACTTTTGGTATGATGAGTTTAATTCTTCTGGATAAATACTGAGGAGTAGTATAGCTGGATCATATGGTGATTCTGTTCCTAGTCTTTTGAGGAATATCCATACTGATTTTCATAGTAGTTGTACTAACTTACAGTCCTACCAAAGGTTTAAAAGTGATCCTTTTCCCCTGCATCCTCACCAGCATTTATTATTATTTTTATTCTTGCCAACTGTAATTCTGGAGTGAGATGAACTATCAGTGCAGTTTTGATTTGCATTTTCGATTGCTAAAGATGTTGAACATTTTGTCATATATTTGTTAGCCAATTGGATTTCTTTATTTTTTTCTGATAACTGTTGGTTTTCTTAATATTTTTTATTTTTTATTTTTTTATTTTTTTGTTCTTTTGTGTTCTGGATATTAATTTCCTATCAGAAGAATAGCTTGCAAATATCTCTCCCATTTTGTAAGTTCACTCTGCACATTCTTAATTGTGTCCTTTGCTGTGCAGAAGCTTTTTTAATTTGATTCAAGTTTTTAAAACAGCCTCCTGTGGGTAAAGGACGTATAAAGACATTTCTCCAAAGAAGATAGACAAATGCCAATCGACCCAAGAAAAGATTCTCAACATCACTAATCACTCAGAAAGGCAAACAAAAAACACAATGAGCTATGACTTTATACCATATAGAATGACTATTATTGAAATCCACAAAACAAAACAAGTGTTGGCAAGTATGAGAAATCAAAAACTTATGCACTATTGGTGGGAATTAAAATTTTATCTCCTATGAAAAACAATATGGCAGTTCCTCAAAACTATGAAAAATGAAATTACCATGTGATCCAGCAAGTCCACAATTCTAATTTGGGCATTTACCCAAAAGAATTGTAAACAATTTCTTTAAAAGTTATTTATTTGCATATCCAGGTTCATAGAAGCATTATTCACAGTAACTAAAACATAGAAACACCTCAATATCCATCAGTAGATGAATGAATAGCAAAATATAGTCCATACATACAACAGAATATTATTCAGGCTTAAAAAGAAAAGAAAATCTGACATATCCTACAACCATTGAAGACTAATATAAGCCAGGTAAAAAGCCAGACAAACACTATGGGATGCCACTTAGCTGAGGAAACAAAAAGTCAAAATCATAAAAACAGAAAATGGAGTAGGGCTGCAAGGGCCTGGGAAGAGTAAGCAAAGGGGAGTTGCTTTTTAATGGGACAGAATTTCAGCTTTGCAAGATGAAAAGAACCCAGGAGATGGATGACGGTGATGTCTGCACAACACGAGTGCTTGTCACCGAACCATCGCCTGAAAGTGGCTAAGATGGCAAGTTTTACGGTAGGTGTTCTTAACCACAGTATTTTAATGCAGGGAAAAAAATACCTTGACTTCCAATAACCTCTCAATAGCAGCACTTTCCGGAGGCTCGTCAATGACGTTGAATAATCAGTTCCTCACTGGGGTGATGGAGCTGGCCCGGTGAGTCTGGCAGTGAAGAAAAGGTTGGCATTGGCTGCATAGCGGTTTCTACACAGGTCAGTCTGGAAGAGCCACAGCCAAATGGCAGAGCTTGGGAGTCAGAAAAAGCTATGGCTTGAACTACACATACCAACTTTACAAAACTACTAAAGAAAGAAGATCAGGAGTGATCAGAGACAGGATTTAAGTGAAGGGATATTGGAAATAGGAAAGAAAGGGATCGGCGGTGCTTGGGTTAAGCTATCCTTCCCATTCACATTGCAGCAATTTATTTAAAAGTCCCTTTATTCCACTGTGTATCCAGCTTCTCATCTTCAGTTGCTGGAGCTTGGGCCCAAGAGTTTGGGATAGAAGACAAAACTGAGTTGATTGATTAAAACAGGAAGCAGACATGAACAATGGCAGTTAGAGAAATAAGTTTATGGCATTATCACTTTGAAAATGTTCTTCCAACGTGTGGCAGCCAGAATTTGGTTAATCAACAAATTAGTTTTATACGCACTTAGTATTTGTCAGGCACAAGAAACAGTGCAAGATCTGCCCTTGCAGAATTTATAATCTAGTGGCAGAAATAAACAAATAGAGTAAGTTACTCGAAGATAGGAATTATATTTTATTTTCCTTGCTTCCCCACCCCGTCCCTACTACTATCTCCATTCTTTTTAGAAGTGTTCAACAACTTAAAGGGAGAACATAGAAATGAATGGTTCAGACTTCCAACATCAGAACTATGTAAGTAAAAGGCTGAGTTAAAACTTATAACTTGTGCAGAGCAAACCTTTCATTTTATAAATAAAAAACTGAGAGGAAAAACTCTAACTTGCTCAAAGTCATAGCTGAATCTTCTATTCATTCAGGGTTCTTTTCACAAGAATCTTACACATGACCAAAGCCTTTCTTCTAGTCCCAGTGAAAATTTCTCTTCAGAAAAACTTGAACCATGAGAAACACAGAGGACATCATAAACTACAAGAATATTGTCAGAGTAAAACAATAATGTTTGGCCAAAGAGATTTAATTTTAAAAAGTTTAATGGAGGAAGGGAGACACTAGTCCTCTGTCTTGATGCATTTTCTGATGCTACATATAACAGAGTACCTGTGACTGAATAATTTTTGAACGATAGTTTATTTGACTTATGGTTCTGGAGACTGGGAAGTCCAAGGGCAGGGCACTGGGATCTGATACAGGTCTTTGTGCATCCTCAGAACACAGAGGAAGTCAGAAGAGCAAGAGAGTGCATGAGTTAATGAGAGAAAAATCAGGTCCAATTTGTCCGTGTGATCAGGAGCCCACTCCTAAAACAGGTGAGATGATACTGGCATTCATGCACTCATGGGGGCAGGGCCTGCATGGTCTAATGACCTCGTAAAGGCCACACCTCTTGACACTGTCACAATGGCAATACAATTTCAACATGAGTTTTAGAGGGAACATGAAAACCATACCATACACCTCATGTTGGAAGGAACACGAAACCAATACACTCTAATCACCATGCGGAAAGAGAAGAGAATACTTGACTCAGAAACAGAATTAAGAGCATATCAAAATTTGTTATAGTATGAAATGTATATGATAGATCAGAGGGTAGTTTACAATTGTTTTTTTAAAGGTACTAGAACAACTGAGAAGTGTTTAGAGAAAAATTAGATTTTTCCATGACATTATATTCTAAAATCCCAGCTGCATTAAGGAATTAAATGTAAAACAAAAGGATGGCAAAATAAAATAAAATAAAATCTCCCAAATCCAAGAAATTGTGAAACTTAGGAAGTCTTTGAAGATAGGAAGATTTATCACTTTTAAATAATGAAAAAACTCACAAAAGATCATGACAGATACAATCATAAAATGCTAAACTTGGAAGATTTAAAATGTTACCAAAATTAAAATCCAAATAACAAATAAAATATTGGCAACAAAGATAACAAAGGATTAATATATTTATTTTGGTAAAAATTTAAACCAGTAAAGAAAATACCACAAGTCTATAGAAAGGAAATAATTTAAGTGGACCATTTGTGAAGTTAAAAACAAACTTCTAATAAGCCCACAGAAAAATGCTTCATGCCAAAGGCCACTAAGAGACATACATGTGTCACCATGAGCCAGGAGCGATTCCCAGATGACACACTGAAGGGTAAAAAGTAATTACTCTCAAAATTCCTCTCAGATTATGAAACCGAGAAATGTTCATTTTTTTCATGTTGTTCCCTCATTCCAACCTTCAGATTTCTTAAAGTCAGACCTCCTAGCGGGTCTGCTTTAAAGACTGCCCTTTCAAAACAAAGTGATCTACTGTTAAAGAAGACAGTGTTGAAGAAAGAAATAAGTGAAAGGATGGATGGAGGGGTGGGTAGGTGGAGGGATGGTAGGTCTGGTAAAACCTTGCACCATTATAACTTTAAAACTCTGAAGGGCTGGGGTTGTGGCTCAGTGGTAGAGCACTTGCCTCACATGTGTGAGGCACTGGGTTTGGTTCTCTCCACCACATAAAAATAAATGAATAAAATAAAAGGTCTATCAACATCTTTAAAAACTTTAAAAAAATAAATAAGTAAAATTCTGATAAAATATAGCAGGGGAAAATCAACAAACTGCAAGGAACAACACTAGGGAAATTCAAAGCATTTTTGAGGCATCAAACCAGAATTAACAATTAATTCTAGATAAGTTGATGCATCTGCTAAGATGATGCAGATAAAATCATGTCCACTTTGATTTCAGCAAAACAAGTAGTTTTGTGAATAAAAGAGTAGGTTCTGATAATAAGCACAAATTTCTATTAAATTCTCAAAGGAATTGTATAGCCCTTTTTGAGGGTAGTTACAGACACTTGTAAATATTTAGTTGGAGGAACCACCCATCTAGTTGCTAAGCACTGGAGAAGAAAGCAGAGCCATATGCTACATTTGAACAGGAACAGGATGAAAAGAAAAGTCCAACCCGAGGGACAAGGGACCTGGGCTCTTGTTCCAGCGATGACTCAGGGACAGAATCCTAGGAAGCCACAAAATGCTAGTATGGAACCAAGAAAAAGTTTCAAGGAGAAGCAGGAAAGTTTGCTCAAAACTGAAAAGAATAAAGGAAGTGGTAAAGAGGGCTGGGGTTGTGGCTCAGTGGGAGAGCACTGACCTGCTATTGTGCCTGCGGCCCTGAGTTTAACCACAGTGACAACTAAAAAAACCTCAGCAAAGGTGATGGCCAAAAACAAGCCATAAAGGTTGGTAATTCAGAGAACTTCATGAAGGCTATTTTTCTAATGTAGGAAAGCACAAACCAGATTATTGTGAAGAGTCAATGTGGAAGAACTAAAAACATCAAATGTAAAACATTTTTAAGAAGTTTGTTGATATAAGAATAAGGAGATTCTCTGAGGTAAAACTATAAATTTTTAAAAAATCAACAAGCTACAAACTGCCAAAACAATACGAATGCAATTTATTATTGTTATAACAATTAGTTTTTGATAAATTATTTCAATGTTTTTGGATTCAAAGTCCCTAAATATTTCCCAGTATGTTTGTTAGTCTTCTTGTGTGATTTTTAATAATTGTAGGATCCTAATGTCTACTAGATTTTTGTAAACAGAATCAAATTATCTAATCTCCCCAGTTCTTAAAGTTGGCATTTTTTAACATTCACTGAACCTCACTAACTTTATTTCAAGGTCTTTTGATTGTGCCACACTTGGGAATATAACCTTTGCCATGTAATCCCTTTGTCAGCCACGCCCTTTCATGAATAGCCTGTGGAGATCCTTTCATGTGCCTTCTACCTTGCAGAAAAAGCACCCTTGTTATAATGTTATAGGAAGAAATATAATTAGCAGAGATAATTTATTAGAAACCAAAAGACTAAAGGCTCAGAAAAGTCCCAGGATTCTTGTTTAAGAATTTTTACTAAATTCCCAGACCATGGAGGAGGAGAGAAAGGAACTAAAACCCAGGGTGGTTTTACAGTCCTTTACATTACCCACATCCATTCAAACCCTTGATTTTCTGTATAATTCTTCTGCAACTGTTGTCTTGCTCCATAACCTATATCTACTCCATTTCTACTTAATATGCATTGCTGGCATGGCCACAACAAGGAACCTGTAGCTGTTTCTGCTCAAAATTATCTCTCCATTCTCAACGTGGCTAGAGGTTTCTGACTCAGCCACCTCCCAAGAAACATATACCCATGTACTTGACAGCACAATTCTATAGTGAGAAATGATTATGCCTCCAAGAAACTCCTTATCAATTTTTCTCCTGCCCGTGATAGAGCAAGCATGGCACCTAACAGGAGGTATTTTCTAACAATGAACTCAAAACTTCCCTCTCATCAGGAATATAATTGAGCAATTCACCTAGCATTTGGACTCATGGATTCACATTCCCCAAAATTTCTGGCTTTCCAGACCTGGCCCCACAAAGTATAGAGTGCCAAAAGACCTATTCTAGAAAGGTAGTTTACTATATAAACATACTGGGAAGACTTGAATCTAGTCACTAAGGCTATGTCACAACATCATTCTGGCTGACCACCTGGCCCATGCAACACTTTTAAAAATGTATGCAGAGATCGTTGGCAGGCCCATCCATGACAAGAAATGCTTCAGGTGTCAAGAAATGGCCTAGCCAACCCAAAGAAATACTGTTCCCCAAATATCTCCCAACTACCACCATATCACTCTGCATCTCTGACTTTCTCTTCCCTCAACTATGAGAGCATCCTGGTAGCCAAGAAACATTTAAACTCCTGATGGTTAAATTCCCATTCTTCTTACCTCTACCCACCTGCTCCCTCTAACTACACACCCCAGCTTGCAGTCCTGCTTTAGATAATCTTGTTCAAGTCCTTTCACATTCAAGCCCACCTAACCAATATTAGAAAATGGATTTAGGAGCATGCTCATTAAACTTAGAAGATCTCCTCATTCGAAACACTACTCATGTGTGAACAATCACCCCACCTACGTCATCCCTGAATCTGCTTCTAGCACCCATGTTCACAGTGCTCTGGTATCCCTGCTGACTTCTGTCATTTATCAGTGGGTCTCATCCAATAACGCTCCACCCAAACTCTGACAACTCCCATATCAGGAACCCTGGAGTGGAGAGCTGGTCTTCTGATGATGTCAGACCCCAGCCTGTCTGGGAGGTCAAAACAGAAGCTCACTGAACATTAGTAATAGGGAAATCTCAGTATGGTTCTGGGTAAGGGAGGGACCAAATAAAAGATCATAAAGCACTGCTGTCTGTCCCTTTATCTGATCCTAGTTCATCCCCACAAGATACCCTCAGAGCAGTTTAACATCTCAGCTTGGGAATTGCTCCAGGCCATCTCTCCCCTTTGGCTCATCTTTGGCTTTCTTCTGTATCAGGCTCACAGGACTGTGTAAATTAGTTTGATTCCTCTGTATTTCTTCCCCCTCCTCTTCACTTGGCTCAGTGAACAAGTTCTGACTGCTCAGTTTGTGTTCTGACATCTCCACAACACTCAGCACTCTATCTCAAGACCTATACCCTGCTTGGGTCCCCAATTCATCATCAGAGGGAATATGAGCAGGATCCCAATCCTGTAATTATCAAGTACAAGAGACACACCAAGGTAAAGGCTTCTCTTTGTCCCAGGGCCTACCAGCTTTTGTTAAATAGATCTTTTCCTTTCTTGAAACAGTCCACGACCTCAGCAGTGGCTCACTGTAGTTCCATCCCTGTGTCGTCAAATTGAAAGGATCAGTCAAGACCCTCTAGATTTCCTGACCCTTCCATGTACTTCCTCTATGAAATTTTATGCCTCTTCTGCTACCATTTCAGTAAAATAGGAATAAAAACATTTGTGTCTACATACACCATTGAGGTGGTGAGGATATTTAAAAATTCACACATGTATCATAGGCTCAATCATTTTTAACTTCATTACTATTTCTACTCAGAGAAGACTGTCACTCAAAAAGAGGAAGATGCAAACCAGCTCTCAATGTTTGCCTTCAGTAATAATTCCAAGATATAATGTAGGTTAGGAAAATAGCAAAATCAAAAAGGAAGAAGCAACGGCATTCTCCAACTAATCCCTCAATTTCATTGTTATTCTTTTCCCCTAAAGAAGCTCACATACCTAGAATAATTCTTCCAAAGTTTTATTCTGTTTGTATTTGTTTCAGAGGAGTTGAACATTCTGTCTTTCCAAGTCTCACCCCAGCCCCTGCCCCTTTTTCTGGAATATTATAATTTTTAGATGCCTCAGAGACATTCCATTAGATTAATTTGGAGGCAAAAATGTCTGTTTCATTTTATTTGTTTTCCCGTAGTTTCACAAAATGGCAAATATCACTTGACTGTCCCCAAAGTATTCAGTGTTGATTTCTTTCCTTACCAAGAAAATGGCATATACAGTAATCCCTCCTCCACTGTATATAAATTCCAGATGCTACCTTAGCAGAATTATGAAGTAAAAATGAATGCTTTTTTAAAGCATTTATGGAGACTGGGGAATAAATGATAGAATTTTCTTATATTTCTTGTATATGCAGATAACAGATACATTTAATGCAAGAAGGAAATAGAATTTTAATAGAATTTTTAACTAAAGATCTTGAAACAAAACTAGACATACATTTTAATTGAATTTCTGGCTCAAATTACAGGAAACCATTATAAATCATTAGGAATCAGTTTTAAAACTGCTTTCACTTTTCTCCGTATTACAAACACAGAGGTAAGCTTTTACAGCTTCAGATAAGTGTTAATAAATTACCCGAATTTCAAAATTAATGGCTGCCCGGCTGCTTTGGGGAGATATCATTGTGTTTCATGAATATTTTGATTTTGTGATTAGATCAAAATGCACTGAATTCCTAAACAGTCATAACCAAGGTCTGCTGATCATAAACTGTTCTTTTTTAATAAATTATATTCCTCACAAATCTGCTGATATGGAATAATTAGAAATTGGTTGCCTGCATTTACTGTAATATTTGCATGACTTTAGATCTCCACCTACTGATCTAGAGGCTGGCAGGAAATGTACATTTTGTACATTTCTAAATATACCTTGCCTGCAGAGATAATGGTTTATATTGTGATGGTAAGAAGGTTTTTATTTGCAAAAAACAAAGAGGTGTCACTTGCCAGTTCTGGAAGACATTGATTAGGCAGTTTATGTCATTCCTATTCAGAACTTATTCTTTACAGCTTTCTTGTTTCCTTTCCTTTGTCGGAGATAAAGATCTATATCTTGTAAACTGCTTAAAGAGTGTCTTATTTTGTCTTTTTAGGGAGTCTTGAAATGCATTTCACAAAATGCAAGCATCCTGAAATTAAGTGTAAACTGAGTAAAATAGAGAGTCCCAATCTATTATATATCTCCTAGTATAATCTTTAAATTAAGTGGTAACTAATAGTACACTGAGGAGGAAAAAAGAGTCCCCCAATGTGAATACATCCTTTGTTGTGTAGCGCACACACGTCTATACAACCTACATTATATAATCTGATAATTAAATGCAATAATATTGGAGAAACCACTGATCACAAACACTTCAAACTATTTTTTTCTTCTAACTCTAGTGATCTTTTACCAATTAAGTGACTACAACAGCTAAAAGTTAGCATTTTTCAAACATCATAATACATTAATATTTACGGAACATTTCTGCAAGTCTTGTTGAGAAAGAGGTTTTCAACAAGACGCCAAAAAATAATTCTTGACTGACTCCAGAAAAAGATTCAGGAGAAGGGTGCACAAGACTTTTAGCTGTTGTTTCTTATCATTTAAAGGCCTGAAAATTAAAGAAGGAGTCCTTGGTGGCTCTTCGTTCATTACAGTCATGAAACAATAATCTTCCTCTGAGCTTTTATAAACTAGATCCAAGGCATCCAGAGTTCCCTACACATGGGATTATCACAAGGAAGAACAGTCCTTCCATGGGCCTTCTGAGTGGAGATTGGGGTCAATCAATTGTCCTGCTGTGTTTCATGGAAGATGGCACTTTCTCAAAGGGCTTTAAGTCTTGACCAATCAAAATCATTCTCTCTCAAGATTCTTTGCAACCTCCGGACTAACTGCAAAGACCAAATGAAGCTTTACAAAAAGATTTGATTCAAATGCCTGAGAGTCCATGACAAGGTTTCCAATAACCAATATTTAACTTGATGAAAGATTCCACCTGTTCAATACCGGGAACACTTAATGTTCACTTGTTTAATGGAAAAGTAAAAGCTTACTGTGGTTTGGCACATTTGTAAATATATCTAAGAAAATATCCCAAAATCCTAGTTAGAGTCCAGGAAAGTCAATATAAAACTCAGAGAATAAACTAAAATTGACTATTTATCTCTCTTCATCACTATTATGTGGATTAAATGAGAAAAGCAGGTGAGATGCCGCAGAGTCTGGAGTATAGTAAACCATAAACATTACAAAAACACACAAAATAAACAAAAACCATGGAAATACTAAGGTTTTCACAAACTTTTCAGTATGGATTTTTGTTGTTGTTTTCATCTGACATTTTTATATGTTTTCAGTTTTCAACCATCTGCAATTCCACATAAATCTTTATGCTTATATTTGCATTAAAAAAATTCAGGTGAGAATTTTTTTTTTTTTTCTTTTCAAAAGAGAGGGCATTTACATTAGTCATATGTGTCAGCATTTGCATACCCAGGAAGCATCTTCATGGCCACAACCAGCTCTGTGCTCCTTAATGTAAGATAAAATCTGCAGAGTAGAACCACATTTTATCTAAAATCAGCCCTGTTATAAGGAAGCTTAATCACACTAAAATATATTCTTCCCTCTGAATTTTTTTATGCACCATACATGTGTGTACATGTATTTATATATATTAAGTTTATATTTATATATAAATTAAAATGTACATATTTTAATTTTAACTGGTTCTATTTCAGATATATGATTGCTACTTTAAAAATAAAGATGGCATTTCTAATAATAGAGTGGGTCAGTCAAGACTGACTTATCCACATAACTATCAATTGAGCATCTGTTCTTAGCTAAGCACTATGCTAGACTCTTGAGATCTAAGGGTGAATAGAACCAGGTACAAATTCAGGAAGTTGAATCCATAAGACAGGAGGAAATAAAAAAACCATGTCCAGTTTTAGCTCACTATGGTCAGCTCTATGGTAGAAGCTTGTAAGTTCACTGTGGGACCAAAGGAAGTTTTTAAGTCAGACTGGGTGGTCAGGAGAAGCTCTCTGAGAAGCTTGGAGTTTGGAAAGGTGAGGAGGAAGAAGCCAAATGATGGAGAAGGAGAATAGAGCATTTGGAGGGTCTACGCTTGAGGAGACATGAAGTCGCACACCATGTTTGAGAAAGATTGTATTGTATTTCATTAAGGTTAAAAAAAAGGATGTCTCTGGCTATCCAACAAAGATAATTCCCATTTACAATCCTTTTCACCATGTATGGACACTATGGTTTTCATCTGAAATGTCCCCCCCAAAGCCCATATATTAAAAGCTTGTTCCCTGGCTTGAAACTATTGGCAGGTGGTAGAAACTTAAGGATGGGGCCTCATGAAAGGCCTTTCAGTCACTGGGGGAACCCTGCTCTCTTCCTCTTTCCCTCCTTTCCTTCCCAGCAATGAGGTGAGTAGGTTTGTTCTACCACATTTTCCCACCATAAAGTGCCAAAGCCCCAAATCAACAGGACCAAGTGATCATGAACCGAAACCTCTAAAACTCTGGCCAAAATAAACCTTTTTGCTTTACAAATTGATTATCTCAGATGTTTGTTACAGTAATGGAAAGTTAACACAATAGGCATTATCTCTATTGGCCTGGGTGTAACTCTGCAAGAATTCTACTCACCACTTTTCCAATCCATTGAAGCTATAGGGAAATAAACACCTCATGAGATACAAAAATGGAATTCTTGATCTTCTCACAAGACTTACTTCTCCTCACACCTGCTCATCTTAGTCAATGGCACCAACATCTACTTAGTCAGCGGACCCACGGAAGTCATCCTTTAACGTGTCTCTCTCCTTCATGTAACCCCATCCACATCTCCAGTACTCTCCCAAGTACAGGTAATTAAATTTCAGATTATACCTCATTCATCTGCTTCTGTCCATTTCTCTTAAAACACTGTTGTTCAAACAGCCACCATATCATGTTACACTACACAACTATTTTCAACCCAGACTCTCCACCTCCATCCACAGAAACCATTTAAAAATCTCTTTAGCTTACAGCCCTGCAGTAACTACTCTTTGCTTGGTGAGTAAATCCTCACCAAGAGAGAAACTGTCAAGTGTCCACTAAAATTCATTCTTTCCTTCTTCTCTGACAATACAGTTACATTTAGGCAAAGGATATTTCAATAGAAATGCACTTCCTCTAGGACCTAGGTGAGACTGCAGAACGTGGTTCATGAAAGGGAGGGTGCGTGCCATTTGCACACCCAGGCCTTCAAACACACCCTTGTTCTCTCCTCGCTTTCACTAACCAAACACAGTAAGGAGAGAAGCAATTTTAGAAGGGAAGTATTGAGAACAGCAGAAAATGCACATTTATCTTGTATGAGTCATTGCACTTTGGGAATCTCTCTGTTCCAGCAACCTACCTTCCACTCTAATCCACATACTTATCCTGGTTTATAAATTATGACTCGAATGTCCCTACCAAGACTCATGCCGAAATCCAATCTCCACTGAGAGGTAGTAAGAGGGTGAAAATTTAATCTATGATATTTGGGGGCAGAACCTTTAGGAGGTAATTAAGGTTAAATGAGGTCATAAAAGTAGGGCTTTAATTCAAATGGGGCCATTACTTTATAAGAAGAGGCAGAGAGACCCCATCTAGGACTTATTGTTTCACATTGTGATATCCTACACCAACTTGGGACTCTGCAGTGTCCTCACCAAAAAAGTCCTCACCAACCTTCAAACAATGAGCTGGATAACCTTTTTTCTTTGTAAATTTTTTAGTCTGTAGTTTTCAGTTATAGTAACAGAAAACAGAAGAAGACAATAAACCTTTCATGACTGGTTCCCTGAGCATTATCTGTGGTATTCTCCCCATGTTCACATCTGGTTTGAAAGTAAGAAGTTCTTTTCTGCATCATGGTCCTTATACATTCGGATCCTTTCACTTTAAATGTGTACTCCTGTCCTTTTCACCCAACTCTCCTTCTCTTTCTGACTTCTATTTATCATTCAGGTCAGAGCTTCCAATAACTCATCGAAGAGGCTTTCCTTGAGCTTGAAAACTAAATCAGGACTCTCTCATTGTGTCCTATTCTTTTTTTTTTTTTTTTTCATTCTTTATTTCAATAAAGATTTATGAGAATAATACTGAAAAATATTCCAAGGACTGAAAACAAAAGTTGTGTGTGTATGTGTGTGTGTTTGTGTGTTTATACACACATATGGGCTGCAGGCTATGAGAAGAGAGAAACATACACTAATAAAATAATTTCAAATATTGGTAGGTGCTGTGAATGACTTAGAAATGAGTAAGGGACGCTATCACTTATTATAATTTCTAATTACTTCATTTATGAGTTTACTTATTCATGCCTATGTATCCCATTCTAAGTTGTAAGGGTACATTCACTACTTTGCACAATGCCTGGTATATAGAAACCACTCAATAAACAGTGTGTTGTACAACATAGGTACCAACAAAATATATTAAGCAAAAACTGACAGAAATGAATAGAGAAATAAGACAATTCAATTATAGTTACAGACTTTACTATCCCACCTTCAATTATGGATGGAAATCTAAGCAGAAGATTAGTCCAGAAACGAATGCCTGAAACAGCACTATAAAACAACTATACCTAACAGACATCTATAGAATCTTTCACTAACAAAGCAGAATATTACATAGAACATAGTGACTAGGTCATATAACAAACCCCAATCAACTTAAAAGAAAAAAAATAACACAAAATATATTCTCTGGTCAAATGGAATGAAATTATATATCACTGACAAAAAGAAATTGGGGAAGCACACAATCATGTGGCAATTAAACCACAATGTCATAAACAAAAATGAATTAAAGAAGAAATCAAAATGGATATTAGAAAATATCTTTGGGTGAATGAAAATGAAGGTATATCATATGAAAACATGGGTTGCAGCTAAAGAAGTGCTTAGAGGGAAATTTTTATCTGTAAATGCTCATATTAAAAAGGAATAAAGATTTCCAATCAATAATTTTATCTTTCACCTTAAGACACTGGGGGGAAAAAAAGAACAAACTAAACCTAAAAGGAGCAGAATTGAGCATATGTAAAGATTAGAGAGAAAATAACAGGATGTTCCAGAAGAGTGCTGAGAAATGTTCCAAGGTCACATCCAGACCAGAAGAAAAAGTGCTGTAGAATACTAATGTTTGTCACAATTAGGAGGACAGGGCTGGAAACGGACACAACAAGCTAGAAATCTGTACCCTGAATTCTGGTCTTATTAATGTAGATCTCTATTTATGTTTGTGTTGTAAACACACATTTTAGGCTTGTATTTCTGAGAGGGTACTTCCCTACCCGGATGCTTCCAGTTATTTTTCAGTGGGCAGGTCACCAAGGCACCAGACCGTCCTCAAGAAAAGTGGGTTTCTGTGGCCAGTCTAGCATTGCTAATGAGTCACAGCAGAACCAGGAGGACTGCCACACTTCAGCCTGATGTGGAGTGGTCTAGATTAATTTTCTTTACAATACCTCCTCGAGCCAGAATGCTGAATGGTTCCGGTTCCAATCCTCCAAAGCTATTAGCTGACCCTGAACTCACCTAATTTCTTGCACCATTTTGGTATTATTCTGAAGTTTGAAGTTATCATACTAATACATTTTACAGCGCAATATATACTGATGGTTAGAGCAGACATTGTGAATCTTGATTCCATGAATTCAGATTCTGATTTTCGGACTTAGCTCACTATGTGACCTTGAGTAACTTACTTAGCCTGTCTGTACCTCAGTTTCCATATATAAAATGAAAATGAAAATAACCACATAGGGTTTTTACAATGATTAAACAAATGCATTGAAAGTATTTAGTAGAATGCCTAATGTGCAAATGAATACATGTTGGTCATGATTTTTTTTCTACAGAGAGTTTACGCATATATCGTCTTATTTAATTCTCACAGTTTAGGAGGTATTTTATGCTCACCTAACAAATTGGGACATAGTGTCCCAGAAGTTGATGTTTCCCATACATTCACAGCTTTTCTTTACAATACCTCCTGGTTTAGACCCAGGGTTTTTTGTTTGTTTTTTGCTTTTTGCTTTTGTTTTTCTCTCTAATTCTTTTTTTTTTTGGGGGGGGGGGGGGGTTTGGGGTTCATGGTGCTAGTTGGCAACCTGATACTCTGAAACAAACGGGCTCTATGACAAGTAGACCTGAGTTGGAACCTCAGGTTGTCCACCTTGTCATGTATTTTGGGCTCCACATTTGTAGGAAGGGTATGCTAATTCCTACTTCATGAAGCAACAGTAAAAATAGCTGTGAAAAAATATCTCACATAATACCTGTTACATATTACATGATCAACAAATGTTAATTTTCTTCCTTTCACATCTCCTCTTAACAATAAAAATACTTCCCTCCTTACAGTGAGCTGTACTCAAGAGGATCCCTCTGAGGCTGTCAGATCAAGAGAGTCAGCTTTGAAATGCTCTCTCAGTGCTTTGTAATGTTAAACATTTAATACAATTACTATAACTAAGATGTGCTCATTAGTATTGGATGAGATGCAAGTAAAAAATGAGATTTCTCATAGTAAGGTTGTTGTGATTTTAATTTATCAAAATGCCATAGAGTGGTGAGAAGAAGTCTTATTTTGGTTTTTGATCACTACAAAATATGACAAAACAAACAAGGAGTAAAGCAGTTTTAAAGCAAAAAAGAGCGGCAGAGATCCTAAGGGAGAAAAGACATATGTAGATTATATTGATATAGGGAAGTATCCTGTAAATTTCTGCATCTCTAATGGAAATTAAACATTTAGGACTATATTGACAGATAATAAATATTCACTCTGTATATAATATTCACTATGTTCAGTTAGCAGACTCACATGAATGGAAGGGAAATATTAGTGAAGGAAAAAAACCCAGTTTCTGTAATTGCATGCAATTTTTATGTCTTCTCAACACAGGAGAATACATTTAAAAATACTTGCCAAATTAAATAAAGAAAGAAAGAAAAGAAAAGTTCCACTTAATATTATTTTCCAGGAAGGAACTGGTAGAAAAGAAAATAGCCCCATGGCCTCCCCCAAGCTGAAGGTTGCCATTATTATCATTTGCACGAGCAAAGAAGAAGGTAAACAACAGCTCCGCAGAGAGGCTATGGAGAGACTACATATGTGGGTTTCATCGAAGAAAAAAAAATGCTTTTGTTAGAAACCTGAAATAAATATATAGGATTTGATAAAAGGCAGTCATCAAAAGATAGAAACTATCGAGGTCAGTCCTAGATTTCCGTTTTCAGATTTGGGACCCAGAATCCCATAGTCAATAACATCAAACATAACAATTATATATAATAATTAATTGTGTAATCTAATGTATATACACATATATATGTATATTATATATATGCATATAATATATATTTATATATTTTCTACATATATTATATATATTTTGCCTTCCAATCATTGCTAGCATTGAGCAAAAAACAAGCAGAAATAGCCAAGCTTGGCTCTGTGGCCACACTATGAGCGACCTCCAGAAAAATAGGACTCTGATGGCCATGATATGATATAATGCGTTTCATCCAACTTCATTGATAAAGCTCTCCTTCTCTCTTAAATTTTCAAAAGTTATCATCCATACCTTACAAAATGGACCAAGCACTCACAATGGCTCTATTTCCTAGGCATTTAACAAGAATCAGGGACATTTATAGAATCATAAGAGGTCAAGGGAATATTTTATTAGGATAAATTTAAAATGCATTCTAAAGTTTGGATCACTGACTTTTGACATCTTATGTACTCTACTTTTGTATTTTTACCACCTGTAATTTAACGTTTCATGTTCTCTTCAGTTATATGTAAACTTCTGGAAATCCTGGCTTATATTTAATAGTAGTGAAGGTACTGATAAGTTATTGATGAAATGACATGATGTCTTTGAAAATCTCCAAATTTTTAATGTCACCATAGTACTTATTTCTCCTATCAAAATTAATTAAATTATAAATGCAAAATAAAAGTGAACCTTTGGTCTTAAAAACAGTTACTGTGTACAGAGAACAACTTGATTTGATTGAACCCAGGGTGTTGATAGTCAGCCATGTCCATTTCAGAGTTAAGAGGCTTAACACTCAGTTCTAGTCTTATAGCACCAGTGATTCAAATTCATTTTGTTTAGCAAAATGAAATCACTTGTACTGTGCTCAAAGTACATCTTCAAAATGTTAATTGAGACTGAGCATGAAGGTATATACCTGTAATCCTAGCTCCTTGGAAGGCTGAGGCAGGAGGATTTCAAGTTTCAGGCCAGCCTAAGTAACTTAGTGAGACCCTGTCTCAAAATAAAAAAGAACTAGAGATGTAACTCATCGGTAAATTCACTGCCTAAAGGGGTTCAATCCCCTTACTGAAAAAAGAAAAGTGATTTGATTGCATTTTCAAAGCACATATACATAGAAACATGTAAGTGACTCACTTACAATTGGGAGTCATTAGGATGACTTCCTTTCCTTTGGAAAGAACATTATTATTAAGAAAATAATAAAGTAAAGACACCAAGATATGGATCAGGTGCCAGTCAACCAAATAATTAGGATACTCAGAGTAAGCTAATTGTAAGCCTAGGCACTTTTTAAAAATGGCATCTAAGAGAAATACAAGGGCATTTCTTCATTGCAGGTCCTCCATGCACACCTCAAAAGTAAAAGATCTATTGCAATTCCCCACAGGCACTTGAGTCTTCTCATCACCACCAAATCAATGTTTCAAAACATGGCAACTCACCTCTGAATTGCAACATACATCCCAAATACCATAATACCCATAATAATACACCTACATTGCTAGGGAAGAAAAGATACTATAGTGGTATCTGTGCAAAGCCTGGAATGAGACATTTAATTGTTAGAATAAAGTCTAGATAATACTATCACAAGCTGGGCACAGTGGTATACATCGGTAGTCCCAGCAGCTCAGGAGGCTGAGGCAGGAGGATGGTGAATTCAAAGTCAGCTTCAGCAAAAGTGAGGTGATAAGCAACTCAGTGAGACCCCATCTCTAAACAAAATACCACAATAGCCAGACTGTGGAACCAACCTAGATGCCCTTCAATTGATGAGTGGATAAAGAAACTGTGGTATATATATACAATGGAATATTACTCAGCCATAAAGAATGATAAAATTATGGCATCTGCAGGCAAATGGATGAAATTGGAGAATATCATGCTAAGTGAGATAAGCCAATCTCAAAAAGCCAAAGGACGAATGATATCGCTAATAAGTGGAGGATGACACATAATGGGGGGAAGGGAAGTGTTAGTGTTAGGGTTAGAGTTAGGGTTAGGGACGGGGGGCAAGTATGGAGGAAGGAAGTACTGTATAGAGGGTAAAGAGGGGTGGGAATGGTGGGGGGAAGGGAAAAAATAACAGAATGAATCAAACATTACTCTATGTAAATTTATGATTACACAAATGGTATGCCTTTACGCCATGTACAAACAGAGAAACAACATGTATCCCATTTGTTTACAATAAAAAATAAATAAAAATAAAAATAAAAGGTTACCAATTCCTGTTTCTAATACCTCATTTTTGTCACCTTTATTTTAGAATTGGTACCTGTTGGCATAACCTTCCAAACTCTCCAAAGATCTGGCATTTCATTAAAAACAAAAAAGACTATAGTCAAATAAAAATATTAAATTCCCTAAGGTGTAATACAGGGAATAGAAGGTAGAAGGAAATAACTAAACTGTATAATATATAGTATGTTCATATACAAAAACACAGGTGTAAAGTATTAAGTAACATAATGGAGTGTTCAGTGGAAGAGAATCTAGGAATGCCTAAATTCTACTTTCACCCATTAATTTCTTCTCCCTCTCAAGTACTGAGGAAGCAATGGAAGACAAGACCAAATGGGCACATAGGCACTTTAGCAGTAGCTGGGCTACTATTCTACTTCAGGGTTCTCCCATAAAACTAGTTCTGACAGTGCATCTCATGCTCAAAATTCATACTAGGTTACCATGCCCCAATCTCAATCTCTAACTTACTCACCGATAGTGATGAGGTAGTGATGAGAATTTAGAAATTCATACAGAGGAGGAACAGGAGAGACTGGTAAGGGAACTTGGCACAGTTTACAGTCACATCTCTTGAGGGAAATGGAAAGGAGAAAGAGATATCTGGATGCAACAGTACATCAGTTTACAAGAGTAAATCCATCCACTAGCACACGTGGCCCAATTATGCTTCCTCTAATTTGACCAGATTGAGACACTGTAAAGAATAAGAAAGAAGAAAACTTCTATCCTCCTCCCTTCAACAGGAAGTCTCAACAAAAAGGGGGACGTTGGAATCAAGGGGAAAGTGTGTTTCTGATGATCTTTTTCTTCTCTCTTTCCTATCTACTTCCTTGGCTCCTCTTCCTCAATTATTTCTTAAGGTTTCCATCTGGGGTATCCTACAGTGCTACAGACTCAATCCAGCCATGAGATGCTGCTTGGATACTGGTTAATCCTAACTAAATCTCAATTCAGGCTTGTCTTCTGAACTTCAGGCTGTACTCCATGCTTCTCCTGCATTATCTAACTTCAAGCATCTTCACCTAATGAAATTATTAGATGATTAAAATTTGTCTCTAGCATTTTCCTCTGACTTCCCCTTCCAAATCTTTTCCTTATGCATTGTTTTTATTTTATTTGTTCTTTTTAGTCATACATACAGTAGAATCCATTTTGATGTAATTATACAAGCAGGAATATATTTTTATTCTAATAAGACCCCAGTACCTCTCCTTCCTCTTCCCCTCCCCTCATCCTCTGCTCCCTTTTCTCTATTGTTCTTTCTGCCATTTACCCATAGTTACTTTTTAAATTAATTTATTGTGGATGTGCACAATGGTGAGATTCACTGTGGTATGTTCATAAAAGTAATAGGAAAGTTAGATCAGATTCATTCCACTGTCCTTCCTTTTCCTAACCCCCTCCCTTCCCTTCATTCCCCTTTGTCTAATCTACTGAGCTTCTATTCTTCCCCTTCTATGCTTATTGTGGTTTAGCTTTTACGTATCAGAGAAAACATTTGACCTTTGTTTTTTGGGGATTGGCTTATTTCACTCAGCATGATAATCTCCAGATCCACCCATCTACAGGCAAATGTCATAAAGTCATTCTCCTTAGTGGCTAGTAATACTCTGTTGTGTATATGCTGCTTGGATACTGATTACTCAAGCAGTTATTGTGTATATATGCCATATTTTCTTTATCCATTCATCTGTTGAAGGGCACCTGAGTTGGCTCCATAGCTTAGTTAGGGTGAAATCTGCTGCTATAAATATGATGTGACTGCATCACTGTAGTAAAGCATTATTTTTTAAAAGCTCAGTTTGTAGTTCCACTGTTCTGTATGCAAACCGGAAGTCTGGGAGTCATCACTGACTCTCTTTTCCTAATCTCCAAAATGAATTAATAGATTGCTATCAATATTATTCACCAAGTATTTTTTTTCTTTTATTCCCTGCCCCCCATTTAATTCTCTCTTCCCCTAGATTATGTTAACATCTTCCACCTATGATCATTGGCTATGGTCTTTTCTTCCTCCAATCCCTCTCAACAGAGCTTCCTGCTTAGTTTACCTACAATACAAATCTGGTCATGTCACTCCTGTGCTAAAAGCCATTCATGTTCCCCACCATCTATAGGACAAATTCCAAAGTTTTCAACAGGTACAGCAGTTCCTCCCCAAATTCTGTGTAGCTCTCTGATTTCATCTTCTGCATTTCCTTACTGTTGTCCCTGCAGCTCACACAAAACCTACCTCCTGGTGGTTTCATCAAAAAACTCATTTTCTCAGCTACCTTGTGCTGTTGCTAGTGCTGAAGTTTAGAAAGGCCTGGTGGTTTCATCAAAAAGGATTGATGATGAATACAAATTGGGACATACTGAACTTGAAAGTGTATTAGATGTACTTGAAGACACCTGGGGTTGGAACTCAGGACAGCAAATGTGGCTTCAGAAATAGATTAGGAGTCTGTGGATGTCTGTATGATCTGTCAGCATGAGGGTATAAATGAGTTCATATTTTATCTGAATCATATCATGTTAGTATCTAAAATGTACTAATACAGAGCCTTCATGAGGTAATATAAGAATTCAACCCTTCTCTCTCAGCTCTATGTACTTTTTTCTGGATATGTATAGGAGTCTCACCTCAGGGATTACTTTCTTCTATTCTTCTGTTTATACCACACTATATTTTTCAATCCTGAAATCGGAAGGAAACTCACATGACGTCCATGTTGACTTTAACAACTGACTCGCAGGCTTTTTCTCCACACTATTCTCAGGAAGTCCTTGGTCAGGTCCATATCAACCTTGTGATGCTTCTACCACCTCATGGTTTGATACTGCTAAAACCAACATGGGTTTCGTGTAAAGCCATCCTTCAGATTTTGGCAATGAAATGCCACAGAATGGTATAAATGGATTTTTAGGGAAGTACATGAAGAGTAACCTAAAAATTACCATGTAGAGCAAATATTATATTTATTTGTTCCTCCCCTTCCTTCATGAAAGCAAAATATTTCCATCTATAGGAAATCAGTTGTGGTTTCAAATCTGTGGAACTTTACGGTATATAAAGCTATAGTTTCCATAATTTGTATACACCTAATAAGTGCTAGTTGCACATTTAGAGATTAATAAATATTTGTTGAATTGATCCGATCCAGAGTATACTTGTAATTCAGTATAATGGCCAAAAAATCAAAATTCAAAACCCAGAGAACACAACATAGAGAATAAAAGCATTGTAAAGCAGTCTCACCAATTATTAATAAAAGCTCCTACACTAAAACAAGTTCCTCTCTTTTGCTTAAAATGATAAATTTCCAAATGGGGATTTAAAGACAACCTCAAGGATTTGTAAGAATAGTGACTGAAGCGCATTTTTTCATAGGGCTACAGGCATTGTTAGAAGTTTGGTCTGCCTGGCTTATCAGATGTTGTACATCTCTCAGAATCCCAGTGTTGTTAATCAAGATAGATGGCCGACTAGTTAATGCTGCTGTTAGTAAGACTGTGGCAAAGATTAAAAGGTTATCAAACAGATATAAACAGGAATTCTAGGATTCCTATCTAACATATGAAATTAACAACTAATAGGTATCTTTCTTTGATAGTTGATTTGATTGAGTGCATGTGGATAAAAGTCAACAAGTGAACAACTTGATTGTCTGCTGAATTAATAGAATGGAAGAACTTTGAATGGTTCTGAAAGCTAATTTAATTCAGAAACCTCAGTGAGGTTCCAGCTCTTTTGTGAAACTAGTGAATAAAATGTTGGCAATTCATTCTGAATAAAATGTGAACATTAGCTGCTTCTGTTCTTGGAATAAAAAAAAATCATGTACAAAACTGATCTTTGCAAGGAGGGAGCATCAAACTTATGAGTATGCTCATATTATCCTCTAAATAAACACTGGGAATTAAAATAAAGGGAAATTGCCCTTCGAATTTACCTCAAGTTTAAAGTCAATTCTATTTCAATCGCTCTTGCGTTTGTCTTCCCAGACGTTTTCATTTATTTGGATTTTCTTCTCTAACAATTAAAATTCGTCCTTTTCTAGGCCCATTTAAATCTCTATTGCCAATAGGACTTGGTTGTTTCAACCGCTGGTGGGCATTTATTGGATTCTACTATGTATTCATCAAAGGATGCCACATAGGAAGGAATTTAATACTTATACACTGAACTCATTCACTTGATTGTCATGCTCCAACCACCCTGGTCTGTTCCCCTAGTCTAGGCTCCTTTCTTCCTTATGGAATTGGTATGTTCTTCTCCCTGAACCTCAATTCTCTCTTTAGCTAAATTTCCCTGGACAGATCTTATGTATCCCTCAAGTCTCCCATGAAAACTCTTCCTGGGGAAAGTTCTTCTCAGCTACCCGTTCCCCTCCAGCTTCTGCTCCCAATTCACACACAGGCCCTTCTCCTTTTCTTCCATGACACTTCCCAGCATTGTAATTAGGCAGGAAGATAGTAGTTTCTGCTTTTCTCTCCTACTGGTTTATAAACCATGGAAGCTGAGGCCATGTGGGTCTCATTAACTATGCCTAACAGAGTACCTGGTTCAGTGACGGCTCAGGGAATATTGTTCACCAAAGGACACTAGAGGACAGGGAAGAAGCACTAGGTTATTCCGGAACAAAAACAAACCCAAAACTAATGTCTGGTTTGAATCTACTAAGGTCCACCTGGACTCCTTCCAGAAAACAGCACAAAACATGTCAAAAATCAGGAGTCAGCTCAGTTTAAATCTTTCCTCTGTATTAGACATCTTCTTGGGTCTTTAAGAAACATCCTGCAAGAGAATTGCCACACATGGCCCTGCAGGACCTGAGAACTATTTTTTTTTCTTTTTGATAAATTTCAAACACTTCTACCTGCTCCTTTTCTATAATATTTTTCCCCTATAAAACCCCCTAGCTTACCATTTTCATGTACCTTTTATTAGATCAAGCCCTTCTTCTCAGTAGAAGAACAACACAGGTCAGATTATACTTCCCCAAAATTTGAAATAGTTATTCAAATTTTAGCTGGGACAAAGCAAAAAGAATAATTTTAAATAGGAAAAGCAGTATTCAAAATGGTTTGAACTGTATGAACCTTGTTGTGATCTGTTAATAAAAAATATCAATCTGTTAATTAAAAAAAAGACTGGGAAGAAATAACACCAAAATGTCAACTCTGGTTATCTCTGAGTTGAGAATTGCTGTATTGTCTTATGTTTCCCTTGCTGTATTTTCCAAGTTTTAAAAAGGATGAGTATGTAATATTTCTGTAATCAAAGAAATAAATTAATTGAACTTATAAACAATGTCCAGCATGTAGTACAGACTAGAAAACTGCCTGCCCCCTCTCAACTTTCCCTTTTCCTTCACAGACACCAAGTGCATGTTCTTAAAGCCCAATATTATATAGGTCCTGATAATTTCTAGTTCTCTCTTTGCATGGAAGGAACATGGGTTTTGGTGGCAGTCCATGGTTTTAACTCTATCTGCTATCTAACTAACATGATGATTGTAAGGTATTTAAGAATTTTTATCTCTAGAAAAAGTGAACTCAGGATTTTTAATTAAATAAACAATCAAATAATAGCAATGTTGTCATTACGCAATGTTTAATGTGCTAGCTACTCTGTTTTGAAACTTTCATAAAACTCCTATGAGAGGTGCATAATCCATTTCACTAATGAGGAACTGAGTCTCAGAGGTTACATGACTGGCCCAAAGCCACGCAATTAATACATATTCAAACAAGGATTGAAATTCAGCTGTTCTGATTGTACAGTCTGTCAACCACACTGTCTTTCAAATGAAGTGAAGACTTGTCAGACAACAGGGTGATTTTAAAATATTTACCAGACTCTTAGAATTCTTGAAGGAGTTGTTTGACAAGAGGTTTTAAAAACATTTATCAGAATCTTAGAATTTTTGAGTAAAAATAGAATTAAGAAAAAAAAATCCAGTCTAACACCCAAGGAACTAATGTAGAAGTCAAGTAAAAACCCAGGGGGCAAGTTTGTATGACTTTCAGTATGAAATATGGTCTTTTATTGTAAGCAACTTAAGTCAAATTTCATTTAATTTACACATATTTCAAATATTCTAAAGGATTTGCCATTCAAAAGACTCCAACCATAAATTTCATTTACAACTAAAGGATCATTTTGGCAAAGCACCTGCCCATAATTTATTTTTAAAGATTGTTAAAATATTCAACTTGGTTAAAGCAAGATAAACCTGAATGGAATTAATTAAAATGTAATATTTTACTATAAAATATAGTGAAGTATAATTATTATTGATAATTGGATAAGGAATAATCTTTTCATATTTTTGAAACATATTTATTATAAATTATTTGTTTTATATACACAGTATAAGTTCAAGTCCCACTGATGTTCTCATGACACCAAAATTAACTGACATCCTTGTCTAAAAATATTAGACTGAAACCTTCAATATTATTGTTATGAAATAAGGAATATTCAAAATAAGAGAGTATTAGCACTCCCAAAGTAGACCTGACTCTCTGACCCAAGATATCAAGAAATCACTGTCCCTGATTATTCTTTCCCCCATGTTGGCCCTTTTGACATTTGCTATAACTTAACAGATTCTATGAGACAAAAATTATGTACCCAAATTAATAGCAAAGATACACATTGCCTTCCTCAGGGAATGCTCCAGTACAATACATTACCTATATCAATTTAAAGGCATATATTCTAGTACCCTTCTTTCCTAGAAATGTCATTAAGGCAGAAATTCATGACACCCAGAACTCACTAAATGTTATTCATAACAATAATGATGATGTTATTACCACTATCATCTTAATAATTATGGGCAATACTGAAACCATAAGAGGCTCTTCAAAATACAGCTCCCTTCCCTCCTAGGAAAGATTCCCTTCTGTCCCAGGAAGGTTCCCTTCCTTCCCTCTTACTCCTTCCCCTTTCCTTATCCCAAGTAAGATACAGTGGAAAATGGCCATTTTCCACATAAAATGGTAAGAACAGTAACCTCCCAACTTGTGGGGTTCTTAGGAGAATTTAAATAAGTTAGGTCACACATACATAGCACACTCAGAAAGACATTAAGTGCATAGTAAGCATGCAACAAATATTTACTATTTTTATATGTATACCTCACTAGAAAATAGGAAGAACAACCCTGCATACCCAAACTTTTATTGAAAAATTGTTTTCAGATTGTTACTGAAATTGTTACTCTTACTTTTGGAACACAACGGTAATGTATATAGCATACAAAACTGATACAACAACTATAATTATCCTTTTACTGTATCTTTTGTTACTCATTTTCTATGTGTTACTTCCCTGAGGATAAAAGTTAACCCTTTTATAAATGTATTCTAGTCTTACCATCTAACTTGATACTGTATTCTCAAAAACCATCAATAAGATACCACTAACTAGCCTTTGTTCATTACATATTATGTGCCAAGCACCATCCTGAGCAGGTAGAAACACAGGCTCTCTCATCCTGCTGCACTGTAAAGTATTCTTATTGCCATTTTGAGTAAGAGAACAAAGAAGAACCAAGAAGCCAATTAACTTTCTCAAAGTCACAGAGTAAGGAAGTGATAGGGTATCTAAGCCCCCAACCCTGATGGCCTCTGCTGTCACATGCTCTCCCACCAACAGAGTGCAGGTAGCATGCCTGGCTTCTTGGTGGGTTTCTCAGAAGGGTCCTGAGGCACGAGCAATCAGAACAGCCTGGATGCAGGAAGTTCCTGACCCACTATGACTTCCGGGTGTTTGTTCCCAAATTGCAATGGACAGAAATGAGATTTGCCCAACATTCTCATCTCAAGAAGGGGAGTCCTGAAACCTAGGACTTCTCATGGAAGTTCTGAGTGAAAGTGCATTGAGTAGAACTGACCTGACTGTGCTACATGGGGAAGCAGATCCTGTAAAACATAATCTGGGTGACAAAGAAATGAGAAGCCAAGACAACAACACCTCTACTCCCACGTAACCTGTTTTGCTTTCTTCTAGAACTGTTAGTCCTACTCAGGGGGCCAGGGGTGTAGCTCAGTCATAGAGCAAGTGCTTAATACACACAGGCCCTGGGTTCAGCCCCCAAACACCAAAAACAAAACAAAGCAGTAGAACTGTTATACCTATCCAGATCTTTAAATTTGACTCCCTTTTCATGGTAGCATTTTTATTGAGTCTTTATAGTGTATCCCTCACTGGGATAAATATTTTCCACTCTCTTTTAAATTATTGATGTTTTACAACATCTCAGTAAAGAAGGTATTCCTATTCCAATGTTTTAAGAACCGAGGCATGTAAAAACCTTGCCTAAGTTCACATACCTAGTGGAAGGAGGGGCTTGGATTCAATTCCAAATCTTTGGACCACTAGGTTTTACTGAATATGAATTATTACCCATCCTTTTTATTACCATTGCCATTAAAACCAACACAATGTAAGCTTTGAACAAGACACCCTCCTTCCTTTAGCTGAGGGCCCACTGAGGACATCCAAAAAGTTCTCTGTGAAAAGAAAGAATTCCACATGCTTCTGACAGGCTAGAGAACCAGCTGGAAGGCACTGCTTGGCATTCTAGCTTTGAAAGGCCAAGTTCCACTAAATAAAACCTTCACTTTGTGTATGTGTGTGGAAGTGATTAGTCATTTAATACTGGAAGCTCTACCTGGAACACATTTCTTAATACATTTTTTTTCACATGCATGATGTCTTTCCACAATTTATTGCCACATTTTATTAAACTCTTGTTACCTAGCGTGTAATTGGAATCATCACTGATACATGAAACACGAGTATACAAATCTGAAACAGAGTGGAGGCAGGTCAAAGTAGCAGCAGCAAGGCTAAGTTTAAAACTGGGGGGTAAAGACATAGACTGCACTGCTGCGAATTGCTGCACCCCTCCAGCCCAGAGCAACTGCTCCCAGGAAAATCATCTTATCCTCTACACCCACATAAACTCAATCCTCTGTGAACCAGAAAGGATGGGCGAAAACATTAAAAACAGATTAGAGGATACGAGAGTGAGGAAGAGGTGAGTTACCACAATAGATGCTTTTACATGTTTTAACTTTTCAGAAATTGCAATTTTACCAGAATTAAGTATAAATTTCGCTTCACCTTTTACCTCATAAGGCCACTCTGGTTTTTCTCAATGTCTACATACCTGATGCAGACTTAAGCAGCTGCTTATACACTTGCCCTGAAATTTAACTATCTGTCTTTGTCATTTTGTCAATATTCCTTTTCCAGATGCTAGAACAGAGCCTGGCACAGTGTAAGACCAAAAAAAAAAAAAAAAAAAAGTTTTAGAAATGAAAGGATAGGAGGATAGGTAAATAGTGAATAGAAAAGAGGGATTAAAAAAAAAGCACTATTAAATAAACACTAGGAAGCTTGTTAGGATCCCAGGGAATTTTTCACAAGCAAAATTATTCCCTAGGTCCTTTTGTGAAATTACTGTCTCTTTTTCGGATTCAGTCTTTTAGAATATTTTTCTGAATTCACTGTCTCTCTTCTTTCATCTCCAGATTACAGCCTTATTTTCACCCCAGAGCATTATATCTATTTCCAGGTACATTCAAAGGCCACACTAGAAATTTCACAGTACAGATATTGTCACCTGTAGACAGAAAATATTACACTTATTTTACCGAGAGGCAGGCAAAGAACAACAACAACAAAATGAAAGGAAGAAAATGAAGAATTCCTCTCACAGTTCCCATCATAATCAGGCACAACCATTCCTATTTTCTAATTACCATGTTTATTATCATTATTGACACCATAATTATTAATCATCATCCTTTGCTTAAGCATGGCTAGCTGAGTATAACTTGTTACACATTCTTATTACCAATTACCATCTAGGTGTCTATGAAGATATATAATCAAAAATTTTTGTCTGATCAAGGTTTCATAGTACTTTAAAAAACATCATTCTGATTCTGAAAGTAGGTTTATTGAATAAAATACGTACAATGTAGAAATTATAAATAAAAATATGTAAAGCTCCCTAATTCCATATCCACAAATAATTACCATGATTATTTTATTTTATATGCAAAAACTTATAAGGATTTCATGTATAAAATAAATGACAAGTTCCTTTTCTTTCACTCTTCCAAAACGTGTCCCCACAGTCAAGGATAAAAGTCAATAAACAAACACTCCCTGTGTGTACCTGGGCACCAAGAACCACCCTGGGTGTTTGCCTGGGACTCAGTGTAGAACATGAGGAATAGGGCTCTTTCTTTGAGACACTCGCACTGTAAAGTCAATGAGAAAATTAAAAAGACCAGTGTTATGAAGATGATGGAGGTAGGAAAAGAAGCAGCAAATGCTCCTGAAAGCAGCTATTGCCAGAGAGGATATTTAAGTGTAGATCTAGATTTCAGGAAAAGTATTTTGGGCAAAAGAAACATTCAGAGCTGAGGTAAGACTATGGGAATGGGTTTGGATTTTTTGAGGAGCAAAAATAAGACCAGTGTTTCTAAAATGTGAAATAGAGACACGATGAGGAAGACTGAGTTGAAAAGTTAGGGAAGAGGCAGATCCAAGAGAGCCTTTGGAGAGTTTGGATATATTCTCCATGCAAGGGATGCCTAGAGAGGGTTCGAAGCAGGGAATTGAAGGGGTCTGATTGATGGTTTGAGAAGTTCACCCTGGCCACTGTGGAAATGGTAGGCCCTGAGAAGGCAGGTGATGGGGCAGGGCTGCTGGGGCCTCTCACAGGGGATGCTGGGGACTCAGACTCAGGTCATGGCAGTGGAGGTGACAAGTGGTTAGAAGCAGGATGCATTAGTAAAGGGATAGAACTTGCTGCCAAATCAGATATAGTGAGGAGGAGAAAGGAAAGAATCAGGCCCCAAGCTGCTCCTGCTGACCAGCAGCCTATGTCCATTAGACGTTCTTCTCACCCATGCCCCACTGGAATCTGTGAGGACATTTTCTAATCCCTTAACTGTTGATAATAATAACAGCCCCATGTGCTATGTATGGGAGCTTCACATATATTATCTCAATGAATTGGTACTCATTTACTAACTTTATAAGATAAATATACAGTATTATCAGCCCCACTTCATAAATAAGGCAACAGAATTAGTGGTTAAGTGGTTTACCCAAATTCACATAGCTGATATATTCAATGTAGACAGAAATCACACCTGTGCCTAGGAGACACTAAAACCCACTCTTTAATCACCATGGACATAGCTGACAAATATGCCCACATTTATTCAACCAGTTCCCCTCATTACACATTTAGTCTGTTTTCAGAGTATCCCTGCTACAAATAACGCTATTATGAGCATTATTGAACATATACCTTAGACGTTTGTAATTATTTCTTTAAGGTAAATTGCTAGAAACTACTACATTGGTACAAAAAATTACAGAAAATGTTAAGGCATTTGATACATATATGAAATTGGTGTTATTTTTCAATTTTACTTTCAATTTAAAGTCTTGCCAGGAGGGAATGCAGCCAGTTTATGCATCATCATTATTTTCATGATTATTTACTTTAAAGCCATGTTGCATCTTGACTATTACCACACATCTAGCAAGAAGCAGCACTGGAATTTGAACACAAGCAGACTAACTCCAGATAGCTGTTCTTAACAATACATTATACACTTTCCTGACTCTCTAACATAAGACGAAGTGACTGATTTAGAGACCTAACTTTTTTCTTCTTCTTCAAATTTTTAATACTACACCATTTTTGAAAACAAAATCAAACTTTTCACGATTGGTCTGTAATATGTGAAATGCCAAATTGATAATAACTATTAGTGTTATTATTATTTAATTAACCATTTAATATATGATAGGGGCAACAAAAAAGACAGATTCACATATAATGTTTATAAACATATAAGCATTATATCCCAATATTTTAATGGAGTAAGCTTACAAACAAATACATGAACATTTGTATTAGTTTAAGGATAGCTGTTGTAACAAAACTTACCACAATTTAATGGATTAGCACAATAGAAGTATGTGCATATTTTTTACCCAATTCAATTTAAATATATTCATAAGAATATAGTAAAAAAGAAAGAAGGAAGGAAGGAAAGAAAGAAAGAAAGAAAGAAAGAAAGAAAGAAAGAAAGAAAGAAAGAAAGAAAGAAAGAAAGGAAGGAAGGAAATTTGTGTTTTGCTCATATCTGGTCTATAATGACTTTGCTGATTGCCAGGTGGCTATCCTCCAAGCAAGATCAGGGACACAGGATTTTCCTTCTGAGACTTCACTTCTTCAGTACTTGTTTGCAAAGTATCTATGCTGATCTCTCTCATGCAAGCAGAAGGAAAAAGAGCTTGAAGGATCCCCCCATTCCTGAGAAGGTTTTAGGGGGAGATCATGTGTTCCCTTGACTGGAACTCAAACATGTAATCACATCTAATGGCAGGAGAGGATGGGAAATAAAGTCTCTCCGTTTGCCTAGAAGTAGAGAAACTGTTTAAAAACCACTGAAAGGAAACATTGAAGTCCACGCTGTCTATTATGGGTTTATCTTTTCTGTTGATCCATCTGTGTACACTTCAGCCAGTTCTATACTGATTAATCCAGTAGCATGGATCCTCTTCATTATTCTTTCTCAACCTTATCTTGACTGTTCTGGTAAATCTATAATCCTTTTCTCATAAAAGTCCAATTATAAACATAGGAATATAAATATCTATAAGCAGTATAAAAGTTATTTAATTCCATGAATAACCCAACCACTTTATATTTTTTAAGTATATCAAATTGACAACTATTTAAAATAACCCAAATTGAGAAGATGCAATAAAATATCCTTGCTGGTGATGATGGACATTAGTATACACCTTTTGAATGATGTCAGGGGTGGAGGTAAGGCTAGAATTTGAAGATATTAAACAAAAGTTATAAGTTGGCCATAGCCTTTAATCACCTACTTATTTTTATTATTTTCTCTTTAGTAATGAAAATGCTTTTTCTCTTAGTATGACTCTAGAAAATGTCCAACTTAATGCTGTGTTCTCATTGCTAGTATTTTCTAAATTATCCATTAAGTTTTAATTTCTAACTTAAGTCAAGAGCAATTTAGAAGAATATTTAAATTATAAGTAGTTGCAAATTCAGAAAATTTTTAATTTTATTACACAGTGGCTTAAAAATATGATCTATTTAAATTGTTTTGGGAGATTTAATGAGGTTATTTTTGTGGTCCAGTATATTATCAATTTTATAATTGTTCCATGAGCTACCTTAAAAACTAAATGAAATATTCTCCACATTTAGTACACAAAATTGGATGTATATGCATATGTGCATATTAAATCAATTTGCTCCATATTAATTAAAGTCTTTAATGACTATTTTCCCAATTTGGCCAATCAAGTTGGGGTATAGTTAAGTCTTCTAACAAAGGTTGAGCACCCTACTCAAAAACAAGAAATCTAAAATATTTCAAAATCCAAAACTTTTTGAAAATCAACATGATACCACAAACAGAAAGTTCTATACCTTGAAACAAAGTTTCATGGGTCAGGTGTGTAGCTCAGTATTAGGGTGCTTTCCTAGCATGCACAAAGTGCTGAATTCAATTCCCAATACAACAAAAACACATACATAGCAAAAGGTATATTCAATTTATGTGTATAAGGTATATATGAAACATAAATGAACTTCATGTTTGAATTTGGGTTCCATTCCCAAGATATCTCATTATGTATATAAAATTATTCCAAAATCCTAAAAATCTGAAATCCAAAACATTTCTGGTCTCAAGCATTTCAGATTAGGGATACTTGTTCTATATTTCTGATAATTTTTGTTCCTAAAGACGAGTCCAAAATAAATGGAAAAGTCAGTGTTATGACTTGGATGTGAGGTGTCCCCCAAAAGCTCACGTGTGAGCCAATGCAAGAAGATTTGGAGGAGAAATGCTTGGGTCATGACCTTAACCTAATCAGTGAATTAATCTCTGATAGGATTAACTGTGTGGTAATAAGGCAGATGGGGTGTGGCTGGAGGAAGTGATTCATTGGAGGCATGGCCATGGGATATATGTTTGAAACTGGTGAACGGAGTATCTTTCTCTCTGCTTCTGATCATCATTTGAGCTGCTTACCTCTGTCTTCTTTTGCCATGATGTCCTGCCTCACCTCAAGTCCCAAGGAATGGAGCCTGCTATCTATGGATTGAGATCTCTGAAACCACGAGTCCCTAAATAAACCTTTCCTCCGCTACAATTGTTCTGCTTGGGTCCTTAAGTCCAAGCAGCAAAAAAACCCAGACTTAAACAGTCAATTTATATATAACTTCCTTATTATTCTTCACTTTGGTGCTCTAGTTCAAAACCAGGGTCTGTATATGCTAAGCCATGTCCTCTACCACTGAGCTAAAACCCAAGCAGTACTGGGGATTGAACTCAGGACTTCTTGTATGCTAGGCAAACATGGTACTTTAGCTATTACCCTCAATCTTTTTTATTTTTTTTTAAGATTTTAGGCAAGTTCTCACTAAATTGTCCAGGCTGCCTTTGAACTTGTGATCCTCCTGTGTCAGTCACCCAAGTAGCTGGGATTACAGGTATGTACCACCATGCCCAGCTAACTTTTTACATTTTGAGTTTTGTATTTTGACATGTGAAATTTATTTGGGGGTACACAAGTGTTAATAGGCATTTATATCATCTTCACATCTTAATAATATCATAGCTTGATATAAATTTCCTGAGCCACAAAAATTTCTCCTTATTGCTATGGAAGCATTGTGCCATTATATCCAGGCCTTTACTGTTAGGGAGAAGACCCACAGCCAGCCTGAATTTCTTTTTTTTTTTTTTTTTTTTTAGATGCGTGGGGATTGAACCCAGGGGGGCCTTGTGCATGCAAGGCAAGCACTCTACCAACTGAGCTATTTCCCCAGCCCCCAGACGAATTTTTCTACTGTAATAGGTAATTTTTTTCTTGCCTGAAATCTTATAAAATTCTTTCACTTTGTAATTTTAAAATTTTCTGTAGGATATGGTTACATAATAATCTTCTCTTGCTAATTTTGTCAGGTATTTCAAAATCTCGTTTCACATATACTCTGAGGTACCTCTTTAGCTTCTCTGATTTCATTTTTCAGTCTTGCTTCTTTTTCCATTTATTCTGAACTCATCTTTAGGAACATAAATTATCTTCAGCTAGATTTCTAGCCTTCATCCCTCACAGATATAATTTTCTCTTTAAATATTTCTGTTCACTTTATTTTCTTTTATTTTCTAGAAAATATCTAATATTTCCCCCAAATAATTTTTATTTATGCATTGTATGTCTTACTTCCAATTTCTAGTTAATATGCTAGCTCCATTATTATATTTTGGTTTTTGTAAAATATTGCTTTATTGTATACAGCATCCTCTTTTCAAGATTACATTTTACATTATTCAAAATAGAATATATATCATGTAAAATATTACATTTTAATAAATAGTTTTTAAAGCATAGTCTTCCTATACATCTTGCAAATAACCAGTCACCTTTTATTTTCCAGAATTCTTTAACTTCTTTTTACTCTGCCAAAGATGAGGAGAGTACAACTAGGTCTGCTATTTTCCTAAAATCTGAGATGACAATCTTTTCTTAGCTCCTTTCATTTGTTTCCCCTCAGATTAATTCAGAGGAATGCTTTATATTAATGAGCAACACATCCTAAATAGTTCTGGGAGGAAAAAAAGGATAAATACAAAGTTAGAGATAAGAGAATTACTGGTAAAAAGATAATTCTCATGATGAGTCCAAAATGATGAGTAGATGTTATTCAAACTAACTGGAAAGAATTGGGGTGGGGAGGTTGGGGGGAATTTTCAGCACATGCAGCTTGGAAGAGTATGCCAGGGAAATGCAAACTAAAGGTAGGTAGGTTCCAGATCATTCCACTCACTCCTTGCTTTGCTCACAAATTTCTACTATGCTGTAAACCAGAATTTCCAAAAATATGTCCCACTCCAAATTAATCCTGCGAGACCCTCCATGAAAAGGAAATAGGTCCCACAATCAAATAGACTAGGGGAAATTTGCATATTATATGCCCCTAAGTTTTGGAAATTCACAGTGAAGGACCGCACTGAAACTCTTGAGAAGATGGATTTATAAAAAAACTGCTAATATCAACGTAGAACCTCCCACATCTTATATTTAATATCTACTAATATCCTACGGCAGTTATTGATAAAGACTTTGGGAATTGCTGATGGAGTCACGGAAAGAGACTTGGATGTCTTCTACCAGGGAAGGGGCATGATGAGATTGACATTTGTACAGATTACACTGAATATTGTGAAACAAATTAATAGGGACAAAAGTAGAAGGGAATAAAGTTAGCAGTTGCTTTCCTGATCTAAAGCAGAAACATAACTGTGGAAATAGAGAAATTTCTAGTGTCCTAGTAACACCTTGGAACCTTAGAGAGGGAAAAAACCCAAAACCCGTCATTTGAGGTTTACTGGGAGCAACAAAAAAGCCAGCTATGGATGCTTTATCTCTTTCTATACCCAGATATTACATAAAGCCCATTTCCAGACGACTGTGACAGAACTTCAACCTTCACTTTGTGTCTTCAAATATCTTCCAGCAAGGAATCTCAGCATACTACTAGTTGTTTTTCACTCTTTAAATTGGGTAAAGGACAATTTTGTCCTTTGTGTTTCCTTTGCCATTTCCAACTACATTTATTCCTGAATTGTTCAATCCAGTTTTCTTTAAGAGAGTTATCTTATTTTTGTTCTATAAGAGTTTGTTGCTTTCTTTAAAGGCAGAGCACAGTCCTATGGCTAAACAGCACGGGTCACAGAGATGTCTAGATCCATTTTATTTTTCTAGTCCATTCTGCCAAATCTTTTCAATATTACTCTGGCTCCAGTTGATTTACTTTCCCACTTTGTACTAAAACCTAGAGAGTTTTCTCCATAGAATTGCTCTTTACACCACTCATGGCTAGCCACACATTTAGCACAAAATAATCAATATCAATATATCCTTAAAAAGCGTTAAGGAGAACTCTTGGCGCATTCCTGTCACATTAATTCAGTTATAATTTTTTATAAACTTAAATTCCTTTTCACCCTTTGCTTTCTAATAGTAAGTAAAACTCTTAATACTGAATACTATGAACTAAGAATAAAGGAGTTGTGAAATTTTATCTAAAACAAGCCTATCATTGTAATATGCCAATAATAGGAAATATGCAGATTGTCCTGAATGTCCTTACCAGAATTTTTGACAATAAGTAAAAGATACATTTTCTTAAAATATGGAATTTTTTCTTTGCTGACATGTCTGCAGGAAAAAAAAAATCCTAATATAGTCCAGCTTTCCAAAAAACACAATAATTGTGAAATCTAATACAGGCAGTCATAAGTCTCTCCAGTGGCCTGCCTATTGTTGGGCAGTCTCAACTGATCTCCCTTGAAAAGAGTTGAAATCATTCCACGTTGCTGCAACATCAACAAATTCAAGGTATTTACCTAGGCCTTTGGATGAGACAAACTTTAGGTTTAACATTTAAGAACCATGAGACTCTCGTGTGTTTCTCTTCCTGGTCACACATTTTCTTATATTTTAAATGGAAATAATTCTATCACATACCTTATGTACTCTGTACCTTTAAATTGTGTCAGAGGATTGCCCTCCTTGAAAAGGTGACTTCCTTAACAAGAGTCCTAAAGCACAAGAAATAAAATTGAAAATCAATAAATGGGATGGCATCAAACTAAAATGCTTCTCCTTAGCAAAGGAAACATTCAAGAGCATGAAGAGAGAACCTACAGAACGGGACAGCAAACTGGTGCAATAGTATGGAGATTCCTCAAAAACTAGGAATAGAACCACCATTTGACTCATTTATCCCACTCTTGGCATATATTCAGAGGATTTAAAATTGGCATACTACAGTGACACAGCCACATCAATATTTATTGCAGCTCAATTCACAATAGCTAAGCTATAAAACCAACTAGATACCCAGCAACAGATAAATGGGTAAAGAAATTGTGGTATGTATACACAGTGGAATATTACTCAGCCATAAAGAAGAATGACTTTATGACCTTTGTCAGCATATTAGATGGATTTGGAGACTATCATGCTCAGTGAAATAAGCTTTTCCCCAAATATCAACAGTTGAATATTTTTGTTCATATGTGGAAGCTAAACCACAAGTAAGAAGGGAAGACAAAGAAGATAAATTCAGTAGATTTGACAAAGGAGAACAGAAGAAAGTGGGGTGATAGGAATAGGGAAGACAGCAGAATAAATCTAATATAATTTTCCTATGTACGCATTTGAAAATACCTAAGTGAATTGAACCATCAAGTCTACCCACAAGAATGGGGTCCTAATTAGAATAAGATACATTCTGTGCTTGTATAATATTATCAAAATGCATTCCATTGTCATGTAGAACTAAGAACCAATAAAAATACAGGCAAAGAACCAGAGGAGATATGAGAGGAAGCAAGGCAGTTCTCTGGAAGAGAGGTCCTCCAAGTGGAAAGAACAGGAAGTGCAAAGGTACTTCTGTGGCAGAACGCCTGGCTAGTGTGAGGAAAGGGCCAGGTTTTGTAGGGCCTCATAGCAACTCAGGAAATTTAATCTGAAAGATGGTAAACTAATCAAGATTTTGATTACACTTATCAATGTTTTTATCAGAAAAAACAGAAATCACTACAAGTATTTCAAGCAGGAAGGGATTTATGCAGGGGAATTAGTGTTCATAAAATCACCGACAAGGTTACAGAACAAAAATCAGAGAAAGCTGCTGCCTACCAGTTCTTAGGTTTTTTACAAGATTTCAGAGAGTCAAGAAGTTTTGGAAATTTTAGAATTGATCAGAAAAGTGCCAACACAGAAGCAGGTGATTCAAAGAAAAGTTCCTGAGACCCTGACACTCTCTCCCATTGTTGGCATTTAATCTAGAACTTTTTTTAAAATTTTTTGGTCTTGTGGCAACACCACTAGCCTTTTTTGTATTTTATTTTGAGACAAAGTCAAAGTCTTGTTAAATTGCCAAGGTTGGGCTTGAACTTGTAATCCTCCTGCCTCAGACTCCTAAGTAGCTGGGGTTACAGGTGTGCACCACCACACCCAGCTAATTAAAACTATAGTGAAAAGAATTCTAGAAAATGTTGGACATAGAGGTGCCTATAACCCCAGTGACTCAGGAGGCTGAGGCTGGAAGATTGCAAGTTTGAGGACAGCCTTATAATTTAGCAAAGACAGAAGCAACTTGGCAAGATCCTATTTTCAAAATAAAAACTAATTTTTTAAAAAAGGGCTGGGGATGTATCTCAGTGGTAGAATGTCCCTGGGTTCAATCCCCAATATCAAAAAAACGAACAAAACTGAATTCTAGGAAATGAGCTGGGTGGAGTAGCACAGACATGTAATTCTAGTCAAAGGGGAGCCAAAGGCAGGAAGATGGCAAGTTCAAGGACAGTCCGGAAAACTTAGCAACAGCCTATCTCAAAACAAAATAATGAAAGGACTAGGGATATAGCTTAGTGGTAGAGTTCCCCTGGGTTCAATCCCCAGTCTGTCTGTCTGTCTGTCTGTCTGTCTGTCTGTCTGTCTGTCTGTCTTTTTCTCTCTCTCTCTCTCTCTCTCTCTCTCTCTCTCACACACACACACACACACACACAACATAGAATTCTAGGAAATGTAGTTTCCAGATTCCTATCTTCTAGGACGCAGCAGAGGATTTTCAAAGGACAGAGTGGTGCTCAAATGCCAATAGACAATTCAGTACAAGTAGCATAATCAGACTTTTGTTTTAAAAGCATCACTTGATCTTCAATGGTGAGAAGAGTCTGTGGAATACAAGAGTAGAAAAGAAGGGAGATCCGTTAGAAGGTTGTTTAAAAAAATCGGTGAAAGAGAAATAGAGACTTGGACCAGGGCATTAATATTGGAGAGGTTGTAAAATGATAATATTCTAGTGGTTAGAGGGTTAAAAAAAAATCAGAATTTTCTGATATATTGGAATAAGCCACACAGAAAATGAAAAATCAAGGATGACTCCAACATTTTTGACCTAAAGACCTGAGAGGATGGTGTTTCATTTAACTGAGATCAGGAAGACTGCAGGATGAACTGGTTAGAGGAAGGGAGGCAATCAGAAGTGGGAATTAGACCAGTGTCTCCCAAATTTAAGTTTGCATCAGAATTGCCAGGAGGCCTTGTTAAAATGCCATGTCTCAGGTTTGTGATTTAGTAATCTGAGGCAGGGACTGAGAATACATATTTCTAAGGTGTTTCCAGATGTTACTGATACTGTGGGCCAGGGACCATTCTATGAGAACCACTGTTTTTAAGTAACTAAGGGGCATCAGAACTTCCCTTAGAATTTTTATGTGTATTCAGGTGAAAGGAAGGAAGGAAGGAAGGAAGGGAGGAAGGGAGGAAGGGAGGAAGGGAGGAAGGGAGAAAGGGACGGACTACCAAAAAAATCATTTTTTTCTCTTAATGAAACTGAAATTTAGCAATTATGATGTGCCATTTGACTACTTAAAATATATCAATACTACTTGGTTTGCCAGTCATCTGAATGGGATCATTTATGTTTCAAATACATTATCAATGAATAATTGATTCTACTCTTGTTTACATTGAAAAAGAAGATGTGAACATTTGCATTCATTTTGTTTCAGAATTTTTAAATTTTCTCTTCTGGCAAGAACAAAATTGAAAAGACTAGAAAAAGTAAAGACCAAGTTTTCAATAATCATTGCATCTGAGATAGCTAGAATTTTGCACTTTATATAATTGAATCCACATGAAAATCATTTTGAATGATGTCTACATTCCCTTTTCAAAAATGAGGAAATTGACTTTCGAAGAGGTTAAATAATGTGTCCAAGTTTATGTATCTGCTAAGTCTTAGATCCTGAATTCTCACACACAGATTAGACTTGTTTTAAAGCGATGGATTCTTTCCATTGTTTCCCAAGCTCACTTGCTAGTATATCACATGGAGTGCTTGTTAAACATGTAGAATTACAAGCCCACTCTAAACTCAAAAAACCAGAACCATCCTGGGAATCATCTGGAAATCGTTAATGTTTAACAAGTAATCCATGTGATTCACTGCAAGGGTGAGTTTGGGAAACGCCATAGCACTAGATTCCAGATAGGTAAGTGTAGACATGGAACGTCCATGACTGATGTGGAAACCTCCAAACTGTATTTCATTCATGAGGTTTTAAATTTTAAAAGGTAACTAACAAGATGTATTTATATTTATTTTACAGTTCTATAATATGTATTCCCTTCTAACAGCTTTTAAGTGATGCTAGGCATTGCTGTATTCAGAATAGTAATTTCTTCAATTTTCTTTAAACTATTTTCATGTTTTATCACATTGCTGAGGAAATGTAAATGTTATGATACCAAAAGAGTACAGATCACAAGTCTATCAGATGGATTTAAATTTAAAAAATATATTTGCTGTTTAGGAAAGAAAAAAATCATTTGAAGAAATCATATCTTTCATGCATCTCATGGATTTTATGGATAAACATTGAACAAATGTTCTGTGCCAAAATTACAGAATAAAAGGAGAAAGTTGTTCTCAATGTTGAAAGACTAAACTGATCAAAGAAGTTCTTGGTCAACAGCAAAAAGCAAATTTCTTAATTCCGAATTTCTTTCTTCTCTGTAAAAAAAAAAAAAAAAAATCACATTCCATCTTAAAAAATTAGCATCAGTAATCACAGGAGGGATGAAAAATGTCATAAAAAGATGTTCCAATATTCTATATAAGTTAAAGTCATTTTGTGACTTCCAGAGATGGGAGGGGGAACCATGTACTGGTGGTGATATTTGCTGGTAGAAAAGTTTCCAGAATATTTAAGATATACAAATACTGTTTTAATTTTCAAATAAGGAAGCAGTGAATAAGATACAAACCATACAAACCATACACCAGTAAATTGGATGCTAATTCCTAAGCAACTACAAATCACTAACAGAAAAACAATAGATCATTAAATGGGTCACTAGGGAACAGGACTGGTTTTCTAAGAACAGTTTACGTTAAAGTAACTTCTTTTTTTAATCTTACGGACAGAATTATAACCTGTGAAATTGTAAAAAATAATGAACATACTATATCTGGATAGCATCAAAGTTTTTGACAAATTCTCTCATTGATCTTTGTGGGAGTGATGAAGAACTATCACTGAATAAAGTGATATTTGTGGTTCTATAACCTTGCAAAACTGTGCTAGTGAGTCCAATGTTTTTATATGTGGCATGGATGAAAACACAAATCACATGCTCACCATGTGGCAGAGGACATGAAACTCAAAAGAAGATGAACTATACAGGTACCATAACCAACATCTTCAAAGAACCACATAAAGTAAAAGTCAGAAACTAAAAAATGTGAAATGTAAGTATTATAAATATCGAGGTTTTCCTTTGGATCAGAAACAATTCCTCCAAAGAAACAGAAGCTCTGAGAGTGATAAGGAATAATGGATTCATAATAGGGACTAGATTATACACCAGGCGGGGAGTCGCAAAGAAGAAAGTAGAGCTGCAAGGGAAAAGGAAGAGTGGAGACTAATTGCCCAGCGTCTGTGCATCGCATCCTACAACCTTGATGGCAGCCAATCTGCAGAAGAGGTAGGCACCCTTCACCTTGGAGCCGCACCTGCTCCTGGTCCAAGACAAGGTGTCACTAAAGAGGAGACTGGACCCTGGTGCTGGAGGAGTCCTGGAATCCAGAGCTGCAATACATTCACAAAGTTATCCTAAATAGGAACCACAAAGTTGAAAGAATTCTGGGGATGCTGTTCTCACCACCTCTTTTGCCACCAAAGTCATCACAGTCTAACCCTTGACCCCTTGGCACTCAGCTTACTTCTTTTAACCTTATTTAATGTCTAAATAAATGACAAGAGCATGTGTCCACCTGACATGTTAAGGCTATCCCTTACACAACTGAAAATACCTAAACAGTGTTACCAAAAGCATCATACAAAAATGTCTCTTTACCCATCTCAGGGTAACGATGTCCTTTTATCTGCTGCGTGTCCCACTTGAATATTCTGTAAATTAAATACTGAGAAATAAATTTAACTAGTATTAACACAATTTATGTTAAATGGTGAGGAGATCAGAGAGGGGGGAAAGAATTGGTTAATAAATAATATATTCATCTGGATATAAGGAAGTAATACTCAAAAAAACCACATCTCTATCCCTCCCAGCTACATTCAAACTATTACAAATGGATCCTGCTTACATTGTAAGTGGTAATATTTATTTGAATTATAATTGGTTGTTTATGAATCTATTTCCCCCACTAGATTGTGAGCTTCTTCATGGCAGAAACTATATATTGTCCACTGCTGTATCCATAGCAACTAGCACAATGTCTGACATGTGCTCAATATATATCTGATGAAACTTGCATTTCTATAATTTTATCATTAATTAGGTATAACATTCTTACAGTATTTCTCAATGAATAAAATTCTACTGGCATGGAGTGTTTAGGCATTTGACTCTCTGAATAAGACAGAAAATATGAGGGGTAAGAGCCATGGTGGTAGAAATTTGAGGACAAAAACACTGAGCTGCCCATGTTGTGTTGAGTCAGGAGCCCTATGTATCCAGCAAGCAAGAAAGTATCTGCTTCTAAGAGACAAAGGAGTGCAGAGAAAAACAAAGGAAACACCAAGAATTGGTCCTAGTCTCAGTTTCCAATGTAATTCATTGAGTGACCTTGGAAAACTTGCCTATCATCTCTGGGCTTCTGTTTCAGCTATGTAAATAAGAAAGTGAGCCAGACAATCTCTCAGATCTTTCAAACTACATCTATTATACACTGTTTTCCTCCTTTTCTATTCTAAAAGGTTTTGTTACTAGAACCTTCCTTTAGATTAGGCCAAAGCATCAGAGTCCTGATCATCCAGAAATCAGTAACCCTCATGTGGGTTAGAGTGAGATTATTAGACTCTCTGCTGGTCAGTTTGGAAGTAGGAAGATATGTATGTCTTCAAACACCAGGGTCAAGTAAAAAGTCAAATTGAATCTACATAGATCCCAATGTACTCTATCCCAAGGTAGGACAAAGTCTCACAGCAGGTGAAGCACAGCAGAGGTAGATGGGCCGTGTCCTGATGAGCAGACCCTAGGAGACCAGAGAACATCTTAAAGCTCCAAAGAAGAAGGAAATCCTTTAGAGTGGCTCCAGCATTACTTCTGGCCCTTAACTTCATGGACTAGGAGAAAAAGAGAAGGGAGTGAAGACAATGGGATACTGGCCATGAAGTTGATCTCAAAGGCAAGGCCAAGAGGAGCCACTAGCAGGGAGTCTCTATTATGTACCAGGTTTTGTTCTGACCTCTGCAGAAATCATACCCCTCAATCCTCCCAAGAACCCAGTTAAGTCAGAATTGCATCCATTTCACAGATGAAGAAATAAATTACATGCTAGTACAGTGACTAAAAATGTTTTTACCAATCATTATGAAGAAGCAAATAATTTTCAGTCAGTTTAAGATCCATCAGGACAAGGATAAAAATAACAAGTCTTTGTAGAGAATCCTTTGGATATTTCTCCCTTCCAAGGACCACAGCTCTTCCTAGCTATAATCTGCTAAGAATGAGGTTTTTCTTCTAGGAATCCCCAGACTGTGTACTGAAAGTTATAGCCCCTTAACTTTTCACGTAAACATGGATGATGCAATTTGACAACACAGCAGTTTGGTTTTAGCTTAAGGTGCCATTGTGAAATATATAATTATCACCTAGCATTATGTTTAAGGATAAATAAATTATTTTGCTTGGGTACAGGGTGATGCCTAACACTTGTCTATCTGAACTTAAATTTTTAAGGACTTTTGTGGTCCAACCCATCCCTAAACACTATTCACTTTTAACATGACTGGATTTCAGGCCCTTGCTCATCTGACCATTCCAATGAAACAGAGGGGTGTGGGTGGGGTTCTGTTACCGACTGACCTAAGACAATCAACTTAAAAGAAAGTTTTGTTTTGGTTTCAGTTCAAAGTCATTGGACCCCAGTGCTTTTGGGTCTGTAGCAAGGCAGTACATTATGGCAGGAAGCACATGGTAGAGTAAGCTGCTCACCTCATGGTGACCATGAAGCAAAGAGAAAAAAATAGATTGCATCCTACAATCCCCTTTGAGAGTATGCCCTCAACAACTTAAGACCTCCCACTAGGCCCTGCCTCTTAAAGGCCCATCACCTCTAATAGCACCACACTAAGGCCCACCTTTGAACACATGGACTTTTGTGAAACATTCCAAATTCAAACTATAGCACTGTGTGTGTGGTGTGTGTGTGTGTGTGTGTGTGTGTGTGTGTGTGTGTGTGCAATGCATGTGTGGCTGCAGAGATTACATTCACATCAGAAATGAAGGCTTACTTCCATTTTTACCTACAGTCCAGAAATTTCTATCTCTATAGAAACACCCATCAATTTGGAAAGACACTACTCTAACCACCCCTCTGGAACTAGATAGTATTTCATCAGACTACCAAACAATTTTGGAGATACAATGAAAGTCTATATAAAAATTATATTTAATTTATAAACACTTCTTGCTTTCAAGTTTTTAGTTTCACATCCATTCTATAACAGAATAATACCTAGACAGGCAATAAAAATATACAAAGAAGGAAAGGGACAAAGCATTTTCCCAACAGAGGAAGTAGGGTTTAAAGTTGTTAAGACAAGAAGAAAACCTGAAAGACACAGAAAATGACATAAGAATGACAATAAAGGAAAAGGAAGTCTTCAAAAGTATGGAAACAGATAAGGACACCCCCTACATGGAATAGAAAAGGAGCATTCTGAAACCAGCCTGGAATGAAGCCCCACACATGGAAAACAGGGTCTTGAGTTTCTTCCAGTTCTCAAATTCTGTGGTTTATAAATCATGTAGTAGCAAAATATTTGCTTAATGAATTATCTTCAGAGCACAACACCTTTTCTGGGAGAAGGGACACGTGTGCTTATTCCCAGGCTCCAACTGAGAAAGACAAAACTCCCTTTCTGCATTGTATCTGAGCAGGAGACTATGTTTAAAGCCCCTTTCCTTGTGACAGCTTGACAGGTATGGGACATAGAGAAACCCACAAAAACATAAACTGACACACTTCAAACCCACTGAAGTCCTGGCCCTGTCAGATGGCTAGAGAAATGGACTGCTCCCCAGATTCCTCCACTCTGAAACTCTCTAATGCAAAAAATAACATAAAATATTACACACTCAAACCTTCGATGTTACAAACTTCTGCCTCACAAAAGCTGTTCACAAATATGTCCTTTAACAGGAAAAGCTCACCATGAATCTTTCTTGAAGGCAGTGCACATTTTAATGAATGCTAACATGTTTGCAAACATAATGAAAATAGTATTTCCCACAGAGCAGTGTGAGATTATTTGAATAAAATATCTGCCTTTGGACATGAGTCTCTGCCGATGATCGCGGTAGGATCTGTGCTTTATTTGTGGATTAGAAGCCACAGTGCAGTATGGACATGTGCTTTATGAGAACTGGCTGTGGAAACCTCTCACCCGCTGACATCTGCCCAGATTGCCACTGGTTTTAAATCTCTGTTTCTGAATTTTAGAAGCTAAAACTTTGGCACTGCGAAAGAGCCAGGTCTCTAAATGGAAAAGTCTCACGAGGGGATGAAATTCAATACCAGAATTTCAAATATTTTATCATTGTAGAACAGAAACTGACACAAGAAAGGGAATACAATGAAGATGGCTGGATCTCAGGACCCCAACAAACGGAAAAATGGCGGCATTTCAATTATAATGGAACTACTACACCCTTGGGAGGGATTAACACATGTCTCGTAGGCATTTGCTTCGATTGGAAGATACCTTCTTCATTCTCAGAAGCAGGTTCTGGATTCTATGTCTCTCAGATGCTGCATAAGGCTATGTGTTTGTTACATGACTACAGAAATCTGAGAGTATATGTTTCTTCTAAATTCTGCCTCAGATGGCAGTTCACATTTCTCTCAAATCTCTGTATGCAGTTACTTCTTTATGCAATTGTTGCCACAGATTTTTCTTTTAATAATTGCTCGTCTTCCTTTTTAACAAAGGCCTGACTTGGACATGTCAACAGGTAGAAGCTCTAACAGAGAGAACAATAGAAAGTGCACAGCTCTTTAAGCATCCGAAAACTAAGGGTAATTTGGACTTACAAGAAGTCATTAGAATGTGTCCAAAAATGTTCAAAACCTGGCCCATGTAAGAAAACAACCACCACAGATCAACTCGGAAACATCAGTGGTTTAACACAACAGACTTCTGTCTGTCACCCACATGAAGTGCAATTGGCTAGAGGGATAGTGAAAGTGGTGTTGGGTAGGACACAGTCCTTCAGCATCCCAAGCTACATAGAGTTACTCTGCTCCTAGGTTCCTAAGTCACTCTCAGTGTTAGCATCTAGACAACAGAAAAAGTGCAGGATCACAGCAGAGGTGTCTTGAGACAGGACTCTATATGGCATGCCTTTCTTTTGCCATATTGCACTGTCCAATGCCCAGCAGCATGGCCAAAAGTGCAGAAGAGATTAGGAAATGCTGTCTAGTGATGTGCTACCAGGTTTGGTAAACCATGACTCCACTATGCCTAATTCATGTGGAACAAAATATTTTAGGGGAACTTGAGTTGATCTACAGAACATGCAAATTAGTAACAAGTAACAATAATAAATCTGATGACAATATCAGATTTTAAATACTTTCAACTAATACTGTAATTCTCCAGAGTAAAATAAATTGGAATACTGTGATAATGCGTAAGTCAATACACTCATTCAGGGCCAAGACCATGTCTGTCTGTCTCTCCACTATACCTGACAACACCTCATCCGGCATGTGTGTGCTCAAGAAAGGGTCTTGAGTCAATTAAAGAAACATCTACTTTGGGCTCAAGTTCAGAGGACTACGTTTTCATCATGTATAAGTCGGGAAATGTTTTGTAATAGACCAAGACCTACGTCTTTGTTTATGTTTCTCAAGGGAAACATAAAACTGGCTTCTGTGTTCTACACAATAGGCTCCTATGCAACAGACACACTCCTGAGCTGTCCAATGGTTTCAACAAAATCTTTAACCCATTGTCTTCTGAAAGACAGAGGCAGCTTGCGCAGGGCCACTGGAGCCAGACTTCAGAGTCTGAGTCTGACTTTGCCATTAACCGTCACGTGGCAGGAAGCAATAGAGCCAAATTCTGTCCAGCTCCTTTTCCCAATCTGTAAATATGGGATAACACGACTCACCTCACATTATTTCTACAAGCTTTTAAATGAATGTAAAGGCACTTAGCCTGTGCAATAGTAAGCACTCAGTATTAGCTGCAGTGATGGCACATGCGCCTTGTGGAAGCTCTGGTTGAATCATGGTCAAGGTTGCCTTAGGGGCAGCTCCTAATACTCGCGAACATCTTTGTCATATTTCTCATGTAGTTGGAATTATAGCTTGCACTGAAAGTGAGCATTCCCTTTAAACATTGATATCTAAGGTTGTAGAAATGAAAATTAAACTTCAGAGAGTATTTATTATTTTCCACACAATTTATATGCATTTCTCTTCTGATACTTATGGAATTTTAAATATTTGCCCCAAATCTCTCATCAGATATTAAAGCTTTAATTTGAAGACAGGGGATCTTACATTAGAATCTGTGCATTTTTTTTCAAGGGATGGGCATCCTGATTTCCTACAAGTTCTGGAAGAAGAAGAAGTACTACATTATGTTTTGCATCTTCTACAGCACTACCCAACGCGCATAGTCACACAGCATTATCTCCCTAAACATCCGTAGAGAAGACGAATAGATAAGTGGGTGGATGGGTGGACAGCAATTTGATCTGTGAACCCTGGCACAACATTTGAGCTCCCAAATTGAGATAGCAGTATATTTCATCACAATAAATTCAATTTTAAAAACCCTAAGTGCCTTACACTGTGAGCAACTCAAGAGCACAGAGTGAGGAGCACTAACAAGGAGGAGGCCATTCTAAAGTAATTTAGAAATGTTTTTACTTTCCTAGGCTCCCTGATGGTGAAACTGGTACTGGATTGTTTCTCACACCTATCTGTTGAATATTCACGTTGCTGGAAGGGGTAGTGATGCAGAAAATACATAACATCAGATAATCCAAAAGTCATTTATATTTGGCTCAGAAATGCTTTGCATAATAATTTTGCAGCTGATTGATCCTCCTGGGTTTACTTGTGCAGATATTAAGGCAATTTTCACTGGGAGAAAATACTAACAGGAAATAGTAGGGTGTATGGCTAAACGTATGCGTAAGAAAGTTGTTCATTCATTCCTTCCTCCATCCTCAGTGAGAGTTTACTGTGCCAAGCACCGTGAGAGATACTAAGAATAAAAAGAGAAGTGAACTATTTGTAATCCTCAGCTTGGAGGAACTTGTAAATAAATATAATTAAATCAGCCAAATGTCATTTTAGTCGTCTGAATAGTATGCTGCTGTGCCCGAGATTCCTCTTGCCACATACGAATATATTTATCATACCTGAAACAAAAAATAACCTAGATATGTGTATTTAAAATTCTAGGTTATAGTATTTATTCCCATGAAGAATTCATTATAACACACAAATAGTACTACTATATTCTAAGGTTGATTTAAATACATACAGACAGTAACTAAGTTAGACCAGACCCAAAATATTATGAAAAGTACTATTAGTATTACCCCAATTTTCCAGATGAGAAATTAAAGTGCAAAAATCAATTTACCTAAGGTTACAAAGTTTGTAAGTGAACAGATCTGGGACTTGAATTCAGGCAGTCTGACTCCAGAACCTACGATCTTAATCATCATACTCTGCTGCCCTCTTTGATCAAAATGTCAAATTGAATGAAATCTAAAGAATATCAGTGATTCTTAGAGAAAAAAAAGTAAATTAGATTCCTGTTTCACCCCAACAAAAATTAGATTTCGTTCATTAGAAAATTTCAAATATTGTGCATGTCAAAAGATACCATAAACAAATTTCAAAGAAAAGTAACAACCTACTGAAATAAGACATTGGCAAAATATGTTAGAAAGGTAATTAGCATAACCTAATAGGAAAGTGAGAAAATGATACAAAGAGTTCACAGAAGAAATTCAAATGGTCATTAAATCTTTGAAATGATGTTCAATTTCACTAGTTATTAAGGAATAGCAAATGAAAATACCCATCAGATTGGCAGAAATGCAGAAGTTTGACCACATCACACACTGGCTGGGATGAAGAGAAAAGGGAACCCTTGTATGTTGATGCTGAAAGTCAAACTGGGTAGAGCTGCTTTGGAGAACAAAGATCCAGTTAATGGGTGTACCTTTTAACCCCTTGTTTCTGTTACCCTTGAGAGGAACTCTGCCATAACTGTCATGTGTTCTCCACAATTCATGTGTTAGAAATGTGATCCCCATTGCAACAGGGTTGGGAGGTGAGGCCTAATTGAAAGGTGGTTTGGTTGATTAACAACCTGATTTCAGAAATGGATTCATTATTCCAGGAGTGAATTCCTCATAAAAGGTGGAGTTTGGCCTCCTTCACTCTCTTGCCCATGTGACACCTTCCCCATGTTACAACACAGCAGAAAGCCCTTACCAGGTGCTGCCTCTTGTTCTTGGGCCTCCAGCCTCCAGAATAAATATCTGTTGAGATGAAAAAATATCTGTTGATTATAAATTACCCAGTATGTGGTATTGTCATAGCAGCAAAAAATGATGACAGACCTTTCCTGAAAGAAATGTTTGTATACTTATTCAAAGACACACACACACACACACACACACACACACACACACACACACACACACAGAATGGATTTAAATACCCATCACTAGTGGAAGGAAAAAATAAAACGAGATGCAGTTCCAACATAAGATACTAAAACAGCAATACAAGAAATGAACTCATTCTGTATCTGTTTATTTCAACTTATATTTCTCTTAAAATCACCATGTTCAATGGGGGTAAATGCAAAAAGTTTAAAAGTTTGATATCACATATCACAAATGTAGTAACAAACATATGTATGGAAAAATATTAAGTGAGGCCTGGGTAGACACACACCAAATTCATGAAAAGTAATTGAGACTAGAGGCTAGCCCAGGGGAATGAAGTTGGAGATCAAAGAAAACTTCAGCTTTGTTTTAGCTTTTGCTTTTAATACTAATACTACGAAAAAGCTCATAAACATATGACAAAGGATCATTTTAAACTGCTGAGTTTGGGGTGGTAGAAATTTGCTGTTTTTAATATTCCCTGTGTACTTTGTAATGTTTTGCATATTTTTCTAAGATAAAGAACTAAGTGCAGCAATGTGTATGTTTAAATTGGAATATGAAGTCATCTTCATCTATTAAATGGCACGTTACTCTCGAGCTTTGCTTCTGCTCATCTGTGCCCATGCCTCAGCTCTTGAGCTTCTAAGAAAAAGGTGCCATTCAACTGTGTCATCCTTGAAGCCCCTCTAATTTACACACACATGCATGCACACACGCACACCACATCCACAAACATCCACACATGGGGCGGTGGAGTGTGTGTGTATGGGGACAGCAGAGAAACTCCTCCTGGTTCAACCAGAAAGCACTCCCATCGTATTTATTTGTTCATGCTTCAAAGTCAAATATCATTTGAAAAAAATAATAATCACTGCTAAAACCATTTTTAACCTCTAAAGCAGACTATTGGACTGAGTGGTCTAAGAGGGGTAACCACCTGTTGCCTCATTTCAATCAAAATTGGCTTTACTGTGTGAGAACAAATTACTAGGTCAAACTATCCAAAGTGTAGTTTGTGCAAACTGTTCATTCCTTCCATAAGTGTTTATTGAAAGCATACTATGTGAAAGGTACTGTTTGATACCAGAGACTCCCAGAAAAATCTTAAAATGCAGCAAAGCAGAACATAAAAACTGCTGTATTTAAGGTGAAAATAACATCATGTTCTAATGCACCTTTAGCAAATGGCTCGTGCAGGAAATGTTGATATTTTCTTGTGTCTTTTGCTGCTCTGTGCATTAACTTGGCCTTCCTTTCAGCCCCACCCTATCTCTCCTTTGAAACCATTGTCTGCTTGACATGAAAAATGTACTTCAGAAAGCCTAATGGCTAATTACATCAAAGGGAAGAGGGTCCAAACCTCAAACAAGGAATGATTAACTGCATAAGCTTTCACAGAAGTTATCACATCCTCAAAACTACTCCTCTTCTTTAATAAAAATGTTTCCAGTAATTTATTTTCTGACAAAGTTTGTGTTCTCTGCCCAGGAATGACTTCTGTTTTGTTCACTTCAGGGTTGCACCCTATCTAGGGCTGGTCCTGGCCATGGGCAAAGCAGGCAGCCACCTACATAATATGATTTATGCAAATGCAACACATTGAAGGAACAGATACCAAGCCCCATGGGAGAGGAAATTCTGCTTGTTTCAGTGGTGTCTCCCATATTGTGCTTTGTGGCATCCTGGTGGGTTTTTCAACAGAAAACCATGACATGAAAGGTTGTTTCTATGGTCAAATCACAAGGAAAATGTTGGGTCAGGCAAAAATAGCAGTTTTAATTATCAACAGATATTTTAATACTGTTTTCTCAGAATAGGCACCAGGAAAGGTTATTTATGCATGTGTTGTCCTTCTTAAAGTGTATTAAAGACCACATCTACAACAGTCAACAATATCCTCAGTGCTTTGCTCATTCAAACATAACAATCACATCCTTAAATAAATTAATAAGTCACAAAGCATGTTGGTGTGAATAATATTTTATACCTATAGAATGACTTGGATGTCCTCATGAGCATCATCCCAACTGTACCTCAAAACAATCCCTTGGAGATGCAGGACAAATATTAAAATTCAGATCCCATAGATTGGGAAGCCTAAGGTCAGATAAGTATGTGACAACATGACATAACCATATCTAAACTAACTTAAATGCTTCTGGGCAAGTTGTGATTTTCTTTCTTTTATTTATCATTTTATTTTTCTGATTCAACTATAGATGATCCAAAGATCATAGGATCCATGGTATGGGAACAATCTAAAAGAGTTAGGATTTATGATTTTGAAAAGACAAAGATTAAGAAAAGAAATAACTGATAAGTCAACAATAAAAAAAAATTCTCTCTGTTCTGAAATAAAGTAAGCTCATGGAAGCTGAGGTACAAGTAGAATAATGATAGAATAAGGTCATGATGGTTGAGATGAAATTCTGTAAGGTTGTCATGTAATGAAAGATTTTTTTTAAATGTGCATATTCATAGTTTGCTTCTTATTTATTAGACTGTGATAAGTGTTTTGTGCAGATTATCTAAATTTAACCTTAAAGCCAAAATTTCACCTTAAAGTAGATGAGGTACCTACTTTTAATACATTTCTCATGAGGGCACCAAAGCAGAAAGGATTTTGAGTAACTTGGCCATGATGATACAGGAAAATAATCTTGATACTCCCCTTCACACTTAATTAGCACTAAATTTCAAAGGGCAGTTATAAATATAATCTGTCTGGTTCCTAACATCAGCCCTATAAGGGAGGAGAACAACGTGCTAACCTCCGGGACGCAGATCCAAATCAATGGGTAATCATTTTTCTATGACAGAAGAAAACAGATGATAGACCAACTTGGTAGATAGGGAAGTGTGTGCAGCAGTATGGCCAATCCCAAAAGAAAAGCATGAGGTTAGAAAGTCTGAGGTGGCAGACAGTGGTTTTGAAAGGTCTTGTCTCTTTTCTAAGGTTCTTGGCAAGAATTCATTATAACAATGCCAGATCCTTGCTTTTTCAACATAACATATTAAGAAAAGGGGTGCCCAGCACATAAAAAAGTCTTAATAAATGCCAGCTCACTATGCATCTTTTAGTTGTTGGAATAATCAATATTCTAACTTTCCTTGTTTTAAAATATTTCCTTGTGACCAAGAAAGAAAGATTAATAGCCTCAAGAGTCCTGTGTGCGCACCTGTGTGTGTGTGTGTGTGTGTGTGTACATACCATTGACTACAATTGGCAACATGGAATGGTAACTGACTTGGAGCACTGAGCTATGAATGATACAGCACAGAGAAAACCTGAAAGAACACATTTTTAAATGCAAGGTCTGAGTGCTGATTGACATACTCTGTACGATAGTAAAATCTGGCAGGTGCATTAACGTGCATCCCTCTGATCTGTACACATCCACACTTGTCTTCTTAGGGTACTTGGTAATAAGCTTCTTTAAAGATCCCTGAGTAAGCACTGGAGATAATATCTGGAGTATGTAGCACTCAGTCCTTTTAGAATGGCTTTTTCCTGTTCCTTTCGTTTTCTTAAGAAAATGTCAGTTTAATCATTTCCTAATGCTTTGATAATGTGTTTCTTTACATAGCTGTAGAACACTCACTTCAGTGTTTTAAAAGCATGAATGTAGATGTAAAAGTGCCAGTTACATGAGATTACTCTTTCCTAATGAATAACCAAAGAGGACTTGGAAGTTTTCTAAAGTTGCATGACATTTTGCAGGGCAAATAATAAAGTGCAAGCCTTCTAGCGTGTCTCATTTGAGAAAATAACATTTCACATCTTGATAAATATAAACAATTATTGAAAAAATAGGGAAATCATCCATCTGAGGCAATCTGTCATACTCTAGGCTGGTTAACTTCCAGGTAAGTGGGGTCTTGAGAACACGGGATGAAAAAAAGAAAGAAGCTAGGACCAGATGGATGGGAAAACATCACTGAACCTGATGTAGCACTGACCTCCACAGGGTTAGCAGGTTTAAAACGCCTGGACTAGACTGTGTGGAGACAGGTGGCAAATGAGAAGTAAATGTAAGAAGCCAGTTGTCAGAAACCCTTATAATGGAAAGGCAATTTCATATTTCTGCTCAATCTCTCCTTGCACATCCACCTCATTGGGAGCTAACTCCTCGGCCTGGAGACAGAAACCAGTCACATAAACAAAGACAACAAGGCGGAATTTGGATCAGGAGCACGGGAGTGACAGGGACAGTGAAAGGGCACTCAGGGCTCACCTCAGTGCTTTGAGTAGCAAGAATACACATGGGAGCCTCCAATATCTATTGGGCCAAATTTAAAATACCCTCAGTGTTCATGGGAGCGCTGAAAATAGGACAAGGTGAGCCTTCATGGGAAGTGCAGAGGAATGAGAAGATAGGCACTCCTGCTCTTCAGCATGTATGCGAGCCCCAGAAATGCCCTAAAACAACCTTTTCCAGAGAAAGAAAGAGAGAGAGAGAGAGAGAGAGAGACAGAGAGAGACAGAGAGAGACAGAGAGAGACAGAGAGAGAGAGAGGAGGCTGTAGTAGCATAGGTTCTTCCATATTATTAAATCCATAAGCACCTAAACATATTAAACTAGTTAAGTCTTAAGTATTTTGAGGTATTACTAATTCATTTCTGATAATAACTGAATCTCTAAGAAAAACTCATTTTTTATTTGTTCTTTTTATGTATACACGACAGTAGAGTGTATTTTGACATATTATACATATTGGAGTATAACTTCCCATTCTTGTGGTTCCCTCCTCGTAACTAATGATCCAGTTATCCTTGTCTCCCATGCATGTCCAAAATGTAGGAGTGGGTTAGAATTTCAGAAAGGACAATAGAAATGCTCTGCAAATTGGTCTTTGGACTCTGGGTGAATTGAGGATGCAGACCTTGTTAAGAACCCCTTGAGTCCCTGCTGACAGAAGATGTCATACTCACACCTAAGGTTTTCTATCTTCAAAACTTAAATAACCGAATAAGCATTAATTTTCCCTTCATTATTTTTGTCCCCATTTCAAAGAGAAGACTATATATATCCAATATTTACACAGTATGTAGTACAAATGGTCATTTCTTAAAGAATGTTGCTTTCCTTTACTTTATATTTTAATTGGCTTTCTAAAAGTTTTTCCTCTAAAAGAGATGAGCTTGCATTCAAATGCAGAGGCTGGTAACCATGCAGGGGCTGGTGACCCCTCATTTTCTTCCTCCCTTCTGGGACAGATATTCCCTGTCTCTTTCTTCACCATCCTCTCCCCTGACCTGCACCACAGGACCATGGTAACTGTAGATCACCTTGACAGACAACCTTCCTTTCTCTCTCACTTCTAGGTGGTTTTGCCATTGCAAGGCCCTTGTAGGAGACCAGGGGTGACAGCAAAGAGAAGTCTGGTGTTGTCTGTCCAGGCCCCTGCCTTGTGGAGCTGTGGTTGCCAGAGGCTACCATGCTGTAGGGAAGACCCCAGCTCCGGCCAAGTCCACTTACTTGTTAGGTTCCACTCACAGCCCTCTGCTCCTGCTCCTTTGCCCCTAGGAGTGGGAGGATCTTCTGGTCATGGTGGCTAACCCCATGGTGTATCCTCAGCTATTTAACCCCCTGTAGCCCTACTCACACCTTTGAAAACAGTCCTATGTTAAACCTTTTCAACCACCTTCTGAGTACATTGTATTCTTCCTGTTCAGAACCTGAAAGATAGAGTCTCTTCTATGAATTTCATAGTTTCTCAACCCCTGTAGGATAGCTGCCGAGTCAACTCACAGAGAGGGGATGCCACTCTTTCCTGATCTGCTAAAAAAAGCTCGCAAGGCAGTCAGCTACAATTGAGGGTTAAAATGGAACCTGCGGATTATCTGAGGGTTTCAATTATCCTCGTTACCCTCATTCTATCTTGCTCAGAGTTGAGAATTGGCTGTGTCAAGACTAAGTTGACACACATCACAGAGGCTATACAGCAGTCTATCTGCTCATTAAGAGTTTTTTACTATGTCCCACTGATCTTCCACTTCTCGCAATGCTTTTGATGTGGGTTTAATTCTAAGTTCTGACAGAGAGAGGGTCTCACATCTGCAGTTCCCAATGCAATCTTCACATGACTGTCAAAAATGCAACTATTTGTCCCCAGGCTTAAAATACCAGCTCTAAAAAAGGTCAAGGACTCTCCCGGGGAGCATCTACAACATTCAAGCATATATTTAAGGTCTTCATTTTATCTCAAACTTTCCTCCAATCTAATGTTAATTTGGATATCAGATTTTCATGGTCCAAGTTGTGCTTAGGACGTTCCAAAAACAGATAGTAATAATTCAGTTCTCATTTTCTTTCCAACATCACAAGTCCACCTGCTGTGCAACAAAAATTCTGCTAGGTCACACTTAAACCCAAGAAATGTAACAAACTGTTTACCTTAATAAAAGTCACTTTTCTTATCTCTATATGTAACTCTTAGAGTTCTTTCATTTCTTCATTCTCAATAGTCTATGGTTAAAAGAGAAAGATGAAGAAATAAAATTTTTACCAAGCAATAAAAAAGCAACCTCTTCCTCAGTATCTCAAAAATAAAATTTTTTTTTTTCACAAGCAGCTTAGTTTTGCTTTGTTTTTTTTTTTTTTTTTAACTTTTGGATGAAAATTGATATAAATAATTTTTAGACATATTTTCTTAGAAATGATAAAATTCTCAATCTTCTTAAGAATTGGGAGCCTCCTTGAAATTCAGAATTTCTCTAAAAATGACTTTTGTAGATACTGGAAACATCACTAATTACTTTGCCCTAACAAAACTTCTGTAAAACAGGTAAAATGATTTTTCAAGATTCAAAGCAACCTGGTAACTTGGCAAAATTGTGTTTCGAGAATTCTCTGGAAGATCTGCAATTTTGATTGTCATACTTAAGTACATTTCCTAATTTATCTTCCTCTTCTTTTAAACTGCTAAGTTTGGGAATAAGGCATGTTGTATCATTTATTTGGCCCTCAGATGAGCTGGAATTGCTTAGAACTGGCAATCTGAAAGTGCGTGCTTTTAGGGTCACCAAACATGACTCAATTCCTGGTCATGCCACTAGTGTTATGCTGTTTTATATTCACTTAGTAGAATAACTGAATGTTCCTATTAAGAGAAGCACATTCATCTCTCTATAGTTTATCACCTGTGTGTAAAATGTACTAACATGTTATAAAGATAGTTGCTGTCACTGTGACTGTGAAGCAAGAAGATTATGACTACTTTTTGGTAATTCTGCAAACAATTAATTCACTCCTTCCAAGCAGGCTGAGGGGCTGAAATTATAATTCTAGGCGATGAAATTTTCACTCCAAATGTATGGTATGGCAAGAATACCCATGATTGTTTCTATGAAAAGATAAATAATTTAAACATTGTGTGGAAGAGACTTACAAATAAACAAGCAGCTACAACTAAGCATAGGAAAGTGACCAGGAAATAGGATCATAGCCCCAGGTTTGTTAATAGTCCCTTAACCTTGAGCATATAGAGCATCAACAACAAAAAAGAAGTTTTTAGGCTCAGTTTCCTACCCTGTTGAAAGAAGTTAGATTTAAGTGAGCTCTGGATTCACATGGCCTTTTAGTGCTATAGTACAAGTATTGGTTTGCTGGTTGTAGCAATTAAACACATGTGCTTCAGGGCTTTGCCAGTTTAAATTCTCACTCTTTCCCTTGCTCTCTGTGAACTTGCATGAGTTACTTAACTTTCCAAGGTCACATTCCCCACTAATAACAGGGAAATTTAGTGGTATGCTTACTCACAGGGACACAGGAGAGTATTAAGTGCATCTCTTTCCAGTTTCACTTCTTGTGACATCATGACCCTGGTACCTTGAGCTGCCAATGAAAGTTCACTAATTGCAACAACTGTACCACTGTGGTGGGGAATACTGACAAGTGGGGTGGGGGGAGGCTGTGTACGTGTTCAGGTAGGGGTGTATGGGAGCTATCTGAATTTTCCACTCTATTTTACTGTGAGCCTAAATTTTTCCTTTAAAAATTGACATTAAAAAAATTTTTGGTGCATGAATGGATGAGTGACTGAGTGAAGGAATGACCAGATTTAGCCAGTTCTGTCATTCCCCAGGTTCCCATTGCACTTAGGGTAAAATCCAAACTCTTTTCCACACCAGGAAGAGTTCATATGATCAGGATCTTGCCAACATTTCCCTCCTTCTACCCACTAAACTACAGTGCTTTGGACCTTGATTGTCCTCAAAACATCAATTTCAATTTTGGGACCTATGGGCTTTCTTACTAGAAAATTTTCTGGATGCTCCTTCTTCCAACTTTCTAGTTGTATCTTAAACTTTATCACCTCTGAGATTCTTCCCTGATCATCAAATCAAAAGTATCCCCCGCTATCCAGTTTAAACTGTCTCCCTCCCCTCTTTTTATTTCATTCATAGCACTTAACTATGTGAAATAATCTCCTTTCTCTTCCTACTATCTTACTGACTAGATGGCAAATACCAGGAAAGCAGGGACTTTTTATTCATTTGGATTCTTTCCACACTTTATTTCTTCTCTAATTTCCCCATAAAACTTAAATCTGCACAATGTCTATATTTATTTCTAACATGGGTTTATTAAGTTTTAGCAAAAAGATCTCTCTGTTAAAGATTTTGTATCTCCTAAGGTTTTTTTTTTTTATATAAACCAGTTTTCTATCAAGTAAAGAAAGCTAATTACCGACATGCATATACCTTTAAAACAATTTTTAGCATAAAATTTTCACAAATACTTGAAACTCTTATATATAAAGCAGTATAAAGAAAGACAAAGTAAAGTATTTGGTTTTATACCATTCTAAAGAGTACTTATCTTTAAAGAAGAATGAAATTATGGCATTTGCTAGTAAATGGGTAGCTGGAGAATATGCTAAGCAAAATAAGTCAATCCCAACAAAACCAAAGGCTGAATATTTTCTCTGATATGCAGAAGCTAATTCACAATAGGAGGGGGCTAGGGAAGAATAGAGTTACTTTGGATTAGGTAGAGGGAAATGAAGGGATGGGAGCGGGTATGGGGGGGTAGAAATGATAGTAGAATTTATCAGACATTATTACCCTATGTACATGTATGACTACATGACCAGTGTGATTCTACATCATGGACAACCAGAAGAATGTAAAGTTATATTCCACTTATGTATGCTATGTCAAAGTGTATTCTACTGTCATGTATAACTAAATTAGAACAAATTTTTAAAAACATTAAACAAAGAATAGTTGGGCTCTTAGAAATATAACTTTTGATTAATACAATCTGAAGTACATGTGGTAATACAATCTGAAGTACATGTGGTAGTACATTCAGGGTTTTTTCCATTAATTATGTAATTTATAAAAATGGTTAATCTGTCCCTAGTTTGGATTAGACACCAGTGTATAAAAATAAACCAGTTTCTGTCCTCACAGAGCCTCTAGTCTTAGGAAGGGATTTCCATGCTCAATTCTTCTTCATAAAGTTGTGTTTCTTCCTTCTCTCTGCCATTTTGTATTTGTTTAGGCCCATATCCTCATGTAAATTTCCAAAACATCAAGGCACAACTGGATATAGTAACTTTTTCAATGTAGCATGCCCTCCCCTCTTCCCCCACCTCTTTGAGATAATCACATAATCTCTTAGGACTTTGCTTTATTTATATGCACAATTGGAAAATTATTATTCCTCCTTTCAATGCAGGAATATTGGAAACAGTAACACAATAAGAACATATAGACTAGCAAACATCCACAGTAAGATAAAGGCTGGGGCTGAGACAATCTTGCCTTTCTAGAACAAGTTTCCTGAGAGCTTCTCTTTAATCCAAACAATCCACTGATCCTATTGCCAGTTTTTCCTATTTCTTTATTGCTAAAAATCTTTCAAAGCAGTTGTTGATTTCCTCACCTATTCAATTGTTGCCCAATTCTGAAGCACTTACCATGAATGGAAATTGTTAGATTTAAGTTGGCACAAAAAACATTAAAGTCCTAACCATAAATAGGTAAACTTAAAAAAAGGGCTAAAAATTTTCACTTAAACAGACCTTTAGGTAAACATTCACTTATGACTTCAGTCCTTGAATAGGCTAACTTCAGCTATAATGAAATGCAAATAACTATGTTAATGCAAATGTTAAGGCTACAAATTCAAACATAAAAAAGTCAAGAAACACAAAAGTTAAGGTTCTCCTAGAAACATTAACTCACTCAAATTGTACATATAGAATATTTCCAATTACACAGAAGACAGCAAAATGTGATCCCTTAATGTGCTATATGTGCAACACGGGTAAGTTAATGCTGTTATGAGGACGTTAAATTTTATAACCCCTGACTTTGTTTTAAAAGTTACTGCCTGAATACTGCATTATTCCCAACAGCATGATGCTATTTTCTTAAAATAGAAAGAAAACAGAAGAGGAACAAATGCCATTATATTTTCCATCAATGTAAGTTTCCAAATTTAGGATCTATTTTCATTAATAAATGAGATAAAAATATGTTTGGAGTCATTCTGAAACTTTTTTCAGTTGAAAATATCTCTACTTTTCATAGATTAACTGAACAGTGCATTGAGATATTCTAGGTTACACATTTCTAAAATAATAAATATATGTATTTGTTATTTATGTGTAAATGTAAGTTACACAAATAACCAAAATTCAATTCATAAAGGTTTTATAGACCTATAAAATATAGGTTTAGAGGACAAATAAATCAAATGATTGAAAAACAGGGAAATCCATGATATTTCTTTCCTTGATCTGGAACCAAAAATTCTTTTTTAGTGTAATTTTCTTCTGAGCCATTCTTCCTTCCACTTTGTTTAAATATTTCTGGAATCTAAAAAACAAAATACATGTCATGATTTATTTTCAAATTTATCTAGCAATTCTGTTATAAATATTGGTGCAACAAAATGTTTCATTAATTACATAAGGTTGAACCGGACAAGTCTGTCTTAATTAAATTTTGATGTTGCAGAAACTAGAGGAATGAAAGAAGAGCAATAAACGTGCAAACCAGAAAAATCTGCAGTCGTATTATTAGGAGTGATCATCTCTGAGGACAGGGGTCCTGCACTTTATGCAGGGTCTCCCAGTGTCATCTTTGTCATTCAGTAATGAGACACCACATTACCCCAGTCCCATGAAGGATGGAGAGTTTAAACCTGGGGAAAAAAGAGCAGGCAGGGACGAACAAAGCCCCAAATGCACACTCTACCCACAGCATACAATGTTCTAGATTGATTACTCATTTCCAGTTCTTTGCTGCAAAGCCCTTGATTATTGCAATTGTCGATGGTGCTCGTATCCCATTAAGCAGGTTCACTTTAAAAATTTGTCAAGCTTTTGAACTCCTAATATTAACCTGTATTTTCTTGTCTTCTGACGCCAATTATTCAATCAGACTTCTTTTGTAAAGACTGCAAGATAAATACCTCCACAGCCTGAAAACCGTAGCATCATGCTTGAGCAGCCTGATCTTAGACTTTATGCTACGAATAAATTGGTATGTTCTTAAATAATTACCAGGCAGTTTGTCTGTCACTTCTCCCAGTGGTTGAAATACCTGACATTATCTCCAATATCACAGCAGAGCCCTCTGAACCCACCCAGGCCTGTTGTTTTCTCAATAGGACTGTACCATCCTCAGGACAGAGGACCTGTGGTTAGAACAGGGCTCAGACATGGGAACTCAAGACACGCACAATCCACTTGACTTCTTTGTTCTTTGTCCATAAAATCAGTGTCACCCTATGGACTGACTGACCCCCACCCCCGCCCCCAGGGTTTCTAGAGTCTATATTTATCAGACATTGCTTATGCCCCGGAAATCCCAAAATTAAAAATCCCAGTTTTGTATCATTTATTAACATCTCACCTGTTTGTTTACTTCCCCCCTCAGCTTTAAGTCTGGGCTGTTTTCAATGTTTGCAGCAATATTTTTACAAAATATTCATCAGAGGAGAAAAAGAATTAATACCCTATTACCTAGAATGGTTCAGGGTTCGCTGCAATTTAAAAGGCTTAAATCGATGTTAAAAGTAGAGATTTCACAAAATAGAAGCAAACAAAACATGAATAAATAAAGGAATTAATAAACAAAGAGGCAAAGGGGAAAAATCCTTTTCCTCCAGTTTTAGTTGGAACTGCTATTTTTTACAGCTAACTGAAATATTTCAACATTTGAAAAACATCAAAACAGCTAGAATTCATAAGTCCGAGAAGGGGAAAAGAAAGCACCTTACTAAAGTGAAGTAAGTTCAGCATTTGCAATGTAATTCAAATTGCACTTGTAATTCAGGTCCTGGAATTAACCCACTCAACCAAAGCTTGAAAAGATTTAGATTTACTCAGACTAGCCACAATACAATGCTGCCTTACAATTGCACAACCACCCTGTCTTTTGGTGATACATCCAATACACTCTAAATTATAATTCTAAAACTCAGTTTGTTGTTAAAAAAAAAAAAATCTGTGCATCATATCAGAGTCTGTCTTGTTGCAATTTAAAAGGAAGAGGGAGGACTCACAACCAGTTTTAATCGGGCTAGAATAACACCTGCGCCCTTCCTATAAATACTTTTTAAAAACGATTTTTACCACACTTTTTAACAGTTGAGAGGTGAATTTGGAATAGAATTCTTGTATTTTCAGCCCATTGACTACAATGAAAAGAGTAACTTTCAGGGCATTGTGGTGCTCAGGGTACAATTCAGGTCATCAAGCTGCCATTTTATTTTTCCAAGGTTGATCCACCAGGGATTCAGCTCATGGAAGGTGGGAGGATGAATAGGATGGGGAACTGGATTCGTGGCACTGCCTGTTTAGACTGCCTGCCCATGAAAGGTATTTGAAGGTTTTTCCATGCAAGCAATTTAGGAAAACACAGCCATTTTTACCTTTATTTACTTTGATAACAGTTCAAAACATCCAGCAAAAGTTTTTTTTTTTTTTTTTAACAAAAAAATAAAAGAAAGAAAGAAAATCTAATCCAAGCAGATCTAATTTCCTTTTTTTATGATGGACATCTTGTGACAGTAATAAAGAGCATTTAGGTAAATGTTATGGTATCTTTTAATGAAAAACAAAAACTTTGCAAGTGTTTAGAGCCAGGTTTTGAATGGAACTTGTTTATTTTCATGCACTAGCACACAAGAGTACAGAAAATGTTAGTGTTGGTGAGTGTAAGTCAGAATGGTACTTACCTACCAGGCACCAACCAAATTAGAAATGCAGAGGCAATGTCCTGAAGGACGTGTCACAGTTATATTTTGTTTCTTTAAAGAACAGCAAGGCAGCATGTTCATGATATTCCAAAAGACTGATATTTGATAGTATAAAATGCCTACACTTTGTAAGTCAATTCTTTGGTGAAGAGAAAGACCTCCAATTTGACTTTCTTAAGCCTTACAAAGCAGCAGAGTTGCATATTTATTTAACTTAGTACTTTCATTCTATTTAAAACACTTATTAATGAGAAAGGCATCTATGATGTCTAAATTTCATTTTCTATGCCCTGTAGATTAAAATACATCTGTTTCAGTCATCATTCAAGAAATAATTTTAATACGTCATTTTATTTTAAAAAATTATGTCAGCATTCAGTCTGACAAGAACAGGTCAGTGGCTTGCATAGAATACTAGGAGGAAGCTTTTCTTATTCCAGAACTTAATCCAAATTGAGAAGAACCATGTTCCTAAAATATCTGATGCAGGCCAGGTCACTCTGCTTCCAGATGCAGTTGCTGACGGTGACTTACTAAAACACCAGGTGAAGTGTTCTTTGTTAAGCTTGATCTGTGATGTCCTAGTATTTTCATGATACCGTCATTAAAATAATGCAGCTCTTCTTCCAGTGGACTTTGTGCTTGTATTAAGGCAAAATATTCAGGAAATCATTGTTGAACTGTGTATTTAATGAACTTTTTTTTTCCCCTTCTAATTATGTGCAGTGTAGTTTAAGAGCAAATGATGTTTATACAAAATGTCTAGAATAGGCAATTTTAAAGACACAGAAAGTAGCTTAGTGGTCGCCTGAGGGCTGGGGTGCAGGATGATGGGGGACAGAGTTGACTGCTAATGGGTACAGGGTTTCTTCTGAGAATAATGAAACCACTCTAAAATTGATTGTGGTAATGTCCGCACAACTCTGTGAATATATTTAAAAACCACTGGCCTATACACTTTCAGTAGGTGAAATATATGGTTAGGTGAACTATATTTTATTAAAATGGTTTTGTTACCAAAAAAAAAGAAAAAAGAAAAGAGTACGACCCCACTCCAGGGCCTGGTCCTGGAGCTCTTCCCTGAGGAAAAGCTTTCCTGGCTGAGGAAATAGTATACGACAAAGTGGGAGGGCAAAGACAGAGGAGAGTGTTAGGTTTCCAGACAGATTAAAATATTTTAACTCCAAAAGTCAAGGAGTGGGTACCTAGGGAGAGGTTGGGGACGTCTGAGAAGATTGTGGAAAGGAATTGCCTGAGCGTTTCTATCTTAGTTTAACGTTGCCGAGGGAAGCAAGGGGAAAAAATAACATTACTAACAGTTGAAGGTTAATGATAAAGGCATCCAGTTGTAATTAGGTGCTTATTTTATTTTTTATCTTGTTCTAATTGCATATTCCATACAGAAAAACTTGTGGCTTTGACCTATGTTTATGTTTAGTTATTTTAATAAAGAGTTCTATTCTTCTTCAGACTGTTAATAGTCCAATGGGGAAAAACAGTCAAATTGTTCCTTTCTCTTGAAAGATCAGTTGACTGACCACAACCATGATGCCCGGCCTCTTGAGCACCACAGTTCCCTTTGCAGCAGCACATTTTCCTACTTAAAGACACCAACAACCTAAAGCACAATTCCTACCCTGTTATGTGATGGCAAATGCTATTGGTGCCTTTTAAAATCAATTTGAAAGGAAAACCAAACACTGTTAACAAATGTCTTTTGCAACAACTAACTGAAAATGACTATGATACTATAACAAAAGAAGTTGAATGCTCAGATTGGAGAAGGCCCATTGCATGCAGATCATGTCCATGTTGATAGTGGCACATGCCTGCATCTGCTCAGATCAGGGGAACCTAGAGTCACTGCTAAACACAGAACTACTGGTTATTCCACGTCCCTTTTGAAGTTCAGCATCCTTCTCTCTCCTTTGCTTCCTTCTCAGGTTCTTTCTTAACACCAGAACAATGAAAGAGAAATGAATTGTATTATCAAAAGCTTCTCATGAGCAGGGTGCAGTGGTGCACACCTATAATTCCAGTCACTTGGAAGGTGTAGGCAGGAGGATCACAAGTTCAAAGCCAGCCTCAGTCACTTAGAGAGGTCCCAAGCAACATAGGGAGACTCTGTTTCAAAATAAAATAATAAAAAAGGGCTGGGGATGGGGCTTGGTGGTTAAGCACCCTGGTCCAATCCCAAGTACCAAAAAACAAAAAGCTTCTCATAACCAGTCCTACACTAAGTGCTTAAAATGCAGGATTCCTCTGTGGGCAATCAGCCACCCACACAATGTCTTCCTCATTTGGTACTCATATCAGACATCTTCTCATTAATCCTTCAGCAACCCAATGTGATAAGTATAATTATTATCAATTTGAATACAGAGATGGAGAAAATGAGGCTGAGCTAGACTAAGTAACTTGCTGAGGATCAGATATAGCAAGAGGTGGGTCCTGGATGGATGCCCAGAAGAGTCTGATGCCCACACCCGTGTTCGCAACCACTTCATCCTTCTGCTCATTAACCAGAAAGCTCAGGCTTCATGCTGCTACAGCAGAGGGCAACTGGAAGAGGGATGAAGTCCCTGGGGAACTGAGAAACAGAGAAGCTAGGAAGTGGCCAGAAGCTCCCAGCCATACACTGTTTTAAGAGGGAACTAGAAAACTAAGTGACACAGAGCAACATTCCTACTTGGCACCACCATCCACACCATCTCCAGACTTTCATGGTTGGAAAATCAGGACTTCCTTGACTGCTGTGGTTGAAAATTGCATTGTTTCACCATTTCTGAACCTCCATCTTTCCTGAGCACATTCCTTTTCCCCCTATTTTCAGCTAATGTTATCATTCTGTCGATATTTATTGAGTATTACTATGTACCACACTCACTTCTAGGCACTAAGGATACAAAAGTGAATGAGACAGAGTTGCTGCCATATGTCTTACATTACGGTGGAGTCAGATCATACACAGACCAGTACATATATCTCTTCCTCCCAACTGTCCCCACTTACAAGCACTGTCTAACCTAGGGTGAGATTCTTAGATGGTCCAAGGGTCAATGGAAATTTAGAAAAAGATCTAGAATTTTAAATATGTGTGAACCACCTTCATAACAGAGCTTGAGGCTAGAATTTCCTAAGTCCATTTCAGAAATTTGTTTTTAAAAGCTGACAGAAGAGCCAATTCTCATGAATTATCAAATCTAGCTATTCCCATTCATGCACACTGATTCATATAATCACGGTTATGGTTTGGATATGAGGTGTGCCCCCAAAGCACCTGTGTTAATGCAGGAATGTTCAGGAATTAAATGATGAGATTATTAAAGCAGTAACCTAACAAGTATATTAAACCATTGAATGGATCAATAATTTGAATGGACTAATTGAGTGGTAACTGTAGGCAGGTCGGACACAGCTAAAGGAAGTAGCTCACTTGGGGCATGACTTAAGGGTTCATTATTTACCATTGGCACCTTGTTCTCTCTCTCTCTACTTCCTATCATGTGTTGAGCAGATTTCCTCCTCTGTGATCATGGAATCCCGTAATATTCTGCCTCACCTTAGGCCCAGAGCAAAGGAGTTGGCCAACCATGGACTGAATCTCTGAAACCATGAGCCAAAATAAACTCTTCCTCCTCTGAATTATTTTTGTTCAGTATTTTGGTCACAGCGGGAAAAGATGACTAACACAATCACTACTATGATAGATCTGAACATATCATTAAGGCGACTTCTGTTTTTCTTTTTTGTTTTGTTTTGTTTTTCTGGTTATTTTTGTTGTTGTTTTTAACTTCTAAATCTGTTGGTTATTGCTCTCAAATAAAAGACAACTATCTATATTGCTTTCCATCACTAGATGTGAATATACCAGTCTTCTAGGAATTGCGAGGTAATAAAGAGATCTAACTCCCATAAAACTCACTTCTCAAAGAGACAATCATTCCAAGCGTAAAAGAGATGGTGTCAACATTTTGGCAAGGGAGAAAATTTTATAAGTAAATGGTAGACAGAAAATGTTTGCATCGAACTCTTTCTCCTACAAAATTAAATACAGAAGTCTATTTATTACAGGACAGAAATAACATACATTATTTTCTATGTGATAGTGATAAAAAGAATTCTGTTTTCAAAATGTATAGAAAAAGATAGTTCACTAGATCTATGCAACTATCTCTATTATCAGGAAAGGCTAAAGAAAATTGGGAATGCATTTCCTTTAAAACTAAATTTGCTAAAATTGAGAGTCTCTATGAGTTTGAAGTGAGGAGTTTTTCATGGTCTCCTTCTCCTGCCCTCCTTCACCCCACTTCTTTAAGATTAATTTTAATGAAAAACTTCATTTAAGAAAAGATGCTACAAGTTCATTTTTATAACAGCAAAATTAACATTTCAAAAAATAAGCATATTTTTGAATGAATAAAGACCTACTCAAGAATCTGAACTTATATAATAAAAGAAGAAATTCAATGGAATAAGGTTATTAACTTATTAATAGTTTAGTGAAAGATTAAAAAGTTGCTTTTGAAATTTTACAAATCAATTATTTTCAGTTAAAGTTTAAACCAGGCCTTATACTCAAAATCAAAGTTTTTTATTTTATTTTATAGACTGAGATCAAAATCCAACTGCTCATGTTTGGAACCAATTAAGTTACATTTTGAAAGCACAAGAGATATTCTTGCTTTTTTAAATTTAAAGGTGCTTCATTAAATGATACTTTAGGCAGCTTTTCCTATTTTCAATAAGTTACATTTGCTAAAAACCATAATGAGAAGACGTTTGCGATAAGAAGACATGTATCTCAATTGAAGGGTCGCTTCACTGAACAGATGAGAGAAAAGTTAAAACATCTAATCCAAAGTTGTATGCTTTTGTTTCTAGAAATGGAAATGTCTCTGAACTAAGTTCTTGGAGGATTTTTAGTTAGATAATGACACAATTCATTTTTACCAAATAGGTTAAAAAAATCTACAATTACCCTCACCCTTCGGCCATTTGTATTTGGCTTTAGGGACAAAAATAAGGTGTCATTTCACTCCACAGTTTAATTCAACCGAATTGACCAACTTTTGATAATAGCAAACAGTTGAGCTCCTTTGCAACAGGCACAGTGAGGAGACTGGGCATTTCCTCATTTAATCCTCAAAGACATTTTCATCCCCACTTTTCAGGTGAAACTCCCCCAGAAGGAACACAGATCATCCCTTCACCCCTGCCAGATCCCTCAGCAATAAACACAGTGTGGTCCCCCTTTTTCCAGAAGCTTCTATTAACCATTGACCTACATCCTCATGTGAGCAAAGGAGAATCACCCAATGTGCTTATCATTGTCTCTTTGTCAAAACAGACCAAATATGAGTCAGCTATGTATCAAAAACCTCTCCATAAACATTCTTATAATTTATGAAGGATAGTTAAAAATGTATGATAGCCCCCACCAAAACAATCAATGACAATGTGAGCTGAGGCTGACATACTGAATGGGCATCTTACAACATCACTGAAAAAACAGGAAGAAAGACAAACGACGAGGAAGGAGAACAAAGGCTAATAATTTTTGAAGTGGGGGTAATTTTTTAAACACCACAATTATCACAACTTAATTTCTCTTTTTCCTAGCTGTGGGCTAATACAACGTACTGTGGTGCTATTTGGGTTTGTGCTTCAGAAATTTCCATGGACACATTAGCTTAGATGGTTTCATTACCCACCCTCATTATTAAGTAGCATTCAATTACTGAGTGTTGTAATGCCAAAGAGCATAAAAGAGAGACAAAATCTCGGTAAGATCTAAGGGTAAAATGGCATTTTTATATTGCTATAAAGATTACTTAACTCTAGTGCAGTACTAATGATCATTTCTGTGACTAAAAACATCCCCTTATGATTAATTATGTAAACTCTCATCATTTCAAGCCCAATAAAGACTTTAAAACATTTTTCATGCATCTTGTAGTCCCAGTATTTTTTTCCATTAACCCATAGAAGAATCAACTCTAAGGATTAAAGTGACTATTTTCCATTACATTAAAATGGTATATCAGGGAATATTTAGGCATACATGTACAACTCAGATAAATACGTGTGGGGGAAGAGGGAAACATTTTGTATTCTTTATAAATGTTTACTTATGTTTCTCATGTTCCTGTAAAAGGAATGCAGTCTCACATTGGAAGGAATATTTTCAATAGTCAGGTACTATATATTTGATATATTTGAAAATTAGAATACACAATAAAAATCACCCCTGAATATTAATTACAGTTTTGTTTGTATCATCAATAAAAGGGGAGAGAGTCGCTACTGTTCAAAAGTAAGGGATTGTTTACAATGGAATACAAGGTAATCATTAATTTGTGAGGCTACATATAAATGCTTTGCAATATAAAAATATATGATATACATCATTTTGTAAATAAAAGTCATAAAGCAGTATTATAAAATGACCACTATTCAAATATGTGTGAGTGTGTGTGTGTGTGTACGTGTGTGTACTGAAATACATATAGATATTTGAATTCATATGTATACACACAAACACACACACACACACACACACACACATACATCTTTGGCTAAAGGATATATAAAAAGGCATTAACAGGGTTGATATCTAGGTGGTAGGATCACAAATGATCTTGATTTTTTTTTCCTCTGGAAATAACTGTTTACTAGAATTTTTCTTTAATAAACATAGTTTACTTTTGTTTAAGATAAAGAAATGTGAAGAAAAACAAATGAAAATATCCTCTCTTGCTGAAAGTGATCCAAGTCTGAAATTTGAGACATTTCTTGGATAATCTCCCATACTTAGGGAAATTGGTTCAAAGTTACACCCAAGTGGCAAAGCTTCCGTGTCAGCCACTGCCAGACCCTGGAGCCTTTTCTCCAGCCAGACAGGTGGAAGGAAGACAAACAGCCAACAGTGGTCACAGGCCCGAGGGCAGCGGCTACAGTGGTTGCCCAGTGGGTGGGACCGGTAAAGGCAGTAGGGAATAAAGTCCTTATCATTCTTTATTATGCTGCTTTGAAGAAGTTGAAAAGTAGAACATGAACTGGAGAAACAGACAGCCCCTGCCTGAGCTTTCAGGTCAGATAGGTCCAGATGTGTCCACGGTTTGAATATAGGGTGCTTAGGACTACGGAGAACTCAGGATGGGTCACCAGAGACATTTCCTCTAGCATGATGCCTCCTGGCTTTCTTTTTCTTCCTTCCTTCAACTCCAATTGGGCCCATCTGGAAGTACAAGAGCCTCTATCTACATGGAACAGGAATTCAGATTTCAAAAATGGAGTTCTGGGCACCTTCTGAACAGAGACTGGCAATAATCCCAAATTGCATGTTTTATTTTGTGGGCTTTATTTGTGTTTCATACAAAATGAGCTGAGACACTCAAACTCATTTCAGATAGCAGCCAAAGCTAAATGGCCACAATGTCCCTAGGTAGAAGGTCAGCACATTACAGGCAAGACTGTCCAGCTCCTGAGTATGCTTGAAAACTTATACATGAAGACAAGCTTCAGTCATTGTTTTCAGCAAACCATGGATTTTATTCCTGAATGGCATGACTGCCTTGACCAATAAAAGAGAAAGGCAAAGATTTTTACTTGACTTCAAGATTTTTCTATAAGGTCACATTGTGATTAAATAAAAAAATCACTTTGAAATTTTATGCGGAATAAAGGACAAAAAGCCTTAGCTTTTTCTGCTAGTGTTTTATAAATAGATTGAATCTGCTTATTTTATGGAAATAAAACAGTTGAGTTCACATACTGGTTGTCCAAGCAATTTCTAGAGGATTTCCTCTTTTAATCAGTTATGAGGAATAATGACAGTCTCCACAACTAGCCACACCCTGTGGGGGCAATGTGAATAAACAGTAGTAACTTCTGCCAGAAATAAATACCAGATTAATAGCATGCCGCCTGCACATTGGGGCATTTCCACCTCCCTGAGACCCCAGATGAAAAATTAATTAAGCTAATACATTTAAAACTAAATCCATTTTACTCCAAATTATCATCCCCCAAAAGTTCAGCTGAAAACGTGAAATGCCAAAATTGTAAACTTGCATTATATATGTATTCAGACCCGGGTAAAACAGATTCAAATAAAGAAAACATGAGATAAAGAAAGCCAGCTGGTGATGATTGACTCAAGATCCCCATCTAGTGGCGATATGCTGAATAGCACTTTGTTCGCATTTCTGGGTAGGCCTGTGAATCAAATGAATTAGGCATTTGTTTGGTTCATTGTGCAGAATTAAAATACCTCCTGTTATGAATACTTCAAAAAGTATCAAAGATTCATTCTTACCAAGAGACACCAACAAAACAAAGAAAAAACAAAAAAGTATTCGGAAGAACCATTTAATCCCCTTATACAATCGGGAGTCTCACTGCTAAGCCTACTTCCTCCTTTCCCTGATTTCACCATCTACTGCCTAACTTGTGTGGCACCTGATTAAAGAATTTTGGAGCTCTCACATGAGTTTAATTCATCCGAGTAAAACTGCAGAGTGTAATTCACATATATCAGTACATTTAATAGTCAGACAACATGTATTTTATGTTAGGAACCTCTCTTGGTGTCCCTGTGTATATTGGTTAACAAGAGCTAACCATTTACAGGGAAGGGAACTAATGGACTTCTCCTGATAGACTTAAAATGCATCCAGTGCATGAATCTATTTATATGAAATTGGAGAACACAACAAAACCAGTTGGTGATGATGATAGAAGTCAAAATATTATCCTCTGCGGAAAGAGTAAATAACTTAATGTACTTTATAATAAGTTTTTTAAATGAGGATTCTCCAAACTCTACCCATACTTTGACTACCAGTTTTTCATTATTCCAGGACCCTAAAAACTCCTTCAAGTCCTATAAGGAGAACACAGCCCAAAATCTTCAAAAGACAACAACTTTCCAACAACTTTCAAAGATAATATGTGCAGAAGTCCCTCTATCATTTTTTCTTCTAAATTTTTTCTTACATCTTGCCTTCCTTCAATTTTTCATTCCTTTGGTCCTTCCTTCCTTTATTTCCTCTTGTATTTTTATCCCCCCACCCCTGTTTTACTCAGCTTTTTTGCTGCTGCAACTAAAATACCCCACCAGAACCATTGTAGAGGAGGAAAAGTATATTTGAGGGCTCACAGTTTCAGAGATCTCAGTTCATTGACAGCTGGCTCCATTCTTAGGGGTTCCAGGTGAGTCTGAACAACATGGAGGAACAGTGTAGCTTAGGGAAGCAGCTCACAGGATGGCCAGGAAGCAGAAAAAGACTGCACTTGCCAGATACAAATATAGACCCCAAAACCACGCCCCCAAGGCCCCGCCTCCTCAGGCCACACCTCACCTGCCTTCATTACCACTCAGTTAATCCCTATCAGGGGATTCGTTAAGGCTCCCCTAACCCAATCATTCCTCCTCTGAACCTTCTTGCATTGTCTCACACATGAGCTTTGAGGGGACACCTTCACATCCAAACCCTAACAGACCCCTTTCATGTTTTTCTCTTTCTCTATGGCATGCTTACTTGTAATCAAAGTTTTCTCCTTGCTTTGCTTCTCAACAGTTAGGAATGGGTAAGTAATTAGAATCATTGCTTTCCAGATTTAACTCTGAGTCAAAACTCAGGGATGGGGCTGGCCCTGCTCTCCCTCCTGCTTGAGAGTAAGAGTCATGCCACACAACACCCCAGACAGATGCTCAGTATTCCTTTGCAGAAGTTTTCCCTGAGCACTACAAAGGCTTCACCGTTTGCTACCAGGAAGGGTGGAAGAGAAGGATCCCAGGACATTCTTCCTTTATTTGTTGCTGCCCTGCATTTTTGCTCATGACCAGGTGCTTAGAACTGACCATATAACCACTTCAGATTCCAAGTCCATTTGAAAAAAAAGTCATCTAAATCCAGGATGGCCTTTTCCCCTCCACAACCTGCCTACACCCACATCAATCCACAAAGCTTTCTTTATTGCCTCCTACATTCTCAGAGGTGTATAAGACTGATGTCACATCAGAACATGATTGTGATGTTGATTCCTGACCTCAAACCACTTAGGACCTGGCTGAATCCACAAAGCTGTTGGAAAGGCAGCTCAAGGCAGTCATCAGCAATGTTATCTTTCATAAAAAAAAAAAAGCTCTATTGGATTCTTTCCTTAGGTTTTTAACTGTCCCAGGAGTTCAGAGAAGGAAAAAATTCAGTGGAGGGAAGAGAAAGTTCAGCCTGCAGAAGGAAGAACCTTGTCTCATATAATGCCCTGTAATGCTTGAATTTATCAATATAATTAATGTTCAGTCTAAGTTTTCCAGATAATTCAATAAAGAGAAAAAGACAAGGTAAAAATTAACTTTAATCATTTTAATGTCACTATTGTCCCCCAAACACCTACCTTTAGTATTTTGGTATATGACCTTCAGACTTTTATCTATGCATGTTTTTAATTCATTAATACCAAATATGCCATGCCTCGGCTGCTTTCATTACTTAACAACATATCTTAAACACCATATTATGCTAATAAATATGAATCTACATAATCATTGCAATGTCTACATAATGGCTCTCATTTGCATATAGATTGCTGATTGGTATACAGATAGCCCATAATTTATTCGCTTTACTGTTTATTACTATGTTTGCGGTTTCCAGTTTTTCACCACTATAAACAAAGCTGAGATCAACTTGTTACACATACATATTTTCATGCTTGTCTGATTATTCTTTTGGGATAAATTTCTAGAATTGTAGACTCAAGGGGAACAATTTGCATTTTGATCCTTGAGACCAAATTGCCCTTCAGAAAGGCTTGAACAATTTATACTCCCTCCAGCTTTCCTCACCAACACTGGGTGTGATCGTTTTTGTCTCTGCCAATCATCATAATATGGTAACTGTTGTTTCCATTCATATTTGTTTGACTTGCGCATATTTTAAACTTCCATAATCTGCTGTCAACTTCTCCACCTGATGCAACCTTCTGAACTGCATCTTTAACCATCCTAACCATGACCTTTTCTACCCTGACACTGGATGGAATTCTCCATACACAACTCCATTTGGCTGCAAAGCTAATGAAGTTGCCCCTAACGTACCCGACCCCATCTCCTCCCACAGTGATACCGCTCCTCCCAGCTTCATCTCCTCTGGATTATTGCCTTCTAGATGTGACTACCTCATGCCCCGCCTATGCTAGAAGTTGACCAAAGCTTTGTGAGGTTCCAGTACAGTTTTCTCACCTTGGAGAAGTGATTTTTAACCTGAAAAGGAATGAAATTGGAACTGGACCATCATGGAGCCTGGAGTGCCATCCTTCACCTTGGGGCAGAGGACCTTCTGCAGTATTTCAGGTGGGGGAAAAGGTACATAGGGTCTCACTGCCCTCCATCTACATGGAATCTGCTTTGCTTTCTTCTTCCCACCTGAACTTTGGTTGTTGGTGCCTAAAGCTGTGTCCTCCATGTCCCCAACTGCAAGGTCCCTTGAATCTACTGTCTCTCTCAGGCTGCTCTGGAGGGAACTCCATCTACCTCATCCCTACAGAGCCTCAGGTCTGCTGTGGGTCCCTCTTAGGCAAAGGACATCATTACATTGAACCTTTTGAAGTGAAAGCCCAGGGCACTGGAGGTTTGCCATTTTGCAAGCTCTACCCTGAGGTCTGGGGCACGGCCTTCTCTATTTTCTGCTCCCCAAATTAATGGTAATTTCATGCATCTCCAAACCTCTGACTCTTGAAAACTGACTTTTTAGGAATACACCTACATAAAACCTCTACTCCTCTGATTTTCTTCAGCTCTCCTCCCTACCCAGCCTTGGGTAACTTTATTTTCAGTTTTGTAATCTACTTATCACACAGTTGTCTAAATATCTTGTTTCTTTCCAGGGCTAGGTATTTGAAACAAAACCCAGCTAATGACTAGTGCCACCTGACCCAGGGATGAAAGCGCAGGCCCAGCTGCTGACATTGAGGGAGGGAGGGAAAGGATTACAGAAATGGGGAGAATCATCCTTTTGTTCTTCAGTTGGTACAAGGAGGGCATTTCAGACACAGCACTGGAAAGAGGTGAGAATTTGCTGGAGTCAAAGTCTGGCTGTACTTAAACAGAGGCCCCTATGGAGATCTAGTAGAATTCAGTTTAGATACATAAAGTGGGCAGAAGCCTGCCAAAGAAGCATGGCAAGAGGGACCTACTGTATCATCTCAGTGTGACTTACTAACATAAAATTCACAACTAAAAAGCTCTTTCTCAGCAAAGGAAACAATCAACAATGTGAAGAGAGAGCCTACAGAGTGGAAGAAAATCTTCCACATGTACTTCAGATAGAGCACAAATCTCCAGAACTTACAAAAAACTCAAAAAAACTTTACACCAAAAATACAAACAACCCAATAAAAAAATGGGCTAAGGAATTGAGTAGACACTTCACAGAAGATTTACAAGCCATCAATAGATACATGAAAAAATGCTTAACATCTGTAGTAATAAGAGAAATGTAATTCAAAAATACCCTAAGATTTCATCTTATTCCTATTACAATGACTATTATCAAGAAAACAAGCAACAATAGGTGTTGGCAAGGATATGGGGAAAAAGATACACTTATATATTGATGGTGGGATTGCAAATTGGTGTAGCCACTCTGGAAAGCAGTATGGAGATTCCTTAGAAAATTTGGAATGGAACCACCATTTGATCCAGCTATCCCACTCCTTGGCCTATACCCAGAAATCAGCATACTACAGTGATACAGCTACATCGATGTTTATAGCAGCTCAATTCACAATAGCTAGATTGTGGAACCAACCTAGATGCCCTTAATTAGATGAATGGATAAAGAAACTGTGGTATATATACACAATGAAATATTATTCAGCCATAAAGAATAAAATTATGGCATTTGCATATAAATGGATGGAGTTGGAGAATATCATGCCAAGTGAGATAAGACATCCCAAAAAGCCAAAGGTCCAATGTTTTCTCTGATAAGTAGATGATGATACATAACCGGGAGTAGGTAGTAAGTGAAGAATAGGGGAAGGATGGATTGTGTAGAGGAAAATGAGGAGTGAGGAGGGAGCAGAGGGAAGAAAAGACAATGGAATGGAACAAACATCATTACCCTATGTACATGTATGATTATACAAACGGAGTGACTCTACTTTGTGTACAACCAGAGAAATGAAAGTTGTACCCCATTTGTGTACAATGAATCAAAAAATAATAATTAAAAAAATTCCCTTTAGCTTGACTGCATGGTTTTTGGGGTATTTTTTTTTAACTTTGTAAAGGAAAACAGGACATGGCGCTGCTGGGTAGGACACAAGCTTCAAATCCAGACAATCTCAGGTCTGAATCTAGGCTCTGCAGCTTATTATCTGTGATATTAGACTCAGTTTACTGACTAACACAACAGGAATAATAAAAACTCTTTTAAAAGTTGATATTCGTGAGTTATTCCAGAGAACAGACACCAGCTGGAGTTTAGAAGATATTCTGTTCAGCCCTGTTTGAGTCAACTTTTTCACTGCTGTGAGTAAAGGAACTGACCAGAACAATTTTAGGAGAGGAAAATTTTATTTGAGGGTTCACGGTTTCAGAGGTTTTAGTCCATAGAATGCCAACTCCATTCCTTAGGACTTGAGGTGAGGTAGAACATCATGTCGGCAGAGGGTGGCAGAGGGAAGCAGCTCACATTGTGATCTGAAAACAGAGAGAGGCCTCCACTCGCCAGATACAAATTTGTACCCAAAGCTGTGCCCCAATTCCCCCTCCTCCAGCCACACCCCACCACTCCAGTTACCACTCAGTTAATCCCTATCAGGGGATTAAATCACTGATTGGGTTAAGACTCTCACAACCCAATCATTTCTCCTCTGAACCTTCTTGCATTGTCTCACACGTGAGCTTTTGGGAGGCACCTCACATCCAAGGTGTAACAAGGCCTTTGAGTTTTTAGCCTTAACTCTCAACTAATGCACAATGTGCCTCATCCTTTCCCCAAATTAATCTACTGCTACTATTGCTTGGGATCCTACAAATACATTGAGAAGTGTGCATGAATCATGTGCATAGATTTTACATGCTGGCGGATCACAGGTGTTCACATCTTTTATAAGGAACTCTATTATACTTTTCGTATTTAGTAGGATTTATAGGAAATAGTGATGTAAGTGCTTTGTAAACTTGAAGTCCAAGTTCATAAAACAAAGGTTCTGCAGTATAATTGACTCTAGAAAAATGTAAGTACCCTCTCCTCACAATTCTGTGCTCCTTCCTTTCTGCCCACCACTCAAGAAGAGACCCAAGGAGGTCACAGTGAAGAGCACCACTGGACAACAGGGCCAAGGAGCACAACATGACTTTTGTGATGCTGAGTCAAGAGGTGAAGTCCTGGCTCCTATATGGAAAGGCCTCTCCAGCTTGACATAAATATATGGAGAATATAGGCTCTATGAGGGTGATGGGCATGAAAAACTTGAGACAGCACCTCTCTCTGGATGTGTCCCCTCACTGGATGGACCAAAGGTGGAGTGAATCAACTCTGCTCCAGGGAAAAAGCTCCACTCAGGCAGAGATTCCTGTAATCTCCTTTTCCTTCAGGGTTCCTCCTCACTGCAGCAGAGATGAGAGTACACAAAGAGTTGAGGGTTACTATGGTTTAGATATGAGGTGTCCTCCAGAAGCTCACGTGTGAAAAAATGCAAGAAAATTTAGAAGTGAAATGAGAGCTTTAATCCAATCAGTGCATGGGTCCACCTGTGGATTAACTGGGTGGTAACTGTAGGCAGGTAGGTTATGGCTGGAAGAGGTAGGTCACTGGGATTATGGCTTTGGGTTATATATTTTGTCACTAGTGAAAGGAATCTCTTTGCTTCCTGATTACCATGTCCTGAGCTGCTTCCCTCCCTCACACTTCTGTCCTGAGGTTCTTCTGCCTCACCTCTGGCCCAGAGCAATGCAGTTAGCCATCGATGGACTGAGACCTCTGAAACTGTGAGCACCAAGCAAAGTTTTCCTCCTCTAAAAGTGTTCTTTTCAGGTCTTTTGGTCACAGCAGAAAAAAAAAAAAAACTGATTAAAACATTTTTTTTAGCATTTTCACTCTGCAGTTCGTTGATTCTGCAGAAGCAGAACCAGTAGATACAGAAGGCAGACTGTCTGGTACTACGTCTTTCACAATCATTTTTTAATTTAATCCTTCCCACAACACTGTGAGGGAAGTGCGCCCATTGTGTGTTTGCTAAGGAGGAGGAAACTGAAGCTCAGTGGGCTTACGTAAATTACCTGAGTTTTCAAAACTAGGAGATAATGGAGCCTGAATTCACAGGTAGACAGTGTGACCCACAGTAGGTCCATGTAGCCCAACCCAGCTCTCCAGAACCAGAGATCCAGAATCCAAGGCTCTTCAACAATCCCCTCCTCAGAACTCCTCAAGACAGGTGTGGTAACCACCTACTTGAAGATTCAGGATCCTTCATCCCAGAAATCTTTCAATCCCACAAGTCTCACTTGAAATGTGCCCATTAAATATTGCCATCTTCGAAGATCTGTGGCTTGGCTTGGAAGACAGTGCAACCATGGAGCAAGCTTTGAGAATCTTTTGTAAAAAAAGGATGCCAGGAGTCTTTAGCAGTCCTTCATGCCCTGAGAAATGCAAACATCCCGACTCATCTCCAATACAAGATGCGTGACATCTCATAGGGGTATGGATTACGATCATGTCGCTTCCCAGAAGGGTTGGCACTCACCACTGAGCTTTCCAAGTCTATGAAGAAAGAAAAAAAAAAGAGATTATTTGTATTATCTGTAAACACTGATCTTCATGAAGAAATACAAGGAAACATCCTTGTCACCTCCCTGGTATGATACATCTCAGGAGGAACCTGAAACATCCTACACCCACAGGAATTCTCTAGAATGATGTCTTACAGTGGACCCAAGCTCCTCTCTTCTGACTTCTCTCTGCTGTCCATACACAGTGTTGCTAGGTTTGGGCCTCAGGATTTATGGGATGGGAAGCTGTCCCATAATACAGGCTACAGGCTTTCTCATTCTGGCCCATCCAGGACCAGTCGTCAAGTAAGGTCCTTTCCTTAAATCTCTGTGGGCCATTGTTGATTTTATGACTACTTCTGAACCAGTGGGATTTCATGCCCCAACTGACTTAGAGCTGAATTAAAACCCATCAGTGGACAAAAACAACAAAAAATTCTGCCAAGGAGGTTGGATGTTTTTGGTAATTACTAATGCATGTTAAATGTGCAAATTCATGACTTTGACTATTATATTTCCCTATATGCATTTACTGTGTTTTGATCATGCCCACCCTCCCTTCTTTCCTCTCTTGCCTTCCCCTCTCTCTTCCCTTCTCTTGTCTTCCCCTTCCTTAATGGTCAGAAGTGGAATTTTCTGAAAGACTTAGGCAATTAAGATCCATCCCCAGAGGTGAGCTAGGTTAGCCCTTCCAAAGTATCTTGGTCTGTTCTGCTGCTAAAACAAAGCACCATAAACTGGGTGCCTCATAAACAAAACAAATTTACTTCTAACAATTGGGAAGGAGGGAGGGAAGTCCAAGATCAAGACTCTAGCACATGCTGTGTCAGCTGGTGAAAGGGGCTGGTGAGCTCTCCAGGTCCCTATTTAAGGCACCAGTCCTATTCTCCAGGGAGGAGCCCACATGACCTAGTCACCTCCCAAAGTCCCCATCTTCTAGTACTCTCACACTTGAAATCAGGTTCCAATTGTTTGGATTCCAAGGGGACACAAGCAGTCAGACCATAGAATGAACCATAAGTGTAACTCATATATTTGGGGTGAGAAGCAGGTATTCTTACCAAAAAAAAAAAAAAAAAAAAAAAAAAAAAAAAAAAAAAAAAAAAAAAAAATCTGGTTGTCTCACTCTAATCAGAATGGCAATTATCAAGAATACAAGCAACAATAAATGTTGGTGAGGATGTAGGGAAAAGGTACACTAATACATTGCTGGTGGGACTGCAAATTGAAAGCAGCATGGAGATTCCTAAGAAAACTTGGAATGGAACCACCATTTGACCCAGCTATTCCACTCCTCAGTTTATACACGAGGAACTTAAAATCAACATACTACAGTGATGCTGCCACATGAATGTTTATAGCAGCTCAACTCACAATAGCTAAACTCTGGAACTAACCTAGGTGCCCATCAACAGAAGAATGGATAAAGAAAATGTGGTATACACAATGGAATATTACTCAGCCACAAAGAAGAATGAAATGATGGCATTTGCAGGCAAATTGATGGAGTTGGAGAATATCATGCTAAGTGAGATAAGTCAAACTCAAAAATCCAAAGGCCAAATGTATTCTCTGATATGTGGATGCTAATTCACAGTAAGTGGGTTGGGAGGCTAGGGAAGATTAGATTTACTTTATATTAGATGGGGGGGGGAGTGAAGGGAGAGAAGGGAAGGTGTATGGGGTAGGAAGGATAGTAGAGTGAAACAGACATTATTACCTCATGTACATATATGACTGTGTGACTGATGTGATCCTACAACATGAACAATCAGAAAAATGAGAAATTATACTCCATTTATGTATATCAAAATGGATAAATGCATTCTACTGTCATGTACAACTAATTAGAACAAATTTTAAAATTTTTAAAAATTAAAAACCTGGTTGTAGTTAGGAAGGGAAGGAAAGAGTGTCAATAATGAATAGGAGACAGATAAGTGCTACCTAAGATAAGACATATAAATATCTAAAAAAAAAATAACAAAGTCCAAAGGTTAGCAGTGGATCTCTAGTGGTAAAATCAGAAATCATTATTTGATACTCTTTTTTATTTTTTACTTATTTATTTATTTATTTATTTATTTATTTGTTTTTGGTGCTGGGGATTGAACACAGGGTCTCATGCATGCTAGGCAAGTACTCTACCACCAAGCTGCATCCCCAACTCTTTTTCTTTTATTTTGAGACAGGGTCTCTCAGTTGCCCAGGCTATCCTCAAACTTGCGATCCTCCTGCCTCAGCCTTCCTGACTAGTGGGACTACAACCGTGCACACCTAGCATAAATACATCATCATTATGTGATTGGTGAAAATAGAAAGGTGCTTTTAAAACAATTTGAACATATAGTATTTGTTAAGAGTAGAACCAAGTGAACAAAAATCAAACAGAAGACAATCCTCTAAAATGCTATACTATGGTAAGGCAACAGCATCAACTCAATTACAAAGCAGAGAGCCTATTTCTTGAAGTCTTGCTAAGTGCCCAGTTGGAGTGAAGACACATTGTCCAAGAGATAGAGAAGAATTAGTCTGAGGATGTTTTAGCTTTTTCACTGCTGTGACTAAAAGACCCAACCAGAACAATTGTGGAGGAGAAAAAGTTTAAGGACTCTCAGTTTCAGAGGTCTCAGTCCATAGACAGCAGGCTCCACTCCTTGGGGCTCAGGGTGAGGCAGTGCATATGGCGGAAGAGTGTGGCAGAAGGAAGCAACTCACATGATGATCAGAAAGCAGAGGGAGAGAGTCCACCACTTGCCAAATATAGGCACATGCCCCAAAGTCACACCCCAGTGCCCCACCTCCTTCAGCCAGACCCTACCTGTCTTCAATTACCACTCAATGAATCCCACGGGTGATCAACTCAGTGATTGGGTTAAGGCTTTAGTTACCCAATCATTTCTCCTCCAAACCTTCTTTCACTGTCTTACACTTGAGCTTTTGGGGACACTGGACATCCAGACCATAACAGAGGACGTGCAAAATAAAAAACCACACAGTATGAGACTGCTCCAGAACACTGAATGTTGGTGCCACACTTGGGCGAGACAGTAGTTCAAGGGGAAGACAACCTGTAACCATGCCAGCCCACGTTTGTTAAGATTCACTCCACAGGCGTTTCCATGTTTGACTGCATTGAACACTCACAGCAGTGATACCAGTGTTGGAGCTCAGGAATAGGTTCTGGTTTCCCATTGTGGAAGATTAAACTCCCAAGAAACACAGAAAGCAAGTTTTATTTAGGAAAAGAGATAGCCACAGACTCCTCGGAAGAGAACAGGTGCCCAGAGCTGGGTGTCCACAGGAGTGGGTGTGTGTTGCTCTTTTATAGACCCCAGAAGCCCCGACCTTGTCTTTCTTCTGTGTATGTGTGTGCACACCTAAGGGCAGGAAGGAGCAGAGCATGGGAGTAATCCCTAGCAACCCATTGTTCGGGGAAGGTGCCGTCCTGGAGGTTAGTGTCAGCAACCCACTGTCCTTTCTTTGACGACCAGCCTTCATCCTCTGGGCCCATCATTCCTTACCTACACTGACTGCCTGACCTTCACCCCAGCCTCAGTTTGCTGAGAAATGTGACATGTCTGTCCACTCAGACCAGGTGGGTCTGCAGGCAGACTGCTTTTGGCAAAGAGAGCATGTCAGTACAGTGGGCTCATTTTATAGAATTATTCTCAACCTCGTGTTCCCACCATCCTGATCTCTCTGTCCCTTAACCACGTGGAGGTAGTGTTACTAGTTCCACCCAAGGAAACCGTGCTGGTGCCTGTACTCCCCTAGGGCTCCCATTCCCGTCCACATTGATCGTTTCCTTCCAGAGGCACCAACTTTTCACTGGATTTTTTTGGCAGGTGCATGGGCACAGCCCAGAATTCCTATGGCATTGACATCCCTGGGAGCTGCCCAGAACAGCATTTAGTAAATAAATACTCTAGCTTCCTCCACCCTTGAAAGGGCTAATGCAAAGGCACGTTGTATATTTGCCTGGGTCTGGGGTTCCCAGTGGCATGGAGCCACCCACAGTGATAACTGCTCCTTCACAAACCTGTGTTGGCTTCTTCTTTCTCATGTCTCACTTTTCCATTATCTTTGTGCTATAATCCAAATGTCTGTGTCCCCCAAAATTGGTATGTTGACATTCTGAACTCCAAGGTGATGGTATTTGGAAGTGAAGACTTTGGGTGGGAATTTATATAAAAGGCCCCAGAAAACTGGCCAGCCACTTTGACAATGCAAAGACACATGAAGGCACCACCTCTGAGACATCAAATCTGCCCCTATCCTGTACTTCCCAGCTCCCGGAATGGTGAGAAGTAAACGTCGGTCACTTGGAAGCCTCCTGATCTCTGGTATTTTGTGCTAGCAGCACACTAAGACTCTGCTTCCTAGGAGCCAAATATTATCTACACTCCAATCCTTGCCTCAGAATCCACTTCGGAAGGTATCCACTCAAAGGCACCTGTTTAAAAGAGAAAGTCACTGGGACCTAACAAGTCAGTAAGTTGCCCAAATCCTACTACTGTGAAGTGAATAATGCCAGTTCCCAGCCCACCAGGGACTCCACTTTATCACTCTGCTAACAGCCCCAAACAGCACTCATACCCCCGGGGGTACTTGAGAAGCTTTTAGGTTATACACAGATGGCCTGTTTTGTTTTTATTTTAATATGTATTAGAAAAGTCAGGCAATACTTCATCAAATTTGAGACACTTTCGAGTGTGACATACCAGTATTTTATATACTGCTCAGAAAAAAAAAAAAAAAGAATACTGCCATCACCCAAGGTTTTCTCATTTCTGAACATCCCTATTTAATTCCTACTGAAAGAACTCTGTTTGGCTTCTTTAGACATAGAATGTTAAAGTAGATTACACATAAGCATACATAAAAGGGAATACATGTGCAAATTTAATTGGCTAAAATATTCCTTACATTTCTTTACAATCAAGCGTTCAATTCTGAACCACTGTTGAACTCCAGGACAACAGTGCCCATGTTGCTGGCTGCGTCACCCATCACAAGGGGGAAGCTGCACTTATTCAAGAGTGCCCTCCGCTGCCTTCAGGATTTTCACCCACTTTGCAACATCCATTCTTCAAGTTTTTATCTGCTGCCTTCTTCTTCTCACCAGAAGGTGTCAGGCAATGACAACTATGTCCTGATTGCCGCCTGGTCAACAGAAAGTGCAAGGACGGGAACTGGCGTCCCTTGTGAGGCTCATCATGATTTCAGAGACTTTGACAGAGTGGAAAAATGCGTATTGTGTATCTAAGGAAAAACAGGCACGCGAGTGGCACATCAAATCTGTGACAGTATTGCTTAAGGTGGGACGAGAGCTGTGTGTAAGCTTTGAAAATGTGAGTTAACTTAGGGGAAGTTTTTAAATAAAAAATTGTGCAGGCAATACATTGAAATGTCAAAAGTTATAAAAATAGCCAATAACTGACCTTTGAGAAACCCAGCATTATATCATGCCCCTGAAGAAGATGGAGACGTGTGCAGTCACATGCAGAAGTCTCTGTAGCCAGCAATGACTGAACATAACATACCATTCACATGCACTCATAATATGGACCCATCCAGAGCTCTCAACAATTGTACTTATGGCATGAAAGCAGCTTTAAATTACTACTAAGGATGGATGGAGGTGGTGTGGTGGTGCACACTATAATCACATCAAATAGAGAAGCTGAAGCAGGAGGATCACAAGTTCAAGGTCAGGCTGAGCAACTTAGTAAGATCCTCTCTCAAAATTAAAATAAATAAATAAAATAAGTCTGAGGATGTAGCTCAGTGGTAGAGCACTCCCCTATGTTCAATCCCCAGTACCAAAATATAAAAAAGATTGGAATTTGGGCATGTGATTGAGGAACATACCACCCAATGAACAGAATCAAAACAACTTAATAGACCCCTCTCGGTTGAAGATGAAATGAGAATCAGTGTTTGTAAATAAAGAACAACGACTGGCAGCATTTATTTAAAGTCAAGTTTACACTTCAGTTGGACATATTTTTATGTCCTTACAGCCTCTTTCACTGGTGGTTGCTAAGATTAAATTTCATCTCTGAAGGAGACTTTTATACCATGCTTGCCAGCAAAGAACATAGCTTTATACTTTCATATGACAGATGTTTCCATGAAAGGACTCACTCAGACTAATAAATAGTTACACTCATTATCCTTAATAATCAAACTCAGACAGAGCCCCAATTAAGGAATTCTCTCATACTGGTCCCCTTAAGACATTATTAACTCAAGTTCAGAAACTATATCAGACATATGTTCAAATTGAAATCTGAATAGAGCAACCACCAAAATGCAAGATTGTTCAAATCTACCTCTGCTTGAAAGAGGTAAGAGACTGTGAAAGAAAATGAATCAGACAATGTGTGAATGTTCCATCTGCCGTGTCTGTTAATGTCTACTACCTAGGGCTAATTAAAGGAAACTAAAGGACAGGGGGGAAAATAATCAGGTGGCATGCCTCCCTATTTTAGATAGGTCAAGTGTTGTGAACTTCTCATGGCTCTTAGATGAAATAGAAACTTCACATTTTTGAAAGTATTCTGATGGGTATTTAAAAGATTTATTCCCATCCAGTCTTGGTGGCAAAGACCTATAATCCCAGAGGCTCAGGAAGCTGAGCCAGGAGGATTTCAAGTTCAAAGCCAGGCTCAGCAATTTAGCAAGGCCCTATGCAACTCAGCAAGACCCTGTCTCTAAGTAAAATCTAAAAATGGACTGGGGATGTGGCACAGTGGTTAAGCATCCCCAGGGTTCAATCCTGGTACAAAAAAAAAAAGATTTCTCCCCCCTCCTGCCAACTGATGGTAGGAAACCCAAGGCATGGGATTGTTGGGTTGTAAAATTTAGATTTTTCTATCTCTTTCTCCACCCCAAAAGGGGTAGAAAGGCTGAAAGGAGAAAATTTCTCTATCAGAAACCGTCCCTGTCTCCCTCCTGACTTCCCTTTCACAGTGCTTACCTTTTCTTTCTCTTCTATCTAATCCAATTAAAGTTTGGCTACTCAAATGCAAGACAATACACAGGAAGATTTCAGAACCAAATTCCAGATTGCAAACCTTTTGTTACTCGGCATGGCACAGGTCCAAAGAACTAGGTGTCCTTTTATAACAGCTGTACGGAAGGACAGAAGGATGCACTCCACGCCACCTGTAACACACAGAAGACTGGAGCTCCCTGGATGCAGCACGCAGGTTGCTCTTTTGGCCCCGTCTTTGGATACCAGTGTCCAGATTTTTCTTTGTGGGTTTTTTTATTTTTTATTTTATTTTTTTTTTTGGTGGTGCTGGGGATTGAACCCAGGGCCTTGTGCTTGCAAGGCAAGCACTCTACCAACTGAGCTATCTCCCCAGCTCTTTGTGGATTTTAACAGTGGTCCACTTTATGCTTGAGTATAACTCTTGCTGCTCTGCCACTGCCACTTATTTTTTACAAGAACATGTTTCTTTCTCTTCTCTCCCTGCTTCTCCCTCATCTCTCCCCATGCCTAATCTCAGGGGAAACAGGGTTACCTTTCTTTCTATCTTAGGCAGAGGTATCTGTCCCTGAGTTCACACCCACCATAGGAACAAAGTAATCCAGACTTTGGGGATGGCACCAGATCTCAGAAATGACCATCTCCCAAATTAACAAGTGAATGACAACTCTGACAGAGAACATGGGGAATGTAGCCTTTGAGTCCCTCTTTAAAAGCTCCCTGTTCCTGCTGATGGGCAGAATCACAGCCTCTGGGACAGGGGTCCCCTGTGTTTCTCCTTTGCTAGCAAAGCAATAAAATTTCATTTTCCTTTTCCTCAAACACCGTGTCCTCATTATTAGATTGGCATCAAGGACAAGGACCAAGCTTTGGGCAACATTAGGGAGGAACCACCTTCAAGGTTTCAATGGAAATTACCTCTCTATCTGAAGTATGAGTGGCAAAGATTTTTCACCAGCCATAAAGAATAATAAAATTATGGCATTTGCAGGCAAATGGAAGAAATTGGAGAATATCATGCTAAGTGAGATAAGCCAATCTCAAAAAACCAAAGGACAAATGATCTCTCTGATAAGCGGATGATGACACAATGTGGGGTGGGAGGGGGGCAAGAATGGAGGAAGGAGGGACTGTATAGAGGGAAAAGAGGGGTGGGAGGGGCGGGGGGAAGGGAAAATAACAGAATGAATCAAACACCATTACCCTATGTAGATGTATGGTTACACAAATGGTATGCCTCTGCTTCATGTACAGAGAAACAAGTTGTACCCCATTTGTTTACAATAAAAAAATAAAAATTAAAAATAAATTTATAAAAAGGTTTCAATGGCGCATTGAGGGGATCATACTGCAGCTGGTCTCCCATAGGCACCACATCCTTGTTTAGTTTCCCACTACCCTATCCTCTTTTCCTCATTCCCTTCTGAGAGTGTGCCTTCAAATTTCTGAGTTTCTGCTTTTAGGAAACTCAGCCTAAGATATTACCACTTGCCCTCGTCTGCCCTTCCTTTTCTTCTCTTCAAGAAGAGCCTTAGCTCAAGGCCTGTTCCACTCCTCATTAAGCTGCGCCTGAAGCTAGACCCTGCCCTGGAGTTTTCTCCGTTAAGTAAGCTACTGCATTCTTTTTAATGTGACCTAGTTTGGTTTGGGGTTTGTGTTGCTTATAAACTACAGTCTGTCAGAAGCCATTCAGGGCACAATTATTACCTGGTTCCTCTATTCTTTATTCTGTGAATTTTTTAAAATTTATTTTTATTTTAAAGAAATGGGATACATCTTGTTTCTCTGTAAATGAAGTAGAGGCATACCATTTGTGTAATTATACATTTACCTATGGAAATAGTTTTTGATTCATTCTGTTATTTTTCCTCCCCCCCACCCTTCCCACCCCTCTTTTCCCTCTATACAGTCCATCCTTCCTCCATTCTTCCGCCTCGACCCTCCATTATGTGTCATCATCCACTTATCAGCAAGGTCATTCGTCCTTTGGATTTTTGAGATTGGCTTATCTCACTTAGCATGATAGTCTCCAATTTCATCCATTTGCCTGCAAATGCCATAATTTTATTATTCTTTATGACTGAGTAATATTCCATTGTATATGTATACCACAGTTTCTTTATCCATTCATCAATTGAAGGGCATCTAGGTTGGTTCCACAATCTGGCTATTGTGAATTGAGCAGCTATGAACATTGATGTGGCTGTATCTCTGTAGTATGCTGATTTTAAGTCCTTTGGGTATAGGCCAAGGAATGGGATAGCTGGGTTAAATGATGGTTCCATTCCAAGTTTTCTAAGGAATCTCCACATTGCTTTCCAGAGTGGCTGCACTAATTTGCAACCCCACCAGCAATGTATAAGTGTACCTTTTCCCCACATCCTCACCAACACCTGTTGTTGCTTGTATTCTTGATAATCACCATTCTAATTGGGGTGAGATAGAATCTTAGGGTAGTTTTGATTTGCATTTCTCTTATTACTAGAGATGTTGAACATTTTTTCATATATCTGTTGATTGCTTGTGCATCTTCTGTGAAGTGTCTGTTCATTTCCTTAGCCCATTTGTCGATTGGATTATTTGTATTCTTGGTGTAGAGTTTTTTGAGTTCTTTATAGATTCTGGAAATTAGTGCTCTATCTGAAGTATGAGTGGCAAAGATATTCTCCCACTCTGTAGGCTCTTTCTTCACATTGCTGATAGTTTCCTTTGCTGAGAGAAAGCTTTTTAGTTTGAATCCATCCCAGTTATTGATTCTTGCTTTTATTTCTTGTGCTATGGGAGTCCTGTTAAGGAAGTCTGCTCCTAAGCCGACATGTTGAAGATTTGGACCTACTTTTTCTTCTATAAGATGCAGGGTCTCTGGTCAGTTTAGTCTGTAAATATTTATCAAGCATCTACTGTGTTCCAAGAACTATGTTAGGATCTGTGAGTATAAAGAAGGAAAAGACAGCCCTTGACCTCATGAAACTTTCTTAATAATGCAGACTAATAAGTGATGGAAACAGTAGTGCTGTGGGAACACAGAGACGAGGGGCAGAGGGTAGAGATGCCTGTCAGGGAATATTTCCTGGAGCTGCCAGGTAACAGTGGTCCACTTTATGCTTTGAATATAGCCCTGGCTGCTCAGCCACTGTGACTTATTTTTAAAATGGACATGTTTCTTTCTCTTCCTCTCTCTCTTTCTTTCTCTGTTCCTCCCTCAGCTCTCCACATGCCTAATCTCAGGGGAAACAGGACTGCCTTTCTTGCCCATCCTAGGCAGAGGTATCTGTCCCTGAGTTCACACCCACCATAGGAACAAAGTAATCCAGACTTTGGGGATGGCACCAGATCTCAGAAATGACCATCTCCCAAATTAACAAGTGAATGACAACTCCGACAGAGAACATGGGGAATGTAGCCTTTGAGTCCCTCTTTAAAAGCTCCCTGTTCCTGCTGATGGGCAGAATCACAGCCTCCGGGACAGGGGTTCCCTGTGTTTCTCCTTTGCTAGTTTCTCCTTCTTTTTCCTTTTCCTCAAATCCATGTCCTTCTTATTAGATTGGCATCAAGGACAAGGACCAGGTTGTTTTCAAGATGGCGGCCTAGAGGGTGGCTGCATTACGTGTTGCTCCAGAACTCAGGATTCAAGAGAGGAGATATTGAGACGCTTGGGACCAACTCAAAGTAGCCGGGTGACTCTCACCCCCTGGGGGGGCATCCCGGATGGGACGGGGGTCCCGGAACGCAGGAAACTGTGAAGTAGAACTGCCGGCGAGACGCCCCTCCCCCCGCTGGAGCGCCATAGAGGAGGCCGCTCGGCACAGCGCTGGGACTCGGAGCAGCCACTGGGGCTCGGGCGGCTGCCCGGGGGAGGAGTGGCGGGGAGAACTGTGTGGACTCAGGACACCGGGGCCTGCCCTGAGGAGGAGGAGAGGAGCGTGGCCACTTGGATTCGGAGAGACTGCGCCAGAGCTGCAGGCGGTTGCCAGAGGAGAAGCCGCGCGGCGAGCTGTTTGGAATCAGAACGACGCTTCTGAACCCCGGGGCCTGCCCTGAGGACAAGGAGGAAGAGGAGCGGCCGCTTGGATTCGGGTGACTATACGGGAACTACAGGCGGTTGCCAGAGAAGGGGCTGCGTGGCGAGCTGTTTGGACTCTGACCACTTCTGAACCCCGGGGCCTGCCCGGAGGAGTAGGAGAAGGAGGAGAAGGAGCGCGGCGGGTCCTTTGGACTCGCAGTGACTGCATTAGCGCTCCAGGCGGCTGCTCAGAGGAGAAGGCGAGTGGTGAGTTGTTTGGTCTTAAAGTGACAGCTCCTGAACACAGGGGGGCTGCCTGGAGGAGAAGCGTGGTGGGACGCTTGGTCTTGAGGGACCACACCAGAGCTCCGGGCGGTTGCCCAGAGGACCCGTGCAGCGGGTCACGTGGATTCAGAGCCACTCAGAGGGACTGCTCCTGAACACCCGGGGGGTTATCTGGAGAAGGAGGAGGAACGGGCAGGGTCACTTCGACTCGGAGTGATTGATTGCCCCGGGCTACGGGTGGTTGGTGGGAGGAGGAGGCACGAAGTGAGTTTCTTGGACTCCTAGTGACCGCACCGGCATACTGGGCGGCTGTCTGGAGGAAGAGGCCTGTGGCGGGTCTCTGGGACTCAGAGCAATTGTTCGGGGCCACAGGTGGCTGCTCAGAGGAGGGGCCACGCAGCCAGGCGATTAGGTGCAGAACAGGGTCCCAGGATCTAGGAGGCTTCTGGGTGGAAGAGCCGCACAGAGACAGGCTTAGGGCGGAGCGAAGGTTCCAGGCCTATGGGCAAATTCTCTGAGGAGGGGCAGCCTAAGGAGATTCATCTGCGAAGGGTGAGGCGCCCAGGCCCAGGAGGTAGGGCCGGGCCCCTGGAAACTTTGCAGAGGAAGGCAGCCCAGCCCAGGCAGTAGCTGTAAATTGAGGGGAACCTCTAGGAGGAAACTGACCAGCGAGACCTCCCCACCGGGTGAGTCTTCCCTGCTGGGTGAGGTTTCCCACAAGGACGGTAAAACCAGAGACTCAGGCCCAAACAGGCCTTGCCTCAGCCCACAGCCTAGGTCCCCTTTGGATGACCATTGGTCAACAAGTGGAGGCACCTCTGCCCACTAGCAGGGAATATACCCCACCTGAAGGCCACCACTCCTAGAGAGGCAGCTTCCTTGTGGAGCACCGCATTATCAACCTCCTCCAAGACTTCAGCCTACTGAAGGCTAAGAGGGGATATATATAGAAATCTTCAGGGTCATTGTAAATCAACAGAGGAAATCTGCAATATCTCAGCGGTCCACTGATATCTGAACAACATGAGAAAACAAGGAAAGAAAATGCTGCAAACAAATCTAGATGTTACATCAATAAAACCCAATGACAGCATGGCAGAAGAAATGACAGAAAAGGAGTTCAGAATGTACATAATTAAAATGATCAGAGAAGCAAACGAGGAGATGAAAGAGCAAATGCAAGCATTGAATGATGAGATGAAAGAGCAAATGCAAGCATTGATTGATCGCACCAATCGACAGTTAAAAGAGCAAATACAGGAAGCAAAAGATCATTTCAATAAAGAGTTAGAGATATTGAAAAAAAAACAAACAGAAATCCTTGACATGAAGGAAACAATAAACCAAATTAAGAACTCCATAGAAAGCATATCCAATAGGATAGAACACCTGGAAGACAGAACCTCAGACATTGAAGACAAAATATTTAACCTTGAAAACAAAGCTGAACAAACAGAGAAGATGGTAAGAAATCATGAACAGAATCTACAAGAACTATGGGATATCATGAAAAGGCCAAATTTAAGAATTATTGGGATTGAGGAAGGCCTAGAGAAACAAGCCAAAGGAATGAACAACCTATTCAATGAAATACTATCAGAAAATTTCCCAAATCTGAAGAATGAAATGGAAAATCAAGTTCAAGAGGCTTACAGGACTCCAAATACACAAAATTACAACAGACCCACACCAAGGCACATTATAATGAAAATACCTAACATACAAAATAAAGACAGAATTTTAAAGGCTGTGAGAGAAAAGAACCAAATTGCATTCAGGGGGAAACCAATACGCATATCAGCAGATTTTTCAATCCAGACCCTAAAAGCTAGAAGGTCCTGGAACAACATTTTTCAAGCCCTGAAAGAAAATGGATGCCAACCAAGAATCTTATACCCAGCAAAACTTACCTTCAAATTTGACGATGAAATAAAATCCTTCCATGATAAACAAAAGCTAAAAGAATTTACAAAAAGAAAGCCAGCATTACAGAACATTCTCAACAAAATATTCCATGAGGAAGAGATGAAAAACAAAGAAGCAAATCAGCAAAGGGAGGAATTATCCTAAAGGAATTGTCAAATAAAGGAGGAAACAAGATGTGTCAAACAAATAAATAAACAAAATTTTAAAAATGAACCAAATGACCGGGAAACCAAATCATTTCTCTATAATAACCCTGAATGTTAATGGCCTGAATTCATCAATCAAAAGACATAGACTGGCAGACTGGATTAAAAAGAAAGATCCAACAATATGTTGCCTGCAAGAGACTCACCTCATAGAAAAAGATACCCATAGATTAAAGGTGAAAGGATGGGGAAAAACATACCATGCACATGGACTCAGCAAAAAAGCTGGAGTATCCATCCTCATTTCCGATAATGTGGACTTCAAGCCAAAGTTAGTCAGAAGGGATAAAGAAGGTCATTTCATACTGCTTAAGGGAAGCATAAATCAGCAAGATATAACAATCATAAACATCTATGCCCCAAACAGTGGCTCATCTATGTATGTCAAACAAATCCTTCTCAATTTCAGAAACCAAATAGACCACAACACAATAATACTAGGTGATTTTAACACGCCGCTCTCACCACTGGACAGATCTTCCAGACAAAAATTGAGCAAAGAAACCATAGATCTCAACAACACAATCAATAATTTAGACTTAACGGACATATATAGAATATTCCATCCAACCAAGAGTGAATACACTTTCTTCTCAGCAGCACATGGATCCTTCTCTAAAATAGACCATATATTATGCCACAAAGCTAATGTTAGCAAATACAAGAAGATAGAGACACTAGCATGTATTCTATCAGATCATAATGGATTGAAGTTAGAAATAAATGAAAGAGTAAAACACAGAAACTATTCCAACATCTGGAGATTAAACAATATGCTATTATATGATGAATGGATAACAGAAGATATTAGGAAGGAAATTAAAAAATTCTTAGAGGTAAATGAGAACAAAGAAACATCATATCAAAATCTCTGGGACACTATGAAAGCAGTACTTAGAGGGAAATTTATTTCATGGAGCGCATTTAATAAAAGAAGTAAAACTCAACAAATAAACAACCTAACATTACAGCTCAAAGCCTTAGAAAAAGAAGAACAGAACAGCACCAAAAGTAGTAGAAGACAGGAAATAGTTAAACTCAGAGCTGAAATCAATGAAATTGAAACAAAAGAAACAATACAAAAAATTGACAAAATAAATAGTTGGTTCTTCGAAAAAATAAACAAAATTGATAAACCTTTAGCCACACTAACAAAGAGAAGACGAGAGAAAACCCAAATCACTAAAATTCGGAATGAACAAGGAAATATCACAACAGACAGGATGGAAATACAAAACATAATTAGAAGCTATTTTGAAAATCTATACTCCAACAAAATAGAAAATTTCAAAGACATCAACAGGTTTCTAGAGACATATGAATTGCCTAAACTGAACGAGGAGGACATAAACAATTTAAATAGACCAATTTCAAGTACTGAAATAGAAGAAGTCATCAAAAGCCTACCAACAAAGAAAAGTCCGGGACCAGATGGGTTCTCAGCCGAGTTCTACAAAACCTTTAAGGAAGAGCTCATTCCAATACTTCTCAAAGTATTCCATAAAATAGAAGAGGAGGGAACCCTCACAAACTCATTCTATGAAGCCAATATCACACTGATACCTAAACCAGACAGAGACTCATCAAGGAAAGAAAATTTCAGACCAATATCCTTAATGAACATCGACCCAAAAATTCTCAACAAAATTTTAGCAAATCGCATACAAAAACATATTAAAAAGATAGTGCACCATGATCAAGTGGGTTTCATCCCAGGGATGCAAGGTTGGTTCAACATCAGGAAATCAATAAACGTAATTCACCATATTAATAGACTTAAAGTCAAGAATCACATGATTATTTCAATAGATGCAGAAAAAGCATTTGATAAAATACAGCACCCCTTCATGCTCAAAACACTAGAAAAAATAGGGATAGTGGGAACATTCCTTAATATTGTAAAGGCCATTTATGCTAAGCCCATGGCTAATATCATTCTAAATGGTGAAAAACTGAAAGCATTCCCCCTAAAAACTGGAACAAGGCAGGGATGCCCTCTTTCACCACTTCTATTCAACATCGTTCTTGAGACTCTGGCCAGAGCAATTAGACAAACCAAAGAAATTAAAGGGATACGAATTGGGAAAGAAGAACTCAAACTATCCCTGTTCGCTGATGACATGATTATATATTTAGAGGAACCTGGAAATTCCACCAGAAAACTCTTAGAACTCATAAGTGATTTCAGTAAAGTAGCAGGTTACAAGATCAATGCCCATAAATCCAACGCATTTTTATACATAAGTGATGAATCTTCAGAAAGAGAAATTAGGAAAACTACCCCATTCACAATAGCCTCGAAAAAAATAAAATACTTGGGAATCAATCTCACAAAAGAGGTGAAAGACCTCTATAATGAGAACTATACAACACTAAAGAAAGAAATTAAAGAACACCTTAGAAGATGGAAAGATCTTCCATGTTCTTGGATAGGAAGAATTAATATTGTCAAAATGGCCATACTACCTAAAGTGCTATACAAATTCAATGCAATTCCAATTAAAATCCCAATGACGTACCTTACAGAAATAGAGCAAGCAATTATGAAATTCATCTGGAAGAATAAGAAACCCAGAATAGCTAAAGCAATCCTTAGCAGGAAGAGTGAAACAGGGGGTATTGCAATACCAGATCTTCAACTCTACTACAAAGCAATAGTAACAAAAACGGCATGGTATTGGTACCAAAATAGAAAGGTAGATCAATGGTACAGAATAGAGGACACGGCCACAAACCCAAATAAATACAATTTTCTCATACTAGACAAAGGGGCCAAAAATATGCAATGGAGAAAAGATAGCCTCTTCAACAAATGGTGCTGGGAGAATTGGAAATCCATATGCAACAGAATGAAACTAAACCCATATCTCTCACCATGCACGAAACTCAACTCAAAATGGATTAAGGACCTCGGAATCAGACCAGAGACCCTGCAGATTATAGAAGAAAAAGTAGGTCCAAATCTTCACCTTGTTGGTCTAGGACCAGACTTCCTTAACAGGACTCCCATTGCACAAGAAATAAAAGCTAGAATCAACCACTGGGATAGATTCAAACTAAAAAGCTTTCTCTCAGCAAAGGAAACTATCAGCAATGCGAAGAAAGAGCCTACAGAGTGGGAGAATATCTTTGCCAATCATACTTCAGATAGAGCACTAATCTCCAGAATCTATAAAGAACTCAAAAAACTCTACTCCAAGAATTCAAACAGTCCAGTCAACAAATGGGCTAAGGAAATGAATAGACACTTCACAGAAGAAGATCTACAAGCAATCAACAAACATATGGAAAAATGTTCAACATCTCTAGTAATAAGAGAAATGCAAATCAAAACCACCCTAAGATTCCATCTCACCCCAATTAGAATGGCGATTATCAAGAATACGAGCAACAACAGGTGTTGGCGAGGATGTGGGGAGAAAGGTACACTCATACACTGCTGGTGGGGCTGCAAATTAGTGCAGCCACTATGGAAAGCAGTGTGGAGATTCCTTAGAAAACTTGGAATGGAACCACCATTTGACCCAGCTATCCCACTCCTTGGCCTATACCCAAAGGACTTAAAATCTGCATACTACAGAAATACAGCCACATCAATGTTCATAGCTGCTCAATTCACAATAGCCAGACTGTGGAACCAACCTAGATGCCCTTCAATTGATGAGTGGATAAAGAAACTGTGGTATATATATACTATGGAATATTACTCAGCCATAAAGAATGATAAAATTATGACATTTGCAGGCAAATGGATGAAATTGGAGAATATCATGCTAAGTGAGATAAGCCAATCTCAAAAAGCCAAAGGACGAATGATATCGCTAATAAGTGGAGGTTGACACATAATGGGGGGGAGGGAAGGGTTAGAGTTAGGGTTAGGGAGGGGGGCAAGTATGGAGGAAGGAACTACTGTATAGAGGGTAAAGAGGGGTGGGAGGGGTGGGGGGAAGGGAAAAAAATAACAGAATGAATCAAACAACATTGCTCTATGTAAATTTATGATTACACAAATGGTATGCCTTTACGCCATGTACAAACAGAGAAACAACATGTATCCCATTTGTTTACAATAAAAAAAAAAAAAAACAAAAAAGGACAAGGACCAAGCTTTGGGCAACACCAATATCTGCCCTAAAACTTGAAGGAAAGCAGAATCATGGAGGAGAAAAGTATCCCAGGTAGAGGGACTGATGTACAAGTGAGCAAAGGTGAGCGAAAGCATGGGACATCTGGGGGAATCCAGGAACATCAGAGGGTCCCTTGCCTTGCCTCTGATGTGCCTCAGAGTCTGTGGAAAGCTGCTTGGCCCACACATGGGATTAGTGGGATGTTTGGCGGAGGGGGCAGTGCAGCCCACTCCTGAGGAAAACAGGATGGGGCAGTGGAAGACTAAGCAGGGACGTGGGAGACCGGCTGCAGCATGAGCCCATCGTGCTTTAGAATTGCTCTCTGAAGCTGGGTCCTCCTTAAGGCAAGGAGAAGAGCTCGGCATACAGTCCAGCTCAAGGTCCAGGCCTCCAGCCAACAGAAACAGAACAGTAGAAATCTTGCCCCAATCCTATTTCTTGGAGCAATTCTGAGAGGACTTGCTAATAGATCCTCCATGGTCTCCAGTGAACTGAGGTCAGTCATCACCACAGTATCCAGCTCAGTAACAAACCCAGCACTGCCTTTTTCCTTTGCATTCACCTGATTTCATGACTCTATCCCATAGGACCACCTACCAAATTACCACCTCCTGAATTCACATCTCAGACTGTGGTCTCTAGAGAACCTAAGCTAAGATAGCCATCTGACTTTATTCCAAAGGAGTGGGGAGCCAAGAAAGGAACTTGAGTGAGAGTTGGATGTAATCATTCCTATGCTTTAAAAAAAATCTATCCAGGCTGCCCTGCAGAAGATGAGTCTGAGCAAGAGATGGAGAGGGACTGGACTAATAGAAATACATGTCCAAGATTGGTGAGGTAAAGTGGATTTCCCGTCCCTCTCGTCTCCTGATGCCTATGTGACCCAGTTCAATTTCTACCCCACCCTTATCTTGCCTGTCTTCGAGGACAGGATGTCTGCAGGCCAGAAGTTCCTCTTCAGGTGGGCTGGCCTAAAGCAGCTTGATCTAAGATAGCCGCCAGAGTGACGCCAGACAACCCCTGACTGCATTATCATCCCACCCGCATGCTGAATGCACTCAGCCCAGCGCCATGACAGTTGATGATTGCCATGGCAACAATCAGAAAGGACCTCAAAAGGAGCAAAGAGGGGCAACTCCAAATTCCTGAAAGTATCCACCCATTCCCAGAAATACATGCATCTTCTTCCCCTCAATCCGCCTTCTCCTCCCTCTGGTTTTTCTCACCCTATAACTATAGCTTCTTAATCTCGGGGGTCCAGAAGCCCATCTGTGACCTTCTCTCCCTGCTTCTCCCATTCTTGACCAAGAACAAATCTTCCTTCACTACTCGATTGACCCTCAGTTTTGTCAATTATTGGTTCCATACTTCCAAGAGGCAAAAAGGACTCAGTTTGGGGTCAAGAATTGGTAACAAAATGAACAAAACATGACGATTGACTGGATGAGGGAGGGGGAGGAATAAAGAATGGAAGCTGGAAAAGAAGCAAATGATTATAAAGAGACCCTCACCAGCAGTTTTGTACCCTCAAGAATAATCACCAGGTTCCCAGTCCTCAAGATTTCCTTTATTCATTTATTCAAGCACTTTTCTTCTATATGCCAAGTTGTAACAGATACCATTTAATTCTGTAGTATCCACAATGGTATAATAGGTGCCATAACATGTGCACACGCATGCACACGCACATACTCACACACAAGTATGTGTGTACAAATATGGTCCCTGCAGTATAGTAGTTTACAGTCTAGAGGAGAAAAGGCACAACTATAATAAACAAACAAGCGAAACTAAATAATGTTACAAGATAATATATAAATATTACTGGAGGGTGGGAAAGTTTTTCCTCTACCCTCTTAAATTTGTGACCGGGGCCTGCAAATTAAAGTAATGGACAGATTAGCAAGAGAAGAGAATTTATTTAATTACAAATGTGTGCACAGGAATTGTCAAAGAAATGTGACTCAAGGAGGCAGTTAGAATTGGGACAGAGGGGTACCTCTGAGAGAATAAATGACTTCCCAGAAGTGGAAAGAAAGGCACTTATGGCAAAAAATAAATGACTTCTTGGAAAGATAAATGGACCCTTAGGAGACTAGATGGGACATATGATAGTTTTGTGACAATGTCAGTTTGGGTGTGATGCCAATTTCTCTCCAAGAAGAGATCAGAGGTGCTCCTGGAGACCAGCTACTTGGAAGGGGATTTATAACAACTGTGCTCTTGTGGGAAACTCTGCTTTTAGGCAGATAAGGGATTTCAGAGACTTCAATGTCTTTAGCTTGAAATAGGTTTTATGCCACACCAAACTCCTCCAATACGTAAGTTCTGAGGTGGCTGCACAGAGCAGAAAGTGGTCATATGGACTGAGTTTTAGGGTGTAAGTAAATATTAATTAACAGTTTATGTACTTATTAAATCTTGTTCTGTACCAAGCAGAGCATTTATTTTATGTGCTATATTATTTAATGCAATGGGCATTATTCAGCCCCCATTTTTTTTTTTTTTTTTTTTTTTTTTGTGGTGAGGAATAATTCCAAGGAGAGAATTGGTAAAAATGTGTGCAGGAGCACAGGCCTGCAGTGAATGAAGGAGTAGAGTCTGGGGAGAGTAAAGGAATTATGCCAGGGAATACGTGGGGGTAACCTCAGAGGGAGACCAGGCAGCCAGGCAAGGTAGAGTCCACCATGCTTGGCTAGCGTTAGGATGAGATGGCATATGGAAAAAGAAAGACATTATATATTCTTAGGGCAATGGAAGCTTATAAAATTCATTTATAAACAATAGTTCCAGGAGCTTCATGCCAAGTACACTGAATGAGGCGCAGTTACTCAGGAGACTATTAAGAAATTAAACATGGAGTGATGACAACCTTGCACTGTCTGCATTGGAAAATGGAAGAAAACTGTAGATATAAAAGAAGAAACAAAGTGGGCCTGTAGTTCCAGCTACATGGGAGGCTGAGGCAGGAGGATGACTCAAGTCCAGGAATTTGAGAGTTCGAGATCATCTGGGGCAACATAGCAAGACCATGTCTCACAAAAGGAAAACAAGAAAAGGAAATCTCTAGGTTTGGATCAAGAGTGTTAGAAGGATGGCACACTTACTGTAATGGAGAATGCGGGGTCTTGGACAGGTGCAGAGAAGGCCAGAGCATGGCTCCAGAAGAATCTCCCAGGATTCCTGAGGACAGGGACAATTTTTGCTCACTTCCATCCTCAGAGTGGTGAAATCTGTTGTCCTGAGAACCTGCGGACAGAGGCACGAATTTACGAGGGATGATAAACAAAGACCAACCAACCATATTCCCCTGTTTGCCCTCAACTACAGGGTAGGAACTGATAGGAGTCAGGTGGTAGAGGCATATCTGGAATCGGAAAGTTTATTTCCAATTTTTGGCTTCTATACTGAACCACTTTTATAATTTAGGTAAGTCAATTATTTCTAAATTTCAGCTTCTTCCTCTGTAAAAAGAGAAAAACAACACCCGCCCTCTTTCAACAGAATGCCTACTCCTGAGCATTGGCTGGGCCCACCTACCGAGTACTTTAATCATGGGCATAGAAGTGATTCTGCCCCCATGGGGAGCTATCACTGTCTTCTCTCCTCTCCTCCCTTTCCCTCTCTGGGTTCTCTTTCTCTCCCCAGCCCTCTTTCCTGGATATTTTCCAGTAATAATGTGTTTGTTAACTGGAATTGTGGCCCAATCTTCCCCTTAAAGGACAAAAGTGCTTCTCTGTTCCACTTACCCCCTGTGTAAACAGAGAGCCAACAGGAGCGTGATGAACCTCGGAATGAACACGGGGATTTACTAGGCTTGACTTCCCACTTCACTACACCAAATAAGCCTGTTCAGAGTAGAGCATCATCACGGAACAGTCAGACACTTACTTATAAAGTGCTCCGTTTGTGTTTTAACTTAACTCTTCTCTCTCTCTCCCTCTCTCTCTCTCTCTCTCTCTCTCACCCCCTCTCTCTCTCCCTTTTTCCTTTTTTTAATGAAAGGGAGTGTGCCTTATTTCCTGCAAATCACTCCACCTTGATCAAATTCTTGGAGGAAAGAGACTCTGCCTTCCTCACTCGTGAGTCTTTCCAGGCTCCTAATGCAGTTGTCTACTCAGAATAAGCATTAGGTTGGCATGCATTTAGAGCAGGAATAAATCTTTAAAAGAATGAAACTCATTACCATTTTATCATTAATATACTTTTATTTGTGAAAAAATAAGTACTTAAAAACAGAAATACCCCTGGGCGCGGTGGTGCATGCCTGTAATCCCAGTGGCTCAGGAGGCTGAGATAGGAGGATCCAGAGTTCAAAGTCAGCCTCAGCAACAGTATGGTGCTAAGCGACTCAGTGAAACCCTGTCTCTAAGTAAAATACAAGATAGGGTTGGGGATGTGGCTCAGTGGTTGAGTGCTCCAGCATTCCCCCCACACCCCCCCCAAAAAAACCACAAAAATACCACTGACTCTTTTCCTTCCATCCTACACTTAACGGCTTTTAATTACATCCTTAACAAATGTCCTTCACAAGTACAATGACATGTGCTGCAGAACATGTTGACATGGATCATTTCTATGGGAATTGCCTTCCAAGGACAACGTAGAAACTACTGACGGGCTACGTCATTTCTTTCCTTGTCCTCCCCCCCCCCCCCCCCCGGGCCTCCCCTACATCACTGTCTGTGCCTGAAATTCTATATGGGAGACCCATTTCTTCGAGTCTGTAGTATTTATTTACTCTGTGGATATTTATTAAGCACCTACTGTGACTGTGTTAGAAACACAAAGGCAAACAAGACAGGGTCCCTGCCCTCAAGAGTCTTAAAACTCGTAAAAAATACTGTTGAGAAGGAAATTCTGCTGAGAAGAGTCTCATGCTGAGCTCCTCAAGGACACCCTGTCATTTTCTTTCTGTTTGTGAAAGCCATGAAACTTCCTGTGGTGACCCAGTGAACTTTCTCAGGATCCTTGTACATGTGGTGTGAGTTCTGAAACACTAGACAGCACAACTGGAGTCTTACACCAAGCAATGGACTTCCCTTGATTTGGAATATGAAGAAGGCAAAGCGTGGTTGAACCTGTCCCTCACAACATAAAATACTGTTTTGTTGTACTATGTTCATATAACCTGTATGAAGTAACAAAACATAGCTCAATAATTAAATATAAAACAGCACAAACAACTGCAATCCATGTCGTTTGAGTGACTTTCTGTCTCCTGCACACGTTTGTCCTGTTTTTGTTCATTTGGAAACTCCCAAGTCTTTCCTGATCAGGTAATTCTTCCCCTCGCCCTCATTTGATCTTTGACACCTGGCACTAGCTATGCTGTGCTTTTCTGTCTGCTTCCCTGGCCTCAAATGCCTCATGCTGCTACCCCACCTGCCTAATTGCTTTATTGATTTGTTTCTAACTATAGTATAGAAGGTCCATTCCTACTGAGAACCGCTGCTTGCCCCAGGGCTACTTCAAGTGGCTCCGGTTACGGAGCAAAACCGCTACTTCTTTCCAAGCAGCTCCACTTACGGAGGAAAACCGCAGCTTCTTTGCTCGGCTTGCTCCAAGCGGTTCTGCATGGCTTCTTGCTCTTTTTGCTTACCTAAAACCGCCGTTTCTCCCGCTTACGGCCCGACCAGCAGAACAGAAGACACGTACACTTCAAAGGTTCATGAAGCAGCTTCCCCTTTATTCAAATAACACCCTCAATATATAAGCAGTCTCGTGCATAAGCAATTGTAACCAGATATGTCCATCTAATCCTGCTAAAGGTCAAGTGATCACTCGCTGGAGCATACATGTAAAGTATATCTGTCCACGTGCTAGGCAGCTGAACTGATTATAATACAGCCAATTGTAAATGCATTCTGCCTTTCTCCATGCATAATCAGAACGCCGTTTGCTCTCTGCCAGTCGCCATCTTTGGATGCACGTGGCGTAACCCTGGACCCCAGGTTCCACCCGCCACACATTCCTGCTCAAATTCCGGCATTTTTTGAGTCTAAAACAAACTCCCGAAACATCAAGTCTGGGATGAAAGTGGGGATGAATGTCCTCCTTAAAGGATATTTGGCAGTATTTGGAGACATTTCTGATTGGGAGGATACTACTGACCTAGAGGCCAGGGATGCTGCAAACATACCTACAAGATGCAGGACAGCACCCCCCCACCCCAACAAAATCAGCTCAAAATATTGAGAGACTGAGAAATTCCTACTTAGAAGAGGATCCAGCAGGAATTTACAGTCATAGGAGTGTTATCAAAGCCGACCTGGGATTGTAAAGAAAATGTGAGTTATTTCCCTTTATGACAGAGAAGATTTCCATGTAATAGTTCAGGTGTCCTGTCATCTGTCGGAAGCTTAGCTTTTGAAAGATTACTATAAATATGAGTTTCCTTTTCTTTCAAAAGTCCAAAACATAGTCCAAGCATAACTTTACAAATACCATTTGTATGTACATCAGAACCTTAGGTTTTTCATACTTTACAAAAAATTAGTTGAGAACTAGTAGGAAATGAGATAGGAAGCCAGCTGTGTGGAAGGACCTTAACTCCAGAGGTGGGAAAAGCAGCACAGACACACATGCTTGTTCAGTTTGCCTGCGACAGCTCTGAACTCAATCTGAACCCTGTGCTCCTGGAAAACAGCTACTGTTAAGAAATCCCCCTCCAGTCCTACTGTGAACTAAGAAAAAGCAAACCACAAAGGGCTGGGCCGCCCTCATAAATATTCCTGGAATCTCAGATAGACTCTGTGTCCACCTTGCCTCTGAAAACCTCCAGGTTTCTCCATTTCTTTGACATGGTCCTCATTAATAAATGTTTTCCCTATTGTGAGAGCCTAACAAAATCAACTCCTTAATGGTCTTTCAGATTCTATCTGTTTTAGTCAGATTTTTCACTGCTGTGACGAAAGGATCTGACCAGCATAATTATAGAGGAGGAAAGTTTATTTGAGGGCTCACCATTTCAGAGGTCTCAATCCAGAGATAGCAGGATCCATTCCTTGGGGCCCAAGGTAAGGCAGGACATCATGGCGGAAGAGTGTGGCAGAGAGAAGCAGCTCACATGGCGATCAGAAAGCAGAGATAGAGAGAGACTCCACTTGCCAGATACAAAATACACCCCAAAGCCCCCAATTAACTACCTCCTCCAGCCACACCCCACCTGCCTCCAGTTACCACTCAGTTCATTCTATCAGGGACTAATTCACTGATTAAATTAAGGTTATAAACCCAAATCATTTCTCCTCCAAACCTCTTGCATTGTCTCACATGTGAGCTTTTGGGGGACAACATATCTAAACCATAACACTATCTATTCCCATTCCTTTCATGATGTTTTAGAGAGCCAGGTCAGCATCGCTGGATAGACTATTTTCTTCAGCTCTCCTGTGGGCCTCACAAACTGAGCTGAGAACAAGGAAAGAGTTGGAGTTCACACTCCCACATTCTCCTTAAGGATGCTCTGACAATTTCCAGTTTCCATGGTGTTTTTAACCAGAGCCTCACCCAAGCTGGCACTATTTCCTGTGCACCTCCGCTGCCCTGCTAGGTTAACACATCCTGCCTCCTCTGTCTCTGGAGGGCACTAACTTGTGGGTCAGTTGGGATGAATCCCATAGGATAACCATGGATGTGGTGAATCGACTGGGTGGACCCCGTTCCCCACCAGCTGTGAGGGGTACAGCTGGCAGGATGTATGGCAGGGGAGGGCTCATCTCCCAGAAGCTCCCTTCCAAACTTTTCACTCAGCCCCCACCCCCCACTTACCTACCTCACCTGCCTCACTCACCTGTCACTTCATTCCAGGTGCCCTTCGCACTGTAATTCTCTTCCTTAGTTTTCCAACTATTGTCACCACATAAGCATTTAAACCCCACCTTCTCTGGGGCTCTCTCTTTTGATTCCCAAGAGCAAAGTTTGGAAGTCAAACAAGCTATAAGCTAATTCTTCCCTTTACATTCTGGAATTGAAATTCTTCTTCCTCTTCTGACAATGCCAAGAGATGGCAAGCAGGGATGGGGTCAGAAAGTAAGGGCAGGAATATAAGAAAAACAAAAAGGTTAATGCAAAGTGAATCTTGGGATTAATTCTTTCAGATTTCAGTCTGATAATCACTCATCACATAAGTATTGGCAACCAGGTGGATATAAGATATAAATAAGAAGGAAGAAAAGAAGATGATTAGAAAAATTTGAACCAGGGTAACTATAAGAATGGAGGTGTCTACTGTGGCAGGAAGGGGCAAGCTGCAAGATAAGGTGGATCTACGAAAGATTAAGGCCATGACCTGTGCCCAGGGCTTGTTGGGACTGGGGTGATAGGAAAACCTCAATAGAACATGGAAGGAACCAACCTAGTTGTCCTTCAGCAGATGAATGGATAAATAAACTGTGGTGTGTGTGTGTGTGTGTACACACACACACACACACACACATATATATGTATATATGTATATGAGATGGAATATTACTCAGCTTTGTATGTATATGAGATGGAATATTACTCAGCTTTAAAGAAGAATGAAATTTATGGCATTTTCTGGTAAAGAGATGGAGTTTGAGAATATCATGCTAAGCTAAATAAGGCAAACCCAGAAAACCAAAAGCCTAATGTTTTCTCTGATATGCAGATGCTAATTCACAATAAGCACCACCCCCAGGGGCGGACTCTAGAGAAGAATAGAGTTACTTTACATTAGGAAGAGAGGAGTCAAGGGAGGGGAAGGGGTATTGGGAGATGGGAAAGATAGTAGAGTGAAACAGACATTGTTTCCTCGTGTACATGTATGACTGCATAACTGAAGTGATCCTACAATATGTACAATCAGAAAAATGGGAAATTACACTCCATTTATGTATGATTTATTGAAATTCATAAATGCATTCTGCTGTCATGTACAATTAATTAGAACAAATTTTAAAAATTAAAAAAAAATAGAACACGGAGCTAGAGAGGGGTTCAGGGTTTAGGGCTGCAGCCTAGTCCATTGAGGCATATGTTAGCGTCAGATGCGACATTAGCAGTCCTTGAAAGTAAAGCAGAATTCTCTTGCCCAGGGACAAAGGTAAAGAGGGAAGATCAAACTGCTAAAAATCAAAACGGGGAGGGGCCGCCCACATTGAGAGGGAAAGAGTAAGAAGAAAACTCGACAATAGTAAAAGAAGAAATTAGAAGAAACCAAAGTGCGCTCTTGAGATAATTTGAGAATAAAGGGAAAGATACTGAGTCTCAAAGGAAGTACCCGTAAAACCACTGAAATGTAGAAAGCACTCAGGAATAGTAACTCCTGAATGACATGCCCTTGGTCTGCACCCTTGTAAAATGAGAGAAATGCTCAAGTGCAGAGGAAACAGGCACAAAATTGTGTAGCTCCACCCTCGTCCAGCCTCTAACACTGGCCCTCTATGAATGTTAACACCCCACACCAAAGGGTAACAGTCTCTCCCTTTGGAGATTCTCCTTGAATGCATTTTCCTTGCTTCATCCCAAAGGTGTCTCTCTTGAGGTTGCCCCCATTCTCCCTTGACTACCTATCTACTTTCTTTTTTTAATAATTTTATTTTTATTAATTTTTTTTTTAGTTGTCAGTGAACCATTATTTTATTTATATGCAGTGCTGAGAATCAAACCCAGCACATCACTCATGCTAGGCAAGAGCTCTACCACTGAGCTACAACCCCAGTCCTGTACTTTCTCTAATACATTTCTATCTATGTCTTCGGCTCATCCTGAAATTCATTTCCATCACATAGGCCAAGAACCCCGCTGGTCCTAGTCAGGGTTCCCCTTCTCTCTGGGAACTCCTAGAACCTTTCTTTGGAGATATGGCGTCTCCCATGACTTTTTCACACGAATCCCAGAAAGGCTTTAAAAAGTCAGAGGATGCAATTCAAATGCTGCAGAGAGATCAGGTAGGTGAGTTTGAGAGAAAGGTGACATTGGAACATCACCAGGGACCTCACAGAACAATGGAGGTTGGGTAGGGAGTCAGGGGCATGAGGGCAAAGCAAACCTGATTGCCTTTCCTGAACCCTGGGAAGTCATTCAGGGAATTTGGGGAGCCTGTAAGAGCATCCTTATTCATAAAAGTCACTGCTAAACAAACTACCTTTGATCTAACCACCTTTTAAATAAAATTTTATGGCGATCCAAGATGGCAGACTAGAGGGTGACTGCATCGCCAGTAGTTCCAGTCAAGAAGGGGAGGCATTGAAAGACTTGGACTAAAATAGAGCCACGGGGTGAGTCTCCCCCACCCGGTGAAGCGCTGCCTGGGCGGCAGGCCCGGATTCCAGTGGCTTATTAGAGTAGGGTACGGCAGCTACAGTCTTCCCCAGGCAGCCCTGCGCACTCCGGCTGTGGGCTCCTCTCACAGAGCCAGATTCTCCAGCATCTCAGAGCAGGCCCCCCAGTGAGAGCCTTTCTGCACAGAACCAAGCTTCAAGTCCCTGAACCAGGGCGGCGAGTTCCTGCCCACAGGTTGCTTTAAGGACCAGTACAGGGCAGCCAGGGACTTCCCCAAGCAGCCCGCAGTCCGGCCCCCTCCGGCAGGAAGTGCCTTTCCAGGCTAGCTTCTCAAAGCAGACCCCCCAATGAGAGCCTTTCCACACAGAGCCAGCTCCAAGCCCTGGAACCAGTAGCAGGCTAGGGGCAGCTTTCCTTGGAAGCACTGCATTATCAAGTTACTCCAAGACTTCAGGCTACTGAAGGCAGGAAGGTGTTACACTGGAAATCTACAGGGACAATATAAGCCAATAGAAGAATTCTGCAATATCACAAAGTCCCACTGACATCTGACCAATATGAGAAAACAAGGGAAGAAAATGTCCCAAACAAACCAGACACTATATCAATAAAACCCAATGACAGCACAGCAGAAGAAATGTCAGAAAGGGAGTTCAGAATGTACATAATTAAAACAATCAGGGAAGCAAACAAGGAGATGAAAGAGCAAATGTAGGCATTGAAGGAGGAGATGAAAGACCAAATGCAGGCATTAAATGATCGCACCAATCAATAGTTAAAGAAGCAAATACGGGAAGCAAGAGATCATTTCAATAAAGAGCTGGAGATATTGAAAAAAAACCAAACAGAAATCCTTGAAGGAAACAGTAAACCAAGTTAAAAACTCCATAGAAAGCATAACCAATAGGATAGAACACCTGGAAGACAGAACCTCACATATTGAAGATAAAATATTTAATCTTGAAAACAAAGTTGACCAAACAGAAAAGATGGTAAGAAATCATGAACAGAATCTACAAGAATTATGGGATATCATGAAAAGACCAAATTTAAGAATTATTGGGACTGAGGAAGGCTGAGAGAAACAAACTAAAGGAATGAACAATCTATTCAATGAAATAATATCAGAAAATTTCCCAAATCTGAACAATGAAATGGAAAACCAAGTACAAGAGATTTATAGGACTCCAAATATACAAAATTACAACAGACCCACACCAAGGCACATTATTATGAAAATACCTAACATACAAAATAAAGACAGAATTTTAAAGGCCATGAGAGAAAAGAATCAAATTACATTCAGGGGAAAACCAATAAGAATATCAGCAGAGTTTTCAATCCAGAACATTGGCTCATCCATGTACGTCAAACAAATCCTTCTCAATTCCAGAAATCAAATAGACCACAACAAGATAATACTAGGCAATTTTAACACACCTCTCTCACCGCTGGATAGATCGTCCAAACAAAAATTGAATAAAGAAACCATAGATCTCACTAACACAAAGAGAAAGAGGGAGAAAACTCAAATTACTAAAATTCAGAATGAACAAGGAAATATCACAACAGACAGGAGTGAAATACAAAACATAATTAGAAGCAGTTTTGAAAATCTATACTCCAACAGAACAGAAAACCTTGAAGACATCAACAAGTTTCTAGAGACATATGAATTACCTAAACTGATCGAGGAGGACATACACAACTTAAAAAAATCAATTTCAAGCAATGAAATAGAAGAGGTCATCAAAAGCCTACCAACAAAGAAAAGTCCAGGACCAGATGGATTCTCAGCCGAGTTCTACAAAACCTTTAAAGAAGAGCTCATTCCAATACTTCTCAAAGTATTCCATAAAATAGAAGAGGAGGGAACCCTCCCTTATTGATATTCTATGAAGTCAATATCACCCTGATACCTAAACCAGACAGAGACACATCAAGGAAAGAAAATTTCAGACCAATATCCTTAATGAACATCGATGCAAAAATTCTCAACAAAATTTTAGCAAATTGCATACAAAAATATATTTAAAAGATAGTGCACCAGGATCAAGTGGGTTTTATCCCAGGGATGCAAGGTTGGTTCAACATCCGGAAATCAATAAATGTCATTCACCATATCAACAGACTAAAAGTTAAGAATCACATGATTATTTCAATAGATGCGGAAAAAGCATTCGATAAAATACAGCATCCCTTCATGCTCAAACCACTAGAGAAAATTGGGGTAGTGGGAACATTCCTTAACATTGTAAAGGCCATCTATGCTAAGCCCATGTCCAATATCATTCTAAATGGTGAAAAACTGAAAGCATTTCCCCTAAAAACTGGAATAAGACAGGGATGCCCTCTTTCCCCACTTCTATTCAACATTGTTCTTGAGACTCTAGCCAGAGCAATTAGACAAACCAAAGAAATTAAAGGGATACGAATTGGAAAAGAGGAACTCAAACTATCCCTGTTCACTGATGACATGATTATATATTTAGAGGAACCTGGAAATTCCACCAGAAAACTCTTAGAACTCATAAGTGAATTCAGTAAAGTAGCAGGTTATAAGATCAATGCTTATAAATCCAATGCATTTTTATACATAAGTGATGAATCTTCAGAAAGAGAAATTAGGAAAACTACCCCATTCATAATAGCCTCGAAAAAAATAAAATACTTGGGAATCAATCTCACAAAAGAGGTGAAAGACCTCTACAATGAGAACTACAGAACACTAAAGAAAGAAATTAAAGAAAACCTTATAAGATGGAAGATCTCCCATGTTCTTCGATAGGCACAATTAATATTGTCAAAATGGCCATACTACCAAAAGTGCTATACAGATTCAATGCAATTCCAATTATAATCCCAATGATGTACCTTACAGAAATAGAGCAAGCAATCATGAAATTCATTTGGAAGAATAAGAAACCCAGAATAGCTAAAGCAATCCTCATTAGAAAAAGCGATGCAGGGGGTATCGCAATACCAGATCTTCAACTCTATTACAAAGCAATAGTAACAAAAACGGCATGGTATTGGTACCAAAATAGACAGGTAGATCGATAGTACAGAATAAAGGACATGGACACAAACCCAAATAAATACAATTTTCTCATACTAGACAAAGGTGCCAAAAATATGCAATGGAGAAAAGATAGCCTCTTCAACAAATGGTGCTGGGAAAACTGGAAATCCATATGCAACAGAATGAAACTAAATCCCTATCTCTCACCCTGCACAAAACTCAACTCAAAATGGATCAAGGACCTTGGAATCAGACCAGAGACCCTGCATCTTATAGAAGAAAAAGTAGGTCCAAACCTTCAACTTGTTGGCTTAGGATCAGTCTTCCTTAACAGGACTCCCATAGCACAAGAAATAATAGCTAGAATCAACCACTGGGATAGATTCAAACTAAAAAGCTATTTCTCAGTAAAGGAAACTATCAGTAATGTGAAGAGAGAGCCTACAGAGTGGGAGAATATCTTTGCCACTCATACTTCAGATAGAGCACTAATTTCCAGAATCTATAAAGAACTCAAAAAAACTCTACACCAAGAATACAAATAACCCAATCAACAAATGGGCTAAGGAAATGAACAGACACTTCACAGAAGAAGATGTACAAGTAATCAACAGATATATGAAGAAATGTTCAACATCTTTAGTAATAAGAGAAATGCAAATCAAAACTACCCTAAGATTTCATCTCACCCCAATTAGAATGGCGATTATCAAGAATACAAGCAACAATAGGTGTTGGCGAGGATGTGGGGAAAAAGGTACACTCATACATTGCTGGTGGGGTTGCAAATTAGTGCAGCCACTCTGGAAAGCAGTATGGAGATTCCTCAGAAAGCTTGGAATGGAACCACCATTTGACCCAGCTATTCCACTCCTTGGCCTATACCCCAAGGACTTAAAATCAGCATACTACAGAGATACAGCCACATCAATGTTCATAGCTGCTCAATTCACTATAGCCAGATTGTGGAACCAACCTAGATGCCCTTCAGTTGATGAATGGATAAAGAAACTGTGGCATATATATACAATGGAATATTACTCTGCCATGAAGAATGATAAAATTATGGCATTTATAGGCAAATGGATGAAATTGGAGAATATCATGCTAAGTGAGATAAGCCAATCTCAAAAAACTAAAGGACAAATGATCTCGCTGATAAGCAGATGAGGACATATAAGGGGTGGTAGGAGGGGTTAGCGTTAGGGATAGGGTTAGGTTTAGGGTTAGGGATAAGGAGGGTGGTAAGAATGGAGGAAGGAAGGACTGTATAGAGGGAAAAGAGGGGTGGGAGGGGTGGGGTGGAATGGAAAAAATAACAATGAATCAAACAAGATTGCCCTATGTAAATTTATGATTTTTAATTAAAATAAATAAATAATATAAATAAATAAATAAATAACATTTTATGTTCATAACTTGGGTTTCAAGAAAATGAATGGGGAAAACACTAGAATTAAATTCCAAATCCTTGGACTAATTGACGTTATGGTTCTGCCTTCTATCAACTGTGAACCCTTGGCTTCTACATTTCTTCCTTCTTGGAGTACTTGAAGGATTCATATTCAATAAAATTTGTTTTATTTTGTTTTTATTACAGTAGAATATATAATATGTAAAATACTTAATACATTATTGCCATAGAAAATTTCATCAAAATAGTCTAGAAACAGGAATGCTGAGATTTTATTTCAAAATCCCACAGTGACGGCAGATTTCCAAGTCTTCTAGGCTTGTAATAAATAAAATTAAATGAAGAGGATGTGCTGCCCTTCACACGTGGAACATGCGTACCTAAAACAAAAGCAGATCCATTTCTGCTAGTCCATTTCTGATTGAGTGGTCTGACTCCATGATTCTCCCTCTGGGGTTCCCAGTTTCTCAGCTGGGCAAGGTAGTTTCCCACGGTTACTAATAGTGCAGCAGGCTTCCTGGAATATCAATTACATTCAGATTTTGAATAAGAAGTATTTTCTGTATATAGCACAAGGCAAGGGGGTATATTAAGATTCAGGAATGCAAAATGTATCCGATATTTGGGATAAGGCCCAGTACTCCAAAGTGATTTCAAAATTCTTACTGGCTGTTTGTAGCCACACAATCTCAGAGAACTGGGAATATTTTTAAAACTCTTCCCACCTGTTATATGCAATTCAGTGAGAAAGTCTGACTAGCAGTACGACATTATCCCTTTTTCTCTTTTTGACTAGTAAAGGACAAAGTCCATCTTATCTCATTCTAAGGTTGATGTTCAGCCCTATCAGCAGGATCTCCTTCACATAGTAGATTGCTCATTGTCATACCCACAATTAAGTGTTTGATTAGCTGACCTAAAACGCTCATTTTCATTTTTGTATTATCCCCACCCCCTCCATCTCATTGAACCTGGGCTGCTCTGAAGTTTTCTAATGCTCCTGAAGAATGTCTATCCCTATACCTGGCATACAGTGGGCACTTAATAGACTCAAACCAAAGACTGCAGATGGCTACTTATTACCATTGGTTCTAATAAGTCACATTTATGAAAATTTACTTCTTAAAAATACTATGGTAAAACATATGATCTCATCTGATTTTCATAAGAACTTCGCGCACTAAGACCAAAGCATGAGTCATAAAGTCTGAAATAAAACCATGCTTTTCATGTAATTCAAAAATAATGACCGAGCCATTTCCTACATGGTAGGCCTTCTCTTGGGCTTCAGAAACACAGTGTGTACATAAATTCAGCTCAACTCTTAGGCCAGATACAAGGAAGGAAGAACCCAAATGGTAAATAATTAATTGCCAATGTATTCACTGCTGAAAAGAAGTTCCAGGAGTCACAGAAGCATTCTCCAAGGAGGTTCTGGTTCCATTAGTGAACATTAGCTTCCCACCTGCTCTTGACAAAATTTCTTTCTAGACACCTCTCTTTGGGTGCACTGAGTCCATTTTACATCAGGAGAAGAAAATATGCCTTGGAAAGTGCTAGAGCTGAAGTAGTAGAGAAACTAAATAATGGGAACAAATATTTGGTCAAAGATCTATTTAACATGTCTCACTGGGGAGGACAGGTCCAATAAAGCCTTATTAACATAAGAATATGCTTCTTCTTTATTATCTTGTTAGCCATAGATTTGAATTTTGATGGGGCAATTTTCAGGACTTAAACGCTTGATTGCTACTAATAGCCAGAGTAATAGCACAACTGCATTTAGGTTTAATTTATAGGCATTTAACATAACTTTAAGTATGGATTTCTCCAAATGCACTTGCTATTTCACTGGGGCTAACCTGAAAGGACATCAAATCCTGCTGGAGTAATTGTGAGCAATGCAAATGGCCCCATGTACTTATCTCAACCTTACAGACCCCGTGTAAAACAGAGCGTGATGATCAGCAATTGCTAACACTGCCGACAGGTTTTTCCCCTAGCAATCTTGTTTTAGTAGATTTTCAGTAGTATAGACAAGTCAAATTTGATTTTTCAAATTCTTTTGGCTTTTTAAAACAATTCCCTTACCTTTCTCAAACAGGACGGGGTGGCTGGCAAACGTTTGTGCCGTTGAGCCCGCGGACTTCATCTGCAGTCCACCAGGGGCCGCTGTTCTGCAAGCAGTGACATCTCCGGGGGCCGATCCGCTTTCTAAATTCCAACAGGACCGAGGAATTGCTGCAAAAAATATTCCTTTTGAAATTGATGTTTTTCAACCGTGAAACAACTCTGCTAAGTAAAAGAAGTCAGACACAAAGACCACATGTTGTACGATTCTATTTATATGGAATTTCATAATTTGACATCATGAAACTGATCAGACAAGAAACGTCGTCAGACCTTAACAGCTGAATCTTGCTTCAGAATGGAGCAAGATTCTGGTCTGTGTCTCGTATTCCCATACCTCTGGCCCCCACTTGACACCCTTGCAGCCCAAGTTTTACAGCTGCCCTGCCACTTCGATCACCACTGTGCACCTCAGTTGCACCACCTATCTCGGACACAGTGAAAGGGACCTGTAGGATCCTGCCTGGAAGACAGAGGGAGTTAACCCACGGGGGGGGGGGGGGGGGGGGGGGCGGGGGCGATGGCCTGGCGGACAAGGCCACCTTCCTCTGTCCTTGATCAGACAAGCCTGAGGTGCATTCCCCACCACTCCACAGAGGGTCCCTGGGAAAGCTGAGCGCCAGTTCCTCAAAGCAGTGACAACTCAAGATCATGCCACTGTAGGATCCCCCTCCTTTCCCTTTTCGCCCGTGCCCCCCACCCCCTGCCAACTCATGTTCTCTGTGGTCTTTTCCTCAAATAAAGACCAGAACACAAGGCATTGCCTCAGGATCTGCCTTCCAGAGGGGAGAGCCTGCGGGTCAGAGAGCCCCGTCCATAAAGAAAATCAGAGGCGAGAAGGGAGTCACTGCTGAGGTCGGCTCCCAGCCCGGGCTTTATGCTTAAATTGGATCCACTACTCCTCTAGCAGAACCTACTGCCGCCCGGATGCTCGACGGTCCTATATCTCTAGATTCCTGTGGCACAGGCATAAGAGGAAGGTAAATGGCCCTGAAGTTGGCCACGCCTGGACCCAAACCAGGTGGCACAATCACTGCCATCTGTGTAAGGTGGCACAAGGTCTCCATGAAGGGAGGGCAATCCTGCCACTTTGGGATCTTGCCAGGAGGGCTAGATGAGTAAATCTTCAAACCAAATTATGGAGTAGGTAGCAGTAGTTTCCTCCTCAGAGCATACACAGTGTCCTTCTCCCCTGCCTAATGTTATTTCCATAGGAACCTAGAAAGGAGCATGGGTTTTAACAGCAAATAGATCTGCTTTTAAGTCCTGTGTCCCCTGTTATTAGCTGTAAGGCCTCGGGCAAGATCTTTACCTCTCTCTTCCAGTTTCTTCTATCTGTGAGACAAGACTCATGAACTTGTTTCAATGAGGTTTAAATGAAACAGAAGCTATGTGCCCATACATGACCTGTACGAAATAAAGTCTTATTCCATTTTCACCAGTCAGTACCTATGCACACAGGTTCTAGCTTTCTTTCAAATTCTACATTAAGTACCACCTTCTGTACAAAGCCTTTTCTGATGCTTTCCCCTCCCACCTCCTATCTATCATCGCTTTAAACTGCCATACTATTGAGTTATACCTTTCCTGTTGTGTTTGGCTTTACACAACCAGCACAGATTCTGATTCCTCCCTCATTCCGTCCTTACACACACATTGTAAAGTAAGATCATTACCTCCCTCATTGATGTGGCTCCTGTGGTTTGGGCTGCCTTATTGCACAACTCTGCAGTGGCATTTACACTGTGGGATCTGGGAACCACATTCCTGGATTTGATCAGCATGCAGATGTTTCGGAGGTATTAAGAGTCCCCACAAGTGGTTGTTAGATGACCTCTGTGGTTCTTGTCTCACTCATCTGCAAATCAGAGTCATGTATCCATGAGCCAGGAGGTCAACAGTGTAGGACTGACATGCTGGATCCTTTATGCTCCTGTGAGCTTTCTATCAACCATCTTTGACATGTGGCTTTTTGTCCTATCACTGTCACTTCGTGCCACAATTTTGAGCATCATATCTGTGTTCAACATAAGAATAAGGAAAGCAGAGATAGTTCCATCAATATCTGTTCCTTTTTATCAAGAAAGTGAAGACATTTATAGGAACACCTAGAATATTTCTCTTTAATGACTTCTTCAGAATTCTCAGCACATTCCTTTTGATATCCTCACTCATAGAACCTTGTCATTTACAAATCCAAATCCAAGCAGTTTTTTAATTGAGCACCTACTATGAACTAGGCATTCTGATAACCATGTCACATTCATTATCTCTCATCTTCCTGCTCTTCTACAAATATGTATTGAATGTCTACCAAGTAAAAATAGTAAAATTTGGCCTAACTTACAAGGAGCAATGCCAACCATGACCCAGAAGAAGTTGATGTTCTCAAGACTTTTACTTCAAGAGATAAGCCATAAACGAAAAGTTTTCTATTCTAAGACAAGCCATGCAGGCACAACACAAGAGCTGGAAGTGAAAGGTTGTTTTTCAGCTTTATCTTAATAAGAGATAAAACTTTTTTTGTCAAAACTGGCCCAAATGTATATAACCAGAATTGCGAAGTACCATATAATAATTTCAACTACATGAATCATGCTCTCCCTATTTTCTGAGAACCAGTTAATCTGAAATCTGGGCTCTTTCACATATATTTTACCTTTGCAGAGTAAGAGAGAGAGGAAAAAGATGAAAAGCCTTCATTCAAAACTCCAACATTGTCTCCGTGGTTCTTCTTTGACCTTTGTGCCAGGAACTGAACAAAACAACAACAACTGTATTCTTTTTTGTTTTTTTTTCCCTGTTTAACATAGATGCAAAAATCTTTAATAAAACATTAGTAATCTTTATTCTAAACCATATTAAGAAGACCATACACCACAATCAAGTGGTCTTCAAGTCAGGGGATGCAAATTTGTTTCAACATGTGCAAATTAATAAAAATAATTCACCACTTGAGATGGTTTACATATGAGAGTTCCTCAAAATTCATGTGTGAGACAATGCAAGAAGGTTTTGACGTAAAATGATAGGGTTATGAGAGCATTAATCAAGTCAGTGAAATAATCCCCAGATATGTATTAACTGATTGGTAACACAAAACAGGTAAGGTGTGGTTTAAGGAGGTGGGTCATTGGGGTCATGATGATGGTTGTATATTTTGTCCCTCAAAAGTAGAGTTCCTCTTATTCTTTCTGAACATGTTCTGAGTCACTTTTATCCACCACACCATTCCACCATGATGTTCTGCCTCATCCCAAGTCCTAAGGAATGGGACATATTGGCAAAAGACTGAGACCTCTGTAACCCTGAGTCCCCTAATAATTTTTCCTCCTCTAATTTTTCTTTTTTTTTTAATTTATTTTTATTGTAAACAAAAGGGATGCATGTTGTTTCAGTTTGTACATGGAGTAATAGCATACCATTTGCATATTCATATATTTACATAGAGTAATGATGTTTGATTCATTCCGTTATTTTTTTCCTTCCCCCCACCCCTCCCACCTCTCTTTTCCCTCTATACAGTCCCTTCTTCCTCCATTCTTGCCCCCCTCCCACCTCCCATTAAGTGTCATCATCCACTTACCAGTGAGAACATTCCTCTTTTGGATTTTTGAGATTGGCTTATCTCACTTAGCAAGATATTCTCCAATTTCATCCATTTGCCTGCAAATGCCATAATCTTATTATTCTTTATAGCTGAGTAATATTCCATTGTATATATATACCACAATTTCTTTATCCATTCATCAATTGAAGTGCATCTAGGTTGGTTCCATAGTCTGGCTATTGTGAATTGAGCCGCTATGAACATTGATGTGGCTGTATCTCTGTAGTATGCTGATTTTAAGTCCTTTGGGTATAGGCAGAGGAGTGGGATAGCTGGATCAAATGGTAGGTCCATTCCAAGTTTTCTAAGGAATCTCCACACTGCTTTCCAGAGTGGCTGCACTAATTTGCAGTCCCACCAGCAATATATGAGTGTACCTTTTTCCCTACATCCTCTCCAACACCTATTGTTGCTTGTGTTCTTGATAATCGCCATTCTAATTGGGGTGAGATGGAATCTTAGGGTAGTTTTGATTTGCATTTCTCTTATTACTAAAGATTTTGAACATTTCTTCATATATCTGTTGATTGCTTGTACATCTTCTTCTGTGAAGTGTCTGTTCATTTCCTTAGCCCATTTGTTGATTGGGGTATTTGTATTCTTGGTGTAGAGTTTTTTGTGTTCTTTATATATTCTGGAAATTAGTGCTCTATCTGAAGTATGAGTGGCAAAGATATTCTCCCACTCTGTAGGCTCTCATTGACCAATTTCTAGAGACATATGCTCCTCCCAAACTGAACCAGGAGGACATACACGATTTAAACAGATCAATATCAAGCAATGAAATAGAAGAAGCCATTAAAAATCTACCAACCAAGAAAAGCCCAGGACCAGATGGATTCTCAGCCAAGTTCTATAAGACCTTCAAAGAAGAACTCATTCCAATACTTCTCAAAGTATTCCAGGAAATAGAAAAGGAGAGTACCCTACCGAACTCATTCTATGAAGCTAATATCACTCTCATTCCCAAACCAGGAAAAGACACATCAAGGAAAGAAAATTTTAGACCAATATCCTTGATGAATATAGATGCAAAGATCCTTAACAAAATATTGCCAAACCGTATCCAAAAACATATTAAGAAAATTGTGCACCACGATCAAGTGGGGTTCATTCTTGGAATGCAAGGATGGTTCAACATTCGTAAATCAATAAACGTAATCCATCATGTCAATAGACTTAAGGATAAGAATCATATGGTTATTTCAATTGATGCAGAAAAAGCGTTTGACAAAATACAACACCCCTTCATGCTGAAAACACTAGAAAAAATAGGGATAGTAGGAACATACCTGAACATTGTAAAGGCTATTTATGCTAAGCCCATGGCCAACATCATTCTTAATGGAGAAAAACTGAAACCATTCCCTTTAAAAAAGGGAACAAGACAGGGATGTCCTCTTTCACCACTTCTATTCAACATTGTCCTCGAAACTCTAGCCAGAGCAATTAGGCAGACTAAAGAAATTAAAGGGATACGAATAGGAAAAGAGGAACTTAAGCTGTCACTATTTGTGGATGACATGATTCTATATTTAGAGGATCCAAAAACCTCCTCCAGAAAACTTCTAGACCTCATCAATGAATTCAGCAAAATAGCAGGCTATAAAATCAACACACATAAATCTACAGCATTTTTATACACAAGCAACGAAACAGCTGAAAGGGAAATGAGGAAAACAACTCCATTTGCAATAGCCTCAAAAAAAATAAAATACTTGGGCATTAATCTAACCAAAGAGGTAAAAGATCTCCACAATGAAAACTACAAAACATTGAAGAAAGAAATTAAGGAAGACCTTAAAAGATGGAAAGATCTCCCATGTTCTTGGATAGGCAGAATTAATATTGTCAAAATGGCCATACTACCAAAAGTGCTATACAGATTCAATGCAATTCCAATTAAAATCCCAATGACGTACCTCACAGAAATAGAGCAAGCAATCATGAAATTCATCTGGAAGAATAAGAAACCCAGAATAGCTAAAGCAATCCTTAGCAGGAAAAATGAAACAGGGGGTATCACCATACCAGAACTTCATCTATACTACAAAGCAATAGTAACAAAAACAGCATGGTATTGGCACCAAAATAGACAGGTAGATCAATGGTACAGAATAGAGGACATGGACACAAACCCAAATAAATACAATTTTCTCATACTAGACAAAGGTGCCAAAAATATGCAATGGAGAAAAGATAGCTTCTTCAACAAATGGTGCTGGGAAAACTGGAAATCCATATGCAACAGAATGAAACTAAACCCCTATCTGTCACCCTGCACAAAACTCAACTCACAATGGATCAAGGACCTTGAAATCAGACCAGAGACCCTGCATCTTATAGAAGAAAAAGTACGTCCAAATCTTCACCTGTTGGCTTAGGATCAGACTTCCTTACAGGACTCCCATAGCACAAGAAATAAAAGCAAGAATCAATAACTGGGATAGATTCAAACTAAATAGCTTTCTCTCAACAAAGGAAACTATCAGCAATGCGAAGAGAGAGCCTACAGAGTGGGAGAATATCTTTGCCACTCATACTTCAGATAGAACAACTGTATTCTTAAAAAAAGAAAAGAAAAGAAAAAACTCTATGCAGCTGGATACCTAAATTCTGAAAGCACTTATGTATATTAATATGGAAAATATCATCTTATCTTGTGATCACACTTTGTTTATTAACACTATCATTGTTTGTTAGTACAACCTGAGTAATAATAATGTTAGCTGAGAGATGTACCAATTTAAAAAGCATTTTCAAATGCACTGTGTCCTTAAACCTCACATCAACCACCTGAAGTAAGTATCTAATTCTAAAACTTAAGAAACAAAGTCTCAGAGAAAAGCTCAGGGACATCTTAGGATCAGACAGCCAGTGACTGGGGAGCTAAGATTTGTACCCAGGTCTTTCTGTCTCATGTCCAGGGTTTTCACTGCCTTCTCTCTCCCAATGACATAACCAGAAGCTCAGCTTATCCCACTTCTAAAAGTCCCATCCCCTGGTCTCTATAAATACACTCAGACTTGACTCACCAGCAATTTTTAGTTCAGAAGAAGTGGTCAAAGTCTTGATTACACACCAGGCAATGTTGACCACAAAGAGTCCTCGGGCCATGTTCCACAACAAAAAGGATAAGTGGCAGCAAGCTGCTAGACACAGGCCACCATCCCTCATCAAATGTGGAGAGGAAAAGGGAACAGCAGTGTTCCAGAGGCCATCTGCTCTGCTGGTTGACCCAGTCTGTTTGTTCTGCACTGACAGAGCCTCTGAAAAGCTGTGCTTGATGAGCCAGGGTTACACATTCAACCGGGGAAAATAACCTTTCCTTCATCTCACCTGTCACCATTCCTTCTCCTCGCTGCATTGCTGCAGAGTTTTCTTCTACAGCCGACTCCTCGACATCAGTGCTGCGGCCGGGCCGCTCTTCATGGTGGAGGGCTGCCCTGGGCACCGCAGTGTTTAGTACAGCCCCTAACCTCCATCTGCCATGCTCCGATTCTACAACCACAGGTATCTGCAGACATCACTGAATGTCCCCGAGAGGCAGAAATGTCCCCAGTTGGGAATACTGATCCATACAACTGGGAGAGAAGGCATGACAACAGAAGGCAATAGCTTCCCCATATCCACCCAGTAATGATGAGACGTGTAAGAGCTGCCATTTGAGCTCCTGCATCATGTCTGTCACTCCTCTAGTGCTTCACTTAAAGTATTTCTCATTTTTGCCACATTCCTGCCAGGAGCCTATTTCCAGACCAATAGTAAAAGGAAAAGGGGAAAAAAGAATGCACGCAGAGCTTAAACAACACCCACAACTCACTAGACAGTGGCAGATTCATTTCTTGCTTGGGGTCTCTCCTCTAAATCCCAGGCACCTTCAATTGTACCATCCATCGGGCTCCAATCCATTGGTATATTTCTGCTGATTATCGCGTGATGAGCTCACCATTGCGCTGACAAAAGCAGAATGCCATGCCCAAGGTCATAGTGCTGGTAAAATCAGTACTGGGATGCAAATATTCTTTCTACAACCCAACCCGGGAGAAGCTATAAGAACACAACTTTGGGCTGTCAGCTTTCCATGTGACTTTGTGGGCAGCACACCTAAGCATGTGGCCAAAAATATAATGAGGTAGAAATTACCTAAATACTTGAAAAATGAAGTTGCTCATTATCAACTGCTGGCCACATTACCTCCCGAGGGGTAGGAACAGGACTCGTCTAATTGGTCACCAAGGAAAGAGCATTCTGTAGAGGGGACACTGTTCTAGAGGATAGATGGCAGAGGGTTCTGCCCTATGGTTCTGGCAGGAATGTGGTAAAATTGAGAGATGCTTTATTTAAGTAAAGTGCCGGGAGGGTGTGCAGCATACAGTAGGTACTCCAATCTTAGTTCTTACATGATTCAATTATTTTTTGGCAACTGGGTGAGAGCCATCTGTCTTCAGCAAAGCGTTCTGTGGAGTGTTCTAAGAGCTCTGACTCTGAGCTCAGACAAACTTAAAACCAAACTCCATCTCTGGCATTTTCCAAGTGCAGGACCTTGAACAAGACCCCTCTTTTTGTCTTGGTTTCCTCACTCGTAAAGGAGGATGATACGTCCACTCATGAGCAGTTGAGTTGATTGCATGAGGTAGTACAAGTTAAGCACTTAGCATGAGTGATCATCATGTAGGAAGATTTCAAAAATGTGAGTTCTTTGGATGAAGTTTAGCTAATGCCCCATTTCTTCTAGTGATCACATTTATCAACAAAGATTCATACCCTGCTCAGAAATCCTTTATGTTATCCCCAGGGGGGGTCCTGTTCATACTGTCCATCATGGCAACTTAATAATTTCATACTCTGCTCCCCTTCCCGAGTTCAGTCCACACTGTACCTTTTATTTCAACTAGTCTGTGCCATTTTCTTCACAGGATAAAGGTTGTGTGAAATATTTTCCCCTCAGTTCCTTCCCTGCTGGATATATTTATAACCCCCTAGCAATCTGTATCAATGTCTACATGTTTGTACTCCACCTCTTTGTGTCTTTCATAGAGTCAAAGGACCTCTCTTCTCCAACACCAAATCCCCTCTATACTATCTTCCAGTGCTTGTTCTCTTCCTGAAACCCTTTCTCTCTCTTCTGAATCTCTAATCTCATCTTCTCTATTAGATTTCATCAGAAAATATCAAAACTAAGAAACTTGTCTTCCAAGGGAATTTGCACAACAATCTTTAAAAAAATATATATCATAAAAGGCTGGTTTGGGAGGACTTTCAGACTCTACAGGGAAAGAGAAGCACCGTCTCTGGTCACTCTCCAGATAAATGGCCCTTGATCTTTTGGAAAGAGAAATCTGCATTTAGCTTCCCATCCTCTTCCTCCACTTCTCTATTTACCCTATTAATTCTGTTTTCTATTTCTTATACTAGAGACAATTTGGAAAAGGTGTCCTGCACACAGTTGTTCCCCAGGTAGCCAGGTTTGAGACATTCTAACACTTTTGAGAAGATTATCTCCACCCCTGGACTCTTCTTCACCCTAACATGTGTTCCACACAGGAGCTGCTATCTTCTTACTAAAGCACATCTAGCTGGTCACAATGATGTATGGTGAGGAAGCTTGGCTCATTGATCCAGGCCTGGGCCTAAAGGATGAGCATGTGACCCAAATAAGGTCAATCAAAATTATTCCTTGGAATTTTCAAACAGGACCTGGAAGGGGGAAGTTTTTTTTTTCCTTTTAGGCTGAAGTTACCAGTAGCCTATTCCCCATGGAAAAACTTGCTAAGAGAATAAAATTGGCACACAGAGAGAAGCTGAGCTAAGAGACCAAGAGGTCACTCTGCCATTCCAAAGGCCAGCTGCACTCCTGCCCTACAAATATTTTGGTTAAGTAGGCTGGTAATTGGTACTCAACCTTTGTACATCCTTAAGCTAATTTGTGTGGGTTTCTTTCACAGTCTTAATTCCTTTAGTTACTACTGTTTCCCCTTCCTTCCCTTTGCCCCTAAATTTCCTGAAATAGAACTCAACATTCATTATCTCTGATTTTTTTAACCTTCCATTCAGTGTCAAAAACCTCTGCAATTTTACTCCCATTTGTATTACTCTTCTAAAATGAGTTGAGCACAAATGATTAAAATCTCCTATGAGAATTCCTTTGACTTATTTTAGGTCTTTGTCCCACTTGATCTTGCCACAGAGTTGAAAATATGTACCACCAAGTTTCTTCCGGCTGTCCTTTCCAGCATGCTACTCTCTCCCAGTCCCTTGCTGATCATTACACATCAATCTTCTTCAAAAGCTCCTTCCACTCTGCCAACTTTTTAAGTTCTGATGGATCCCAGCAGTCCATCATTAGTTCTCTCCTCCCTTGACATATTCTGGCTGGAACATCTTATCTATGCTTCATCTTCTATCTCTATGCTGACAATTTTTCGGTTTATGCCTTCAATCTCATCCTTTCCCCTTGCACCCATGAACATTCCTGCTTGGATGCCTTACAGACATCATCAAAAATAACCTCATTACCAACAAAGCAGTTCATGGCATCACATTCATCCCATTCACCTAAATATGTGCTGACCACCTGCTCCGTGCTGGGAACTGTCCTCATGCCTGAGAATAGATCCATAAATCCTCAGCAGTGAGAACAGCTCCTCACTCCAGTGAAACCTCCATTCTGGCTTGAAACCTCGTTTTCTTCTTCTCCCTCTCCTTCTTATCTAGTTGGTCTCCCATCCTATAAATTTTTACATCAAAAATAACTTCTCCATTCTTCCCCCTTCCCCACACCTGCCACCATGACTCTCAACTTTTCTTTTTTTCAACAGCTTATTTGCCTCCAAAGTCCCTTCACCCTCCAATTTATTCTGCACCTAGATACCAGAATTTTCCTCATGAACAACAACAAAAAATTATTTATTTTCATGCCCTTGCTTCAAAATCCCTACTGGCTTGCTATCACTGGATGATAACATCCAAGTTCCCTAATGAGGCACATACAGTTCTCCACAATCTGGTCAGAGTGTGACTCCCCAAATTCCTCTCCTTCCTGTTTCACTCCCAACACGTGCTACACCCAGCCACACCAAGCCTCTCATACCTCTGAACACAGGAGCACTTGCACATCTCTGACCCTTTGCCATGCTGAGCTCTTGGTTATAAATGCCCTTCTCTTGCCCCATCCTCTCTTCTTTTCTATGTAGCGACCTCCCACTCATTCTTTTTGATTCTGTAAAACATAACCTCTCTGAAGCTTTCCCTAGCTCATGAAGCTATTGTTATTCTCTCCATCCTCTGATTCTCAAAGCACTTGAATCACAACATGAGGTGTTTAGATCTTTTCAATATGTGTCCACTTGCAAATGTGCTTCTTCCACAAACAATAAGGCCTTCAAGGACAGGAACTGTGGGCTGTTCCTTCTCTCATATCCTCCAATCTTGTACAAGGTCAGCATATGTGTAGATACAACACAGAAGAGGATTCGCTATCATTCATTTGGTTTTGTTTCAGTTATAATTTAGATAGCAACTACTATCGCTAGTTTAAGCACAGAGGGATTTATACCAGATATTGGATGGCTTCCAAAATTGCTGGGAGACTGGAAGAACAAGCTCTTGACTCACCTTCCAAGAACAACTCTAGGCTCCCACAATCACATGGCCTTTGCCACAGTCAGGAAAGTGGACACTGCTGCAGGAAGCCACTCCCTAAGGAGCTGCTGACAGAATCACTGTGCCTCTGTCTGAAAAAGAGTATCTTCTTTCCCCTGCCAACAGCTCTCTCTTCTTAGCTGTTTCATGGTCAAATCTCATTTGAGCACAGGCATTTGGAGGAGAACTAAGCACATCCAGAAGTTTAGCTGTGAAAGAGTCTAATAAATGTCTTTTCAATCTTTGGAGAGAGGTGGTAACACCATAGGGAGTTTGGAATGGATGTTAAATGGATGAGTCCATAGTATCCACCAACGTCTCCTAGGCAGCAGGCCTTTTGACAACAATAAGGACATGAACTATGATCTCACTTTTTAATTGGAAGATGGAAGTTTATAGAGAATAGAAACTTGTCCTCGATGACAGAGTGGTTTGAGTAAACTCTAACTCAAAATCAGTTCTACCCGATTTCAAAGATTGTGTTCTTTCCACCACACCAGTTATCTGAGTGCTTCAGTGAGGACATCTCACACGGGTCTCAAGGAAATAAGGCAGAGAAATTGAACAATTCTATGCTTGTTATGGTCTTTGTTGCCATTACTCCTGATTTCAGAGAATATGTGTTTGTGGTAGAAATCTATGCCTTTCTATTGGGGCCAAAATGCATTGGCTATCAGTCCAATGAGAACTGGATAAATATAAGGTTGCATAGAGCCTGGTATGAAATATCATTTTTCCGTGAAAGCTTGTGAATTCCAAATGTAGGTGGAGTGAAAAAGATTCCCAAAATAGTCATTTCCCAGTGCCTTGTTAATGTTTTAAAAGATAAAACAGCCTATCTGACTCAAATCAATGCAAAGTTAACCCAGATCAGCATCAGCATCAGACTAGAACTAAATCTTCTGTCGCTACGATAAGCGTCCTTTATTTGGTATAGTGAGTCACTTAGTGATCACTCCGAGGATTAGGAAAGTCAGCAGAGTCAGCTGATCGCAAAAAGCTTCAGCATGAGAAAATCCTCAGAAACATATGGGGAATGATCTCAGATTAGGCTTCCTTGCTATAAACATGCTGAGGAAGAACAACAACAGACACTCCATCCCCCATATCACCACTCAGGGTGACTATCTGAACGAAAGTCTGGGAAAGCCCAGGGGCCCCAAAGATAAACCTCATGAGCACATGACTAGACAATGAAGCAGAGTTCATGGTCATAAGAGAAAGCCAGGCTCCCGTGCATTTGGCATGTGCTATGTTTTTGGCAATGAATATGCCCAATGATCCATGTGTTAAAGGCTTGGTCCCCAGGATCATGCTATTGGGAGGTGCTGTGGGTCTTTTTAGGAGGTGGTTTTGGGGCCATTGAGGATTGTGTGACTCTGGCTCCTTTTTTGCTCTTTGCTTCCTGGCTTGTCATATAAGCAGTTTGCTCTGCCATCAAGGACCCACAATGGTGTGCTGCTAGGGCCAGAGGTCCAAATTAGGCCCCACCAACCCCTTCTTGGACTGGAACCAATTCAAATAACTGTAAGACAATAAATATTAATCTTTTCTATTTACATGTTAGTTACATTAGGTATTTGGTTATAGTAATGGGAAGCTAACACAGTGTGTATTTTCTAATAAAAATCCTAGTCCTGAACTAGTTGACAAGATACCCGATATCTAATTCTTCTCTGCAGAAGTCAAGGCAAAGTCAGCACAGCAGAGTTCAGTTCAAGAGAGACAGTGTATGTGTGTGGCATGGGGACCAGAGATTTATTTGGATGGTTCCCTGGAGCAGTCAGCAGTAAAGTGTCAATAGAAGGGTAAAATCTATGTTGTGAGGTTCATCATGGTCATGGCCAGAAAGGCTAAGTTCCATCAATAGTTCACAGGACCTGTGAACAGCTATAAAGTGGAGACAAAAGTAAGGGAATCATAGGTTAAGTTGGAGTTTACCACAACCTGGAGAGAGAGTAAGGACTGAATTAAAACCTGGTGTGATGACAATTCTTTCAATCTTCCGATTACCTGAGGTTCATTTAGATAAATTATTTTCATATCTTTGCAATTTGCCCTCCAAAATCCTAATCCAGAAAGATATTACACTCTGATCACACTCTCCTCTCCTTCCACCTTTGCTGTCCATCCAACTGGACTACACCTATTTCAGGACGTCGCTGTCTAAAACATCCTTCCTCTAACAACTGCATCCCTGTTCAATTTGAATTTCGTGCTGCATCTTTGAAGTTATTCCCTTGACCTCACACTCAGCATCCTCACTTATCTGACCTTTCTTTATCCATTGTTTTGTCAAAGACCATGTGTGGCCAAGCATTCCCCACTGCCTTCTTCATACTTCATTGAGGATCCAAAGGGGGAAAACATTCAAGTGGAAAGACAAGATCAAGAAAATGCATAGTCAACAAATTTAAATGGGGACCCAGAAAGAAAAATCTGAAGAAGAAAATCTGGGATGGGTCTGACATGTATGTGTAAAAACTCTGCAAGATGATTCTGAGGTACTAGAATGGCCCTTTAGAGGAATCTCTCTCTCTCTCTCTCTCTCTCTCTCTCTCTCTCTCTCTCTCTCTCTCTCTCTCTCTCTCTCCCCCCCCACCATTATAATCTAAGATCCTAAGATCCTAACTGGTTTGATGTTTTCATAATCCCTATCTGGAGATAAGCACATAAGAAAGACAACTTTACAAAAGAGAGGGTGTCACCCAAACAGCAATGGCACCCAAAGGCTTCCGTGGTCCTTAGGCATGCCAGCAAAAAGCAATGCCAGCTCCATGTGAACTAGTAGATGGAACATCTCCAGGAACCCAAGCAATAGGACAATGTGATCACTGTGTCCCTTGGGTAACATTCAGCTAAGAACAGCCAGGATAGAAATAGCAAGGTGAAGACTCCAGAAAGTACTGGTGGGAAGTAGAGTTGATTAGTGCATGTCAGAATTTAGTGAGTATTGGCAACACCCAACCTAGTCTGACTCATCCAGGGAAAGCAGGATAGGTAGAGCTCCTCCAAGACAGAGTGGAGGAACCTTGAGGTTGAGGGGCCTAGGAAACATCCTGGTGCTAAGTTGACCAAGAGAGAAGACACAGAAAATATGTGTTATAATAATGATGGACCAAAGACCAGAGATCCTTTCTGAGTCTACTGGATTGCATAAATACTGATGTTATAATACTTCCCCAAGGGAAGAGAAGGGGCTTATATTTCTCCCCAGCAAGAATTGAAATTGAATTTCTCAGCAATCCTGGCTATTCTGAGTCAACCCAGATATGACCCGATTTAATAAATACGATGTCTGCACCTGAGTATTGGGGTGAATTCATACACAGATTCTGTATGTGCACAGCTCTTCAGCTAATCTCCAACAGTTAGTAGAAGTTTAACAGATGCTAATTTCCTTTGGGGACATTTCTTCTTAATGACCAGAAAATTCTATAATGTTCAACTTTGTTGATCTTGGAAATACTGGAAGAAGGTCTCTACTCAAAACTGTGGTCTCATTTTGCCAAATGAAGAAAGCTGTTCAAGTTCTCCAACCTCATTATCTCGATTCCCTCCTTTCTACTCCTATAACTGTCCTACTGCTCCCTCAAGACTACTCCAGCTACTCTTCTTATTCCTGTTACGGTTAGCTATGAGGTACCCCCCGAAAGCTTATGTGTGAGACAATGCAATAATTATCAGAGGTGAAATAATTAGATTATGAAATGTGTAACCTAATCAGTGAATTAATCCACTGACATGGATTAGCTGGGCAGTAATTATAGGCAGGTAGAGAGCATGGCTAGGAGAAATAGGTCACTAGGGATGTGTCATTAGGGTTTATATTTTGTCCTTGATGAGCAGAGCTCACTCTTTGCTTCCTGGCTCTCATGTCGTTAGCTGTTTTTCTTTGTCAAGTCTTTCCATCATGATGTTCTGCCTCTTGTGGGACTCTGAGTCATGGAGTCTGTTAACCATGAACTGAACCTCCAAAACCATAAGCCCAAACAAACCTTTCCTACTCTAGATTGTTCTTGTTGGATCTTTTGGTCATGGTGACACAAAGCTCACTAAAACAATTCCTTAAAGATATTATGCAAACATTCATATTTGGGTTTATTTTTTATTCACTTGTCTTCCTGCATGAAATATGGAATATTCATCCTTCTTCCTTCCATTCTTCTACAGCCAACCCATGTGCCGTGTAATTACCTCCTATTTTATTCCTTTATAAAAACTTCCCCATGCCTATCACAGGCGCATTTTCATTCACCCCTGAAGTTTTAGTCATCACCTCTATGCATGTTCATTTGTCATATTAAGGGTTAATTTCTCATCTTCCAAAGGAAAAGATAAAGTTAAGCTCATTTTTGTCTGTATGAGGAACCTAACCCAGAGAAGGACATTCTCAGAGTTAAAGATGCAGCACAGCCTTGAAATGACTTCTTGTTACCCAAGACACAGAGAAAGAAAGAAGACTCATGGAGAATGGAGTTAGAATTGCATTTTCTCTAGTTCAGGTAGATGCAACTCACACTAGCAGAAGAAAAGGAGTTCTGACACATGATTTTGGATAGGCAGGAAAGAAAGGCTGTCCTGATATTCACAGCCATGAGAACTTGCCAGAGGAGAAAATTCCTTCCACTGGGTACAATAGCAGCACAGCTAGATTGCATGCATATTAACTTAGTTAATCAAATGTTCCTGATATTATTCCAGCTTACAGATAAGTGAAGGCACAGTCTCAGTAACACTCCCAGTGTTTACAGAGTATAAAAATAGATAGATTGGACCCAGCCAGAGACAAAAGTGAAAGTTTTAACCGTGATACCATATGATCCTTCTAAGTGTGAAATGATATTTTCCTGGAAGTCTGATGCTTCCAGGTATGGTTTACCCCAGACACACCTTAAAACAAATTATTAGAAACAAATACATATTTTTTAATCCTGATCTCCTGCTTAATTCCAGACCTTGTTTCCAACTGGGTTCTAAAAAAAAAACTCATCATTTTGTCTCACCAGCATGGACAAACCCAAAATATCTAAAAATGGAATTATTACTTTTGTTTTCCGTATCAGCTTCTCTTCCTGAACTCTCTAGTCCTATTGACACTACCCCATGTGTTCCGTCACACTGTCAGGAAATATCAAGATCCGTGCTTACCCCTCCCACTTCTCTTCATCTGCCCCAAAGCTTTGACTTCTGCAATATCTTTAGAATGTCTCCTCCATTCAATTGCCACAGCTTCAGCCTTGATTTCCACCCTTCTCTGATAATAGCTAGTAGCCTTCCAAATGTCTATCTTGCTTCACTCCCTCAAAACATCCAGGAAACCTTTATTGTATTAGTCTTCCTGGAGCACAATTCTCACTGTATTGCTGTACATTCAATAATCCAGCTGCAATGGTTAATTTGAATTGTCAATTTGATGGATTAAAAGATGTCGAGGATTAAGAGGTTTCTGGGTGTGTCAGTGAGGGGGTGTCTAGGAATGATTGACATGTGGGATAGCCAACAGAAGTGGAGACCCTCCCTAAACGTGGGCAGCACCGCCCAATGGGATGGTGGCTTGGATGGAATAAGAATTGGAAGAACAAGGAAGTAGGAGCAGATGCAAGCTGGACTTTTTTTGAAAAGTTCGTAGTTGCCCTGTGATCACCTGAGAATATCAGACTCTCACTTCTTCACTCTTCCAGAATGGACTCTGCCAGTGATTCTCCAGGAAGTTTCCAAAAGCCTTCAGTCTCAGACTATAATAGCCCTGTTCATATCCCTCTTGTTCTGAGGTTTCAGCCTCTTGGACTATGCAGTTGCTGGTTCGTCCAGCTCTCCCACTGCAGATGGCCTTTGTAGACTATCCAGCTTCTGGTCGTGTAAGTCAGTCTAACAAATCCCCCTTTTATAATCGTGCTTCCTGTTGCTTCTGTTCCTCTAGAGAACCCTGACTAATACACTAGTCTTTGATGACCCCTCACCTCAGCTATTGCTCACCTTACTTTGCCTGCCGTTTACCATATATATATAGTACTTCCGTGTCATATATATATATATACCATATATATATATACACACTATATATATATATATAGTACTTCTGTGTCATTGTTCAAATACTCTCACCAGCTCTTTAACCTTTGGAAGTCTTCCTCATCCTTCAAGACCCACAATAAAGGAAATATCTTGTGGGGCCTCTCTGAGCTCCCACATGACTGCTGTGTCTCCCTCACTTGCACTACCATAGCATTTCTGTCTTTTATTTCTATTCCTTCTGTCCTCCCTGCTCCCAGTCTCACTTTCGTTCATCCTGTTAGTTAGCTTTTTGTTGCTGTGACAAAATACCTGAGAAAAAACAACTTAAGGAAGGAAAGATTTATTTTGGCTTTTAGTTTCAGAGGTTTCATTCCACAGCAGTTGGCTCCATTGCTTTGGGCCTGTGGCAAGGCAGAACATCAGGTGGAAGGGCATGGCAGAGAAAAACTGCTCAGCTCATGGCAGCTTGTAGCAGAAAGAGAGGGAGAAAGGAGTGACCAGGGATAAGATATAGTCCCCAAGGGCACACCCCAAGGGCTCACTCTCTTCAACTGGCTCCACCCCCTACAGTTTCCACCTCCTCCCAATAGACCAATCAGCCATCTATCCATCAGTGGATTAATCTGCTGATGCGGTCAGAGTCCTCATGATTCAATCAATTCCCCATATCATCACCTCTGGACATTGCTGCACTGGGGACCAAGACTTCAACACGTGAGTCTTTTGGGAAAACCTCATAGTCTAACCATTACACTTTCATACCCCATCCTGGGTCCAGAGTAACTTCCCTCCCTCCCTCATTGCTTTTCTTCCTTCCTTTCTTTAAGTGAGACAGGGTCTTACTAAATTTCGAGACTGATTTGAACTTATGTTTCTCCTTCAGCCTTCCAAATCTCTGGTTTACAGGCAAATGCCACCATGCCTGGCCAGAGTAACTTTTCAAAGATGCTCATATTCTTCACACACACACACACACACACACACACACACACACACACACACGTATACACACACACTACCTCTATCCATATGTCTTCTTTATATTTTGTTTTTCAGGGATTACAGAATCAGTGAAGAGAGGGTTGGTGAATAGTATGTCACTTCAAACACATTCATAAAGGTTCTTATTCTACTGTCAATCATCCAAATTGCTTTTGTTCCCCACTTCCAGAAGTGTTTGCACACCAATCCATCCTGTACACAAATCACGCTCTCCCTTCCTCTAGCTCTTTATGTGTGTGTAGGGGGTGGGCGCGCCTCTGTTTTCTTAGGTACATGATTAGAGAGTAATTTATTTTGTTTTAAAATTAACCAATTCAGATCCCTATTTCCATTATCTCAGTAATATATCTCAATACTTTACTGACCCCCACACCCCATCCTCCAGTCACAAGATAAGCCAGGAATTCTAGGGAATTGAAAACAATGTGCCTTTCTTCTGAAATGCTCCATTTTCTGCATTAAGGGGTCTCTGCCCAAAGAGGCCTCTAGCCAGGCACTCTGACAATCCTGAGCCATCTCTGGTCACTCCTGGCCATGCTCTGGTAACAAGAAACTTGCTGCTATGGCAACACATCCTTGGAGTACAGGCAAGGTCTGGAGTAGCATCTCTCCCCAGCCACATGCTTAGCTGTGCTCACAGCACCCCAAAACCAGCCTATGCATCCAGAGTCACAATCTGCCAGGAGGCAGTCTAGTGTCAATCACATCTGTGTCTACTCCAAACATGTCCCTGGGCATCACTCAACCTCTTATTATGAGTTTCATCTTAGGCCTTCGTCTATAAACAGCTCTCTCCAATCATGGCCATTTCAGTCCATCAGACATGTTAGAGAAGGTGGGGTGTAGCCTCAAATGCAGAGGCATTAACTCCCTTCCCCCAAGAAGCCTCCTTCATCTACATAACTAAAAAGCTCCACTACAGTTGGTCTGCTATGGTTCGGATGTGAGGTGTCCCCCAAAGCTCACATGTGAGACAATGCAAGAAGGTTCAGAGGAGAAACGATGGGGGTGTAAGAATCTTAACCCAATCAGTGAATTAATCCCCTGAGAGGGATTAACTGAGTGGTAACTGAAGTGGTGGGGTGTGGCTGGAGGCAGTGGGAATTGGGGTGTGGCTTTGGGTATACATTTGTATCTGGTGAGTGGAGTCTCTCCCTGCTTCTTGATCACCACATAAGCTGCTTCCCTCTGCCACACTCTTCTGCCATGTTGTTCCAGTCTCACCTGGATCCCTGAGGAATGGAGTTTGCTATCTATGGATTGAGACCTCTGAAATAAACTCTTCCTCCACAGTAATGCTGGAAGGGTCATTTAGTCACAGCAGCAAAAATGCTGACTAAATCATGGTCTTTCTAAAACAAAGAAAATGTACCTGAAGTAAACTGATATCTCCACATCTAGGACTAGACCCTACCCATAACTTATTAAGGATGAACATTGTGGTTATAAAACTGTTTTGAGTACCACTCACCTTCAGTGACTTCTCAGGCAATAGATATCTAAGGAATCACTGAATCCATAAACAAGTTTCCCTTAGACCCAAATATCTTCTTTTCCACTCACTCTGGACCTCTGGGATTTCTCCTTTATTTGAGTACTGTATTTTATAATATTTACTTTTAATAAAAGAAAGTTGTGATCTTACATTGGTGTAGGTATTGGATGTATGTGGTTCAAGGCCTTTGGAAAGCCAAGCAAGGGAACTCATACTTCATTTGGCTAAAAAACAAAGAACCTGAATACTTAATTTCAAAGTAATAAAACACTAATCCTTGGCTTTATCAAGACTACAAATACAGCATATTATACACCAAGTTTTTTAGAGAAAGAGGTAGCTGGTTTTGGTTTTGGTTTCATTTCTTTCGTCTCCAAAATGCTGCCTATAAGCCCTTATGTCTGCAAGACAGAATGAAGGTTTCCATAAACAACTCTAAAAAACAGTTCCAGATTGGAGAATTTTCAAATACTCCTTATTTTTTCAAACCACATTTCAAAAGAGGGAACATTTGCATATTCAAGGTGAAATCCCATGGAAAAATGCTTCATGCCCAGTTTTATAGAGTAATTATTTCTACATTTTTGAACTGGTACCACCTTCAAAATATGTCAGCTCAAACTGCACAATACACATAGGTATTAATTAGCCACGCTAATTATCCAGACTTGTTTAGACTAATCAAGTGATGAAACAGCTTCAATCTGTTGAATTTTTCTTGAACAACTAACAGTAAAACATGAACTTGTTACAACTAGTAAATTGCAAAAACACAACTTGCAACTGAGAAAGAGATTCTGTGTTCCCTGAATGCAGCTCTTGCTCACAAAGCTGACTCCACAGCCAACTCCACCTCCAAAGGTACTTTGAAGAAAGGGCTTTCTGTCTCCTTACAGTGGAAAATCAATACTGCGTGCTGGAGGGGAAGATGGAGAGTTAAAACGTCCTCTTCACATGGGTGAGTAAACACCACCTTCGTGCCCGCCTGGGATGGCGACAGCACAGAACTGCAGGCTGCAAGACAGACTCCAAATAAAGCCCTTCCCAGCACAAGCAGCCAGGCAAGCACTCAGCCCCGGAGCTGGCGCAGGGAGCCTTTGCCGCGTGTAATTTCATTTCTGTGCCACTGCAGATTTGTGTGCGACTGCAAAATTGCATAATTTGCCATTTACCCAGCTGTTATCCAGCAAACCTATTCTTTGCACACCGATTTTCCTGGCTGCCTAATAAATCCACAAAAAGGGGGACGGGGGAGGGAAAGTTTGCATCACCGCACGCACAGAGTTCTGTTTCTCCTTGGCCTCAAGCTACCTGCCTCTCCCACATTCAGAGAAAATCACAAGCCTCAGAGCTTCATTGAACAGGAGCTTTGCATCGGCTCATCTTTACCGGGCCATCACCACTTTCTGGAAAAGATGTGTTTTTCAGGGTCTTGGCATCTTAACCTGGTTCTATCGCCTCCTCAGGACTGTGACAAAGCCTCCCTCCCTTTTGGCTTCTCCCTTGGTGTCCTCAAATTCTCCCAGAGAAGCCCTGGTATTTCTGCTTCTCCCCTCATTGAGTCAGATCTGAGTTTGAGTTGCAGAAAGCGTCTAACATCATCCCCCAAATGCTGAACGTAGGCAGGCTCTGAAGGCTTCTTGCAGCCCACTTCCTCAGGCTAGTATTTTTCCACTACGCTGATGACAAAAGATAAGACTTTGTTCAAATGTTCCCATGCTGGGAAATGTCAAAAAGCAGGGTTTTGAAAATACAAAATACTGCTCATTCCCAGCAACAAAGGGCGCATTTTTATTTGCACTATCACAGAGCTCTCTCACATCCCCACATTCTGGGGCAAGGCAGTCCTAACTTCAGAGGGCATGCTGGAGGATCTCAGAGCAACCCCAAAGGGGGCCAGTCCATGAAGATGGGACTGGGAACCACAGCCTGGCGAATGGAAGTAAAAGGCGCTACTGCCCTTCCCCCTAAAACTCCCTGAACCCAGAGGCAGCTGGTGACTTTTTATAATGATCTTTTTCACTATTAATGAAATCAGAATGTAGAATAATTTCTGAACTGTGAATCCCTGCTAATATTAAGCTAGGTCTAAATGCTATTTGGGTCGTAGGACATAAAGTGAGGGTATGCACGTGTGACTTTGGGTTGATGAACAGATGCATGTCTTGAAAATGTGAATGGATTGTATTTTATAAATCAAATCCAAATCCTTGGGAGTTTTGTTACGGAAAGATATTACTGTACACCTGCACATAAAACATATAACATTTCCCATAGATTTGGTTTTTCTCATGGTTTTGGTCAAGTGAGATAATTTCTTATCTTAAAATGGGCATATATTAGTATATTACTTCAAATAGAAAATTCTGAAAATTTTTTTCTTAGATTTCTGCCCAATCTGTTTCAGTGTTTATTCAGGTCAGATTTTGAATATCCACAGTTAGATACTGGCATATTCCAAGACATAATTTCTGTATCCCACAGAAGACCTTTCATTTTATCTATTTAGGAAAATGCAGCCACCTGGCTTTAGACTAGAGCACGCTTTCATATAGTTGTCCCTGCAAGAATGTTGCCCCTTGCCCAGAACTGCGTCCTTCCTTATGGCAAAAATGCCAGAATGGGCAGTTTCCAAGATATCTGACCCTTTCTATTCTGATCACTCAACAACTCAACAGCCCTTCTCCCTCCCTCCCTCCCTCTCTCTCTCTCTCTCTCTCTCTCTCTCTCTCCCCCTCGTATCTCTCTCTCCCTCTCCTCTCTCTCTCCAGGATCTCTCTCCCCTCCCTCTTCCTCCTCCCTCTCTCTCTCTCTCTCTCTCTCTCTCTCCCCCTCCCTCTTTCCCTCCCTCCCTCTCTCTCTCTCTCTCTCTTTCTCTCTCATAGGTAGATAGTGAATTTCTAACACTCAGGGCTTCCTGAAAATGAAATGAGCTGACTTTTGAGATGATAATTTTTTTTCTTAGTAAAAATAGGTACAACCTAAATGGCCACTAATTAGGTATTTTGTGGAAACACCTTAGAGAGTAAAGTTTGTATTAACCAATGTATAATTTTTCTTCAATGTGGTTGTGTGTGTGTGAGTGCATTTCTCTTATCCTGATAAAATACTCTTAATGTAAAAATCACCGTTAGTGACATTTGCAATGTCCTTATTTTGGGGCCACCACCACCGTTACCCAATTCCAAAACATCCCATCACGTGGGAAGGAAACTAGCACCCACCAGCAGGGACTCCCCATCGTCAACACTCTGTGCTCCATCTCCTGGCAACCACCAACCTGTTTTCTGTCTCTAGGGATTTGCCTATTCTGGATATTTCACATAAACAGAGTTCTGATACGTGGTGGTCTTTGGTGTCTGGCTTCATTCACTTGGCAACCGTAACCCTTCTGGATACAAATCATTTCTAGCTAATTCCTCAAAGCCCCATCCTTCATTTCCATCCTCTCTGCCTTTCCAGGCCCTCGACTTGCTCTTTGCGTGTTCAGCATGAGGTCTCCATCCCTGGGATTTCCGGCCCCGCAGGAGCTTCCCACGGGCCTCACTTTGAAGCCTCTGCCACCAGGTTTCAGGCTGATTCTCAGGCCACTCACGAATGGGGTGGAAGGCAGCATGTCACCCTCAAACTTTTCCAAGGTTTTCATATTTTAAAATAAAATGTTAGAGGCGCTTTTTGCTCTTTCTGACGATTTAAGAGATAATTAACTGGTAGAAAATCTCCCCTGGAGTGTCCTAGGTGTTTCCCTCTTACCAGAGCCGCCCTCTAGATCTGCACCACAGATTCACTCCAAGACGAGCTCGTGCCTCGGACAGAAAGAGCAAGCAGTGCTCACTGTTCCAGGCGTGCATGCTGACACAGTGTTCATTCCACACCTGCAGCGCCTTTTTGTTAACAGAAGCAACCTCCCACCATAGATGATCTCTCTGGCTTGCAGTGAGTGCATCGATGCAGACCCTTGCTTGAATCTCACATGGGCACAAAAAAATCCACCTGCACAAGGCAATTTTTGCACTTATTATATCATATAGGTGACTTGGAGGAAGACTGAAGACACTTAAAGGGCAAAGAACTTCAAAATTGAAAAAAGTGCTTGGCAGCCCTCAACCCTGCCACCACCCGAACACTCCATAGGCTACCTCTCGCTCTGTAGTTCTCCAGCCTCATGCATTGCCTCCAGAATTCTCTCCCTTTCCCCTCCTCTGCTCTCACACCCTCCTACAACAGCACACATGCAAAAATGCCTCTTTCAATGTGTTGAGCAGTTTGCCCTGTGTTTCTGGGTCCTTGCCCCATCTATACCCATGTCACCTGTGGAGTGTGAGACTCCATGTCAGGGAGTCTCACACTCTTTCCTTATAGATTTCCTAGAGGACTCAGCCTCCCAGAGCCAGATCCCATCTTGAGATGAAGTCTGCTCCTGCTATTAGTTGCAAAGTTCTCCACCTCCTGGTGCCCCTTTTTCCAGAGACTTAGCAGATGATTTGGGTATAATCCTTTCAGGAGTTTATTAATCAGCTTGCATAAAAGCCATATCACTGGCTTTCTTGTCTTGTGGAATTCAGTTCCTCCTCTGAACGTGTCACAGTGCATTACCCTGCTCAAAGTTAGCATGGTAGAACATCTTGTCGTCATTTGAGTAGCACGGCTGTGGCATACCGAGCTCATCTTTTACTTTCAAAGACTGATTCAGGCAGCTTAGGATCTTGGCTCTTTAAAATTACACCAAGAAGAATCTTTCTGCATACATGCTTTTTATTCAAAAGTAATTTTGATTCCCAAATCCTGTAAGATTCTGTATCTTCAAATTATATTCAAAATATCTAATGCACATGTAAGCCTTTCACTAACTTTTTATTTGCCCTTAATATAAGTGCAGTTGTGAACAAAAGGCCAAGTCCTTTCAAGAATGCTCCAGGAACTGGGGTTGTGGCTCAGCGGTAGAGTGCTTGCCTAGCACCTGTGAGGCACTGGGTTCCATCCTCAGCACCATGTAAAAATAAACAAAAAAATGAAGGCATTGTGTCCATCTCCACCAAAAATTATTTTTTTAAATATTAGAAAAAAATAAAAAAGAATGCTCCAAATGTTAGAAGTAGTTTCATTTTAAATATCGCTGACCTGATATAGATAGGCAAAGGGGAGAGGAGGAACCTAGTCAAAGAGAGTTGGGGACCAGCCCCTTGTTTGTGCGTTTCTTTTGTAGATAATAAGAGAGTGATTCCTACAGGACCTGCTAGCAGCTTGACTTCAAGGTGGCAAGAGACCTAAAGGAAATCCAGATTTGAAGGACTGGGGTCAAATTAAATTGGTATTAAGTCATTTAAATCACAAAGTATGGGATTTCAGAACTTCTGTGTTGTTTTGCCTTAATCTGGATTTATATATTTTATAGTTATTTTCACCTTGGGACCTTGTCTCAGTCTTGCTTTTACTGTTGCATTTACTGATTTGGTTAACATTAAAGATTTCTTATGAATTAAACATAATTTGAAATTGTGTCTCTCTTCCTATCCTATTATCCACACATTTTATTGTTCACTTGTAGAAGTACTTTGTATTTCTTTGACTTCATAAACTATGTACACCAAATCAGAGAGGCATAAAAGAAGAAGGGACTACTAGAGGTCAAATGTCTCAGGCTTTAGCATTTGTGACTAATGTAAAAACTTTGATAATCTAGCTTTAGTTGCTGTTCCAATACAATTAACTGCAGATTACAGAACCACTAGCAGAAACACCCACCACTAAAGAAATAATAAACATCATGTGGTTTAAGCCCCTCTTGGTTCGATTACCTATTATGTCAAGATGCTAGATCTGGCATCTCTACAAATTCTCCTCAAGAGAGAGAACTTTCCCTCACGGTCACAAAATGGTTGCCACAGCTATAGGCATTTCACTCAGCCAAAATCAAAGACTGGAAGCAGGTAGGTATTCAGAGAGTTGGAGAACACTGTACTTGTGTACTTCTTTCTTTTTATCGGTGAGAAAAAAGTCTTCCCAGAAACCCTACAACTTCCTCCACTATCTCCTTGTCCTGAACTAGGTCACATGGAAACATCTAGTTTTAAGGGAGGCTGTGAGTGGGTAATTTTATTTGCCACTCTGGGAGAAGGTTGTCAGGCATGGATGGAACAGTGACTGTTCTAGAAAATTTTGCATGACCAAATAAGATCTCTCATAAGAAAATTGTCCATAGCCGCCATGTATAAACCTACTTCAGAGCCTCATGACTGCCTAATAATACAGATATAGGTGCCACACCAAGCTGTCTCCAGCATGATTCGGATGGTGACCATAAAGAAAATCTTCCTATAAGGAATAATCAAAAAGAAAACCAGAAAACAGAATGTGAGAGAAGAGTCAGAGGAGTTTCAAGATGTCAACCAAATGATATCTGAGGCTTTTTCTCATTCAGGAGATCTCACCAATAAATCAAAACCAGAAGAGTGAGCAGCAATCCTTCATTACATGTCCTGAATTAAGAATAGACTGTTCTGATGAATGTAAATCAGAAAATAAGCTGATGGCGGTCTGTACATCACCCCTTCCAGATGCCACGCTGCCCTCCCACTAGCCACTCCTGAGTCCACTCCCTGGCCAGGCTTTCATGCATAAAGGAGAATTAGTCAATGCAGAAAGTAAGCTACAGCTTAACAATAAGCATTTGGTGACTCAAAGAGACACGCATCATGAGAGAAATGTCACAGACTTGGCAGACATAAATGTCTAAAAGAAAACATTCCAATAGAATGTACTAAAACACACAAAATCCAAGCAGTGAGCCAAGCTTTCCAAAGCAATCCAAGCATATTCAGGGGTTCTGGGAACATCAGAGAGATAAAAAAAGATATATATGATGCTTAAAATAAAACTCCAAATGTATGCTTCTTCATTTGTGTATGGAAATGATACATGTGGGGCTAAAGTTACTGTGCTAAGCACATTTAGGTTAAGTATTTATTAAATATGTTAAATGTGACCAGTGTCAGAACTTTTTTTTTCTACCAATAAATATCCATCAGCTTCTCTACTTGCTTATCTTAATCAGAGGTAAATGCAATCAAATCCAGGTGCCTAAGACTTTTTTCCTGTAGTTCAGCATTCCAGGGACTTGCTGGCCATTTAGTTAATATGGGAAACAGAGGAAATATCAGCACATGTGTGTCCTTGGTTTCTTTCCTGGACACTTGAGGGGAACTAGGAAATTGAGGCAAAAAGGCAGAAGTGAGCAGAGGAGAGGTCCTCATGGAAGGGGCTGGGTGGGCAGGAGATGCCACAGCCTGCCAGTTCAGTGCCCAGAGCCTCTCAGTGAGTCTCTGCCAGCCCAGAGCCTCTGGAAACCCCTGAACTCTGTGCCACTGGAAAACTCTCAGAGAGGGGATACCCCAGGTCCAGTCCAAGCAGATCGCAAACCCTAACCAGGGTTCCCAACCAGGAATGCTTTTTCCGCAGGGATACTTGACAAAACCTATGGGCACTGTGGTTGCTACAACTGGATATTGAAGGGCACTGCAGGCGTCTGGTGAGGGGAACAGGGAAGCTGTTCAGTGTCACACAATGGACAGCACTATTCCCCTGAGTTCTCTAGACCTCCATGTCAACAGTGCCCAGGTGGAGGAGCCCTGCCCTGCCCGAAACCACAGAAGAGGAACGGCAAGGTTGGGAATAGCGGACGAAGAGAGCTGCATTTCACTCCTCTCTGTCAACAGCATTTAGTAAGTTACACTGAGAGTGATAAACCAAGTCCCTTAGCCTAGGGGACACCAGGCTGTAACCTGGGTCAGAGAATTCTTTCTGTTTCTACCACCCAGGCTGTAGCTACTTTAGAAACCAAGGAATCCACTTTGGCCATCAACCCATTCTAACAGTCAAGATATGTTTAGAAGGTTGTTTCAGAGTAAACCTGTGTCCCTATGAAAGAACTCTTCCTAGGAAAATCTGGCCTAAGCCCCACAGGTTGAAGACTTCGGGGAAGCCATCTTTCTCCAGCAAAGTCTCAAGGACTTCTTCCTAAATCTCAGAGTAGAATAAACAACAATTATAAGGACATAAAAACATTAAAAATTTCATGTTTATAAACACTAAGAACACCTTTAGTGCTCTTTGAAACAGTATCTATAACCAGTTTGGTGACTGTGTTTTTCCTACCTAAAAGTCAAAACTGAGAACAGATGTACCAGCCTGCTGTGTGAGCCAGACCAGCCTATGTCTGGAAGGCATCACACATCAGAGGGTCAGAAGCACCAGAACCATCACCGAAAAACTATAATACAAGTAAAGAGAGAAAGGGAAGAAAAGGCAGGTATTCCTCCAGTTCCACACAGCTAGTTTTCAGGCACTGATAGCAAAGGGGTATTGACGTTTTCTGAACTTTGGTTTGCATGGAATTGAGGAATACGGTTTCTCACTTTCATTGGGATCCCATTTTATACTCAGGTTATCAAAAGAATGGATTTATAAGAAGTTGGGTTGCTGTCATCTGGCTGAGTCAGTGAGAGCAGCATCTGCCCCAACTAGCCCGTCCTCTAAGGACAGTTGGTTCCCACCAATGCTCTCTGCCCCCGTGGCCCCTAGATGGCTCAGGGTTACACTTGTAGACTTCCCACTAAGTCTTCTCCAGTGATTCACATTAGAGCTTCAAATTACATACGAGATTCAAATTAGATACGTCAAATTACAACCATCCCCCCAAGTCAAGACTGGAGGGAGGAAAGAAGCTTCCTGAATGATCCCTTTCCCCACCACATGGCTTCTCCCTGTCCCATGTTGTCATTGTCCTCTAGTATATTTAAGAGAAAATGAATTTATTTTATGGCCCTACATCTATTTGACAGCTGCTCTTCTCTGCTGCACCTCACTGTTCAGTCCTCGTCGCTTCTCTATGAGTTGCTACCTGGAACCTGTGCACCATGGTATTCCCTCAATATGTCCTATGTCATGCAAGACTCACTGTGAAACTTAGGGGACAGCCATGTCTCCCCAAGTTCCCCACCCTGCTATGAACACAGGGTGTGTGTAGTTGTTCACAGGAGATTTACTGAGAGACTAGAAATAAATAGAATTGCAAAAATAAACACACTGAATCTAAAACTTGATACAGAATGCCCCATACTATCCTCTGCCTCATTCCAGCACACCATTTCCTGATCTCGCCTTGCTGTTTGGACTCACTCCATTTTCCCCCAAAGAGACATTGCTATGGATTGAAAGCTTTTGTTCCCCCACTGCCTCCCACTCCAAATTCCACATGCTGAGTCCTAATTCCCAATGAGATGGTATTTGGAGGTAAGGCCTTTGGGAGGTAAATAGACATCAGGGTGGATTCCTCCTGAATAATATCAGTGCTGTTACAGGAAGAGATCTCTCTACAACAATGTGAGGATGCTGAAGGCAGCCCTCTGTGCACCTGATCCTGATCATGCTAACACCCTGATCTTGGGCTTCCAGACTCCAGAACTGTGAGAAATAAATGTTTGTTCTTTAAGCCACCCAATCTATCACATGCTGTCATAGCAGCCCAAACTGACTAAGACGGACATGTTCCTCAGTTCTCCTCAATGTGAATGTCTACCTTGCTTTGGAAAACTTTTTAGGGGTTAGATTTCATCTGAAGCCATCCACTTCCTCTCACTAAAATGACCTCAGCATCTGAGTTGGTCAGACGAGGAAAACTTTATGCAGAGGCTTTGCAGAGCAGCTCAGACCTGGGCGGCAGGCACCCCTTAATGTTGGGGCAGGTACTGTTTATTGTGGCCCCACTCAAAGTCTCCTTCCCATTTGTTCCATGCCATTATGTCTTGAACTCACTCAAACTAGGCTTTCACTGCACATTTCACCAAACTCCTCTTGTTACGGCTTTTGCTGAAACACACTAAATCCAATAGTCAATTTCAGTGCTGATTTTATTTGATATGTCAGCAGTATTCGATTCTGCTCATCACTGTCTCTTTAAGACATTTTCTTCTCATCGCTGCTAGGACAGCACACCTCTTGGTTTTCCTTCCATCCCACTGACTGCTCCCTCTCAGGACCACTTACCAGTTCTATCTCATCTCTCTGGTCTCTCAACTTTGGAATGCCTCAGGGCTTAGTCTTGAAACTTCTCTTCTCTGTTTACTTCCATTCCCAACAAACTCATCGATCTCAAGACATGAGAACAGTGTACAATTCCCAAACATTTTTATCCAGTCTAGATTTCTCCCCTAAAATAGACTCATAGTTTGTCATTTAGATATCTAGTTAGCGTCTCAAACTTAACACATTTAAAAGAGAACTCTTGACCACCCACGAATCATTCTAGTCGTTCAAACCAAAGACGTAGGAGTCATCTGAGCCTCTCCCTGCCTCCCATATCCCACGTTCAGCCAGTCAGAAATATATTTACAATCGAACTACTCCTCGTCCCTCCCTCAAATTTATCTTGATTTGGCTACCATCATTTTCCCCTGGGAATGTTGAAGTAAATTCCAAACACCTTTTCTATAGCTGATTTTCAAAAGGTCTGCCAGGGCTATCCTGTTACAAAATAAGTTTGATGTTAGTATCTCTCTGCTAGAATTCCCGCAACGGACCCCATCTACTCAGGGTCGAAGCTACAAACCTTACACCATCCTCTTAAATCCCACATGTCCTGTCCCTCACTTATTTGCCCCACATCTCACTTTTCTCCCTTCCTCCACTCTTCTCCAGCCTCTCTTGGCAACCCCAGAGCGTCTAAAGGTTCAGGCCTCCTCGCTATTCTATTTAAAATCCCAATCTCCTCCACTCCACATCTGCTTTGCCCTTCTGTGCTTTGTTTTTCTCCATGGCAATCCTTTGCCTCTGACACACTGCTTATGCTACTTAATTATTACTTTGACTCTTTTTTCCTCACTCCAATAAAATAAAAAGCTTAACATGATGGTGAGCATTCCTCTCTTTTGTGGTCATTGCTTTATTTCCCAGCAACTGCATTGATGCAGCATAGCCACTCAATTGATATTTTATGGGATGAGTGAATGGACTATAAGAACACACTTACATATCTCCCAATGACCAACAGTAATTCTTGGAGGGGTAGTTTAATTTCACAATGAGAAAAGGAAAACTGTCCATCAATGTAACCTAATCTCAATAGCTTTCCCATCCTGGATATACCATACAACACCTTTTCAAAGTCTCTCTTTCCTTGCTCCATACTAAGTCCAGGAACCCACAGACACATAAAAAACAAGGTTTTTTTACAACACCTAGCCAACAGAAACTTTATCCTCTCCTGCCTCCATTTGCAGAAAATCCTGATAAAAGCCTGTTTAAATTTTTCCTTTTCTTTGGGCAGAGCAAATTCATTAGCAGAGTGTTCTCTCCACTACTCTGCAACCTGTCTGTCAGCAAAAGGACTGTAGAGTAAAAAATTATTTTTAGGCTAGCCAGAGAAAGTGTTCAAAGTGTTGAGATGAAAGGAAAGTTTTAGATGCATGTAATTTGGCCCAGCTCTGCATAGAACAATGTATTTTAAATGGTGAAAGACCTCCAGAGATCACTTATTTCAATCTAAACAGGGAAAGCATGTGTCCTGAGCTAGGGGTCAAGTTCCTTAATCATTCAGAGCGTCTGTTCATTCATCTGCAAAATTGAAATAGCAAAACTCTCATAGTACCTGCCAGGATTGGAGATGGGAACCTCTTTGGATTGATTCTGTATTTCTTTGAACTGTAGAGAAAAGAAAGTTGTAGATTCCCAGAAGGCAGAGACCAGCCAAAGTTTTCTTCCCTTCTACTCCCCATTAAGAAAATGCTGTAGAAAATTCATATATTGCTCTCCCTGTTTCCACCTCTCTGCCAAAACTGGAGTACTCTGCTGTCCAGTCATCCCAGGTTTCTGAACTGGAATGGCTCACTTGGTCAGAGAGAAGGACCCAGAAGAGTTTCCCTGTGACTCTCAGAACATACAAACATGAACTGGCAACTACGTCAAAGGCAGGCAGGGGATATTCTGGTTCTTTAATAGAATTCCCAAGTAGAAACAAAGGGCTTATGAGACAGCTAGTCATCTCTCATTCTCTCTCTCATTCTCTCTCTCTCTCTCTCTCTCTCTCTCTCTCTCTCTCTCTCTCGCTCCATATATATACATATATATTCATATATATTCATTCTCTTCTTTAATAGAAATATCAGAAGGCAAACTAGCACACTTTTAAACAGAGAAAATTGTCCCAGGAAATTTGCAAATATTGCATGTTCTTTTCCCTTTTTAAATATGTATGGTCTATCTTCTGGCAAAGAGTTCACGGATTTTTTTCAATATCTTCACTAAGAAAAGCAGCAATCATTGCAGGCTGTTAACTCTGCTTTGTACCAAAAAGAAAAAAAAAAATTACATGGTAAGTATAAGTGGAAGGGAGGGAGGCAGGGATGTGCTTAAAGCCCATGAAGAGGATTTCACTGTGGGAATTAAATAACAATTATATATTTCATAGGAGTACTATGAGGTTTCAGCGAAATCAACCTAGAAATGTATGCACAATGTCTCAATCCTCTGCACTTTAATAAATGCTGGTTCTCTTCTGTCTCTTGTACTCATATCAAATGATGGCTAATGAAGATGAATATCTGAACAAATCTAATACATCTTAGTGCCCCTGAAAGGAAACAAACATAAGGATGTCCTTTATTTAAGCAGACAGCAAGAGCCAAGTGAGTCAAGGGTCAATGTCGACAGGATTCGTCCTCTCCGTATACTAGTTCCAAAACATGCACATCATGTCATGCGGACAAGTTAGAGAAATAACATGTGAAAATAGGGCCATTAAGACATTTTTGAGTCAAAGAAATGATTATCCTTTATTAATAAGAGAACAACTAAATGAATTTCAGCATGTTCAAACCATGAAATACCTAACAGATATCATTAAGAATGAGGTAGATCTCTATATTGAAATATAATCATACAAGAACATATAAAATATATGTATATAAAATGTGAAGTATTATGTATAAAATTTACATACCAAAGATGTTTATACATATAGTCATGCACATCATGATAATGTTTCAGTCAACAGCAGATCACACATGCAACAATGGTCCCATAAGATTATTAACGTAGATTGGTGTGTGGTAGATAACATCATCTAGGTTTGTATAAATATACTCTGATGTTCACACAAAGTCAAAAACAAAATCTCCTAATAATGCCTTTCTCAGAACATTTTTCTATTGTTAACCATGTGATTGTACATGCCATATATAAATTATATATATATATACATATATATAACATGCCTGTGTGCCTATGTGATAAGTGTATATATCTGAAATAGCATGATTCAAACAGTTAAACATGCAATGTTTGATGGAGAAGAAAAGAATGAATTTTCATGTGCTAGAAACATTTAATTCTCATTTACTATCCATATACTACCTCAGTTTTCCATTTCCTATGAAGTTAGGTGGAGTCAATGACTAATTCTGGCCCAAGATGTGAGCATAAAAGACATATATCACTATCTGTCTGAATACTTAAAGTCATGAAGCCTCCAGGCAATATCCCTACCACAACATAGAAGCAGCCTGGATCATTTAGTTACCCATAGAAGACAGCTTCTTAACAGAGAGCCTGATTTGTACTACAAATGTACTGAGCATGTGTAAGGGTGTGTGTGTGTTGTGAAATTATTTCGTAAATCCATTGAGATATGAAAGTTAATTAATGTAATATATTACTTTCTATTGGAAAGAAACAAATTATTTCCAAACTTAGCATCTGAAAACAAACAAGTATTAATTCACAGACCAGGAACCTACATGGTTCTGGCTAGGGTGCCTCATAAGGTTGCAATTAAGGTGTAGACATCTCCAGGCTCAACCAGAACTGGAGAATATCCTTGTGAGCCCACAAACATAACTGAGTGGCTATTGGAAAATCTCAGCTCCTTGGTGGCTGTTTGCCAGAGATATCACTGACTTCTCCACAGCGTTGCTCGTGACAGTGTAGCTTGTTTCCCCAGAATGAGAGATTTGAGGAAGAGAGAAAGATAGGTACCCAGAGAAAAACACAGAGAGAGAAGGAGGAGGAGGAAAAAGAATGAGGGGGAAAGGAAGAGGAAGAGAAAGAGGGAGAGGGAGAGAGAGGAAGGGGGGAGGGGGAGGAATAGAAGGAGAAGGAAGCCACAGTCTTTGTGTAACCTAACCACAGAAATGACTTCCCATTACTTCTGCCTTTTTCTGTTCCTTAGAAAAAGTCACAAGCGCAGCCCACACTCAGTGGGGTGGTAAATGCACAAGGGCAAGAATACCAGGAGGTATATCACTGCAGGCCAGCCTTGAGGGTAACTACCACCAGCTGCACAGTCCAGTCTACCCCCAAATGATGCAATATTCTTCTATGCTATTTGAAATTTTTTACAATAATCATGAGTTACTTTTATTGTTTATAACCAAACAGTAAAACTTTATATGATGTATTTTTTAAAACTACCCAGCTAGAATTTCAGAAGTTCTTTCCCTCCTCCCCCAAAAGCTACCTAATATGGCTATCCAAATAGTAAAAGTATCCATTTTACCTCTACTCAAAGTGGCCCATTATTCTCAAGTTCTCAAATGCACATCTTGGAAGTGACTCATTTTGTCCCTGCTCCATTTATGCTTTTGTAACACTAAAGACATTTTCTTTGCCATAATCTAAACTACTGGGAGGTCTCCTGGGCATTTCTTCAGAAAAACACTTTCTTTTCCATTTTCTAAGTGTTAATTGTACAAAGCAGCAGCCTCTGAAGTGAAAATACAAAGTGAACCAGACAGCAGCTCTCTTCTAAAGTCAGGTCCCTGAAGTTGACATCAAGCTTAAGAGATGCAGCCTTTTAGTAATTAGCTGTAGATCTGCCGGCGGCTGCTACTGTATGGCCGCCTCACTGTTTACCTTCATCCTCACCAGAGCTCCTCAATATTCTAAGATAATAAGCCAATGGGGAAAGAATGCTGTCACTAGGACCTGTCAGCTCACTTCACCAGCAGGATTTGAGTTAGTCTTATAGGATTATCACTTATCTTAGGTATCAATCTTTCTTGATGAATCTGAAAAGGAAGAAAAAAAACAAATATAATCAAGCAGTGAACACCTTTAAATAAGGGACATGGACAAAAATTTCAAGAAAATTCCCTTATATTTTGAGGGAGAAGACTAAACAAATAAAAGCCCAGAGACATCTTTAGTTAGGGAAAAAGAAAAAAAAGAAAAAGAAAAAAAAAAAAAACTCCAAGGTAAAAAGAAGCTGATAGGAGAGACAGAATCTAAGAGATGAGAAATAAGATCAAATAAAATAGGGGATATCAGGACATAAGAGTGACACTGATGGTGTAATAGATTTCAACTTTCTAAATAGCAGTCATCAAATTCCATGTCATTTTTGAGAGTGGATATGTTTGACCATCTGTATCCTTTTTAAGAGCTAGGTGAGATTCAAGTGAATCTAACAGCATGGTAAAGTTGGTGAGTGACTGTAAATCATTTTTAATAGTTGCGGTTTGTAAAATAATGGGTCCTGTGGGAAAAGAGTGAGGAGTTTTCACCACAGCTGGGTAGTCCCTATAATTTCCCTCAATTTTCCTCTAAAAATCCCACATCAGCAATGTAATTGTCTGCCTCCCTTCCACCCCAGATGGAAGACATAGAGCACTGAAGAGAATAATAATGTGACATTCAATAAAGTGATCTCCGCAAAAAGCCCTTGGCTGAGCAGGGCTGGGGAATGAGATCCAGAGATGAAGGAGACACAGTCACACTTCTAGCACTGTCCTGGGCTTTGCCTGACCACAGCACTTTGGCAGAGGCCCCTCTAGGACCAGGAAAGAAAAGACTCAGAATGCAACACTTTGTCACCAACTTTCTTTCAGAGTTTTGGCTCATGTTTATTTTATATATCGATGTCCACTCCGGTTTCACTTGAGAGAGCTTAGAGACAGAAAAAGAAAATAATAGTTTCTTTCAAAGAAATTGTTAGTCGGAATATCCCAAAGTCTTTTCAGTCACAGGAGGGAAGAAAATGCCGAGAGTGAAAATTTCCTGAAATGGCCCAGGACCTTCCAGGAGACAATAAAAGTGGTTCACCTGAGCCTTCTGAACTCCACTTGTCTCTCTCGGGTCTTTTAGTCTTTGAGGCTACGTGTGGATAAGGCCTCACTGATGGTATTACTTAGGATTAAGTGCAACTGCATGTGACAGATAATCCAGCCTAACATGTACAGCGGCTCCACAAGTCACTGTGTGCCTTCCAGCTCATTACTCCACCACCCCTGGGGTCTAGCCTTCATCCTCTCTCCCCACAAAATTGACTAGAGCGTTAGAACCAAATCTGGTTTTCCAGACAGCAAAGGAGACAAAGGAAGAGAAGACACACACCAGCTGTCCTTTAAGAAGGTTTTCAGGGATGTTTGTATAAAGCAACAACTGCACAATAATTCTGCTAAATTCCTCTTGAATTCATGGTTCTGCATGGTGGCTCCGTTTCAGGCACCAATCTGAGCAGGCTTGGTGCCATATTGCAGCTTAGACTCAGGTCTGCTTTACGTGTATTCGCTCTATGGCCCAGGCTGAGAAGAACTGACAGTTTCCTAAAACATGCTCTTTCCATGAAGGAAGTAAAATGCTCCCAGGAGAGAAAGCAGAAACATGCGTTGCCTCTTAGGGTATGAACTTTGAACTGGCACAAAATCACTTCTACCCACATGACATTGGCAAACCCAAGTCATGGTCAAGTTCAATGAAAATCAGATGGAATATTTATTGGAAGTTTACATCCTTCCATAAAAGTTGAGGAAGAGAAGTGAGTAATTTCTGAATAATAATATATTACACTGTCTTTCTCAGGGGTCCTCAAGACCACCTGTCATGGCACATGGCCTTCTTGGAAATTTGCAAGGTTTGAGCAACCTGGAAACACAGGGTTAACACTTTCCTGCACTATCCCATACCCTCTTCCTCTGGTAAAGACCAAAATGTAATTACACTGACTATACCCGGGTTCATGGGAGTCTGGGAAGGATAATTTTCCCTCCAGATAAATACGTACCAAACTAAGAATCAAGAATTCTACTCTTAAAGAAAAAGTTCGGAAGAAATTACTGGGTGCCATGTTGAGTCCTTGAGGTGAACAGGAAAAGTAGAGTAAGAGACTGAGCAGAGTCAAGAAAATGCTCCTATTTGACCACTAATAATAACAACCACACAGTATTTTACCACAACCAAAATGCCATCTATTACATACCATTATCTAAATACCACTAATAAAGGAGGAAAACTGCTGCCGATTAAACAATGATAATGCTTTCATTTCATATTCCTACCAAAAAGTCCTAAATAAATAAATAAAGCTTAGCAAATTTCCACAATGTTATCATACCCACGTAAACAGCACCCTGATCTTAAACTACAGCATCACTAGAACCCCGGGAGACCCTCAGTTACCATTTCCCTCCAAAAGCAACCATTAGACTGGCTTACAGCAATGTGGATAATTCCTACATATTTTTGAATTTTATACAAATGAAATTATACATTTTATACTATTTTGAGTCTGTCTTTTCTTGCTTGACATTATTTTGATGATATTCACCAATTATTGCAGGTTCAAATCCTCCTCAGTTTATGAAAGTGGCATATCCCAATAAACCCAATCAAAGCTATTATAAGCCAAAAATTTACTAAATGCACCTAATCCACTGAACATTCTAACTTAGCCAGACAGTGCACTAGACAGTATTGGTGGATGGCATGGCTGATCAGGAGCTGTAGCTCACTGCTGATGCTCAGCATAGAACAAGTGTGGAAACAAAGATCATTAGCCCAGCCAAAGGTCAAAATGCAAAAATCAATGCATGGATTCTACCGAATATGTATTACTTTTGCCATCTTAACGATAAAAAGTTGTTAGTCAAAAACATCATAAGTCAGAGACAATCTGTAGTTATGATATAATTGTTTTCATTGCTGTATAGTACAGTCAACACTCCACACCCAGGTTCTGCATCTAAGGATTCAGTCAATTGCAATTGAAAATATTAAAAAAATATTGGGCTTATATCAAACATATGTGACTTTTTTCCTTATCATTATTCTCTAACTAATGCAGTATAACAATTATTTGCATAGCATTAACATTGTATTAAGTAGTATGAACAATCTAGAGGTAATATGAAGTATATGGGAAGCTATCCATAGGTAATATATAAATACTATTCTATTTTATATAACAGACTTGAACATCATTGGATTTTGTTGCATGTAGAGGTTCTGGCACCAATTCCCAGAAGATACCAAGGGGAAACTGTATTTGATGGTGTGAATATGCACAATACAATGATCCATTGCTTTGTTGATAGGCATTTGGCTTTCTACAGTTTGGGATATTACAAATACTACTGGTACAAACATTCTTGTTCTTCTGCTTTGTTGAACATTTATATACATTTCTGTTGAGTACATAACTAGAAAAAGAATTACTGGGTCAGAGTAGGTGTTTAGTAGATGTTACCAAAACATGTTCCAAAGTCATTACCCAGTTTACATTTCCACCAATAGCATTTAAGAATTCAAGTTGCTCAAGGAAACCATTAATGGAGTGAAGAGACAGTTTACAGAATAGGATACAGTCTCTGCCAGTTATTTTTCTGACAAAGGAGTAATATCCAGAATATATAAAGAACTCAAAAAACTTAACACCAAAAAAATCAACCCAATCAATAAATGAACAAATAACCTGAACAGATACTTCTCAAAAGAAGAAGGGTTAATGGTCAAAAATCATATGAAAAATGTTTAACATTATTAGCTATCAGAGAACTGCAAATCAAAGCTACATTGAGAGTCCATCTTACCCCAAAGTTTCAATCATCAAGTATGAAAAAATAACAAATACTAGCAAGGATGTGGAGAACCAGAGCTTCTACACTGTTGGTGGGATGTAAATTAGTACAACCCCTGTGGAAATCAAAACACTAAAAATAGAACTATCATATAATCTAGCTATATGGTTCTTCAGTATATACCTGAAAGAATTAAAGTCAGCATACAATAGAGCCACCAGCACACCTGTGCCAGTTGATGGAGGCACAATTCACAACAGCCAAGTTAAGGAATCAGTTTAGGTGCCTATCAAGGTATAAATGGATAAAGGGGGTATATATACAAAATGGAGCATTATTCAGCCACAAAAAAGTACAAAATCATATAATTTGCAGGAAAATGAATGGAAATAGAGAGTATCATGTTAAGCAAAATAAGCCAGACTCAGATAGAAAAGTCTGGCATGTTTTACCTCACATGTGGAATCTAGCAAAGAAGGAGGACGAGGATGAGGATAAGAAGGATGAGACTAGAAGGAAACTATTGGAGAAAATGAAGGGGATCACGAGGAGAGGGAGGGAAGGGTAATGTGGGAAGCGCATGATACAAGTATGTTATATGCATATACAAATATGCTGTGTGTAATTGGAATGCACTAGAGAAAGTTCCCAACTTGATACCATCTGTCTTTGTAGCCATGTTGTGGGGCACAATTTAAGAACAGACCAATCACCACTGAGAAGCCCAAATTTGAGAGTCTTTATTAAGTCAACCGACTGACTATCTCACATAATGCCCCAAAAATGGGTATTGGGAGAACAGCCCTGACCATAGGTGTGCAGGAGTTTTTATACCATAAATCAGTGCATCAATCATAAGTATCTGTTGCTATGATTCAAAATTACAAACTAACATCATGGGATCTGAAATCATTAGCAGAGGGGGAAGTGGGTCAAAATGACCTTACTTAGGTACAGACTAAAGAATGGTTACTAACATCTAAACAATCACTGTTGACATCATTGTTAACATGGTACATTGTTTAGGAAATGAGGAATCAAAAAGAGAGCAATTTTTCATTATACAAGAATTGCCATTTTGTCGTTTCGTATCGCCAAACAGGTCATGCTAAGCAACTGTTGACAGGTACAGAGGTGGGGCGTTCCCATGGGAGAAGCATTTTCCACATAACATGGAGTCTCAAGGTAAAATGAAGTCTGTTTAATCATTGCCCATATAGCCTGGAATACTACATTTCCAGGAAGTCAAATCTGTCATCCTGTCAGTCATTTGCCTGGGTGTATAGGTATGGCTTGTGGTTTTAATTTGCCTTTTCCTGATGACCAATAGGGTTAAGCCCCTTTCTAATGCTTATTGACCATTGATATCCTCATTGTGAAGTGTCTGTCCATGCTTTTGCCGGTAATTCTGTCAGAATACTTGTCTCTTTGTTTGGGATTTGTGTGGGCTCTTTTTACTCTACTGAATACAACCTTTGTCGGATGCACATATTAAGTATTTTCTCCCACTTTGTAACTTGCTTTGCCACCCTTTTAATCCTGTTTTAATGAAGAACATTTCTTATTTTATCATAGTCCAATTTATCAATGTTTTTCTTTATAATTAAGCCTTCGGGGTCCTGATTAATAAGCATTTGCCCAACACAACTCCTAAAGATAGTCTCCTATGTCAGTAACTTCATTGTTTTTTCTTTCCACTTCTAGAGCTACAGTCCCTCTGGGGTTGATTTTGAGTATGGTGCCAGTGAGAAGCATGAAGATTTCCCCCAGCGTGGACTCGAAAAAGACCACCCCTCTCCACTGCATGCAGTATCACCTTTGCTATAATCGTCACTCAGAATTTTAAAAAAAATTTTGAATGGGCTCATTTAGGTTTATGTCAACAAATCTTATTATATAATCCCAATTTTGCATATAGTAAAAGCAAAGTAAATACACTAAAACATTCTAAGATCTTCAGTCTTCAGTCTGACTCTTAAATATTTCAACTATACAACTCAGAGTCTTTGAGGACTGTCCTGTGTCATCAAGAAAATGGATGACACAGAAAAGGAATGCTCCACTGTTGTCCCAGGATTTTCTTCAAAGACTTGACACTCATTCTGCACATTTTCATTTCAAAGCACAAAAAAATGACAAAAAAAATTTTTTTAGCTTAGCCAACAGTGATTTTAAGATCCAACCTGACTTCAGAATTGTTAAAATGTGAAAATAGATGTGGCTTAAAAATCAAAGAAGTGTGGTTCTTGTCGTAGGTCAGGTTGCTAGGAGGCTAAGACAGATTCATGTGCATGTGGTCTAGTGAGAAACGCTTTCTTAGGGGAAAAATGTCCTCTAATAAGGGAAAAAAGTGGGATAGGGAAGAAGTTGAGCAATAATGTGATCTCAGAGGTCTAGCTCTGGCCTACTCCAGGCTGGGGAAAGAAGACAGGGAATTAGGTCCTGTAGCACTTTGTAATCCTGCAGGTTGGGCATTGCCTGCGGCAATAGAGGGCAAGGTGGGGTGCCATCCCCTCAGCTGGTCTCCTCCCCCTTGACAACAGGAAGTCATCAGAGGGATTAGCTGAGATAGTTCAGCAACAACACTCAAAAGAACTAGACAAAGCCAGGCACAGTGGTGCATGCCTGTAATCCCAGCAGCTTGGCAGCCTGAGGCAGGAGGATTGCAAGTTCAAAGCCAGCCTCAGCAACTTAGCAAGGCTCTGAGGAACATAGAGAGACCGTGTCTCAAAATGAAAAATAAAATAAAATAAAAATGACTGGGGATATGGCTCAGTGGTTAAACACCCCTGGGTTTAATCCTCAGTACAAAAAAAAAAAAAAAAAAAAAAAAAAACAGCTGGACAATGGATGCATGGTAAAGGGAAATGGAATGGGCAGTAGTATTTACGATAGTCTTGACTCCTAAATGTTTGAGCATTTACTGCATGCCAGGCATTTACTGCATGGCAGAGCTTAAACAGAAGCTCTCTGTCTCCAGAACCCTTGCACTACAGCTTGGAATGTAAGTGTTCACCCAATGCCCATGTGTTAAGGGGTTAGTCCCCAGGTTGGTGCTACTGGGAGGTGGTGAAACTTTAAGAGGTAGGGACAAAGGAGAAGGTCTCCCAGTCATTGGGGGCATGCCCTTGAAGGGTATGGTGGGACTCAGCCCTTCCTTTTCCTTTCTCTTTCCCACCTGAGCCATGAAATGAAGGGTCATGCTATGCCCCAAGCTCCTGCCATGGTGTGCTGCCTCACCAAAGGCCTACAACCAATGTGTTCACCCCATCCTGGACCTCCAAAGCTGTGAGCCAAAATAAGCCTTTTCTCTTTATGAACTGATTTATTTCAGGTATTTGTTGTAGTGACAGAGACCTAACATACATTGTTGTTCTTACTATACTGTACTGCCTCTAAATAAACTAAACCAAAGAATCAGGTGTATTATTTATATTGGGAAAGGAATAATATCCTTTGTATTTAAATCTGGCCTAATAAGCAAGACAGAGACATTATATTCATTTTTAAGATGTTAATAATTTTTCCAAACACACAATTTTATTTTAACTTCAAATCTATTTTCTTTGGATTTCTAGACTGATTCTCATCTCATCTCTGGAACCAAGGGAGATTGACAAAAATAATTGTTAATGCTTCCGCATGCACCTTGAATTATGGACATCTATCATCATCTTTGGTGTATCCTCTTGGACAGTTATGAGTTGCTCTTCAATGTCTTCCATGTAGAACTAACAGTTAAGTCTTTATCTTGGGATCATGGAGGGATTTTGTAGCACACATGGCTGGTTTTCTTAGATTACTTTGGTTATTGTGGTCTTCGTTTTCGTTCATTCCCTCCTTTGACATTCAAAACAGTTTCTTCCTATCTTCCTTCAATAGCTTTAAAGAGCATTTGACAGGCACAGATAGCAGAGGGTTAAGAATCACCTTTGTGTCTATTCAATTGACTCGCCTTCAAGAGAAGCAAAATTAAGAAATAAAAATGGGTCCTTGCAAAACTGCTGAGGCTCATATTGAAATTATCCTCTACTTTTTTGGTCTCAACTATCACTGATTCATCTTCAGTCTTTCCTATATGTCCCCACCTTCCGTATCCGGATCCTAAAAAAAAGTTGTTAGTCAAAAGAAAAGTGACCAGCCCACATAAACCAATACAAAATTTAAGTCCATGTCCCACAATACAAACCAGTGACCCAAGAAGCTTGTACTTGAATCCCCAAAAACAAGTGATACAAGCCAAGATTATAAGGGTTACCCAGGGGCTGTACTGAATCCCAGGATAGGTCTTCTGGTGGTACCTGGTTGCAATCTAGGCCTTCATAACTGACTTCGTGTTTCATAACTGAGCCAAGTGATAGCAACCCCAGACTCCCAATGATTCCTTGATGGCACTACAGGAGGAAAAAAAAATGGCACTGACTTGTTGGCAGGATTAAATGTCGGCAGTTGTCTGAGACCACAGTCTAAGTGGAAGTTAAGACATTCTAAGGGCAAAACTGATTTCCAAGTTGAAAACTATATTTAACCTTCAATTTGCAGGTAGGACACCTAGAGAATTGTAAGAACTCCCATTTCTGCTTTAGCCCTTGCTATTCAGCATCTTTCACCACACTTAGAAAGAGTCAGGGTGGAGGCAGACTGTCCACAGGAAGTTCAAGGTAAGATGCAAAAGAGATAAAGTTGATCTACAGTGTCTTTTAATTTCCTCTTTAAGCTATTCTTTGTGTAGCCAGTGCCTCTTCCTCTGTAAGGACACCTGGTACTCTGGACCTCATTTTCTCCCTTTCTTCTGTGTGACAACTGAAAGGGATTTGAAGAGAAGTTAACGCCTTAATGCAAAGTAGTGGGATGTCTAGTTGTTATGGTTTAGATATGAGGAGTCCCCCAAAAATTCTTGTGGAAGACAAGCAGGAATTTTCGGAAGTGAAATGATTTGATTATAAGAGATATAACCTAGTCGGTGGATTAATCCACTTGATGGATTAATAATCTGAATGGATTACTAGGTGGTAATGGTAGGCTGGTGAAGCATACTTGGAAGAAGTAGGCCTCTGGGGGTGTGCCCTTGGGGATGTATATTTCATCTCTGGCTCATCATACTCTCTCTCTCTACATCCTGGCTGCTGTAAGGTGAGCACTTTCCTCCACTATACCCTTCTGCCATGATGTTCCAGAGCAGTGGATTCTGACAATCATGGATTGAACCTGTGAAAATGTGAGCCCTAAATAAAAGTTTCCTCCTCTAAGTTGCTCTTGTCAGGTATTTTGGTCACAGTAATGAAAAGCTGACTAATAAGTGATGGACTTTTAGGCAACCGTGATTTCAGTTTTAGAAAATAGAGGGCCTTCATATTGACCATACAGCATAAACACCACTAATGTCAAGAAAAACTCTACTGATCTGGAAAGTGTAGGAGAGAGAAACAGTTAAGAAGTCTGGAATCCTTATCCTTATTCATTGTTCTCTGACTTTCCAGTTGTCACTGTTATGTTTCCTAATTTTAAGTGGGAAGGAGGACAGCTGAGGGCTGGATTTCTCACCTGATGAATGTGGACAGACAGGAATAATTGAATTCACTTCCCTAGTGTGAGGAAATGAAACAATATTGAATTTTTCATGGAAATTCAAATGCATCTTAGTGTCTTTGTTCTGTAGGCTAATAAGCAAATCCCCTTAATCTTGGAATAAATTATTCCATATTTTGAGAGCACCAAGCAAAGTGCTTTCCTAAAGATTTCCTCATTCACCTCTCCACAGTTCTGTGAAATAGGGGTTCCTGTGTATCCTTACTGCCACTCCAGAGCTTAACTGACAGACCCATGTCTACACAAGAGATAATGCATAGATCAGCGTGTGGCCCAGTCTTCTGGCTTCAATCCTATGGTCCTCTTCAATTTGTGGAGAAGCCTAAGGACTCAATATCTGTGCTTCTACCCATGATTCTGAGGTTTGAGCACAAACTGAAATCTGAGATGACAGTTACTTCAACCTCAGTTTTTGTGAGTCTGACATCAGAGATTGGCTTTTTCAACAACTCTATTCAAACTGATTTTATGGATCTTATCTCTCCTTCCTGGTTTCATTTGTTTTTGCTTAAGTTGGCTCACTTGATCCCTCTTCCTCCTCCTGTTAAGATAAAATACACAGATGAATTATCCCTTCCACCTGGGAATAGAACGAAGCAAAGACACTAAAAAGTCAAGATAGGAAAAAAAAGAAAAAAAAAAAAAAAAACCTTGCTTAAGCATTATGACTATCTACACTTGAAAGGAGACAGCTTTTATTATAAAGCTACTCTGAATAGCTTTCTTAAAAATCCTACTAAGCAATTAGGTTAAGCAAAAATAAGCCAAACTCAAAGTCAAGGGTTAAGTTTTCTCTCCTACGTGGTAGCTGGAGAGAAAAAAAGAGGAGGAAAATATGCTGGGCAGGGGAGACCTGCAAATAGAAGGAAGACAATAAGGGAGGAGGAGACCAGAGAGAGGGAGGCAGGAAACAAAAGGAGAGGTACTGGGAATGAAACTGGTGGAATTATGTCGTTACAGCGTGTGCATGTATAAATAGGTAACTATGATTTCCACTGCTATGTATAATTATAATGCATCGATTTTTAAAAATCATTCAAAAATCCTTTAAACAACAGGAAAGATCATTCTAGTAAAGAATTCAAGAGCTGACATATGAGGAGTCAAGTCTGAAGACAGATGTGGTCGTGATGGGAAGGAAGTCTGCTCAGCCATCTCCCCCCTTCCGGAAACCCTGACTTACCCTGCTGATAAAATCCATTTTTATTACTCCCTTTGTAATTTCTTCATGGATGGTCTAACATCTGCCATAGAAGGGGGGATACTTGGAATCCATTGCTTTCATCTCTGAGGCTTCAGATGAAACACCAAGACCAAAAGGGTCTCATTTTAGCATCTATCACCCTCACTCAGAAAGGACCGCTGCTCCCAGCCGGGGTGTCCAAGGGCACCATCATGACGGATGCAGCCTGTGATTGGCCGTTTCAGGGTCATTCTCCATACGCCCTAATCGCCAAGGCTTGATAGCATCTCATTCACTGAGGTACCAAGGGTACCAAGACGGACCTTTAAGGATACTTCAACAACAGAAATTCTTAAAGGGCTCAGCAGCTAGTGGGGGAAGACAGATCTACAAATGATAACCGTGAAATCAGAGGGGAAAAAAGGTGCAGCGAGAGATGTCTGAACGTTGTGCTGTGGGAACAGCAGTGTGCATTAGTCTGCCTGGCTAACAGAAAAGGCAGCGTTGGAGCTCTTCCTTGAAAGTCGGGTAGGAAGGGAAACCATTTGACCTCAAGCATAAATGCTAGCAATTCTATTCTTCACCTCATCCCCAACTCTTATTGTGGGTTATCATCCACATATCAGAGGAAACGTTTGACCTTAGGTTTTTGAGGACTGGTTTACTTCATTCAGCATGATAGTCTCCAGTTCCATTCATTTAGCAGCAAATGCCATATAGTCATTCTTTTTTATGACTGAGTAACATTCCATTGTGTATACATACCACATTTTCTTAATCTATTTATCCATTGAAGGGCACCTAGGTTGGTGCCATAGCTTAGCTATTATGAATTAGGCTGCTATCAACACTGATGTGGCTACATCACTGTAATGTGCTGATATTAAGTCCTTTGGGTATATACTGAGGAGTGGGATAGCTGGATCAAATGGTAGTTTCATTCCAAATTTTCTGATGAATCTCCATACTGCTTTCCAGAGTGATTGCCCCAAATTTCAGTCCCACCAGCAATGTATGAGTGAACCTTTTTCCCTAAGTCATGTATAACTAAAAGGAATGAATACATTTTTTTTTAAATGCTAGCAATTATAGAGTCAAGGACTAGAGAGAGGTCGAAGGGGGCTGACTCGTCAACTAAACAGGGACAGGCACATGAGGAAGAGTGGAAAACATATGGCAGAGTATGTGACTGGAGAACGGGCTTGGTCAAGGCCATTGGGGGCCAAATGGTGTGAAGCTGCAGCAACCCTTAGGACAGAGCATGATAAAAATCATATTTCAGATTGTAGAAAATTACCTGGAAGGTGAAGAGAAAAGGAGCATTGAATGGTATCTTTCAAGATAAGAGATAACAAGAATCTGTGCTAGGGCAATGGCTTAAGAAACGGAAAGGAGGAGACAAAGTCAGGGGACACTTTACAGTCAGAATATAAAAGGGCTGAGTATGATTATCATGTAAATGATAGAGAACAGAAGAGATTAAAAAATTTGCAAAGGAATTGCAGGTCAGTGATGCCATTAATGAGCTAATAACCACCAGGGGAGCACTGGACCAGGAAGGGAGAGGTCGAGGCCTGTGGTCATAGCTTCCTGCACAGGAAGATTACTTCTTCTCTTCACAAGTGCTTATCACTGTCCAGTGTTTCTCTACCACACACACATCTTCCCCCAAACTTGGATGTAAGATATCAGATGAGTGATGAGCAGGGGAAGAAAAGATAAAACTGGGAAGGGATCATTAAAATAATAACTTTAAACAAATTGAATTCAACAGCGTTTGAGTAAAGGATGATTTATGAATTGGACAGCACTTAGGGTCAGAAAAGGTTCAGAGAGCTTCACCCAGAAGCAGGAGCCGTGAGCTTTTATGGGCTGCGTACAGAGGCAAAGCCGAGAAATCTCCTGCTTAGCTTTGTCTGAGGACTTTGCCTGCTTTGGTCTTTGTTGTATCATTCACCTGCCTATGATTAATTGGCTGAAACTCGGTTATTGATTGCAAAAAATCCTAAGTTAGATTTTGGTTTATTTATGTAGGCGATCAAAAGAGAAGATGACCTCAGGGCAATGGCCGTCTGCTTTTTAAATTTAATAGTGCAGGCAGGTAAGAGGCCACATCTCCAGAAACTGATTAAGATCTCAAATGCCACAAGGAATGTCCTGAGCAAGAAGGCAGGATCCAGATCCATGAGGCCAACTTTTGGAGGTACTGTTGTGATCTGGGATCCTAGGACATTGGACCTATGCACCGGCCCTCTTCTATGCTGCCCGCCAATGCTGATGGCAACTGAAAGGAGGTTGGGAACCTGCCCTTGACTGAGGTCAGCCCAGCTCCTGCTAAAGCTACTTTCCGCCAGACCTGTTCTTTCTACAGACCATATTTTGTCATGCAGTGAACGCGTTGTTTTTGATTATAGTAAGACATATCAGCACTTGCCAAAAATGCAAAATATACAGGATGACAATGTCCCAATAATGGGTACTAGAGAATACACAGATTGAGATATTCAGAGTGTAGAATTCCTTTACTGCCCTTCTTTTCTCTCTCTTTTCTTTGGAGAGAGAAGTGACAGTGGTAGAGAGAAACAGCCCTTTGGGGAGAGAAAAAAATGTAGGTGGATAAAAGGGTGATGGAAGGCAAATCAGAGAAGAGATGCAGGAAGAGGGTGGGGACAAAGGAGAGGACAGTGAAAAGCCCAAGCACTGAGCTGAAATGCTGAAGAGCAGATTCCACAAGAAGGGAGAGAATGGAAAGGGAAGAGAAGGGATGGAGTTCTCCTAACATAAGATGAGAGCAAAGGGTACAAACCCTTCACAAAAACAAAGGTCGATTGTATGTTACTGTTGCACAAGGTGTACCTGGAGTAGGTGATGGAAGTAGTACCTGCACCTACTTTTAGAAGGTACCTGGGTGTTATGTGTTGGATCCAAAATGTCTCCCAAAGTTCGTGTGCTAACAGTGAGTTACCAGCCTATGGTGCTATTCGGAGGTGGCAGAAACTTTATGATGTGGGGTCTAGTTGGAGGAAATTGATCACTGTGGGTGTGTCCTTGAAGGGTGTATCTTGTCTCCCGTCCCCTTCCTCTCCTTCCCCCTTCTTTCTCTGTCTCTCACTCTGTCTCCCCACCCCCCTTGCTTCCTGTCCATCACGATGTAAGCAGGTTTGGCACACATTCATTCCTCACTGTGGAAAGCCATTCATGACTAGCAGAATCAGGCTTGGCTGAGCCATGGGACACGGAAGTCTGACTCCCAGGAACTGGCAGACATGAGAGACTATTTCAGACAACCTGGGGTACGTGACTCTGTGCAGAGTGGCTCACCTCCTGAGGAAGTGCTAATTCTACTGTAATGACCCACTAAAGCAAGTGACTTCCCTAACTCTACCCTACCCTGTTCCCCCTTTACCTGTACTACTATAAATAAAGGGAAGGTGGGCTCTTCCATGTTGTTGGAAGCCAGATCTTAGCATGACTCAATCCATCACACCCCTTTAATTTAAAAAGATAATTGTCTCCTGTGTTTATCTATTAAATAAGTTTCTTAGTGATTAATCTGCAGCTGGCACCTTCCTCTGACAGAAACCCTCACCCACGCTGGACATGGCAGAAATCCCTACACCTCACTACTATGTTCTGCCTCATCACAGACCCAGAAACAATCGAAGCTAGTGACCATGAACTTAAACCTTTGAAACCATGAACCCAGACAAACTTCTTCCCATACAAGTTGATTTTCTCAGTGATGGAAAGGTGACCACAATATTATATTTAGACAAAACCCATATTACCTTTTTGTTTTCTAAGTTTAGCAATTCCAAACTAACATTTCCATTGAGCATCTGCCTCTCTTTTCTCAATAAGTTCAACAGCATCTGCTGGCTAGTCTGCTACCTCATTTTTTTCTATTTCACTGAGCCCTTCTCTCAGACTTCTGCTGATTTCTGTACCGCAGACCTGAGGTCTGGGGTGTGCATCCAATGGGAAGAGCAATCAGACACATAAGGACACCTCTTTACAGGTCCTTCTTCTCCATCTTTCTTCCATAGTCCTAAAATAGTTCAAGTCTTTAGGCTTGTGTGGTAGAAATTAGATGCCTCTCAAATACAGTTCTGCCTATAGCACTTTCTCACTGAGGTTCTAGAAGACGGAACGGGGATTCTTCGGGACCGGAAGCAACTCCCAGGAGGCAAAGAACTGATGGGTTCTTTCTGTGGCCAGAATGCCTGGTGAGGTCCTTATGCCAAGTAGAAGACCACTGCCCTCAGTACCCTTGACGTGATGTCAGTTGTAATATGTTGACAATGTCAAGGTTTTTGTTAGGATGGGATGGAATAGGGTATGTGAAAAGTGTTTCGTAAACTACAAACTCTCTTCCAGGAGTTTTTAATTTGCGTTTCAGAAAAGCTTCAGATTCCTCAGGAGAGTCTCAGCAGGCAGGAGAGAAATTATTGGACTAGCTTCCTGGCCGCCCACTCTTAGTTCAACCAGGGCAGTTAGCTTTTATTAGAGTTTGGTATACAATTTAATTCAAAGAAAAAGGGTTCAGTAACCTTTAAAAATTGTAAAATTATTGTACTTCACAAAGCATTTCTTTTCTCCCACTTTTGCCCTGCAGTACATCCCTGGGAAGTAAAACCTCCCTCACCCCAGACTGTTTTTATAAAATGGCAATGCTTCCTTAAACCCAGCTGTGCTCCCTAACCTGCCATCCATCTCCCTTCCCTCTGAGGTGGGAGACCTTGGTCCCCACCCAGGGACAAGGTCTGTAGGGGCTTGAGTTCCCCCCTCCAGGCAGCAGTCTCCCACTTCTCTCTGCCTCTCTTCACAGACCTTGGGTCACTGTCCCTCCAGCTCTCTCCACGGGTGAGCGTGGCACTGGGTTCAGCAAGACTGCCTTCAGGCCAAAATGGCCACAGGGTCAAGGGTCCAGAACCCAGAATAGGAGAGACAGGGAGGAGGCCAGCAGGACAGTGAGATGGGAAGAGTGAAAGACTTGGAGAGAGGTCTGGAGAAGGGGAGGCAGGGCGGGAAGGCAGTAGTCCTTAAGTGGGCCTCCCATACTGACTTTCCCTCCTGATAGAGACCTGCCACTCATTCTCCTGGGACTGTGCAAGCAGAGAAGCAATAAATAGCTCTTCTGCAAAATACCTAACTGCCTTCCCCTCCCTAAGCAAGGACCTGAATAAATTTGCAGTTTGGTTTGGGCGGCCCCCATCTTCCCTTTCTGCCCCTCCCGACTACCTTTGCTCTGCAGTCACTCACACTGAAGTGTTAAGGGGCTGGATGATTCGCTTCTCCTGAGAAGACAGCCAAGCCGATGTTCAGCACAATGGATGCGATGTGAATTGGACATGAACAGGGAGAACCAGCATTAGGTCAGCGAAGGAGACAGGGAAGAATGCCTGCTGTCACCCACGGCCCAGGACCCCAGTGGAACCAGCACCCAAGGCCAATCCCTTTCAGACCCCTCTTTCTGTATCTTCAGTTACAACCCTCTGATCTCTCTCCTGAGAAATGCCCAGCCCTCTTGCAGGGGAAGTTGACTGCAAAGCCTCTTTCTTCAGTCTCCCATCTGTTCCTCCTTTCCTGTCACTTTGAATTGCACCAGGCTATGACTGGAGAGCCGTAGCTTCTGAAAGCATGTAATGAAGTGGCGACCGCAAAAGGGATGGCTTGATTGCTACTTTGATGAGAGTGCCATTCTTATAATACATAGAGCTGCAACAAGCATTCGAAGGCGTTACATGCATGACCTTCCGTCCGGCTCATAGGACAACGATATAATTAACTTGCTTAGCCACCCGGCTTCCCCTGAAAAAGATTTAGAACTCTGGTCTATGGGCATATTTATGGTCTGTATTCCTTGGAGTAGGGAGTTATTTTCCATGAGAATTGCAAGCATCTTTATGTTTATTTTAAGCTGTCTATTCTCTGAATTTGTAATTCTTTAAGTATTAGTTATGGCTTATCTGAGACTTAAGAACAGGAAAGAGGCCACTACTCCAAAGTGCATTAAATAATGTAATGTGTAAGCTCCAGCTGGGTAAAGAAATTGTAACGCTAAAGAATTCAATTTAGTTTCCAACTCCCTCTGGGCTATGTAACCTTACAAAGCCTTTGAGGTGTGTTTCAGAATTCCTGCAGGGTTGAATGGGAATTTTTTTTAAACATTGTTTGAATTACATAGAGATGGGGTTCTCAGGATTCCACAGAGATAGTCAAGGTTATGTAGTCGTTTTCCCCTAGGAAAAGTCTTCTTGATCCATGACATAGTCCACCTCTAAATGAAAGGTCTCCCTCTATCAGAGCATCCCAAAGAAGTCGACTACTTTACCCTGACCCAGCTTTCATAGGACCCCATTGACTCACTGTTCATTATCTTCAGAGCTTAACATTTTAAACTCATTGAATATTTTCTGTACAGACTTACTCCAAGATGCCTCAAATGACCTAGATGCTACAGTAGTCACAATCCAACTTTGCTTGGTTATCTGGGAAATTCCCAGAACAGCAAATTGAGAACAAACATGAATGTCTTTCAGACAGTTGTCTGGAAGGCAAGGAGGGACAGTCCCGCCCCATGAGGTTGGCACTGCCATTTGGCATCTGCTCTTCCAGCCTAGTTAAGTCATGCTGCCTTTGAAAGATGCTTAATGAAGTGGCCAGAAGTGGAACAAACAAACACAGTTCTGCACTCCTATGCTTTGATATAATTGTGAATATTGCTCTACAGGAGAAGAACTAAAAATATTTCCAAAGCAATAGTAACTCCTTGCTCCCAAGCACAAACCCATGGCCTACAGTAAGAACCCACATTGCCATAGTAACTCTGGCATTGCTGTGCATGGCACTGAAAGTACCTTTCATACATTAATTACTCTATTCAATCCTGTGACCAACTCAGGAGGGTGGACTTCTTACCTCTTTTGCAAAGAGGTTGCTCAAGGTCATTTAACTATCAAAAGTAAAGCTTGGGTTGAAACCAGTAGATTTGGATTCGGATTCTATTTTGTGCTACTTTTATTGTTCTGCATTGTTTCCTGGTCTGCCTTTGAAATAATCTTTTAAGGAATTCAGAGTTGGGGAATAGAGTAGTCTGCCAGAAGACTGTGAGTAGACTTAGCTAATGGCAAGAAGAGTTGTCTGGATACAGACACTCTTAAGGCATGGAATGAGTTTTTTTATTTCTAGATGCCTCAGAAAGACAATTTGACTAAATGAGAGATTCAATACAAATTAGGTGCTGGTAAAGAGAGGCAAACTTGAAGAGCAACCAAAATGAGATGAGCAGCTTAGGCATTTCTTTTAGGTGACTGTTTTAGGATTCCTTAAGATTGTACAGTTAAGGACACTTTCATGGAGTGGATCTTAGGAGATAGGATTGGACAAGACAGAGTGGACTAGCTAGAGTCAAAGCCGATAGGAATTCTATTGTTTCCTTCTAATCTCATCTTTATCATGGGTAAAATAAAGCCAAACCTAGAAATTTCCACTAAAATACTAGCCTAGTAAATTTTACATTTGAATTACATTTATATTATTTCAGGCAACTATACTTCTAGCCAAGAATGTTACTTGCAATTACTTTTTAAAACTTAAAATTTTGCAAAGTATAATATGTATTCAGAAAAGCGTATGTACAATTACATGGTTCAATTAATTTTCACAGACCCATAACCAGCACCCCGATCAAGAATGTTCTCATAATCCTCAGTACTGCAAAAGAAAAATAAAAAAGGAACTTTCTAATTACCTCAGTGCCTGCCTCATGTTCCTTTAAGTCAGGACTCTTCCACCAACTGTTATACCTTTCCTAACTTCTAGATTTGATCCACCTCTGGAAAATAAATAAATTAAACTCCTGTTAAAATATTTCATTTTGAAGTACCTCTCCTATGTGTGAAAGATGAGCAAGGAACTCAGACAATGACCAGTTTACAGTGGGCAGCCATAACAATGCAGTGAGAGCAAGGGAGGCATGGACGATCCGTTTCTGAGGCCTTTTCTCCTGGAAGAGGCCCAAGGGACTCAGGCGGGCCGTATTCAGAGACAGTCAAGCCTGACATCTGAATCTTCAACTTTTTCTCAAAAGGAATTCTTTTGTAAGATGATAAGCAAGAGTAAATATTTTCAGACCGTTTCAAGAAATGCTTTTGAAATCTTGCCTGTATGAGCTTGGGTCAAGCTCTCTATTTCTCTCCGTCTTCATTCTTTCCGTTAAAATCTTGATCTATTGTTCAGCAGAAGGATTATTCCCCTGTCAAACTCAGCTACATATGTGTTGTTAGAAAAGTAGTTAGTATTCAAGGCACCGGGAGAAGCCCTTTCTAAATTAAATGAAATTTCAGTGTGGTTATATAATACCAAATCAGATTGTCTGATTTTAACAGAGATTTGGTTAAACTCAATTTTATATGTAATTTTCTATTTGTAGAAACTAATAGAAGAAAATTGTAATAGACATGAAAGAGAACAGGAATCTTATAGAGTTTGTCATATTCTGTTATGTATTAAAATGATAACACTGATTTCATGGTCCACTATTTCATTAAGTTTCCTGCTGTCATTAATGCTTCTATAATTAAAATAACCTTAAATTTAATTCAGAATGAAGTACATATTTACAATTTTCCCCCTAATACTTGCAATCTGATTTTAGAGAGGTTTCCCCTTAAAGGGATGTGATTAACCTTTGCACCAGAGCCTGTATTTGATTTTGGCAGTTAGGCAAAAAAAAGGAAAAGAAGAGCTATTCAGTGGAAATTCTGCATAAAGAATTTCCTAGTGGGTAGGATTACATATCAAATAAGGTTTAGTGTGCTCAAAGGGATTTTTCTTTTGAATTGTTTGTCTATTATTGAGCACTGTCTTTTCATTGAGCGTAGCACTGACATTCAACTTTTTGAAGTTGATGCTTTATTATGTGTGTGTACAAATATACCATTTATAAATAAACATATACACATATACAAGTTTCCTTTCTCATTCATCTTTGATATTTCCTTTATCACAAATGTTTGTATGTCTATGTAAATATGTACATAGCATGCTGTGTAAATGTGTACATATGTATATGCATAAACACACAGAAACATTTGTGTATGTAAGTTTCTTTTCTAGTTATCTGTCATATTTCCTTTTGTTATAAGTTGCATTCTCTATATGGACTGATATAGATGCATGAGTCAAAGATGACAGACAGATTCTGACTCAGTTCTCTAAATTCTTTGGCCTTTAGTAAATAGCTTTGTGATGCATTTTAGTATCAGTTAAAGCTAATAATAGCCAACATTTATTGAGTGTTAGGTGCCAAGCATGTTGCTAAGTGCTTCAGTCCATACAAAACCTTACAAAGAGGTAGCTATTATAAGCTCCATTACATACACAAGAAAGCTGAGGCTCAGGGACATTAAGTACCTTGGCCAAGGCTCAAACTCAGATTGTCCTCATGACAGAGCCACATCATTATCCATTCTGCTGTACTGCCACTGCCATGTGTTAACCCCTATGCTACTTACCTATCTTCCGTTTTCTAGAATGTCATTGACAAACTCCTTAAAATGTTTCTATTAACTTTAGAATTAGGAATCAATGTTTCCAAGCATCCCATTTGAATCTTCATTGGAGTTGCATTTAACCTATAAAAATATTTGGGAACTATTGATCTTTATCATAAATAATTAATCTTCCCAAGTGAGAATATGACATTGTTTTTATTTGTTCAAATTTCTTTTCTTAATCTCAATAAAACATTGCATTCTTATCACATCAGTCAAAAGTGCTTTCTCCATAAATCATCCTTGTTTAAATCCATATCTTTGCTGCTGATGATAGAAAGATCTCTTTTGTTATGGCATTGCTGGGGTTTAAGTGTACTTTCCAGAATTCATGTGTTGGAAACTTAATCTCCAAAATCATATGTTAATATATTTGGCCTTTGGGAAGTGCCTGGGTCATGGGGGATTAACGGATGAATAGATTAGTGGATTGTTGGATTAATAGGTTATCACAGGAGAGGCTTTGTTATAAAAGCAAAAGCAGTCTTGCTTGCTCTGTCTCACCATGTGATATACCCCACCATATCACGATTTAGCAAGAAGGCCCCCACCAAATGCCAAGCAGAGATGATGTCATGATCTTGGGACTATCCGGCCTCTGGAACCATGAGCCAAATAAACCTCTCTTCTTTATATATTATAGTCTGTGGTATTCAGTTATAGCAACCAAAAAAGGGACTATGATAGATATTAAATATGTATTTTGGTTATTGTAAAGAATCATATGGGTCTGAGACTTTACACTAATTACAAGCTAATAAGCTGGCCTGTTAATTGTTCTGTGAATGCTGAAGAGGACGTGAGGCTGTTAGGTGAGAGAAAGAACTTCATTATTCTCAGAAAAAGCAGTAAGAGTGTCAGCATGGTATGCAGGGGAGTTCCCCTATTTTGCTCTGAAGCAAAAGGTCCATTATGGATGCCTGCTCATTCAACGGGCAGATTACAGAACACTGAGTTTGGGGTATTTTCCATTAGCATAGTGAACAAAAGCAAGCCTGCCCTTTGTCTGGGTGGAAACCTTACCTCATTGCTCAAAGAAGCTTGCTGAAAACACAACCTGAGAGATTGACCAGAGTAAAGAACCGTCAGGTCTGGGCCTTGTAGTCTTGCTATATCCAGTAAGAATATGCAAAGCCATGTAGGGCCAAGGTGATTGCTTATTCCCAAAATGAGTACATGAGTACTGTTGGATCTCATGGACTTGAATGCAGAAAACTTTGGGGGAATATGATACAATTCATTATTTCATGCACGCATGTGTGTGTGTGTGTGTGTGTGTGTGTGTGTGTGTCTTATAAACCAGTATGTTCAAATCACATGATCAAATTTACCTAGATCGTAAATTCTATATTCTAGAATTTAAACCTGGTATTCTAATTTCAAATTCTTTACCTTTTTTCTTTCAACATACTGACCAAGACAAATTATGTCTATTTTATTAGAAAATATATTTTTATAATAGCATTTATATGATCATATAGTATTGCCATTATCTGTTTATATAACAGCTGATCCATCTGTCTTTGAGCTTAGACTGTCAACTCTTTGAATGGAGACTGAGTTTATCATTTTGGAACCCTGGTGTCTTGCACAGTGCCTGGGGTAAATCCAGGATAGACATGGATGGATGGATGAAGGAAGGGAGGGAGGGAGAGAGGGAGGCGTAGAAGGAAAGGCAGGTAGGTGGATAGATGGATGAATGGATGAATACTAAATAGATGGATGAATGTTTTTTGTTCTATATTTTCAATATATCTAAGAATACTTCCTTCCTTGCCAAATATGTTCCGAGGAAATTTTTGTGTAAATGTCTAAATTTTATTAGATTGTTTCTGGGTAAACAAAAACCACCAGCATGAGTTTCTAAAGTGACCTGGCAAAGGTTAATTGATTTGTTTAATTTTAATTAAGACTATAACATTGGATAGGGCTAATAAATATGAGTCTTCCCATTTACCCTTATTTAATAAAACACCAAAGTCCATAGGAAGCAAAGCAGGCATATTGTTAAGCACCATCTTTCTCAACTTTAACCTCCGAGCACACAAAGCATTTACATAAAATGAAGATGAAAAGGGCCTGCCCCCAAGACTTTACAGTCTGCCTTAGTCTGGCACTGATGTGTTCAGCCAAGGTGAGTTCTCAAAAATGTATATCTGATCATTTCTCTCCCCTCTTTAAGGAGGAAAAAAATGAGTGTATGCATGCACACACACATGCACACACAATCGTGCACACACAGTCTTTCAGAGATTCCTTCTTTGCTTCCTACATATACTTCAATTGCTTCACAAGATGCAAAACCTTTCAAATTTATTCACTTCTCAAGCTTTGCCACTCAGTAAGACATCATCTCAAACCTAAGCTTCAGTGATATCAAGACTGGTGTTTCCCAAGCAAGTCCAGGCCTCGACTTTTGCACACCTTTCTTCTTCCATCAGGAATGTCTTTCCTTCCAACTTCTCTCTTGCAAATATTTGATTATCTTTCGAGGATTCATTTTAAATATACATTTCATAAAAAGTTTTTCCTGAATGCTCTGCTCAGTAATTTATTCATACTCCTGTGATGCCTCTGTTGAACCCTTAGTCATGCTTCATTCAGAGTACACATAATCCTTTATTTCAATGGCAGAGTTGTAAGTCTGTATTCCTACTGTGTCATTTATTTTTTGTCTCTGGAGTCTAGCACAGGCCCTGGCATATGGTAGACATCAGGGAACTATTAGCTTCTCTTCCCTTACCTTTCCCTCGACTGATAAAGTCTTATTATCAGTAAGGGTATTTGTGAACTCTCAACTCTGAGACATATCTTCCGTGAAACCATACAAAGAATTGGCATCTAAAAGCTGCTCAATTTGTCTGTTAATGCTCCTTTGTAACCAGGAAACCTGAAGAAAGAGGCTTTATACATTATTCATGAGAACACAGACCTGGCCATAAGGACCAGTGTCCACATATCTCAGAGGAGTTAGAGGATTCTTGGCTGCACAAAAGCAGAGGCAGCCCTAGGGGAGAGGCGGGCAGGTTGTAGTGCACTTCCAATACCCCTGGAGTCCCTGGGCCTGAAGGCTCAGTTGAGTCCCTCTCTGGATATTGTGACCATTTTGAAAAGTCATCCCAGCTCTGGTTTGCCTTTTAAAAGAGCTGGCTGCAGAAAAGCAATGTTAACTCTAAGGACCAAATCACAGTATGAAGTAGGGAAGATACTGTGGGACAACTGGACAGTTCAGGCACCTAGCTAATGAAACCCCATGGAAATCATCCACTTCATCTGCTCTTCCAGTCCCACCAGGTAATTAGAGCTTAGTGCTTATTTCACAGCGTCCAAGATAAAGGAGAAAAAAGAGAGAACTCTCATGCATTGTCCCTATCCCTCTTTTTCTCTCCTCCTTTCTTACCCATCTGTCTCTCTCTATATATATCCTCATCCTTTCTTGTTCACTTTGCAGATGTAAGTACACTAATTTCTTTCCTTTTGTAAAAAGAAAAATAAAAACACAAGATACATTTATTTTAAAGGAATTTTCCAAAGGTCAAAATGAACTGAAGAACTAAAAATTAGAACTGGATGCACAGAACAGGTAACCTAAAATAGCTCTAGTTATAAACCACCAGTGAAGGTGGTGGCTTCATAGTGACTAACAGCAGACAAATACTCCCATGCTTAGAAACTGGATATGTGCTTCTAGCTGCCCACACTCTGAGGCAGGCAAACAACACAGGCCTTGATAACCATTTTTAAAAAATAAACTGTGGGCTCTCAAATACATTAATGCATTGAGGACAAGCACTGGACACTTCAGCAAAGAAATGTTTGACCTCTGACATTAAGAGCCCAACAGTTGACACGAGTGCCCCCAGCCCTTGGAAGAGCCCCCAAGATAAACCCAGTCAGGGACTACTACTTCACAACCTGGAAAGGACAAAGCAGCAGTACTGTCAAGTTTGCTGTGTGGTAGTCACATTTGCTTGGGATTTTCAGGAGGAACAAAGCAAGCCCTGACATGGGTTAGGAATAATGCACCCAGCATTTTCTTGCATTTGACAAATGGTTTGATAAAAAAGTCTCCACAATATTTCTGGATATTTTTCTGTGCCTCTTGAGCTCATGGGTAGTTTAAGGGAAGATTAATCCAAGAGCTTACTATATTATACTTACCTCGTTAAAATATTGCATTGGAAGACGTGTTTAATACCCAAGAATCCTGCTGATCCTCTTTATTAAGCTCTTTAAAGGAACTCTTTAAAGAGTGAACAGAGCTGAATATTATAGTTTTCATTTAAGCTCAAGATTCACTTTAGTACCAGGGCGCCTACACTCAAAGTTAGACGATCCCTCAGGGCATTTTGGCACAGACTCCATGATCTATACAGACGTATATATTATCCTGAACTTTTCCAGAAAGAGAGGAAATGTAACATCCTTCTCAACCACTCTAGTGTTAAGACAGAACACAAACCAAAAGGGCAAAATTTAATAAGATGCTTATCACGTGGTAAGCCCTGTTCGAACGTACCCAATAATGTGATAAAGTGAGTGCTACTAGGGATTGTGTCTTACAGTTGAGGAAACTAAGGTTAGCCATTTTAGGGCCACCAAAGTCCACCATGAGTTCATCAGGTTATGGCTGATCCCTCAACTCCCTCCCCCACAGCCATCCTAGCCCTGAAGGCTCTGCCTAGTCTTTAGCACACTTTCCCTTCTCTGCTTCAAGACCTGGTCTCTTCACTCTTCAGACCATGCATCATCCAAAGGGGAGTCAGGGCATTAATGCAGAAAGATCTTTCCTGGGCTTCAGAAGAACTCAATCCTTTTCTGCCTCGACTACTTTTTAGTAGAGTCATTTTAGGCAAATCTGAGCCTCAATATTCTCAACTTAAAGGAGATTATTACAAGGCTCATGTGAAATAATGTATGTGAAAATCACACTATAATTTGCAAAGTGTTGACCAATATTAGTCATAATTCTAAAATATGAGAAGTACTCAGTAGGAATGAAAGAAAACATGACCAGTTCTGATACAGTCGATGTAAGTGGGGGAAAGCTGCGCTGTTGAGATTTAAATGAAATAGTGAAACAGACAAGGATATAAATAATTCCTAGGGCCCAGAGCTGGTAATATAGAAAGGAGTCTATGAATAAGTCTTCGTGACTATCATAAGTTATGTCTGCATAATATTTTATAGTGTGGAGATCTCTTTGGCGATAGTGCTTATTTTATTATTCAAAGGCATATAACACAGGTAGGGTATTGTCAAGTGGAGTATGTGAGCCAAGAACCGATTGCTGTGGGCAAACACTGCAGATAAACAGTCTCTGCTATGGACTAATTACAGGTCTTCAGAGGAGCCTGAGCCCTAGAGTAATCTGACTGACTTTGGGAAGTAGTATAGTCTGGGAATGCAAGTAATGGAGGGATCTTTGAAATATTTCCCCCGTACTCACTTCTCTTTCTCATTTTCAGAGTTTTGGTAAGAAAGTAGTTCTTGAAATACTCCATGTGGAATACTCCTTGTTGTCTGTGTAACTCGGAAGTCTCCAGGCTGAAAATAAAAACCATGGCACATTCATATCTACTTGTCCAGGGTCCTTTCCTTATAGAAGTCAAGATGCTTGCACAGGAAAAGGAATGTTACTGAAGGAAACTTGGGGAAGAGGATGCATCCCATGAATGGAGAATCATGTATTATGGAGGGCCCAGGCTCACTCCTGCTTCCCTGAGAAGTCTCTCTAAGACATCTAGTGCTCAGAGAGAACAAGAACCAGAGTGGAGAGTGTACCATTTAGGATGTCTTCAGCTGCAAATATTGGAACACTCAACTAAAAGGTATGGCTTGAAGACCTCATATATTCATAATCTCACATAATAATTAAATGTATTGGGTTCACAAAAGGCTCCACAGAACTGTTAGCTGCTATTATTTGTAGTAATATTGAAATGGCTACTAACATTATAACAAGAAAGGCAAGGCATTTCCAAGATTGATGCAGCAGCTCAGAGATCCAGGTGCTTTTCTTTGTGCTCTGGCATTGGCAACCTGACAATGATGCCTCTTTTCATGATGTCAAAAAAATCTGCAATGGTTCCAGGGCTCATATCCAGACAAATCACATCAAGAAAAGAAAAAAAAAGATGCACCCTTTTTTTTTTTAGAAAGAGAATGCTTTCTCCAAAGCCCTCCACAGACATTGCCTGGGGTCCCATAGGTCAATATTGAATTGCTTGGTTATGCACTAGTTGCAAGGGAGGTTAGGAAAAGTGGAATTTTCTATGCTAGGAGAGCAGCATGTCCAGTAGGGAAAAGGACTGGGCAGCTCCTGAGAAGGCAACTCACAGAGTCAGCCATCTATAACATTAGACTAGCTCTGACAGCAGACATGCTCAGGAAAGGTGGGGAGCTATCAGTTCTATAATACTATGCCTTTCTATGGAGACAGAGAATTCTTAAGACACTATTGGAAATTTTGTGATTGGCATAGTTTTATATTTGGATTCAGCTAGCCCTTTCCCTTCCGAAAAGATTAGGGGAAAAAAATAGAAGCCTAAATAAGGTGTCCACCCATCCCTAGCAAGAGATCAGAATATCATGAGGAACAGAATTTCTTGGGTAATGGTAACTAACCTGTGTAATGGAGGTGCCTAGATGCAGAGCAGACTTTCAGCCCAAGATCCGCTGGAGCCTGTCACACGGATGGCCACACAGCTGGGGCAGAGCAGCCAGGTGCCAGAGAAGAGGACCCAGCAGGAAGTCACAGTAACTAGATGGCTGTTAGCCATGGGAGTGTCTTATAAAGAGTATCACACAGCACCTTCACTCCCCCATTGCCTGGTAAGCTTTAATGTTTGAAGGAAAGGAACAGTACCAAGCACTGGGGAAATAGAAGAGATACATCAGTTCCTAAAAGTGCTGTTCTGAGGGTTTAGTCCACTATGGACCCAACTGAATATTGAGGCAACCAAGTCCAGTGAGTTATTTTGTAGAAACAGACACTAGGAGTTGGATTTTTGTGACCTCAAGGTGAAGTATTCCTCCATACTCACCTTTAAGGAGTATTTATCAAACATTTGTCTACAGGCAGGCTACATGCACTAATGAGGAATCTAGACCTCAGGAAGATCCAGAAGAACAGTTAGCTGCTGTTGGCCTCAGTACTTGACTTTTCTTTAATTCCAAAACTCTTTTTAAAAAATAACACCTATTAATGAAAGAAAAAATAGACCCACTGGTAGCAATACATAATTTAGATACTTATCTAGTCAACTTGAATGGCAAGTGATTTAGGACTGGGTCCTAACCCATACTTTTTTATGATGGTGAAATATAAATTGGGCAGAAGATTGTTAGGGAAAAAGCTAGCATCCTCATTTGTTGACCTCGTCAACAGTCAGCTAGGTGAACTGTCACTCTTTACCCTTCAAAATGCAATTGTAACTTTCTATCAGAAAACTGAATCAGGAGAAGCTGCACACTGCAATTCTAATGCCATGACTTTAAGCTTGAAATTTTAACATGATGGGATACTTGACTTAAAAAAAAAAAAGTAAGAATAGAAAGTGCCAAACAGGTGGCACTTGACAGAGGGCTGGAACAGAACACTGAGTTCCTCATAATGAGAAAGCTTCTAACAAGAACCATTTCAGTCATAATCAGCTCAGGAGAGAAACTCAGCAGAACACAATGAACATTCTAATTCAATTTATATTATTATATTGATGATGCATTTATAGAGTGCTTTTTTTTCACCAAGGCTGTCCAACACATTAGGCTAAGTTCTGCACAACAGAATTCAGAATAAATGAATAGGAGAGCTGCACTGTAAAATTCCTCACCTTCAAAAGTCTTTAAGGAAATCCATAAAACTACATTTGGGGTAGATAAGATTTAAGAATTGCATCTGCCTTGGGAGAACCATATGCCACGATTTCACTTCTCATTATTTTTTAAAGATTTTAGAAAGAGAACTGCTACTGCTGGTCTGGCATTCTTCATGGCCAAAGAGAGAGAACAGGACAGGCCCAACTTGATGACTGTTATGGTCTGAAAGTTTGTGTCTCTCCAAAATCCACACTGAAACTCCGTCTCCAACAGAACAGTATTAAGAGGAGGGGCCTTTAGGAAGTATTAAGCTGTGAGGGTTCCACTCTCACAGGGGGACCTGTGTCCTTATAAAAGAGCTTAGGAAGTGAATTCATCCCTCTTGCCTTTCTGCTTTCAACCCTGTGAGAAGGTGTAACCTGGGACCATCTTGGAAGCAGAGGACGAGCCCTTACCAGGCACCAAACCCACTTACACCTTGATCTTGGATTTCCTATCCTTCAGACTGTTGGAAATAAATTTCTGTGATTTTTAAATTACTTAGTATTTTGTTAAAGCATCCAAAAGAGACTAAGACAGCACTGGACATGCTGGTAAGCCTCCTACAGTACCTATGGGGAACAGTGAGTTAATGATGGTACCCCCCGCCATTTAGAGGCCACTACACTGTCCCAGTTGGCTGCTTGTTTGGAGGCACACATTTCTGTCTTTATCAGGACTGTCTCAGTGAACAATAACTCACTTCAATCCCTTGGGCTAAAAGGAATTTTTATTTAAAATTTTTAAAAAGCCATGAATGAAATAGAGTTCAACCACATCAGAACGTGTATTAGAAGGTCCAGAGCAAGGCTATAACCTCCTGTCCCTCAGTGGCCTCTGGGTCTCTCCACTCTGCTCTCCTGTGAATCTGCCTTCACCCCTGCTCCTCCACAGGCCAACTTGATGAGCTAGTCCAGGGCCTCTCTGCAGTCCTATATTTCAGATGCAGGTGCTTTGCCCCATCACAGTGCCAACTCTGGATCTTGCTCAGCATGACCTTTCAGTTCAAGCATTCATCATGACAGCTCTGCCTGTCAGTATTTCTGTTCCCAGAGGCAATTGGTGGGACAGGCCAGGTACTGTGATGCATAGAACTCTCCCCGAAACTGAGGGCCACTGGGAGTGGGGCCTCCTAAGAATGGAATGTGAGAAGGGAGGAAGTAATTGATGTCGATGTTCTCATCTTTCCTTTAAAAGTTTATTTAATTTTTATTATTATACTGATAACTTATATTTCTTAATAAAATAAATCAAGATAAGCAAACATATTTTTAAATGTTTATAATTCCACCATGACCCTAATATAACTAATGCAAACATTTTAGCACAGTATTTCAGAATTTTAAAAACATACCTATTTACATATGCACTAATATCTTTAACAAAAACAAGATCACTTCATACACACTATTTTACAATCTGCCTTCTTACTTAAAAGTATATGTGAACATATTGGGTACAGTTCCATGAATATAAATCAATATCACTTTCAATCACCGCTTAATATTCATTTTGTGGGTGTACTGTAATTTAACTCGGCAGCTCTTATTAAGATTTGTTTTGGTTTCTTTATTGTTATTAAAACTAAAAGCACTCAGATCAACCCTCTTACACACTTATGTCTACATATGCTTATGTGTGTGTATTTATATACATAAGTGTATGTCTACATAATCTTCAGAAACTTTCCCTAGCATAAATTCTTTCAAGGGGGCCTTCTTGTTCAGAAGGCATGAGACATATGACCAGAGCATTGTGTGCAAATGTGTTTCTGATGTACAATTCCATGGGTACTATATCTACATGATGTGCCGGTTTCCTCCTATCCTGGGGGTTATCATTCTCTTTAAACTACCTTAGTTTCCCCTTAACTGCCTTATTTTCCCCTGACTTGCCATCCACGTGGTACCTTGGGCTAAAGTCACATGATTATAGCTCCCTTTAGACCAACGATACCTCATCTGTGACTCTCCTCTGCCACATGTTTCATTTGAGAAAGCATTATTTTCAGTCTGACCTTCTTTTTCTTCCTTGTCTTTGTAACTTGCTACAATATTTGTACAGAGCACCTGGCTTTTCTTAATCAGCTGGGATGAATTCAGAAGTATAACTTTCCTTCTCTATTTAAAACTGTCAAATATACCATTTCTAGGGTTAGCCCAGAGAGTCTCCTGAATATTCATCTTTGGTCATAGAGTGCAGATATGTCTGCTGATAAACTAGAAAGGCTGGTAAATTTTCTGAATGTTGATACTGAATCCAGTTTTGCCTTCATACCTGCTATTTTTATTTTAATTTATTTTACTTTTGATTAACTTGCATTGATTGTGCATATTAAAGAGTTTAGTGTGACCAAGCATAGTGGTGCACACTTGTGATCCCAGCAGCTCCGGAGGCTGAGGCAGGAGGATTGCAAGTTCAAAGCCAGCCTCATCAAAAGTGAGGCACTAAGCAACTCAGTGAGACCCTGTCTCTAAATAAAAATAGGGCCAGAGATATGGCTCAGTGGTCGAGTACCCCTGAGCTCAGTGTGATATATCACAGTCATACAACATGCACTGATTCAATCCAGCTTCCCTTTGACCAGCTGGGCCAACCTCTAGTACTCAATATTGAGAACATGCGTTACTTGTCTTTCAATGTCTGTCTTACTTCACTTAACATGATATCCCCCAGTTTCATCCATTTTGCTGCAAATTGCAGGATTTCATTCTTCTTTATGGTTGAGTAATACTCCATTGTATGTCCTACATTTTCTTTATCCATTCATCCACTGATGGTTGATCCCTTATCTCAGCCATTGTGAAGAGTACTATAATAAACATGGGCATATAGATGTGTCTTTGGTATGCTGACTTTATTTCCCTTGGATATATATACCCAGAAGTGAGATAGCTATAATAGCTGCATATTAGTTGAAAAACATACTTATTCACCTATCCATTCATCCAGCTATTTATTTATTCACCCATATTTTCTAAGGATAATTAAGCTTTAAATTTCCTAACTCTCTGAGAGAAATTTTTTGGTAAAGTCATCCTTAGGTAAGTCTTTTAATATTAAGTAGTTTGTCAACAAAAACATATGAGAAACAAGTAGGAATTTATGTGACAAATGTAGGTGATCACTAACAAAGTATTTTAATGCTTTTTGTTTGTTTTTTCCTGTGCTAGGGGTTGAACCCAGAGCATTGTGCATGTTAGGCAAGAGTTCTACCACTAAGCTACATTCCCAGTACTTTTTAAATTTTATTTTGAGACAGGGTCTCACTAAGTTGCCTCAGACTGGTGATTCTCCTGCCTTAACCTCTCAAGTGGCTGGGGTTACAGAAGTGCACCACCACACCTGGCTATGATGATTTTTTATTAAAAGAAAAATATGTTTAATGGATTAGTTTCTCCAAATATAGGAAGATTAAAATGAAAAATCCTGGTTTTTATATGCCTAGAGGTAATTACAAGAAACCACACATTTACTTCTATTTTCTGAGTATTTCTCTCCAGAATAACCCCAAGCAATAGCTGTAGAAGAATCATTTCTGGAAAAAGTCCTTGGAGGCAATCAAAAACACCTTTAAAATGGTTGTTTGTGTGAAATGATGTCAATTAACCACTCGGAGAACAATGGGCATCTTTGCAGTGAAGAAAGAGAAAGAGGAAGGAGGACGGAGGTGGGGGGAGGTAAGCAGGTGAGACCTGGGGGAGGTGGAGAGAAAGAAACCGGAAAATAACACACAAAGAATGAAAATAGTTGGTAGTTTATAAAAGCAAATAGAAGAATACAAGCGAAAGAGAGAGAAAGGTCCAACATCACCTCAGATCCTTTAATCAATCAGGACTCAAAAACCGCAAGTGACAGAAACTCAATGTGAAGCTCTATACTCAAAAAAAGGGGGGGGGGGGGGATTTGAACTCATGCTTTATGTTTCTAGTAACTAAAGAAAGATTACATTTAAAATTCCATGCAGAGTTAAACTGTTCCTCTCAAGCAAGTAGAACCAGGAACTCAAACACCACCAACATCTTTTGAGTTTTCTCTGCACATCACATGTAACATATCAATTGCAGACCAGTTGATACCATGTGATAGAAACCTTAACTGCCAAGAGCTGGCAAGCTTCCTAACCCAAGACACCCCAGCTTACTCTCTTTCCTCCGTTCCAGTTAGGAAAACCCCAGGGATTTATTGGATTTGGCCTCTGGATAATCTGTGCACCCCTGAGTCAATCAGCTATGGTGAGTTAGGCAATGTCAAGGTTGAACATGGCGGTTCTCTCTAGAACTCCATGGTTAGGGAAGAAGGGTAACAATTCCCAAGACAGAGTGGGATCGTGTCAAGAAGGCACTGGACAACTGGAGAAACTCACTATTCTTCTCAAAATGCGTAATTCCAAATCACTTGAGGAAAGTGTAAGAGACAACATCATTGTAGCTTCCTGTCTCCCTAGAAACCATGAAAAAAACAAAAAGGCAAAATCCTCTATGGGTCACCTTCCCAGTGCCCATTTGGTTTGGAGGTTCCATTCAACTCCTGCTTTTGGCCCCTTACCCATCAAAGTCTCAAGAAACATTAAGTGCCTAGAAAGACAGATTCCTTCAAGGCAAATTCAAGTGTTTTCCTGCTTGAGTCTTGTATAAATCTGTTTTTTGAAACTGATGCCCTAGTATCTTAGTTCCTGAATGAACTAGTAGAGGGTATCAAGGATAAGTGCGGGATGGGGGCACCCATATGGGATGGTAACTCCCTTGTGTTGATTAGTTTACATCAAAGCCTCACAGAGCCACTCATGAAGAGATGGAGAAGTGGGGAATGAGTCAGGGCAACACTGGAAAGGAAAGGAAAGAGCCTAAAATCTGTGTAATAAGAAGCCCTGGCTCCAGAAACTTCCATTTATCTTCAGAACACATTATGAACCCAACCCTGTATTTTCTTTTTCTTTCTTTCTTTCTTTCTTTCTTTTTTTTTTTTTCTTTTCTTTACTTTGTTTTTTCAAATCATGGGCTAGGAATCTTGCTTTCTATTTGTTTGTTACTCTTTGAGTTATTGAAATAAGATTCCTATGTAAGGACATTCCAACTACTTCTACTACACAACATTTTAAAGTAGACTGTCATCCTAGTCCATCTGACCTACTAGATTATAAGTGCCATAAGAGCAAGGGATTTGTTCAATATAGTTTTAAGTTAATGTCTCACTTTCATCTCCGTGCTGCTGGTGAGTGTGACTTACGGACTTGTAAACCAATATAAAAGTACTTGGACATAACAATAGCTGCAATTAAAGAAGGCTTAGCGTATGTTCTATAAACAAGATTTTGGTAATCCACCCTCTCTGTTACTTCTTGAATTATGTGTAATTCACTTCAACCAATATTTTATTAAGTGGCCAACCCTGTATAATTCTGTATGCTAGGCACTCACAACATTGGCTCAATAAAATTATCACTTACTTCCACAAAGAAGCTCCTAAACTGCTACAGAAATAAAGAGTAGGCAAGTGAATTTTAACCATTGTTTGCTGACAAGATGTGGGGGATGAAGTTGACAGCTTCAAGCTGGCTGCAGATCTAGGAACCCTTCAGCAACTTTCACATCAAAAAGCTCAACAAGCTAAACCCAGCATTTTGCTGCTGCTGTTGTTGCCATTTTAAGATCGAGCAGAATGACTAAGAAGTGTTTCCCCCCTCTTTCACCATCACATTCTCCAGAGCAAGACATGGACAGTGACTGTGTTTGAAGGGTCATAATTAATGAAGAATAATTGCCATATATTAACCAGATTATTCAGAAGCTATTTGAAGACCACTTAAAACTCCACTAAGCTTATTTGGGCATTTGGACAATTAAGAGTGTGGTCTAGCTCTTTTTTCTCCCTTTCTGTTCTTTCCTTTTATTTGGCAAAAGCAGGTTTTGTTTTCTTTTGTCTTAACTTGGTGTTATATGCACTGCCAAAGAGGAAAGAAGTCTTTTCAATTCTCTCTAAATATGAAGCTCCATATGTTGAAAAAATTTCATGCTACTTTTCCCCCAAAATTTTTGGAGTAGCAAAGTCAATACAAACAAGTCTAAACATCATAGGTTATCCAGCTACAGAAAAGACTGCATTTTTTCTTGGTAGTCATACTGAGAATAGAAGAGCATGACATCAGATATGACCTTAAGAGGGAAGACATGATATTCACCAGACCTATCACACAGCTCTGCTCATTCCTGTAGACATTAGACATGGAGAAAGTAAACAAAACTATTAGTCTACCCACATCTCTCTTTAAATTTTGTCATTACCTCCCATATGGGCCTGGCCTCAATTATACACATGGAAGCCAATCATTCCTACAGCCTCTCCCCACCACTTCTAGTGTGCAAAGAAATGATTATCTCCATCTACCACCAGCCCATCCCCAACCACACCCAGATCTTCCTGTGAGCATGTGGACTGTCAGGAAATGCCTTGCACCCCTGTATTTTATAAAAAATATTCTCAAAAAATTACTACCTTCCATTTTTCCACCATGAAAAATATAGAATGTCAAGTACCAATCAGAAGTTGTGGGGCTATATGTAATGTGCAATTGAAATATTTTCTCACTCTGATCAGTCAGATTGCAGGTGGCTTGAAGCCCCTAGTTTGGTTCTTGGCTGTTTGGATGCTTTATTCATTCACACAACAAATTCCCTTTTCCGCTCCCTCAGATGGATCTTTTCTCTCTCATTTTCCAATTCTTCATCTTTTCTTATATGCTACCTGTAATATTTCTTTAAATCTATGTTTTAATCCTTTAATTTTTTAAAATTTCTATTGTATTTCTAATTTCTAAGAGTATTCTTGAATTATAACTATTTCTATTTTTGGTTTCTATTCTTTCATTGGTCCAATATCCTATATTCCCAAGGATATTGAATGATACTTTTCAAAAGTCATTTTTTTCTCCAAATTAGTTTTTTCTCCCAAGTTGATTTTCTTTCTTTTCATTCTGTGCTGTGAATTTCTTTTTATATATTTTCCTCAAATGTTTCTTAGTCTGTTTTCTAGTGCTATAACAAAATACCTGATGCTAGGAAGTGAACAAAGAAAATTGGGCAGCCCCTTCTATTTGGCCTCTGGTGAGGTTCCCCTGGGCTGCATCACAACATGGCAGATGGCTTCATGGAAGAACTGCATGTGAGAGGGAGAGATCACATGATGAGACAGGAAGCCAGGGAGGTTCAGGGGCCAGTCTTGCTCATTTTATAACAACCCACACTCCTGTAAACCTCTGGGGTCCTGCAATAATTACATTAATCCCTTCAGAGCATGCACCACCAACCATGACCTATGTACATTTCATTAGGTTACAGCTCTTTAAGGTTCTACCACCTCTGTACTGCCACAGTGGAGACCAAGCCTCTAGTTCATGAACCACTGAGGAACACACTTGAACCATATTCAAATCCTAAAAGTATGTCAACGAGTCCAGAGACCTTTGGTATTAACCTCTCCATAAGCAAAATCTCTTATTTCCTCTGGGTTGAAGAAGGGAAGGAGTGGCAATTAATGATTAGGTAGACTGAGAATAGGATCTGAGAGTCTAACTGCAATTCTTCTTAAAGAATTTCAATGAATCCTGGATTTTATCTCCACCTTCACCCCCAAATCCCATAAATATCTGGCATATATACCAGGTATATTAATTTCTGTGGCTTGAGAAGATTTTGTGGATTACATTAGTACATTGGGTTACTTTTTGACTTTCTCCACTGCAAGTCCAGGAGTCAGCTTTTTCAAGTATCTCTAAGTTCATTTCTACTCACTCATTGTCTTTTCAGCTTCCAAAATCTCATTACTATTATATTCTTTTCCATTCTCTTTATCATTGTAGGTGTATATCTTTGCGGTAGATTGATTATAGAAATAACTGTAGTTAATCCCCTCATCATACTCATATCCCTTGCAATAAGAATTTATAGTTCCTCTACTTAAGTGGCAGAGCCAATTTTCTCATCCCTTAAATTTGGGCAGCCTCTGTGACTTGCTTGGACCAACAGAATGAAGCAGAAGTGACAACGTGTCAGAGCTGAGGATGCACTTCAGGAGACCTTACCTCCTTCTACTGACTAGAGATTCCTTTTCTCCATACGAATAAGACTGATCTGGCCTGATGAGGAATAGGAGCCTGAGTCAGCCGGTGGTCTCAGGTGAGGTCCTAGACATGTGAGAACACAGCCAAGATCAACAAACTGCAGATCAACTTGGCCTGACCAACTTGGCCTGACCAACTTGGCCTGCAGCTGACTCCAAGTATATGAGAGAGCCCTGCTGAGACCCCAAACTGATGAGTCACAGAAGTCACTGAGCTTTACCAATGCCTGTTTTAAGCTGCTAAATTTGGGGGGTATTTTGATATAAAGCAAAAGTCACATCACTCAGTCTTTTGAAACCCCTTTACTGTTATTGAGTGAGAATTTAGGGACTGAGTGCAGATGTGTACGTGTTCAATCCTCCATCTTATCTGGAACTTGTAACTGATTTGTTTCTCAATACAGGTCCTGTTTAACTGGGAATCACAGAAGCATGTATAGATATCATATCAAAACTTGGATCTTAAAATTAATCCATTAGTGTTTTAATTCATTCACTTGATTGCTACAAAGCAACACTTTCTTCCAAGGTACAGCTAATGCCACTTTTGGTTTTGATAGTCCTGTCGAAGAAGTAGTAACCATGATGATAATATTCTGTGTGAAACACAGTCCTACCTTTAGATGGTTTCCTTAAGGAGGGAGTCCTTTAGCATCTTTGGTCACTGGTTATAGAATGTAATTTTGAAATGTGCTGAGTTAACATTACATTAAAATCAATTTTACTGATTCACTCTTTTGCTAATTTTCCATAAACAACCTATTTTTAATGGTATAAATAGTCCATCTAAAGTGGGGTAAAGATTTCTAACAAAATAATAGTATATAGTCCACAGTGCAATGTCTCAAATCAAAATAGTAAGTTTTGCAATGCAAAATCTTAATTTATATTCCTGAAATGTACAATGCCTTGCTTTGTTGGCATTCATTAATTGATTTTATTTTTATCAACTCTTCAAATATTAGTAATTTTCATCATCTGAATTGTCACTTGTTTTCCAAGTTTGATTATAAAAAGAATTATTTGAAATCTCTTAGTGATCCATTTAGCCAGACAATGGGTCTTCCACATATTTGAAAGAAGATTGTTGTGTCTTTGGCTCTGATTGCCAAACCAAAGCAGGATATAGCTCTAACCAACACAATAATTATTGTATCCCATCCTAATTATGAAGCCCAAGAATACAATCATCATTATATAGAGCTTTTAATAATTTTTTTCTCAGCACTTAGCTTTTGTTAAGTGACTCATAATTAAATGTGCTTATTTTAGCCCTAAATTCAATAATAATAGCTAATTCACAGACTTTGCAGGCAATATAAAAGGATTTTTGAGCAATAGACAGCAAACAATGAAAATAGAAGAACACAATCTTCCTGTGACTTTGATTATTAATGAATTTAGTGCTTCTTTTACATCCATCAATGATCATCACCATTTCTACATAAAACAAAATACCAATGTCTTGGATGTAGCAACTCAACAGGAACATATAAAAGATATCATTGGAAAAATATATGGAAGACCCAAGTCACAGTAAGAACACATCTAAGTAGTGGTAAAGAAGATAGGATATGGTAAGAGTTCAAGGAAGAAATTTATCAATAATAATAAAAGCTATTATTTTTGAGAGCTCACTAATTCCTATTGGTACTATGATTATTTTAAAGATTAGATAATTGAGAAATGGAGAGATTAAATAAGTGTCCTAATATGATATAACTAGAATGGGATGAAACGTAGCTCAGACCCAGGTATTATGCCTCTAGAGCTAAGCTCTTAACTACTCCACTAAAGACCCTACCCCTAAATGAAGGTCTGTGCACTTGCTTTCTATGAATTTGGCCTTGTATGACCAACTTTTCTCTGGTATCTCTAAAGATGACCTATGAGACATGAAAATTATTGTATAGGTCTAAGTGGATATGTATGTGGAATTACATCATCTTAAAAAATCTTTGTCTAGTGTTTCTTCTTAAAACTTCTTGTAGCCTGCTTTTCACCTTTTGGTGTTTTTGCTTTATTTGACTTCACTTTTATAAAATACCCACATCGGTGGCCTATTTAGCTAATTAGTGAAAGAGTGATATGTTTTCATGATTATTGCAGGAGTCATAGTTTTCTTTATATTGTACAGGTGTGTAATCAATGCACCTTTTAAATTCTATGGAGTCTGGTCTTCCTTCTAATTGCAGTAAATTGGTTGCACTAATCACTTTGAGTTGTTGGCCAACATATTTATAGATTTGTACCAGGTGTTCTACCAGAAGATAATTGCTTAACAGTACAGAGTGTTTCAACAGTGTTGATTGTAAAACCAATCTAATGCTAACTCCAAATCCTGGTTCATTCACTCATTCACTCATTCAAAAAAAAATTGTGTATCAGGTGTGTGCCAGACATTAAACTTAATGTTGAAAAAATAGAAGACATAAGATACATTTCCAACCTTCAAGAATCTCACAATTTTGTGGATATTATAATGAAATAGAAGATATTATGATCCTTTAGTTAGCTTTACATTGCTGTGACCAAAATACCTGACAAGAACAACTTAGAGAAGGAAAGATTTATTTTGGCTCACAGCTTCCAAGTTTTCAGTCCATGACTGGACACCATTTTTGCTTTAAGTCTGAAGTGAGACTTAAAGGCAAGAGAATAGCTACTCAGCTCATGGTAGCTGGAAGGGGAGAGAGAGGAGGAGGGGGAGAGAGAGAGAGAGAGAGAGAGAGAGAGAGAGAGAGAGACAGAGAGAGAGAGAGAGAGAGAGAGAGATCGAGCTGGGAAGAAGATAGAGTTCCTGAGGATATACCCCCAAAGACCCACTCCATTTTACTGGGTCCCACTACCTATACTTTCTACTACCTCCCAATAGTCTATTCAAATTATGAATTTCTCAATGGATTAATCCTCTGCTCAGGTCAGAGCTGCCCTCATGATCCAGTTATTTCCCAAGGACCCCACCTCTGAACACTATCAAATTTGGGAATCAGTGCTCAACACATGAGTCTTTGGGGAATTCTTCATATCCAAACCATAACATGAGGAGAGAGAGAGAGAGAGACAGAGAGAGAGACAGAGAGAGAGAGACAGACAGAGAGATTTGGGATTGATTTCAACAAGAGTACAATGTAGTGAATGATTAATTCTGCTCTGGAGTTATGGAGTCAGAGTGACCAAGGTGATAATGACATTTGAGCTAAATCCTGAAGAATGTATAGAGATTCACCATTTGTAGGAAACCATGAAGCTCAGAGGGAACATCAGCACATTTCATGTGGCTGATGCACAAGGTGCACATAAACCAAGATCCTAGCAATGAGGATGTATGGATTTAAATTGTGAAGAATCTTTTATCGCGGGGGAATAATTTAAACTTTTTTCTTAATAGTAGTAGAGAAGCTAGGAAGCATTTTATTTGCTTCATTTTTTGTTTTTCTCAGTTCTGGGGCTTGAACCCAGGATCTTGTACATTCTAGGCAAGTGCTGTACCACTGAGCTACTCCCAGAGCCCCTGGAATTATTAGGGAAGGGTTGTACCTCAGACAAAACACATACCACACTGCCTATAGTTGTCTGTATACAAGTCATGTGAACCATGGATTTGATTAGGGTTATTTGAAAGGCAAGGAGACCATTTTGAAAACTTGTTATGTATATGGATACGACATAATGAGTAACTGAGCAAAAGTCATGATAATAAGAACCAAATGAAAAATCACCTAAATACTGTAATGAAATGGGCCACCAGCCCTTCTACTAATTGACCCTGCAAAATCCTGTGAACATGTGTGAAGAAAATCATCCTGAGTAACTGTCATGCCAGTTACTCAGCTTATTGAAGACACTCACCTATTCTGCCTTCCTAAACAACCCATAATCTTGTTTGGGGCTAAGACTGACAAGCCCATAAGTAAGTGATTTGAACAGTTATTCCTTGAACTTAAAACTATGTCCCTTATGGTAATCCACATTTTTTTTCCAGCAAATCTTTCAGTTATAATTGCATTGCTTTGATATGACATCCATTTGAACTGTTGGAAACTCAGACTATGTTATTTCCTGGTCTAATGATGGCAGCTTTCAACACTTGCAAAATTTTGAATCAGCAAGCAGTCATAATGGTAATACTAGGCAAGAGGGCTTATAAATAAGAGAGAGACTAAGAGTTAACAAGATACGGAGAGCATAGATGATAAACTATGGTGAGGGCTCAGTGCACATTAAGTGCTATACTTTATAGCAGGAGCAGGAACCTTTAATGGCTCAGACAGCCAAAGAATAAAGGTAGTGATTGCAAGCAAAGTACTTAGAGAACATGATAGACCAATATTATAAACCATTACAAAAGGTAAACTACCTTCTTACTACAATGCTATATTAGCATTATATATTTACAAAGATGAATGGAAATTGGTTTTACCTGATTCTTGGAAGTACCTCTTGAAAATAAAAGTAGTAGAAACATTTTTTTAAAATTATGCTATATTTATTCTCTAGAGTTCTTCCTGTGACTCACATTGTTCTTGGTTAAATCATTTTTTGCCCCCAAATTCAAACTAGTGGTATAAGCAAATGCTTTTCCTGATTCCTTTTGTCTCCCATCATCCTTAGAAACCCAGAGTACCTCTAAATCACATTACCAGATATCTTCCCAGCAACCAGATTTTCCTAAGTGAGAAAATCATGAGTGGAAGAAATCAAACATTAAGAGTGAATGCCTTTCCATTTTAAGCACCAACATGATTAATTCTCACATCACATTCTCATAAACAAAAGCACGATCAATATTAGACCATGATACTGAGACAGAGACAAACAACTTTTGAAAAATCATCAAGCTATGAACAGAAACAAGAAACTGAGAGAAAAGAGCTGGTTTGGGCTAAAGATGATGAGTTTTGCCTTGGGCAATGCTGGTTTTGAAGACATCAAAATACCAATATCTTGATAGATGTCTTTCTTTATTCTTTATTCAATTTTATATAGTTTAACAAAATGCCTAATAAAAGTCAAAATGCTTAAGATATAAAAACATGTTTCTCATTTGTATTTTAAGAAAATAAAATAAATAAGAATGCTATAAAACAATTCTATTTAAATTTGCAATTTTTATAGAAGACTCTTGCTATGATTTGGGTAAGTGTTCCTAAAGATCCATGTATTAAAGGATTGGTCACCATTCTGTGGTATCATTGGGAGGCAGTGGAACCCTCAAGAGGTGGGGCCTAAGTGGAAAGAAATCGGGTCATTAGGAGCATGCCCTTGAAGGGGAGACTGAGACCCTGCTCCTTCCTGTCTCTCTCTTTGATTCCCTGTTGACATGAGGTGAACAGTCTTCTTATGCCAAATGCTTCTGCTTCACCACAATCTTAAAAGCAACAGAGCCAACAATCCATGGATTGAAACCTCCAAAACTGTGAACCAAACTAAACCTTCTTCCCATATAAGTTGATTATCTCTGGTGTTTTGTCACAGTAATGGAAAGCTGACTAGCACAACTCTCCTGTCCAAAGTTTCCATTTCATTTCTTGTTCTTTAGGTCTACATCCTGTCATCTCTCTTATTAGACCCACTGTCTTGAAGATTCATAGGAAATGTGACAGTTCAGATTTAAAACTTTAACACCCATCAACTTAACTCTATACACTGATATTTATGATAGCTTCTTAAGTTGATGAATAATGACAAAAGTACATATCTGTTATAATTTACATTTCTTTCTCAACTGACTCATCTGTGAGACCTACAGCCATAGTTTTTCCAGCAGGTTCACATGTGCCACTGCTGGGACCAGGGTGATGCCACATGTCCTTTCTATCAGTGGAATCAGCAGAGCATGCAGTTTAAACAGAAGCCCAGAAATAAGTTAACAGATTTCCTTATGGAGACCCAACAGAACAGTATATTGTTTGTCATTTCTTGTTAGCATCAAACCATAACAATACCTTTAATTAATTTGCAGCAAAAGTTCGCATCCATCAGCTCACACATTCACTTGTTAACTTTGTTTTCACCAGAGAGTCAGTTGTTATGGGAAGATTGCTTTAAGTAGATATAGGTCAACAATATATTTTTTTAAATACCAAGTATTCATGGAAATTATCTCTTTCTCTCACACATGCATGCACACACTTAAATGTTTTGTGCCTGAGGATATGTGTGTGAAAGAGAGAGAGCTTTGTGTATTTCTGAGTGAGATGAGGATATGACATACAAATAGAGATGTCAAATAGGCAGTGGGTTATTTGACTCTGGAGTCAAGGAGAGAGGTTCATATAGGAGGTAGAGATGTGGAAATCATATTCATGGAATTAATAATTAAGATATACCATTAGATAACATTGAAAATGTAAGAGAAGGATACCTTAGTGAGTGTTGATAAATTAAGTTGGACCTGAGTATGACTCATACTTGGAGTTGTTGTATGGCAAACTGCAACCTAACTTAGCAAGTAAACTAACTAAACATCTTAACTCAGGAATACATTCTTTTAACAAGTTGAGTCTCAGCCAATCACAAGACACAGCTTCAGTCAGTCATTGGTGGTCAACTGAATAGACCATGTTCAAATGAGGCGAATTCTGAGCTATAACCAATTAAGCTGTGTGTGTGTGTGTGTGTGTGTGTGTGTGTGAAAGAGAGAGAGAGAGAGAGAGAGAGAGAGAGAATAATAAGTGCAGTCTGCTGTGGTTGTAGCCTTGTTCAAGGCATGGAATGAATGTGTTCTTAGGCCTCATGCAATGACAGCCTGAAGTAAAGACTAAGAAAAAGAGACGATCTCAAAGCGCTGATCAGGGCTTTGACCTGTGTGACTACACTGCATAGGAACCCATGTTCATGAGGATCTGTACCATCTAAGCCATTGCTGTACCTCACTTCTGTTTCCTGTTCATAAGTGCTGCTGCCCGTGTTGTAAAGCAGAGCTCTCTGAACTTCTGCTGTCCTAGCCATACATGGTTATTTGCTCAAAGAAACTCTTTAATTCAATTCATCTAAAGTTTTTATTTTAATAGTGCCAATATTCTAGATTTTATACTTATTTCAAATATATTAATTGAAATAATGTGGTGAACGTTTGCTCCTGTTTTTATTTTAGTTTTTGCTTTTTGTCTGCCCAGTAGCTGACCTTACATGGGGACTGGATGGGAATGAACTCCCTTTTCATGGGTGGGCATAATTCACCACCCTAATCTGTGCCAGTGAAAGTCAACCCAGAGACTTTTCCATCAGGAAAGACAGTTAATTTTAGCTGCAGCTGCTAAGCTGGAATGCTGTAAACCTGAAGCTGCTCTTCAGCCTTATCTTCTCCACCCCTCTGGAGAGCTGGCCTTGTGACGATGCTAACACACAGGGAAAGAGGCGGAGAGGAGGCTTCCTGATGGCATCGTCTGTTCTATCAGATCAAGCCGTGCCTGAAGCCTGACTGCTGGCCTTATCACTTACAACGGAAGGGATCCTAATTAATTCAGATACTTGCAGACATGAGTCAGCATCAGAAAAGAAAATTAAACTTTCCATCATGAATTTGTGTCTGTTTAAAGAAAGGACCATTTTCTTTACAAAAGGCAAGAATGCCAGTAAAGTATTATTCAATAGTATTGTTTTTGTTTTGTTTTAAGGTATACAAACATTAATCTTCCCAGTTACACACTTTCATAATGGAATCTTCCAAGAGAAGCCAAGGAAATAAGGACCTAGGGACCTGCTGTAAGGGCCCCTCCTTGCTCTAAATGACTGCCTCATCACCTCCGTGGACCCAGCAAGCATGCTTAACTAGTTGATGTCTCCAAAAATCTCAAATGAGACATGCTTAAAACAGATATGAGGTTTCCCCCAGTTGTTAGTTTCTTGTTTGTGATTTTTCTCAAATCTCAATCTGTTCATCTATATAACCTCTCAGGCGAAATTCATACTCTGCATTAAAAAACAAAGTCATTTGTAAGAAAAGTGAACTCTGTTGATGCCTGTGTTAATGTAGTAAATGCTCAAAAGAGAAACATTCATTTAACTTTGACATCCCCTGACAACAATTTAGGACTGTCAGAACCCAGAAGAATATTATTACTATTATATTATGAGCCCTGTGTGTGCCAGGGATCATGCTAAATGCTTTAATTCCAACACCCTAAAAGGTCGATGACCTTATCATATTATATAGACTCGGAATAAGAGACTCAGATAAATCAAGTGACTTACTGAGGTCACAGAGCAGTGAAATCATAATCTGCACTATCATATACTGAATCCAAATCCCAGGTTCTTAATCAATACTGCCTGGCTCACTTCTCTGCTAGGGAAACTGGAATGACCACCATAGTTACAGAGACTTGATTTGTGGCTTTCCAGGCTTTAGTCAAACAGGAGGAAACCTGGAAAGAGAAATTTAGCATGTTTTCAAAGTTCCTTAATTATTAAAGATATTGCCAAAAGTGAGTGGTGAGGTCAGAATGCAAGCTCCACAGCACAATATCTCAGCTTTACTTTAGAATTACACAGTGCAAAAAATATTTATTTCCTTGTTTTCTTCTCCAGCAGGAAGAAATTTTCTGGAAAACAGAGACCATGTTCCATTCCTCTCTGGATCCCTTCAACTGACTAAGTGTCATGAATCCTTTACCATTTAAAAAAGAAATTGAGTGCATTGTTTGTTGAGTAAATCAATAAACCCTTAATAGATGGCTTTGTAGGGTGTTGCAAAGAGAGTTCCCTAGAACAAGGGTGAGTGGAACTTTTCCTTACTCCTCACCATGAGTCCTCAAGAAGGGACCAAATGTAGCTGGGTGCAGTAGAACTCTCCTGTAATATCCGCAACTCAGGAGGCTGAGGCAGGAGGATCACAAGTTCAAGGCCAGTCTGGGCAATTTAGGGAGACCCTATTTCAAAATAGAAATAAATGGTTGACTATGTAGCTCAATGATAGAGCCCTCTTGGGTTCAATCCCCAGTAACATACACACAGAAAAGAAAAAAGAAAGCCAGTCAATGGGGCAATTAAAGCTAGGATAGCATGTAATTTCGAGTAAATTTACTTACCTAATAAAATGTCAAAGGAATAAAATAATTTTTAACTATAAAAGTAAGGCTATTTACCAAAGGAAAAATAAGAATAATGAAGAATTTTTAATTCACTCATAATCTTACTAACCAGAAGTAGATAGAGTAAACATGGTGGGTATTATTTTCCTTCCGATCATTTACACCTGTGCAAAAACACCACTCTATATATACACTTATGTAATGTATATTTACTCTTAACATTGTGTTATGAATGTTTCCCATGTTTCCAAAGTTGACAAAAATATAATTTTAAGAGCTGCATTAAACTTTATTATGTAAATGCTTTGGAATGCATTTAATCTCTTAGCGACAATATCAGTCAACAAATATTTATTGAGCACCTACTATGGACCAAGCACAAGTGCTAAGCTTCAGAGAGAACAGTATCTATTGTTAATATTATGGGCAAGGAGCTTATGATCCCCTCTTGATGAACATTCAGGTTGTTTATAATCGTTTGCTCACAAACAGGCACACATAAAATAATAAAATAAAAATTTTATGAAATAATATCAATTTTATTACGTACAATGTATTCTTTATGTTCTAGTCTAGTCTGGACTCTTAAAATTTATTGCTTAAACTGACTGGTTTTGACTCACTAAATTGATCTATGACCCACTAATGTGTACAGATCTGCCCAGTGAAAAACCCTGCCATAGAGCAAGAAAAGGTATGTAATAAGAACACGAGGACCTGCTAAGCATCAAACTCAGTTATCAGCTGTGGAAGAAACATGGAGCTCTCTGAAAAAGCAAAAGATCCCAGCAAAATCTAGAAAGGCAGGGTTAGGAGGATTGTTGTCATTAGCCAAAGAAGCCACTAGAAGTAATTGCTGTATCTCAAAGCCATCAAAGATAATAGGATCAATTAAAGGGAGGAGCCTAAAAGAAAGAGTCCTTGCTAAGAAGAATAGACCAAGAAGAGCAGATACCAGGAGATTTACCCATCAGGATCCCTTTCTGCTGAGAGAAATCGCCCAGAGCAGTTAAGGTGTCCCTGACAGATGATTTGAGGTTCACAGGAACCATCATTAAAACATCAGACAGAGTATTTGAGTGGTGGTATTTAAATGCTCAGAGGTGGAACTTTCTTCCTCTTTGTAGAACCTGTCATCTGGGAAATCAGGAGAAGTGTTGAGTTTTTCAACACAGTCATCACCAAGGAGGATGAATAACAATTTTCTGCCTGGAAATCCAGTAATGTAAGAGGCCCAGAAAACCACAGAGACACTGAGTTGTCAGTCTTCCAACTTCTATGGCCCATAAAAGAGAGTAAACTGGCTGTCATTTGTAGTGAGAGTCTCAGAGCAAACACAATGGTAAGCATACTTGGCTGATTTAATTGGACTAGAATGAAAAGGTAAGGTACTTTGTAAAAAGACAGGTAAGAATTACAGGTGGATGTGGTTAGCTACATATTTTCAGGAAAGACAAAGATTTTAGGATGGGAAATGTAGCTCAGCAGTAGAGTCTATGCTTAGCATGTGAGAGGACCTGGGTTGGAGCCCCAGTACTGCCAACAACCAATCAATTAATCAATATTTTAGAGTACAAAGCAAAAAGATGAAGAGTGTAGAGTCTCTAAAGCTCAAGATTTGGTGTGACCAACCATTCTGAATTTGCCTAAAACTGTCCCAGTTTTACCACTGAAACTCCTACATCCTGGAAAGTCCCTCAGTCCTGAGGAAACTGGGACAGTTGATCACCCTTGTCTGGTTAGTATGCAGTTTACTAACTGTTACAATTTTACTCACATTGCAACTTACTAACAGTGTGATTCAACATCTCTGAACGTCTGTGAGCTTTAGTTTCCTCATCTGTAATATGGGGATAATGGTGCTTATCACCACCAACAAAAGGAGATGAGAATTACTTCTGGGGAGTTCTGTTCTTGCATAGAGGCAGGGTTTGTCTTAAAGCCAACTCTAATCACAAGAGTAGCTATGATGGGTACAGAACAAGGGCTGATTGAGGGGTCCCCCTCGAGGCAGTGAGTCAGGTTGTAGTACTCATTTAAGCCTTTGCATCTTGGCGAGTTAGAGGAAACTTGAGCAACACAAAAGTGGCCTGGCAGTCAAGATGCTTTCAAGAACAAGGAAAAGACAGACTTTGTAAAAAGAAGAGTAAATTTATTATATTTCGTACATGTGTCCTGAAATATCAATGACAAGTATGCAAGCTATCCGGCTTGTTTCACTTGAAAAACAACAAAACTTTTAGATGTAGCCTGTCAAGTGTAAAGAAACTGAAGTTATTCAGGACAGATATTACAAACAATTCACATTTTATTTCGTTTCCATTGTCTCTCTCACATTAGAGATAGTTCCTTGCCTTGCTTAGACTCATAGAGCTGTCTGTTTTTATTTGAATAGTTTCACTCTGCGATTTGTATGTTCCAACTGAGTTAATAGCTCCTATTTTTGTTGTTGATATAAGACATGAATAAGCCACTTCATATTCGTATTTTTACTTCTTACCACAAATGCTTCTAGAAAATGATCTTTAAAATTATTCAAAAGCAATCTGTACTTCCTAATGCAATATCATTTGGTCAGGGACCTACATCACTCCATCATCAATAATATTCTCTCAAGCTACTGTGTCTCCACTTTTCAAAAGTATGGTATTAATGGGGCACTTTTAGCTTAATGTCAGAAGAAGACATGCCATAGATTCATGAGCAGTTGACAGAGGTGAAATATAAGCATTAAACAAAAACCATGGTTAGGGATAAAGTCTGGGAGGATTCAATGAAGGGAAAAAAAGGAACCTCATCAGCTACTATGAAGGCCAAGAGATTTTCCAGAGCAATGATGCACAGTTCTTAGGAAAGGAATTAAGATCTGTAAACTTCTACTTGAGGCAAGAAATGGAAAGAATAAAAATAAAATTTTAACAAGACTGGGAGAATATATTAAAGGGGAGCAAAAGTCATGACCAAATAATTCCCAGCCACAATACTTAAATACAATGACATCGTATTTTGTACCCCATCCTATGTACCAAGAACTGAATTACTGCTTTCCTTGTGTAGATTTTGTGAGATAGATATTGGAATCCATATTAAGACTGAAAGGATAAGAAACTTATTGAAGGGTACATAGCTATTAAATAACAGCTGGGCTTTGAACCCAAGTCCACCTGTCCCCAAAGTACATTAATAATTCAAATCCATTAAGATTAATTCTTTTCAAAAATTTATTTGCATAAAACATTTATTTTTCCAAGACAAATATTATTATTTAATTTTACTTAATAGCTTCTAAACCAAGCTTCTGCCGGTGTCCCCTTAGCCCATCTTGGACTGCAAACATTAATTCATAGCAGATAGGCATAATTTTCTTAAAGGGCATAGGCCACAGGGGTCTCAGGAGATTCAGGCAGAAGGAGGACAACTTCAAAGCAACCTCAGCAACTTAGTGAGATCCTGTCTCAAAATAAAAAATAAAAAAGTCTGGGGATGTAGCTCAGTTGTTCAGTGCCCCTGGGTTTAATCCCTAGTACAAAAAAAAAAAAAAAAAAAAAAAAAAGTCATAGGCCACAGAAGACTGTGACATCAGATCTTTGCCAATTGGACAGTAAGTATCAACTTAAGGAAGGGTCACCTGGGTTTGCCTCCTTCTTCAACTAGCTGTGGGACCTTCATAAATCACTTGCTCTGAGCTTCAGTCTTCTCACCTGAAAAATAAAGATAATAATAGCAAGTATCTCTAGGTGTATTTGAAGATGAAATTAAAGACTATTAAAACAATTAGCACACTGCCTGGTGAAAACTCAGGATCAGGATGTACAGTTATTTGCAAGAATCCAGGAGTTAGGTCATTTACCAAGTGATCTGCATATATCCTACTAGGAAACAGAAATCCCCAGGATGAATTAGAATTGATTTAATGCCTTTGGAGTTATGAGTTTTCCTATTGAGGCTGCTCCAACTTCATATAACCAAGTAATGCCTGTAGGAACCTAGATGAAAATGGCTTCCTATTAGGACTTGGACACTTGTTGGACATATTAGAAGAGTTAATTGTCCACCTTGTGCACTGAACTGAAAGAACGAACCAACAGCTAGCAAAAAAAGGAAGTGCCACCATGTATCTTCCATCTTTCTGTGACCACTAGTCTTCATCCCTGACAGTCACTTAGTATGTAAGGATCATTGTCATACCATTTGCCTTAGTCTGCATCTTGAAGACTATATAATAATTCATATAGACTCAGATAGAGCATTAATCTCCAGGATATATAAAGAACTCAAAAAACTCAACAACAAAAAAACAAATAACCCAATCAATCAATGGGCTAAGGAACTGAACACACACTTCACAGAAGAAATACAATCAATCAACATCTCAGGCAATTAGAGAAATACAAATCAGAACTCCTCTAAGATTTCATCACTCACCAATCAGAATGGCAATTATCAAGAATACAAGCAACAATAAATGTTGGTGAGGATGTGGGAAAAAAGGCACACTCATACATTGTTGGTGGACTTCAGATTGGTGCAGCCACTCTGGAAAGCAGTATGGAGGTTCCTCAGAAAACTTGGAATGGAACCACCATTTGACCCAGCTATCCCACTCCTTAGTTTATACCCAAAGGACTTAAAATCAGCATAGTACAGTGATGCAGCCACATCAATGTTTATAGCATCTCAACTCACCATAGCTAAACTATGGAACCAATCTAGGTGTCCGTCAATAGATGAATGGATAAAGAAAGTGTGGTATAAATATATAATGGAATATTACTCCACCTTAAAGAAAAATGAAATTATGTCATTTGCAGGTAAATGAATGGAGTTGGAGAATAGCATGCTAAGTGAAATAAGCCAATCCCAAAAAATGAAAGGCTGAATGTTTTCTTTGATATGCTGATGCAAATTCACAAAAAGTGGGGGAAGGCTAGAGAAAAATAGAGTTACTTTAGATTAGATAGAGGAGAGTGAAGGGAAGGGAGGCAGTACAGGAAAGGAAGGCTAGTATAACTAATCAGGCATTATTACCCTGTGTACTTATAGGACTACAAGACCAGTGTGATTCTACATTATATACAACCAGAAGAACGAGAAATCATACTCCATTTATGTATGATGTGTCAAAGTGCATTCTATTGTCATGTATAACTAATTAGAACAACTTTTATTTTAAAAAGAGCAAATGTTAAAAAAAAAAAAAGCTAATCACAAAGATGTGTCCAGTTTTAAAGGATATTTTCTGGATATAGCAGCCTGCTTGTTTGTTTATTCATCCTTTCTTCTCTGTTAAAGCCTTGGATAGTGTCCTTAAATGAAAAGGACCGATAGCCATAAAAGCCTCTGTATTCTCATCCATGCAATGGAAATCACATTGCCTCAAAATTGTTTCATGAGCTTATAGTAAGACCCAAAAGAGATGATGCACACAAAATACCTAACCCAAAGTAAGTTGGTCAGTGATGGCAGTCATCTATGGAGATCTGCTTCCAATCCAGCTGAAAAAAATTTAAAAGGCAAATCCATGTTACTTTAAATAGATATGAAAGAGACTCAGCATGCTGTTTTTTAATGCATCCATGTGGGGTTTCCCATAAAAAATTAATTACCTGAGATCTTGTACTAACAAAAATATCAGAACCAGAGGACCAAATAGGAAAGAGAAAAACAGATGAGCATTAGAGGGTGAGGAAGGACTGGGGAGAATAAAAATAAGTTACATCAAGCCTCCAAAGCAAAGGATGCAAATCCCTGGAAGATCTCCTTGCTGTCTTGCCAAACAAATAACGGTGTTCCTGAGTCATGAAAGTCCCGCAGGACTCCTTCCTGAAAGGTGCCTCCAGGAGACCTACAGAAAAACTAAGAGTGTTGGATTTATGTTTTCTCATACCCAACACTGCTTTCCTTCTCCCTCAGATTAAATCGATTTGGATGTTTTGTGAGCAGAAATATTATGGCAGAGAATTTCAGGTTTTTAAAAATTTAATTCACAAATTTATCCTGAGCCCCTTTAATGTACCAGCTCTCACGCAGGGCCCTGACACGGGAGGGCTGGGAGCGCCCCTTTCCGTCATCCTCTCGCCATGTCGTCTGCCATTTCTGTGGCAAGTCGATGCTTCTGGGTGTGAATTCCTGATGAAAAGATCAGCTTTCACAGCCTGTGCACAAGTTCTTGAACGAATTGTGGATTAGAAGAAATGGAATGTTAAAGCATTGCTGTAAAGCTAACAGTGAATCGGCGGATTCCCTTAGGAATGTGAAAAGGGAAGTGAGAAGCCTGGTTCATTCCTAGCCTCCCAGAGGAGGTCTGAGAAAACTCCTCAGTTATCTCACAACATTCTTCAATGTTGTTTAACATTCAATTACTGTAAACGGAAGCCAGCCCTGGCTACTACTTATTAAAACTAACAAAGCACTATAAGAATGATTTATGATTTTAGCATCGTCAAAACATGCATTTCCAACAAAAATAAAACTCAAATGGAAAGAAATGATTGTTATTTGGGCTTAACATATACTTGGTATCATCTATAATTCACATTACAAAACCTTTAAAAACCTAGAGCATATCAAAAAGCAAAACATCCACTCAGTAGTGAAATCGATAGAGCACACACCATTTCAACATTATGCATTACAAAAACCTCAGCTTTCTTTCCAGTGGTCTCTATGTCTGCATTTTAAATGATTGTAATGATTGTACTCTCAACCTGAGCCAGAATTATGCCTTTTTTCCCCAAACTAATCTGAAAAACCTCAATTTCCCATCATTGTCATTTGTTTTGCTCAACAAATCTAAACTTAGACAGCTACTTTAAAATGTACCTGTTTGAGCTAGGGATTCAGATCAGCGGTAGAGCACTTGCCTGGCATGCGCAAGGTCCTGTAATCACAAATGATCAAAACACACACACACACATATCTTGGGGCAGGGGGCGGATGTCCTATGCAAAACACCTAAAAGTTCACATGAGAACTTTTATTTATAATTAAGTCACCTATGTAGAACTAAAAAACTATAATTCTATTAAAAACTATAATTCTATGTATCAAGCACATTAAATTTAGTACATAATTCTTCGCTTTATTTTAAACAGAATAGTATCAATATCCCCATATAATAAATTGAAACTCCAAGCAGTTAATTAAATTCACCATGGTCATTTAGCCAGAATTCAAACCTATGTTTGTCTATGTATTCTGCACAATATTCTGCTTCTCTTATTGCCTGTAACTTCTTTTCAATAGTCTCTGTGAAATGATACTGTGGCCAAAGTCAAATAATACCTTGTTATGGTTCGAATGTGAGGTGTCCCCCAAAAGCTCACGTGTGAGACAATGCAAAAGGTTCAGAGAAGAAATGATTGGGTTACAAGAGCCTTAACCCAATCAGTGAATTAATCATCTGATGGGATTCATTGAGTATGGTAATTGAAGGCAGGTGAGCATTGGGCATGAGACTCTGGGGTATATATTTGTATCTGGCAAGTAGAGATCTCTCTCTCTCTCTCTCTCTCTCTCTCTTTCTCTCTCTCTCTCTCTCTCTCTCTCTCTCTCTCTCTCTCTCTCTCTACTTTCTGATCATCATGGGAGCTGCTTCCCTCTGCCACATTCTTCTACCATGTTTTTCTGCCTCACCTGGAGACTTGTTGAATAAACCCTGTTTCTATGGATTGAGACCTCTGAAACCATGCTCCCTCAAATAAAATTTTCCTCCTCTATAGTTGTTCTAGTTTGGTCCTGTTAGACACAGCAGTGAAAAAGCTTACTAAAATACACCCGGGTTTCTACACAGTTCATGTAGAACCAAAGAATTGGAAGGAGCTCCAAAAAATAATCTGACTATAGGTCTGTTCTCAACTGAATTTGTGGCGTTTGCCTGCAGTGCTCAGAAGTGACAGTAAAAACTGAAAACTGTAATCTGGTGGATTATTTTTGCTACATAGTGTATCACTTTTAATATTGGAAGGTATGGTGATGTTTTTAGCTTAGAATTTTCTTTGTCTTAATGATGAACACAAACCACATTTGGTCATTAGATTTGTTGCTTGGATTTTTAGCAATTTAGGGAAGTCTTCAGTTCAATAGCATTAAGTTTAGCTTTGGATTCCAGAAACCCAACTAAATCAGTCAAGGATCTTTTGACCACAAGTGACAAATGAAACTGGCTTAAGCAAAACAATAAATTTAATGGTTCATGTGGCTAAATAGTTCAGAGGCAATGTAGCTTTAGCACAACTTGGCTCTAAATAAGCTCTTTCTAGGTATTGGCAAGAAGACCACCAGCATTTCCAGGTTTAAGTTCTACTAACTTATTGAGCATAGCAAAGGAGAAAGTATCTTTCCTAATAATTCCAACAAGTCTTGGGGTTGAACGTCATGGGATCAGCTCACTGTTGAAACAAGTGCCATAACTAACTAGACTTGGGCCACCTTAGTGGTAAAAATGCCAATGAACTACACTTGAGTCACCTGCTCATCACATGGACTCACAGAGTTGCAAGTGGGTAAGGGTCTAAAGAAAAGTGGAGATGTAGCTAATAGGCATGTACTCAGCATAATTCTTACTTTTATTTCACATTAGGACATTGATTTTTTTGTGTGTGTTTGCTATGAAAATAATGAATCACAGAAATTCAAAATGTTCTTCCATGAGAAGTGACTTCTTGTTCTGAAGACATTAGGATCAACTCAGCTCAAGTACCTGGTACAAAATGTACCTTCAGACAATAAATGACCATTTATAAACATTGGCATTGCCAAGCTCTCACTGGTTCCCTATATCAATGGTCTAAATGAGAGTCTCAACCATTTCCTACTTGAGGACCAAACAAGACTATTAGGCAAAAGAGTTTCCAGAAATTTGAGATCAATACTCAGATTCAGCATCAGTGTCTGTTTTGGGCTTTGTCTCCTTCCTGTCCTGTGTCTTCAGTTGGCATTTTGATACTTCATAAAAATAGGTCAATAGGCAAGATATAGAGCAGGAGAAAGGGACCTGAGTAGATATTCAAGAAGGGATAATACAGCAAGTAAGTCCAGCCTCAGGGCACGGGTGTTGCTTAAAGTCAAGCCAAAGGCAGCCTCAAGGTTTTCTGTAGATTTTTCTAACCAAAAATCCAGCAGAGGACACTGGCAAGAGGTTCCACAAAAGTGGACTATAATACAGTTTCAGTTCCACTGGGGCAACTGAAGTGCTGCTCAAAAAGGCAAGGTAAACGTGGCATGGTGGAGACTGGATTTACAACCATCAACTCATTTCACAATCCACCTGCTAACATACTCTTTATCATAGGGAAACTTCAGCAGTCATGGAAATGCTAGGTTGCATATATGTAACAACACACATTGTATATATCACTTATGCTAAACACTAAGTCAAGTCTTTGACATGAAGTAGACTGAGGACCCATTAAGATTAAATAGCTTATTACAGGTCAAAGATCAGTCGGCAGCAGGACCAGACTTTGAAGCAGGTCCAGACTTTGAAGCAGGTCTGTCTGATTTAAGAGCCTAAGCTCCCTCCAGGAATTCATGATTCCCTTCTGTCCAGTCCTGTGACAGGGTCTTTGCTACTTTCCAATATATTTTCCTGATGTCAACCTTCTGCCTGCCACCTTCCTGGGTCTCCAAATATCCCTCAGCTCCTTAATTCCTCCTTTTGGGACTTGGCCTTGGGCCTCCCTGGTGTCTCTAACTACAACTGTTCTATTGAATAAACCTCTTCATTCACTCATCACCTGGACCAGATTTTCTCCTAGGATTTGTAGCTTGGTGTCCTGCCTTGCTCACTTCCACCTGGGTAGGCTTTCTAGATTCCAGTGCCTCCCATTCTGCCCTGTTTTGCCGAAGTTAATGAAGTTAACCTTTTACCAAGTTCCAAGACAATCACTGTCATCTTCTGTTGGCTCCATGGATATGTTTGTCAATGAGAAAAATAAAAATAAAAAAGATCCTTATGCTTTCCTAGTAGAAAGCTTCAACTTGAGCCCTTTGATCCGCAGACTCAAAGAACAAGTGCAATGTAAAAAGATGAGATTGTGACCTATATAATATAAAAGCATGGTCTGTTATTAAGAAATTCTCCAAGGGATGAGAATTGCTGCAGCTCCACTGGAGAGTAGCCTAGAAGTAGAAATAAATTTGATGTACACATAGACTTTAATCTCCCGGGCCTGCTTCTGCAACCCTATAGAGACAGAGTTGCAGGGCTTAAGGGTGCATGTGTGTTTGTTTTACCACTGGAGAAGTTGGCAAAAACTTAAAACTATTTCTACAGAGGAGGAGTTGAATGAGTCATGGTACATTTGAGCTAAGAATTCAGTCCTTTAAAGGGGAAAGTTAGATCAATCACTATTAACCTGTGGGAAGTGAGGTCCCTTAGACTAGTCGGGCACTCCAATCAGCATGCACACACTCTTGTTCACCAGTGAACATAGCTGTGGGCCATTGTTTTATGTTCTCACCAAATCTCACCCTGCCCTCCCTCTACCCAGCTCTGAATTCCTGGATCATCCCTCATGTGAACTCTTTCCTGTTTGACCTACCTTTGGCATTTGATCACCCTAACATTCAATTCTCAGTGTTCCCCAGTGGACTTTAAATGAGGTCCTTAAAAAGAATGTGTTGTATCTATACCTATAGAATTACAAGAAAGTTTGTTATCACTGAGAAGCTATAAGATGTTATTTTTTTGAAAAATAGACAATAGCCAAATGTATAGATATGGCTGTGCATACAGATAGTCACATTTACATATTAGTATATTCAAAGAAAGTTTATTTTTCTTTCATCAATTTTCATCGATGACCAGATGGTGAGAATAGAAATGGAGACATGGTGAAGGTGTATTATTATATTTTTTCAAAATATAGAAAACATTGACTTATTTCAATAGTTAAATCCTCACATGTAATAAACAGAATAATTTTAGAAGAGGACTTTAATAACATCAACAAAAAAATGTTTGAAGAAAAGTTCTGTGAATAGACCTATAAGAGACCCATAAGGAAATATCCCGTTGCACAAGTTCAGATGCACCACTCACCCTTATAGCCATTTCCACCTACAATTTAAGAAGCCAGTAGAAGTGGATTTGCACAACACAGCACAGCAGCCAGGCAAAAGGAACAGTAAGTGAAAAACATGGGGAGGTGAATCTATAAGCAATATGATGAGGCTGGCACACCTGGAGAGAAAAGGGACAGATGAGGATATAAAGGACAGCACAGACCACTAAGCTTGGATTTTGCTAGCAGAGCTCAACATGTTTTCCTCCAAAAGAGATATGACAGACATTCTCACTCACAACACACTCCTATGGGCACACTGTGGTTTGATAAAGCCCAGCAGTGTACTAATCCATAATCGGCTTTTGGTAATAACCATCAGCACATTAGGAATGGTAGTAGCTCTCAAAGGATTTCAGAATACCTAAAATTTTAACCCTCAGGTTATAAGCAATCCCCAAGAAGTCCTTGTAACACTGTGCCTTTCATTTTCAATCAAGAGAGCACCTCAAATGCAAGAAAGACTGACAAAATGTGAATTCAAGAATCAATCTGCTCTGAGTAGTAAAAAATATTCACGAACTTCAGTAATTCATTACGAGCAATAAATTACATGAGGCACATTTAAATGTAACCACACATATCCTGTTGATTGCAATGCACAATTCTCTGACTTCATATCAGAAATTATTATGGCAGTAATGCAGTTCTAAGCAGAATTCTAAGCATGTTTGCTAGAAAGAGTAACATGATGTAATTCATGTTTTAGAGAATCCACTTAAACAACAGCAAAGGAAACTATATCTACCCTGCCACATTCCCAGCCTGACATTCCATCTATAAACCTGTTGACCTCTGGACATGAGCCATGGCCCATCCTCGTATGTTCCTCATGTAATATCATTCTAGATCTACCCAATTTATGTTCCTAATTCATCTCCCAAATGTGACCAATTTGGGGCCTTTTAGTATTTGGACCGTCCAACATTTAACCCTCCAAGCTCTGTAATGTACTGATTTCTATTTGACTGTTCACTTCCTCCACTTCTAGGCCACCTTGGACAGGACAGTCTGTGCTGGTCTTCCCTTCTCGTACTCCATACCCACCGCTGTACTTGATGGAAATTCCAACTGATGCATTCCCACCCAGTTCCTAAGAAAATGATCTGAAATGATGAGTAAAAAACTGAAGAGAAAAAAATAAAGAAAAGAAACCTGGTGAGAGCAAAATTATAAGAATTCAGACCAGAGACAATGAGAAATAAACTAAACTAAGAGAAATATAATACTGCACAAAAGAGAGCCGAGCTGACAATGACTAATTCTGTACTAAGAGATACATTATGTAATGCTTACTGAAGTTGCTAACTTAAGCAAATACATACCCCCTCACAGACACAGAATAGGAAACATAAATCAAAGTTTTGCTATGAATTTTAGTCCCTCTACACATGGGAACTTATTTTAAAAAAAAAATTAGCTGTGCATACTTTTAAAATATAATTCTAAAACATTTTTCTTATATCTTGCTTCTCTCCATTAGAAGGGACAATTTTTGGTTTCAGGGCTTTTACAATCATTGTAGAAAATTCTCTCACTGCATGCAATTGCTCAAAGTTCAAACTCTAAGCACACTTTCTTACAAGTCACAAATCAACCTCAGTATGTTTTATAGGGTCATTTTTCCTTTTAGCCCAAATTGTATCTTAAAAGATATCATAACTCCATGGATGTTGTGCTTGGTGGCAATAAAGACACCAATATCTTACTTGCAGCGTGCTTCACACTTTTATGGGACCTTCTTGGTCTCTGTTTACATTTATGTGACTTACTTTGCTCTTGTATGCATTTCAGTTTATATGTCTCATATTATTTTCATCGCTTTACCTATATATCTGTCTATCTGCTGCTACTCAAACCTAGGCAATATGGGATTTAAAGTGGTTTCATTCTCCTCCAATTTTCACTTTCCAAAATTGTCTTCTGCTGCTGCAGCTATTACCTGCCTCTCTCTACCCACCTCCCTGGCCCCCTTCTCCCCTCTCCTTTTTCCCTTAGCCTCCTCCATTCCTGACCCCTTATTCTTTCCCATATCTTACTCAGGGATCATAAAGCACTTAGACTGAGTACTTCCTGGGAGGACCAAAGTCGTTACAGGGCCTTCCTTACTGGGTTATTCTATTGGGTACCTGCCTAAGTTCTCTCTAGGCAACTGCTAGAACAGTACTAATTAGCAGTTTCATGGCTTCCCATCCACAAAGCCTGAATAAAATCATATTAAAGAGGCTAATGCACTATATTACTGGGAAAATCTTTCCCCCAGCTCAGTTAGTAAGCCACATGACTACACAGGAAACACATGTTCCTAATCGAGCATCCAAATCACATCCTATCACATGCAAACCATCAGCATCACAAATTATTTATAATTTCTGTCTTTAGATATAACCTACTCTTTTAATTTCCCAATGTTTTACATCTCTCCGTCTGAGGAGAAAAAGTGTGGCAGTACCAATAACATTTTTTAATTTGGGTGAGGGCAGATTGGCCACTGCTCACTGTGCCAATAACACTATTTTTCCCAGTGTTATAGACTGAACGTTTATGTGCCTCCCAAATTCACAGGTTGAATTCCTAACCCCCAATGTGATGGCATTTGGATGTGGGGCCTTTAGGAAGTAATTAAGTCCAGTTTAAATCATGAGGGATAGAACCCTCATGATGGGGTCCATGTGCTCAGAAGAGGTAGACAGATTCTCTCTCCGTGCAAAACCAAGGAAAGGCCTTATATGCATAAAGCAAGAAGGCAGCAATCTACAGCCAGAACTATAAAAATGAATGTTTGCTGTTTAAGCTACACAGACTACGGTATTTTGTTGTAACTTCCCTGGCTGACTAAGCCACCTAATAACAAATGTAATAATCATAAAAATCAAAATTAATAAACTGTAGTTGCGCACCTAATGACTAGTCATCAGCACATTAGTTTCCCTATATGCAGAACTAGATGTGTTGTTTACTTGTTGGTGACTCTGAATGAAATGGGCTGCATTAAGACAACCATCTGCTCTGTTTGATTTGATAAGTGAAATTAAGGCAAGAAACAGCAAGTTTATAGTCAGTATGACTTAAAATTATGTAACAGAAGGTAAATGATCTTTCATTTAGGGGAACTGAACAGAATATCCTCCAAGGATATAACTTAAATTAATGTTTGTTCCACAGCAATTCAAGTTGGATTTCTCATTTTGATAGTTTTGTCTTCAGTGGACTTCATAAAAATGGAATATTCACACTTTTGTGACTTGAACATTGAATTGTTTTATTTTATCACTCTTTCATGCTTTACCTGTGATAAGAAGCAACAAACAGTATGTAAAGATTTCAAGGCCAATTAGGTTATTCAATAATTACTTTTACTTTCTGTTCTGTGTAGACTATGGATGATGTCTTGTTTATAGAACATCCTGCTCCAATAGTATTAGAGGATTCTTGATTCTTTCATGGCAGGAGTTAGGCTGTTCCCAATATTTAAGACAAATGGCCATCCTCCTGCAATCTCTTTAAATGGATTGTCAGTAGTCATTTTGGCAGGCACAGAGCTTAAAAGCATTAGGAGCTAACTGAAAACAGCTGCTTTGCTGAACCAAACACTTCAGAGCTCTCAGAATCAAAACAAAACTGGACAAGATGTGCTGATGCTCACAATGCATTCTTCCATGAGACCTAAGAAATTTTTAGTGGCTTATGTACATGCACAGAAATTTTCAGGACTAATGTGGTTTTATTTCTTGACTCCTTACAATTTTTCCAGAACTTTTAAATTTATGTCTTTTTCCCCTTTTATAGATAATTCCCTATTACTGCTTGCAAGGGTGATCAAATTATTTTTATCACTTCTTCCAGGTCATTAAAAAGGATATGCAATGTAAATGGCCTCAATAATAATCCCACTTACATTCCCCTAGACAACCTCTTCCTTGCTCAATTCACAACAGGACTACCTTTCATTTATGTTTCATATGCTTTTGTTACCCCTCCAACACATTCTTTCTGCAAGAGTTCAGAGCAACCTTTAGGAAATGTGTCACTCCTTAACTTAAAGCCACTTATTTTCCTCTCATTAGACTTAGCAAAAAGTCCAAAATCTTTAAACCTCATGAAGGGTCCTCCATGAGCTTGGTCTGACCAACTGTCCAGGCTCCCTTGTGCCAGTTTCTTTTCTACTTGCCAGTCTAGGTGCCTTGGCTTCCTTTTAGTTTTTCAACAGGTCAAAGTTCACTTTTCAGAGTAACTTCTTCCACTTCCTTCCAAACTTCTTCATGACGTGTAGCACAATTGAGGTCATTATTTGCTTCCTCCTAAATTTGACTGTGAACTTCTTGTGGGCAGGCCTGGGTTTGTTATATTCACAGTTATATCCTCTGATACACATCACACTCAATGAATATTTGTGAATGTGTAAATAAGTTTCTTCAATAATAAACCTGCTTCTGAATCATATAGCATTTTCCTGCAGATTCAATATTTAAAAAGAAAATATTGTTTTGACTGTAGTGTTAACAAAACTTTCACCTCCGAAAATCCCAACTCTTTCTCCTTTTCAGTTATCTCTGTAGGAAGAGTCAAAACAAAATTGAAAATATATAAAGAGTAAGTTTATGCCACAAAATCAGGATGACATTTCTACTGTATCTGAAAGCTTCAAGTTTTGGACACACCCTAAGGAGACTGGTTCTTAAAATTATTTGTCTGCATACACTAGAGCTTCTGTTAGATCTCCTTCATTTCTCATCAGGTTATGATGAACATTGTAGTTTGCACAGTGTTTGGGCATAAAAATTCTACTGAATAAAATAAGACTATATCCAGTGCTGTGTTAGTAAATGTTTACAATCAGCTGAGTATCGGGGAAATGAATGTGATTTGTAAGTCCTGCAAAGTAAATAATCCCATTAAGACCAATTTCAAGCTGTGTTTAAAATTCCTAAAACTTTAACAATTGGCTCTTTAAAAAAAACTATATGAGCATCTCTAGCATACCATTGGAGGAATCATATCACAAAAATATTTTCATGGTTTTTACATGTACACAATTGTATAGGATATAAAATAAATTAGCTAAACTCATTTTCAAAATGTATTCTTATCCCAATATGATATGGAAGGGAAAAAATAACTTGTAGGTACAAAGACTATTATATCAGTTTACTGTGATAAAGTTCATTTTATAATCATTTTATTTCTTCATCTTAGAGTCTTCCTCAATACAACTTCACGACTTAGACCCTATCTGTTCCACCTCACTGTAAACTCTAAGTAGTCACATGGAAGTGCTAAACACCACAATAAGATCAGATAACAGTCTGATCATTTACCATTCTTTAGTTATCCCCAACTCATTGCCTACTATAGTACACTCATTACAGCATGTATAGGAGTGTTCACCATGAGTCACTTATTGAGCTAATAGGCTCTGGGGATTCAGACTGACACAATCCCTATCTTCAGGGAGCTCATAGACTGGTCAGAAGAGGAACAAGAATAAGTATCAGGCAGAAATTCCTGATTAGAGGTTATTGCAGGAGCTGAGAGAACATACACAAAATGTAGATATAAATTAGCCATCACTGAAAAACCCAACATTGAAGTTCACTTGAAGGATGAGTAGGCATTGGCCATGGAAAGGGGAGGAAAGGCATTCCAGGAAGAAATAAGAGCAAGTAGAAAGTTATGAGATGACAAGGGATAGCCATCACTGAAGTCATTGAAGTACAGGTATGTGAGAAGGCATCCTGAGATTGCAGAGACAGGTGGGGGTGGGGTTCCAGAGGTTTATAAAGATCCTCTGTTGCTATGCAAAGGAGCTTGGTTTTCATTCAAAGGATAATGCATCAGGGAGAATTTAAGGTTTCTAAGTTAGTAGGTGATAGAATTGCTGCTTTAGAAAGATTATAAGGACAAGACAGAAATGGAGACACTGGACTGAGAAGGAGGTGAGAAACCACCTGCTGGGACAATGACTTCAGCCCAGTAATCAACTCTTCCTCCATCACTGTTTTCCTCTGATTTCTCTTGTCCATCTTAATTCTTTGCCATTGCTGTCACTTCTTTATATATTGAAGAAAAATGGTGCCACTCTGTTGTCTTCTTTGGTCTCTTTTAGGTTCACTTTCTCAGCACAAGACAGCATTTTGCATCATAAACTTAGGGAGGAGGGGAACAGACTTAACAAAGTAAAAGAATCAATCAGATGTTGAGAACAAATTTATGTTTCTCCAAGAGAGTACCATGGCTGATACGTTTTGCTACCCTGTGAATCACCCCAAATTTAGTGATATTAAACTACAACAATCATCATTAGTATCTCCCATGATTAGGAGGGTTGACTAGATTCAGCTTTGTGGTTCCATCCATCCTGCAGTGGCAGGAAGTGGAGGCATCACAAAGGCCTCCTTACTCTTGTGTCTAGAGGTGATTGCTGGCTATTGATTGGGACCTCAGTGAGGGCTGTCAGTGAGGTCTTTCTATGTGGCCTGGGCTTCCTCAGAGCACGGTGTTAGAGTCAAGGTAGGTGTCCTGAGAGAGAGCCAAACCTTTTCTAACCTAACCCAGTTATTCATAAAGTGCCACTTCTTAGCCACAGCCTATGTGGGAAGGGAATAGGTAATATTGGAGGCATGGGCCGGCTGGAAATAAAAAGTAATATTAAGAAATAAACACAAAAGATACAGGAAAAAAAAATTTAAGTGGGGTCATGACAGATGGAAGAGACCTGATGGGTGGAAGAGACCTGATGGGTCTGATCCTAACAAAGGAAAAAGTCCGTAAATGCTTTATTTATAGTGAAACACACCAAAGGAATTTATTGTGAGAGGGGTTTTCAAGATGAGCAACAAGTGAGAGGCTGTGGGGAAGTTGGCCTGACTGGGGAATTATCACTTGCACAGTAATTCTTCCTCCTCCAGCAGCTGATACCACAAGGCTAGTTAGGGGTACTGGTATCTCCGTTGGGGTAGCAGGCATCTGGATTCAAAGCTATGGAACCCATAAATTCTTTGCCAGGCATGGAACTGGCCCTATGAACAGCGGTTGCCTGCAAATGGGCATGTCTCTCCACACCTTCACATGGAAAGATTCCCAGATGTGACAGTCAAGCTGTCCAAGGCTATTGAGTTCAAAGCAATAATTTATTTGCCACTCCCAATGGTCACTTCTGCCACATTCTTTTCTTTATAAGTGAATCACAATGGCCAGTCTATTTACAAAGGGAAGAGAACTGGAGCCCACCACTTGATGGGAAAAGTGTCAAAGAATTCTCAGACTTGTCTTAAAACCATTGCAATCATTTTTCATGTTTTTGACCAAGACAAGGGATATTCATTTTTATTTTGGTACACAAAGCAGGAAGTGACAATACCTAACCCTTACCAACCATTTTCTAGAATATATTGAAAGGTTATAAAACTTCCCCTCTATGCCCTCTGATAAAGATTCATGTCTTAGACACTTGAATGAAAGATACATGCATAAGCAAAAACTTACGGTCATTAGGGTCTCTCTCAAGAAGCAAACATCTCAGGGGAGATAAGAAGAGAGTTCACGACTAGCCCCTTAAATCTATAGGATAAGGACTGATTCAATTTCCAAAATGAGAAGAATCTGAAAACTGAATCATTTTAATTTGAGATATATATATATTTAATTTATGCATATATCATTTATATTTTTATACATATATTTACATTGATATATAATTTATGTATATATCATTTATACTTTCATACATATATACATAAAATTGCAAATAGTTGTCATCATAGACTATGGGTTGAATAGTCCTCAAAAATCCTTTAAACTTTCCAAAGGTGATAAAAAAAAAAAACACCTCTATTATGTGTATAGGTACCGCAATCCCAGAGTGACAAAACTAGGTAAAAATCTTCCCTGAAAGAATTTTCTCTTAACAAGATTTATTTCTGTTCAGGTGTGACATGCTGTTCACATCTCTCTGACAAGATGAAAAATACTTGAAATTTATACAGCTTACAAGTTGGTTAGAGTAATGTAATTTACAATACCAAAGGTACCCAACAGTCTTGGTATTTTTAAAATTCTGAATACAAGTGTGAAAAATGAACATGCTAGCTGTAAATGCTATGGTTTGAGTGTGTCCACCCAAAAGCATGTGTTGGAAACAATACCCAAAGCAGTAGCGTTAGGATATGGAGCCCAGTGAGAGGTAATCAGGCCACGAGGGTAGGATGAATGGGTTACACCTTCACCTGGAGTAGGTTCACTACAAAGGGAGCTCAGCCCCCTTTACTCTTTCTCTTCCATTATGTGACACCTTACCATGCTGTGACACAGCAATAAAGTCCTCAACACCAAGAGTACCTTGATCTTGGACTGCTTAGCATTCACAACAGGGAGAAAGAAATCTATGTTCATTATGGATTGCCCAGCCTGTGGTGTTTTGCTACAGAGCACAGAACAGACTAAGACACGTCCCCCAAGAAAGAAGGAATTTGCAAAACTATTTTTAGATATGAGCAGCAGCAATGACCCTTAGCTGGGTCCTATGGATGTTGGATTTGCCAGACTATACCCACAATCATGCAAGTCAATTTCTTGAAATCAATCCCTCTGCCATGAGTGTGTGTGTCAGTGTGTGGTGTGTGTGTTTGTGTGTGTGTGTGTGATGTGTTCTGTTTCTCTGGAGAACTCTAACACAGGAATTCATAGATACAAAGAAGAGACTGACAAATTGAAAAAGTAGGAATCAAGCAATTCTAAAGGGTTCCAGTTACAGAAATTGCTCAGAGTAACTCTGCTATAATGAATAAGCTCCAAATGATTTCAGTTTCATATCACTTAGTTCATGATTTAAATTCCAAAGTATGACTATTCAGTTAACTTAATATGGGTTATAGGGTAAGATTTTATTAATAGCCTATCAGAGTGTATCCAATAAGGAAGAAGCAACACTTCAAAGAAAAATTAGTATGACGCTTTTACCTTAAAAAAATGGAATGCAGCATACTGAAGTACCAAAAATATTTAGCTTTTTAACCACATTTAAATGCAAAATATTACATATAATTTTGAAGTTTGCAGACTCTTTGAAGCTCTTACATGCATCCTCTAGGATTGTTGCCCACCACCAGGTCAAGAACTTTTAGTCTAAACATAACTACTATATATTCTTGGTTATCATCTCACTGAACACACAGACCACTGGACTGTTCTGATAAAGCGAAAGAAAGTGGTTCCACAATCTAACTATTGTGCATTGAGCTGCTATAAACATTGATGTGACTGTGTTACTGTAGTATGCTACTTTTAAGTTCTTTCGGTATAAATCAATGAGTGGGAAAGCTGGGTCAAAAGGTGCAATCTTTCAGGTTTTCTGAGGATTCTCCACACTGCTTTTCAAAATAGCTGCACCAATTTGCAACTCCACCAGCAATGTAAAAGTGTGCCTTTTCCCCACATCCACACCAACATATATTATTGTTTGGGTTCTTGATAATAGCCGTTCTAATTGGAGTAAGATGAAATCTTAGAGTTGTTTTAATTTGCATTTCTCTACTAGAGATGTTGAACACTTTTTCATATATTTATTAATCACCTGTATATCTTTCTCTATAAAGTGTCTGTCCAGTTCCTTGACCCATTTATTGATTGGATTCTTTGTATTTTAAAGTTTTATAAATTCTTTGTAAATTTTGGAGATTAGTGCTCTATCTGAAGTGTGTGGAAAAGATTTTCTCCCACTCTGTAGGCTCTCTTTTCACATTATTGATTATATCCTTTGCTGAGAAAAAGCTTTTTAGTTTGAGTCCATCCCATTTATTGATCCTTGCTTTGATTTCTTGTGCTTTGGAGTCTTGTTAAGGAAGTCTGATCTTAAGCCAACATGATGAAGATTCGGGCCTACTTTGTCTTCTATTTAGTGCAGGGTCTCTGTTTAATTCCTAAGTCCTTGATCCATGTTGAGCTGAGTTTTATGCAGGGTGAGAGACAGAGGTTTAATTTCATTTTACTGCATATGAATTTCCAGTTTTCCCAGCACCATTTGTTGAACAAACTCTCTTTAGTAATGCAGCCACATCAATGATTATAGCAGCTCAATTCACAATAACTAGATTGTAGAACAAACCTAGATGCCCTTCAACAGATGAATGAATAAAGAAACCGTGGTATATATACAAAATGCAATATTATTCAGCCATAAAGATGAATAATATTATGCATTTGCAGATAAGTGATGGAATTGGAGAATATCATGCTAAGTGAAATAAGCCAATCCCCAAAAACCAAAGGCTGAATGTTTTCCCTGATAAGTGGATGATGATATATAATGGGGGTGGGGTGGGGGGTGGGAGAAGAATAGAGGAACTTTAGAGTATGTAAAGGGAAATGAGAGGGAGGGGTGTATGAAAAATGGTATGAAGAATGAGACATACATCATTACCCTATGAACATGTATGATTACACAAATGGTGTGAATCTACATCATGTACAACCATAGAAACGAAAAGATGTACCCCATTTGTGTACAAGGAATCAAAATGCAAGCTGAAAAACAAACAAACAAACAAATAAATAAATAAATAAATCTAAATAAATAAATAAATAAAAGTGATGACGTCACTTCTCTGTCTTCTCCTACCCCTTCAGGTCTAAAGAAATTGCATTGTTCACACTCTACTGAAGAAGAAAGGTGCCATTAAGCAGTTGGCAAGACTTTATTGTTGCACAGCATGATGTGGCAAAGAGTACAAGGCCTGAAATAGGAGGATCCAGGCTTGAATCGCATTCCTACCAACCACAAATCAAGATGCCCTTAGCTTGAGACCCTCTGAGCTTCAGGTTCTTGTCCTTAAACATCCCTGCTTACCTTGACAGACATCATAAGGTTCATGTAGTTACCTCAGAATATATTTGGGAACTACAAAGTTGTGAAAAATTTTTAGTTATAACTATTTATCTACATACACAGATCAATGGACCCATCAGTAGAGATAGATATGTAGATACATGGAGTCCATCAGCATTTGCTAATCCTGGTTAACAATAGAAACATCTGTGAATCTTTTCAAAATTCAGATTCTTAGGTTCCTTCCTAGACCTAATAAACTGAAATTTCCAGGGGTGAGGATATGTATGCATACATGTAGGAAAAGCTTCCCATAATATTCTTAACATTAGCTAGACTTGGTATCCTAACCACATTTAAAATCAAAATTATTCACAGTGATCTGCCTGTGTGTTGATGATTCTGATAAAAGTCAAAATTACTACTTATGAGACTATCTAGATTTTGGATTAGGAAATATACTACTAACTTGTTCCACACTATAACACGTGGTCACTTATATATGATTAGAGAATCCAACAGCCCCACTAAGGAAGTGCTAGTATAGCAATAACTTGCTTAGAACAAATTCTGCTCTCATTTATATGCTCAGAACCATTAAAGTAAGGTTTTATAGCTCATGATCATTTTAAGCACCATGGATTTACGAGTATGGATGTTTCTACAGTTTCAAAAACTTTGCAGAGAAGTCTATAGCTTCCTGCAGTCCTTTAATATGGAGATGATGTAAGGTATTCTTCAGTGGGGGGAAAGTGAAAGAAATTAAGGAGAATGTAAAACACAATATAATGGTGCCAGGTTTGCGATAACATTTTCTTTAACATCTGTTGTGTCTTTAACATTGAGATATGAGAATGATCTTTTTTCCTTCAATTTTCCCTTAGAGAACTAAGAAATTTTACAAAGTATCTGAAAGTAAACACAGAGGAGACCTCCCATAAATACATTTAGTTTCTCCAATCTTCTCCATCCTCAGTTTTACATTGTTTTATACTAGAGCTTAACAATGTCCCATGCTGTGTCACAATTTTTAACATATTACCTCATAACATATGCCATCGGGGTAGAAAAGAGGTCCTGTCATCTTTCTGCAGGCATGCACTGAGTTTCCTCGCTGAGGGTGCTGTTGACTTCAGTTCTTTTTTAGTGAGAGAACTTGTCTCAGCTGAGTGTTTGCCACCTCTTTCCAGTCTGGCTGCCTCCAGACGAAGCACCAGATTCTTTGTTGCTGGAATCTACTGAACAGAAAGGTCATCTTAGAAATGCCAACATAAAATCAGGAACACTGTTAATCAGAAGGTTGACTCTTGAATTAATCAATAAAATATTTAAAGTTCAAACATTCCAAAGCAAATTTATTAAAAATGTAAATTATCAAGTGAAAATACCTCAATGTATCACTGGGGAATCACGTCTTCCACTTTCAGTTGCAAATCAACACCCCTATGCTTTCCATGCAACACTGGATGGAGCCCCCTTATCGCTAGTTGGGAAGAGTGCCACCTCTGGTGCTAGTAAGCCCACATCCCCTGAATATTAAAAAAAAAAAAAAAAAAAAGACTACTTTCTGAAGTCAAAAAGTTCCAGATGATGCACTCTCAAATTACATTGAAACTAGAACTCAGCTTCCTAAAGTTGGTAGAATGCCTGCAGTAATGAATGTTGAACTTCTCTGGAAGTTAATATAATGCTACTTTTGCCACTATCATATAGACAGCCCATTGCCCCTGGCTTATTACTAATTACTGATACTGTTATTAGTTCCAGAGTTCAAGAACTACTACTTCTGGTCTTGTTGGTAGAACGATGGAACTGGAACATTCTACCACTACAACAAAAAGTCAGTCACTCTAGGACGGTGATCTCAAACGTTAGCCTGCATTGGAATGATCTGGGGTGCTTGTTAAAATACAAGTTGCTGCTCTCCACCCTCAGAGGTTCTAATTCAGTAGGCCTGGAGTGGGTCCTCAGAGCCTGCATTTCTAACAAGTTCCCAGGACTGCACTTAGAAAGAAAAATGCCATATCTGAAGAAACTCTCCCTTGGTTTCTGCTTTTGCTACTTAAAAATAAATTTATTTGTTCTAATTAGTTACACATGACAGTAGAATGCATTTATGCACTTTGATATATCATACACAAATAGGGTATAATTTCTCATTTTTCTGATTGCACATATTGTAGAATCACTTCGGTCATGCAATCATATATGTTCATGAGGAAATAATGTCTGTTTCACTCTACTATCTTTCCTACCCCTGTGTCCCCTCCCCTCCCTTCACTCCCCTCTTCCTAATATAAAGTAACTCTATTCTTCCCTATCCACTCCCCACACCCTTACTGTGAATTAGCATCCACATATCAGAGAAAACATTCAGCCTTTGGTTTTTTTGCGATTGGCTTATTTCACTTAGCATATTCTCCAGTTCCATCCATTTACCTACAAATGCCACAAGTTCATTCTTCTTTAAAGCTGAGTAATATTCCATTGAATATATATACCACATTTTCTTTATCCATTCATCTACTGAAGAGCATATAGGTTGGTTCTATAGTTCAGTTATTGTGAAATGAGCTGCTAGAAACACTGATGTGGCCATGTCACTGTAGTATGCTGATTATAAGTGCTTTGGGCATAAGCCGAGGAGTGGGATAGCTGGGTCAAATGGTGGTTCCATTCCAAGTTAGGATGTAAATAAACCCTGTCCATCTAGCCCAAAGATAGAGAGGTGGAAGGGACCATCCCTGTGGTGGAGACTCCTAGCCAAACTGCCCTAGTTCTCAGAGTCAAAAAAGATCCTTCTCTAGCCTGGGTTCCTTGGCGTATAGTTCTTAGAATCAGATACTCAGATACATACTCAGAACTAGAGTCTGCTCTCTGGGTGTGTATAGGTAGGTTCTCTTGTCTACTGTCACATAGATCCCAGACCAATCCTTGTCCTTTAACCATCTCACTTTTGCCCAAGCCAAGCCCCTTGTATTATGTCTTCCTATCTTATATGGTAGTTTATTTCACAATTTTATAATTGATGTTTTCAATCTATTCTGTTAGTCTTACTCAAGACCAAGTAAGCTGCTTTAATAAATTTGTATAATACTGCATTTAAGAGCAACACAATCTCTTCTGTCCTAGAGGGTCCCGGGGTTCCTAATGCAATTTAATTCATCCTTGTCTTCGTAACTTTCTGATTTTATAGTTGAGGTGCCAAAAACAGACCAAGCGTGGCAAAGGGCTACTAGATTTTATTATTTTAGATAATAGACTCTAGTTAATAGATACAATGCATTTTTTTGTGAATAAAGGTGCATACGTGAACACACTCAGACATATACACAGAAGAAAAGAAATTACAGGTTTTATAGCAAAACAAAGAAAACATACATGATTTCTTTGTAATGAGATTGCTGTGTACCTTGGCATTTCCCTGCACCATAGCAGATTGAGCCTTAAGTTATTGGGTAAATCAATAACCATCAATCACAGTGTACCATACATCTCCAACTTCCAAACTCAGTAGTGAGCACTGCAGTGTGAGCACAGTGTGATCATCATGGCCAAGTAGACAAGTAGACAGCTATATATCTCTTTTATGGTTGTTGACCTTTATTATGTTAGCATATTTTATTATATATGCATCCCTTGGAGGCCTAAAAATAAATATTAATAATTATCACCAAAGCCTTGCATTCTGGTCAACATTTCCTTATTTGATATGTATAGAGTTTTAAATGCATAACAATAGTGAAATTTGCTCAAGGTTATTCACTCCCAGTGTTTACTCTGTAATGTGCCTTAAGGCATTCTGAGCATAAAGAATATTATATAAAATATTATTTTTTATTTCTATTACTAATTTAATAACTTCAACACCTTCTGGAATGGTTTAAGGTAAGAAAAAATCATCAGTATCTTTCACAAGTAAACAGTAATGAAGTAGCAAATAAAAAATTAATAAAACTTTTTTCTATTTAAGTAAAATCATATTTGTGTTTAAAAATTTAAATGTTAGAAGCACAACATTAAAGTGTCATTAATTTTTAAAGGTTCTTCTTTGTACCTGTTTTTCTTCCTATTGTACTTTTTGAAGTGTAAGCTTTGATGTGGTTTTCATTCTGTTGTACAAGTAGCACAGATAATACATGGATTGTGCTTTTATGAATTGTCTTTTCTTCTGGAAAATATAAAAAAATAGTTAAATACACAAAATACCAAGGGAGAGTTCAATGAAGGGTCAGAAGAGGAAGACCTGTGTAGGTGGAACCCCCTGGTCAGTAGATACTGGCAAAATAGAAGTTTGTTTATTCAGAAGGTCAATAGACTCTGTCAACACCCCAGAAGTTTCCCCTCTACCCTATTCACTTCCAAACACTAAAATTTCCTCCTTCCAGAGATAAGTACAGTTGTCTCTCAGTTGCTGCAGAGATCTCTTGGTTCCAGAATTCCCTGCAGATATCAAAATTCATGAATATTGTAGTCCCTTACATAAAATAGCATTGTATTTACATATAACCTAGACACATTCTCCTGTATACTTTAAATCATCTCTGAATTGCTTATGATACCTTATACAATGTAAACGCTATATAAATAGTTGTTATACTAAATAGAGATAAGGAAAAAAAAAGTCTGTATATTTTCAGTACAATTTTTTCAAGTTATTTTCAATTCTTGGTTGGTGGAACCCACAGATCTAGCACCTGTGGATAGAAAGCTGTCTACACTACTTTGACTTATATATTAATGGCCACCTTGCTTGTCTTTGGGTTTACCACCTAGATTTGCACCCCTTCCACACTAGAGTTTAGCTTTGTCTCCTTTGTGAACTTTTTGTAAATGGTATTATATACTATATGTTCTGTTGTGTCTGTTTCTTTCACTTCACATTGTGTTGTTGAGATTCATCCATGGTAAGTGTGTGGATGTAATTCATTCATTTTCATTGCTGTGTTCTATTGTATGAAATTGCACAAGTTATGCATGCATTCTATTGTTGATAGACATTTAGATTGTTTGCAGTCTGAGTCTATGAAACTAAAACACTGTAGCTGTTTGGAGCAATAAGTTTTTCAGTAAATCAGTAGCACTCAGAAATGTGAGCATCTTCCAACTCTACACCCTTAGTGTTAAGCACTGTGATGTTAGCACAAATGTGATCATCATTACTAAGTACACAAATAGGTACTTCTTGCATATAATTCTTGATGCAAGTTTACAAGCATTTCTGCTCAGTTAATAGTTGGATGAGGAATTTCTGAGTCACAGGGTATTCTTGCCTTCTACTTTCCATAGATCATACAAAAATGTGGCATTAATATACACTCTTGCTGGCATTAATTAAATCCCCTGTTGCTCTTCATCCAGGTATCTGCTAAAATTTTATCTCCTTTGGGCATTATTTCCTGGGCATCCTAGTTAAAGAATCTCAACCCAATCCATATTCTTATTCTTTGATTTATCTTCTTCACTATCTGAGATCATTTTATTTGTTTCTGTGCTTTCCACTAGAAGACAATCTCCATAAGAGCAAGGACTTCCTCTTGCCCATAAGTAGGATAGTGTCTGGAACACAATGCACTCTTGATAAATATTTGCTGAGTGAATGGTTGGGAACTTCCTCTGTATAGTAAATACTTGCAATAATATCAGTAGAAAAGACTTTACACAATATAAATTTTGAATCACCTCTTGTAAGGAGCAATACTTCTTAAATAGGAGTTTCATGATCCATGTAATATGTTTAACAGCTACTATTCAGAAAAATAATTATCCATTTAGATTTTCCTATAATGTGACTATCATGACACATGTTGAATAATTTTTCCTGTCTCATGAACACAGGGAGCAGCAGCATTTCATATCCACAGTGAGAGAACAGGTGCCTGCAAACCAAGACTTCCTGTTTTTTAAAGTGCAGCCCGTAATAATCAATTGACATGCCTGCTATAAATAATAATGCATGGTTTCTCAAGGAATCCAGCATGTAATTGATCCTCTGGTCTGAAGAAGCTCTAGGCCTGTGATATTTTGATAGGTACGGCATTCTTCAACTGACTTTATTGTCTTGCTTTTAGCCAGCCCTTGAAATAAAGATTCATGAATCTATATTGTACATCCAACCTCTCTGGAATAGAGAAGTAGAGTGTGTGACTCTCAGAATATGCCTAGCCTCATCATTGCATTTCTACTGTAAGGCCATGGTACAAACACCCAGTGAGGTAGCAGGATATTAGGTTTTTGTAGGACCAAAACCAACCCCAATTAAATCTAAATACTTGAGGCAGGTGATGGTCTTAGACTATATTTCACAATAAGGTATCCCCCAAATCCCTGTAACCAAATGCTAGTATGGCAACATACTGGAGAGGTCTGTTCAGTGTTCTAATTTCATGACTGATGTTTTATTTATTTATTTATTTATTTATTTTTTAATAAGGAAGGCTGACTACCATGTGATCCTATTAACCTGACCACAGATAATTGGACCAAGGACGTTTGCCTGATTCAAAGCTGGTAGTGGTCTTTGAAATGTGACTTCTGTCAGCAAGGCTACTCAGGGAAATGACCAACTAAACAAATTAGGTTCTCTCTCAGGGAGTTTTTAAATGCAGGACGTAGAGGAAATTGAGGAGGAGCACGAGGGAAACATGATAGAATATGTGACTTAAAGTACAAAACTCAGGATGTACAAATCACAGTTTTCTTTCTTCCATAATCCTAAAGATATTAAAATTATTCATGAGGATAGAAAATAAACACAAATAAAATCTCTGAGCATTATCTTGTGTGAAGATCTACTAATCTCTGATTAAAAACCTTATGCAACAACTTCAACAACAAAATCATCAGAAAGGCAGAGCAGACAGAAATGCATAGACAAGGCAGGAAGCCTAAGCCATGAGGCAGCAGAGGCTATTTAGCAGGAGAAGCAGAAATACAAAGTCAGGAGGTAGCAAGGAGAAAAGTAGAGAATGGCAGTGTTGAGAGCCAAAGAGGTCGTGACTCAGAATAAAAAGCAGAGTCATTGTAACTGTGGGATATTAAAATAAACCACAGTCCTGCTAAAGACACAAAACCAGCACTAGAAATACCCCGAAACACAAAAGTTTTTACTGTTCTCTGTGAGACCTGGTTATGACTCTGGTGTCCTTTGGTCTTCCTCTCATTGAAGAATTGGTATGTGTAATAATTACCCAAGATTTGAATTAAAAATCTACTACCTCCAACTCCAAAGAATTTCTGATTGGGTAGATCTGAGGCATTTTCATTTTATATATCCAAACCTAATATTCCAATAAATCATCTCTTTAAAAAACTAATCTAAAATATCCTGGGGTTCTATATATTCCTTAAAACTGGAAAGAAAAATCTACCTAATAAAAATCCCATCTGTGATTTCAGTTTTGTAGGCATAGCCCAGAATTAGAGCATCCAGACACACATTTTTTAGTTATCTTCACATTAAATATGACTTCATGCTATATTTTACATATTTAGAAAGAAAGGCCCTCCCCATTTTGATAGAGTGTAGCAGGCTTGTGTTCCTCTGTCCCTTAAAGAACTTTGCTCCAGTCAAACTCTTAGATTTCCAAATGGGCCAAATTTTGTTCATGTCTGAATCTACACTTACCCATCCATCCCCCCACAGGGGACTAGTGAGTAAGAAGCCCTAGCATAGGCTTGTGTGAAATACTGAGTGATGACACTGTTGGTCCCCCAGACAGGAGTTAGGGGCCAAAATGGAAACTAGAACTTCCTGCTAGAGACAGTCCAACCAGGAACCAAGACAATAGTCAAGTCAAAGTACACTGACACCACACTAAGAGTTAAGATGGGAGAGACCAACTCCAAAGAGCAATGCAAAAACTGGAGACGAGAACCAAAGCTGAAATCTCAGAGTTAGAAAGAGCAGGCAGAATTATAGTTCACATGAGAAAGTACTGGGCTGTTTCAGGTCAAGTGGCACAAATGTCATTGAAAGGTTGCAACTTAAATTCAAGGACTGGTGGATGCCTGGTGAATAGGTGATTCCTGCCATTTTAAAGGTCCTTCTCCTACCAATTCCTGTCTAATTCTTAGATTCTCACAGGAGTGAGACAGTCTTTACCCAGATACTATTTGTAGACAGAACTTCCCTACATTGGTTGTTATCCTCTACTTATGGATTAATGCCCCGATATCCTTATCTGAAAACTGGGAATTGTAATAGTACATAATCTATAAATTAATAACCATTAGAAGGATTAATTCATAAAATAAGATAATGTATAAGTGCCTGGCACTTAGCAAGCACACAAAAATTGCTGATTGCTGCTGCCACGTTTATTGCAGCTGTATGTCATTGTTGCTATAATTAGCTATTCCTTATGAACAATCAATCATTTTGCTGCCTCTCTCTTTTATGCTGGATCTCTGGATACTGACTTCTTGCCCAGACCATGTCACATGCTGTTGGCTCTCTGTTTCCCTCTAGGTGCTATGTTTCAGGCTGAACTCCCTTATAGCATTAAACCTGTCTGATCCTGGCACTTGACCCACTACCTATGACTTCCTGATAATGTTACCTGTCCCACCAGATTACAGGTCATCACCACTCATATTCCCAAATAATACAGATTCCTTCTTCCTTACCAGACATTCTTGAAGATCTAAGCAAATATTTCCTCCTTCATAAAAATTTACATGACCTGAAGGGTTCTCCCAACCCTCTACTCTATGTGGTGTGAATAATTAATCTACCAATTTTTCAATTATTTTGTGAAATATTTTCAGGGAGTCTCTTGAATTGTTACGTAACTTGCGTATTGTTATTTTATTTATTATATACCGGCAATGTGTACTTATGTGTACTTAATAAAATAATGCCCTCCTTGATAGCTATCATGTCTTATTCATCTTTGTATGCCCCACAGCTAAGTACTACGCTTTGCACAGAGCTCAATAAATATATGTGATTTGATTTGAAATGCTTAGTTAGAATACCATAAAAGACTACACCATTCTGAGGAAGTCATTAAGATTTAAAGAGGCCATTAAGGACTAATCCAATAACTGAGAGGAGAGTAAATTGCTTACTTTTAGGCAGATGTGCTAACTTTCTAGGCCACTAAGGTTCTATTTAAGCAATTTACTAGGAGTAAATTAGCAAACGGATTCAGGTAGTGCAAAAAGGTTAGTACCTGCAACTTCCTACTAAGAGGTGAGCAATCTGCTCTGAGCAACCCCAGTCAAGTCCTTTTATTTCTTATAATACATTGAGAATTATATGTAAGCAGAGTAACCATTTGGACTGAATTTATACAACTGAAGAAAACAGTCCTGTAGACTGTAAGATTGCAGTGCACTGCTGATATCAGTTACTAATGACTTTTAATACGGACATCACTCTTCTTTCTTCCTATGCTGTATTCTAGAATACCCAATGTGACATGAGAAAAAAAAAAGATAAAGAATTCTTTCATTTGCATTCATTGTAATTGATGCTGGAATTGCACTCAATAGAAATGCAAAGAGATTTAAAACTTGAAAACATGATACCTGCTTTGTGAAACTGCTGTTCTAGTTAAGAGTGAAGGGGTAGCGAGGGAAGGGGAACAGGAAACACATGAACAGTCCTGATACAATGTGGTGCATGCTACAGAGTGACATTTACATGTGCTCTGGGAAGATAGAGAAGTCCTGTGGCTTTGGGGGAGAAGCGAGAGCAGCAGATATGTGAGCTGTGCCTTAAGGGTTATTTGGATTTCTCCAAGGTACACAGAAGTAAAAGAGGCATTCCAAACAGATGTGCATGAACAACAACACAGTTTGACTGGGATGTGGCAAGAATCATGGAACTACAGAGTAGACAGGTACTGTAATCCAAGTCCTGAATTTTATAGATCAGAAAAACAAAAATAAAACCAAGGCATGTTAACTGACAGTCACATACTGGGAATGGAAAAACAAACCTTGAACCTGTATCTGTCCGACCTATGTCAAGTCTAGTGCTTTGCCTACCTTGATGAGTTGCATATTTAATGGAAGTTCAATGCAAAAAGAAGGCTTGGTAGGTGAATGCTGCTCCATTGGAAGTTCCCCATCCATTGTATTCATTTGTTCCCACACTCACTTAACAAATCCTCATTGGCATCAATTATACTCTACTACAAGACAGGACACTTGGAACAGTGTCCAGTACAGACATAACCCATGACCTCACAGAACAAAGTATTAGAGGATCTGAACAAGAAATAGGCAATTAGAATCAGGAGTAAGTATCCTGAGAGAGGAAGGAAGTGCTGTGGGACTGCAAATGGGTTAGCAAGGTGTCCCAGTAAGAGCTAACAGCACATGTAAAAGCCCAAAGGGAACAAAGTTCCAAAATTAGTAGTGCATTTGGCATAAGGAGAACTAAAATTTCAGAATTGACTCCTGTCTCCCTCCCCATGCACTCCTCAACTGACTCCCACTTATTATTATTATTATGTGTGTATGGTGCTGGGGATTGAACCCAGGGCCTTGCACATGGGAGGCAAACACTCTACCAACTGAGCTATATCCCTAGCCCATCACACTTGTTATAAATGGCAAGTCCCTGCCTCTCTTCCCTGGCACTCTCCAAACTAGATCCCTTTAGCACTGTGGGTTTCTCCTCATTACAAACTGCAATTGCTGGTTTATTGTCTGGTTTTCAGACCAAACTGTAAGTTCCTTGAGGTCTGATATGTTGTCCTGGATATCTGTTGCATCTCCAGTACCTCATTTGTGGTCTTGCATGAGAATGTTTGGAGGTCAACACATGTACATTGTAGAATATTAAAAAAAAAAAAAAAACTCAAAAGATAGTCAAGGCCTAATACTGAGAACCTTGTAAATGTTCCCTTGTGGTCAAAAGTATGTTTGTAGATGTGATTTCATTACAGATCCTGAGATAGGGAGATTATTCTGGATTATCCAGGTAGGCCCTAAAGGCATCACAAACATCCTTATAAGGTAGAGAACTAGGGGAAGACTTTACTATAGACAGAAAAGAAGAAAGCCATATGACCTCAGAAGTAAATGTTGGAGTGATGTGGTCACAGCTCAAGGAAAACCAGTAACCAGAAACTGGAAGATGTCAAGAACAGGTTCTCCCATAGCAACTCCAGAGGAAGCACAGCATTGCCAACACCTTGATTTCAGCCCAGGCACACTAATGATTTTGGACTTCTGTTTTTTTAAACCACAAGGTTTGTGGTAATTTGTTATAGCAGTCGCTGAAAACTAATTCAAACACAGATATACTTCTTTCCTTATAAGGATTGCTTTGGAGGATTTTTTTTTTTTTTTAGCATTAAGCTCTTTAGTTAGATTGCTAAAAGTGTAGTAGCAGATCAAAATATGACTTTTTAAGCTTTATGAAGATTATTACATTGATTTGAAAAGACAATTTTTTATAAACAGTGGTAATGTACAATAGTTTCTATTCACCATATTCTGCATCACTAAATCTTTTCATTTATTTGAATGTATGCTATTTTGACATGTAAAAATAGTTCTTCGGTTTTGTTTTAAGTTACATTTCTTCGGTTGCTAATGAAGATACAGATTTTTGCTGTGCTTGTTTATCAGTTTTCTTTAGTATGCACACAAACTTTATTTTTTGCAGAGATTTGTGTAAATTCTTCCTAAAGATATTAAATTTTTGTTTCTTAAATTGGCTAATTTTTTTAATTCTATTATTTATCAGTTTATTTAGGTTGGATTTAGGTTTCTGTTCTTTTTTAAAAGGACTACAAAACTTATCTACAAAATTTTGATCTCTTCCTTGATAATTTTTTCTTTTGCTTCCAAACTTAGGAAGTTCCCCTCTTTTAGAAGAAAGTCATAAAGAGTAAATTTTATTTTCTTTTAGATTATCTATGGCTTGACTTTATATTTAACCCTTCATTTGCCTTAAATTTACCTTTGTGTATAGTGTAGGTTGAAGGAATGAAATTGTTTTCATGATGCAACAATCCCAATTGTCACACCATTTATTGAATGATCACTTTCTTCACTACTGTTTCATCATGTCTTTTATTCTGTATTTAATTCTCATATATTCTTGTATGAGTTTTTGTTTATATTCTTTCTCTGATCTGATTGTCTATTCTGATATTAGCAGCATATGGTTTGCACTACCAAATTTTAAAATTTGTTTTCAAACATCATCACCATCCATATTGCTTTTTTGCTTAAGGTCTCTCTTTTAATTTTTAATCTCTCTTAATTTTGCAAAAGTTGTTTTTAAAAAGTTTTATATTCTTTTCAGACAGAATTATCTGTAATTATCACAACAGAAGGTAAAGTAACAGTTGCATACTAAGTACTTGTAAATAGTAGGTATTAATATTGTAAAGAATAACTTTGGGGGCTAGGGTTGTAGTCCAGTGGTACAGTACTCACCTAGCATATATGAGGCCCTGGGTTTGATCCTCAGCATCACATAAAAATAAAATAAAGGTATTGTGTCCACCTATGACTAAAACAAATTTTTTTTAAAAATAATAACTTTTAAAAACACATTTTTAGTCAATTTGGTTTCTATACCATGATTTTTCATTTTGCCAGTTAAGAAAGAACAAAATCTAAGGATTTTATCCAGTCTTCTTTTAGTGAATAAAATCATGCTTGTATCCCTTTACACACATGTAAAAGCAGGCATATGCATGCATGTGCACGCACACATACACAGTAAGCAGTATCTGTCTTACAGTTATTTAAAATATATGAGTAAGAAAATGATTCTTTTCATGAATGCATACTCTGACATTGAATTCTTTTTCCAGGCTTCAAAACGGCTGAGTTGTACTTGACTTGTGAGCCCTAAAACCACACGTGCACTGTAGTTAAAGAGGTCTACAGTGCGTTTTGGCTGGAGTGAGAATCCGCTCATTTCTACACATTAGTAAACATCTTGCTATGTCTCAAAATAAAACAACACAACAATGCTTATTAGAGTTGGCAGATCTAGTGTCTCCCTTTAACCTCTTGCCACACATAGACAAAACCAATCCTTAAGGACCACATATTTATGCAGTTAAATGTTATTTATTCTACATCTATCTGTGTCTTCCATGAGCTAAGTGCTGGGAATACAAAATCTAATAAGACACTGACACAGCCCTTAAAAAGTTCAGACAAAACAAGGGAAGCAGACAAGTAAACAACTGAGATGGAACCCTGAGGTAATGGCTCCCTTCCTTCAAATGAGATTAGCAAATGCTTTATCTTGAGGTTAAGGCAGAGTAGATACCACAGGAACCCCTTCCCTCCACCCTACTCCATTGGCTTTGACGTAACAGCTGACACCCAGATGACAACACGATGGAATGAAAATTGGGGCACTGATCTATGAGAGAGAAGATGGTATTCAAACTGCACCATAAAACATGGGAGGTTATATGGAAAAAAGGATGGAAAGCATTTCAGGAAAATGGAACATGGGAATGTGAGAAAACATGAAATGTTCTGGCAAAAGAAACTACTCCAACAAAAGTACACATTTTCAGTTATGCATAAGTGTGGAAAAAGTAAGATACAGTGTAGGGAGTAAAATCTTGAAAGATCAAGCTGGAGATGGAACGTAAAACTCTGGCAATGCATTCCATCTCTGTGCTGTCAATAAGAGTCATGCTAAGTTCTCGAGGAACTGTAAGACTAGCCAGTCCTCTCTGGTTCTCACTAGCCCACTTCACCAAAGCCATTCTTGTCAAGACCACAGTCTCTGTGTCGCATATAAGTGGGTGTATAGAAGGTTGACAAAAAAGAATCAAGACCTGTGACAACAATACCACTTGGGAGATGGTTGCCACAATTAAAACAAGAAGTGATGGGATCTGAAAGAAAGAACTGGAAATATTATATTGCTGCATAGAATGATTTCCAACATAGAAAAGAGAAATGTGTGATTGTTGATAAGGGGATGTTAGTAAGGAATCTAGGATAGTTTAATAGTTCCTAGTTTGGTCAATTGCATGAGGGGGGAATGAACAATTAGAGGAAGAAGATAATGATTTTCTAGGCAGGTTATGTTGAATTTGAGTTGATGCTGGGTCATTCAGGAAGGTGGTTAAAAGTAGAAATGTGTCTGAAGTTCGAAGAAATTTATGGGCTTGAGATATGAAGATCTTCTGAATTCATCCTTGCAGATCTTTCATTCTGTTTCTGTTCTCATAGACATTTATATTCTAACCTATATTTTCAAAGGGATAATCACACTACAGCCACACACTGCTTAATGACTTTTCGTCCAATAACAGATCACGTATACAATTACGGTCCCATAAGATGATAGCATGGTTGGAAAATACCTGTTGTCTACTGTCATTACAGATCTCACAATGTCGTAGCACAATACATTACTGTTTGTGATGCTGGTAAAAACAAACCTACTGCCAGTTGTATGAAAGTATAGTATACATAATTATGTACAATGCATAGTACTTTATAGTGATGACAAATAATTGTGTTACTGGTTTATGTGTGTACTGTTCTAAACTGTTCATCATTATTTTAGATTATAAAACTGTTATAATGCATTATAATACTGTTCATCATTATTTTAGAGTGTGCTTCTACATATTAATTTGTTCATAAAATTTAAATAATGCCAAATCAAAATTTAGTAAAAGGGCTGTGACCTTAGTAGGACTGCTGACTAGAGTTAGTAGAGATTGCTATAAAGGCCACCATGACTTTAACTCCTGCTAATATGCCATAATAATAAAAACACGTTGTTGACATAATGTTGCAAATGTCCAAATGTTGCATTTCTTCAGAGCCAAGTCTCAGAGCATCTCTTCTCTTTACCCCAAGCCATCACTATGACTTCAAGTACTTACTATTTTTTTATGTCATTCAAATTTATCTCTACAGGATCTGGGCATGAAACATACGTGTGCGTGTGTGTGTGTGTGTGTGTGTGTGTGTGTTTGTATCTCCAACTGCTTACTTGACATCTCCATTTGGATATATTATACATCTCAAATTTACCATATTCAAGACAAATCTTTTGCTTCTTCCTCATCTTCACCTCCCAGTCTGGTCTTTTCCTGGTGTTCCCAATCATGGTAAGGGTCAGAAATGTATAAGTCAACCTAATCTTTTCCTTGCCCACATCTACAATTGTTCTGCATTCAGTCTGTCAGTCACTTCAGCCTCCACACTGTACTGTGTTTGGAATACCTTCCACTTCTGCTGATCTTCACTGCCACTGCTGAGTCACTATCATTTCTCATGGGGACTAATCCATTCAACATCTGGCTGATCCCGCTGCTTCTAATGTGTCCCTCTCCAATCCATTCTTCATCCAGCAGTCAAAGCACTCCTTAAAAAATAGATATATATGGAGCTCTTTCATCATGTGAGGACAGATACAGTGCAAAGGCGGCTGTCTGAAAGACAGAAAGGGGGTCATGCTGGCACCCTGAACTTGACTTGCAGCCTCCAGAACTCTGAGAAATAAATTTCTGTTGTTCAAGCTGAGAGACAGAGATTTGTGTAACTCCCTGTGTTAAAGAAAAAAACAAACAACAAAAAAACTTTACTCTCCAGAGTATTAAGAATGTAATCCAATATTTGCAAAGCCCCACGAAACCTGACCTTAACCTGTTCTATTGACACCACCCCCCACCCCAAGAATCTTGCTCCTTCATCCACAGCCACACTGGCCCTGGCCTTCCTGTTGTTTTTAGACCCACAAGACTCTTGTTCCCCTTTCTAGGAAGACTCTTTCCTTAATTATTCTCATGGCTACTCCCTCATTTTCCTTTTGAATAGTAAATGTTATTTCCTTAGAGAGGTATTTCTGAGTCTGCTTTTCTAAAGAAGAACTCCTGGTAAATGCACCTCATCCTCTATCACAGAACCATCTTTATTTCGTAGCACCTTATAACAAAAATTATAATTATTTTGTTCATGTTTTTATTCACTTATTTATTCTCCATGTCTCCATCAGAACATAAGCTCTGTGAGAACAGAAGCCATGTCTGGTTGCCTACTGTCATGTTTCCAGGACCAAATACAGGGCCTGGTACAGGGTGACACGCAATGCACTGCCAAGGAAGGAAGGAAGGAAGGAGTGGAGAAGAGAAAGGAGGGAAGGGAGAACAGATGGAGGGAGGGAGGGAGGAAAAAACGGAAGGAAGGAAGGAAGGAAGGAAGGAAGGAAGGAAGGAAGGAAGGAAGGAAGGAAGGAAGGAAGGAAGAAAGACCGTCTGCAGGTAACCAGAAATTGAGAGTTTGGTTTACAGGAAAACTTAAGAATGTTTTAGAAAAGGAGAATAACTTCAGTTGCTATTTTTCTGAAACATCATATCAGAAGAACTTCTGTAAGCAGACATTTGGGAATTGCCTTGTGACACCAACACTCATACAACTGAGAAAATTAAAGCTGGTAATTAAGGCTGGCAATCAGGGTTTTTCAGCTCTTCTGGATTTAATAACCCTTAATTTGCAAATGCTTGTACCAGAAAAGACTGCATCTTTGACAAAAATCAAAAACATGAAAACATAACTAATAAACAAGCATCCTATGTTTGATTAAATATCAGAGAAAGAATGAAAACCTGAAGAAAACATCCAAATGATTCAGTATATGTTAATAAAACAACAATAAGGAGAATGTGAAATAGAATACTTTGAAGGATACTTTGGCACATGCTTGCAAGAACTGTGGCTCCTTCCCACACATCTCACAAGAAGTGTCCTTCCCATTCTGGGTCAACCTCTCTACCTCCTGAATCCCATTTCTTTCCATCTCCTCTGGCACCTGGCTTCGAAGATGATTTCCTCTTTCTCCTGTGTTTTGACATCTTTCTCTCTCCACACACTCCTTCTCAGAAGCCTAAACAAATTCAACTTCCTTTTTAAAGTATAGTTGACCCTCTATCTCCATGGCGTCCACATCCAGGGACTCAGTAAATATTGGATTGAAAAATTTAGGAAAAAAGAAATCCTTTTATTCTTGTCATTATTTCCTGAATGTTACAATATAGCAACTATTCATGCAACATTTACACTGATTAGCTATTATAAGATATTGAGAGATGATTTAAAGTATGCAGGAGGATGTATGTAGGTTATATGCAAATACTATGCCATTTTATATGAGGGCATTGAGCCTTTGCAGATTTTGTTATTCTCTGGGGTCCTGGAGCCAATCCCCCCATGGATACAAAGGGATGATTGCACACAGGCATTGGCTTTTAATCTCTACTAGTCCTCTCTGTCCCTTCTTCATAAGTTCCTCCAAAGGATAGTCTTTCTGCCCTTAGTGAACTGTGGTCAAGATTCTTTTCTTACTACTTCCTTGATACCATATTGGCAAAGGTAATCTTTGATATTCTAACTCCCTGCTCTCTTTTTATTCAACATCTTGACTTCTGTGCATCATCTGACCATACTGCCATCTCTTTGCTTGAAATAATTCTTCCTGTGGTTAACAGGAAATTGTTCTCCTGAGTCTCAGGCTACTGGCATTGTCCTTCCTTTCAGATTTATTTGCCAGATCCCCTTCCTCCCTGGTCATTTAAATTTGGAAATCGCCACAGATCACATCCATATTTCTTTTTAATGTACATGCTTTCCTGTTTAGTCTTATCCATTCCTGTAACTTCAGTTGATATCAACATGTGGTAACACTCAAATCCATCGCTCTAGGTTAGAGCTCTCTCCTAGGATCCAGAGGTACTTATTTTACTACTTGGATTACTCACAGATGCCTCAAAATCCTCTCTAATCTCTGTGCTATATTTATTCCTCTCTGCACTTTCCCTGTCTTAACCAATGGCCCACCATCTATCCAGACATCTAAGCCAGGATTCTGAGAAACATCTCAGACTCTTCCTTCTCCCTTATTCCAACAACCAAGTCCCATCAATTCTATCTTTTTAAAATCATTTTTTCCAACCTGTCTCCTTTTCCAACCTTGTGGAGATTACCTTATTCAATCCTATGGTAATAATATTCTAAGACTTTCTCTGCCTCCAATATATTATCCCTTTTTTCTACCATGTTACAGTCAGAAAGTGTTCTCCTCAAACTGTGGTTCTTCTTCTGTGCTCCGCTTCACACTTCTATGTCTGCTCACCCACATGACTGGGCCTGGAGTGTCCTGGTCTTTACTCACAGAGCACTTGCTTGTTTTTCAGGCACATTTCAAGGTTAACCTTCTCTGGAGATTTCCTAAGCCTCCCCACCCCATAAAATGAATGAGTCATCTTATACTCCCATTACATCGTATGCTGGCATCTGTCATACCACCCAAAACACTTCACTGTACCTAAAAATAATTCTACTATATTCTAAGCTCTCTTTGCTCTATTTTAGTTTCCTTGATGTCGGGAATTGAAGCTTCTCGTCCTTCTAATCCCAGCACAAACACAATGCTCAGCTCTTTATTGACAACCTCAGAAGCTTGCTGAGGGAATGAATGGCCCTTTACACTGCTAAAAGAACAAGAGCACCGTCACAAAAGGCAGTCCCTCCTGTCTAAAAATTGTAATACAGCACATTAAAAATTCAATGTGTCTACATTCACCTCTACCTCAAAATCTGGTTCTGCCTTTAAACTATAATCCTAACTACCAAAATAATGAAATACTAAACATTGCTTGAATAATATTTTCCAAGGCAGAAAGTGTGGGTTTTTATGATTACCTAGAGACTTTCTGCACAACAGTCCTTCTGCTCCTGCCCCTTGTAGAGACGATACACCTGTTGACTTTTGAGTGTTCCTTTAGGTTATAGATACACACCTGTGGACCTTGAGCCACCCATGTGCTGTTGAAACCTAAGAGTGCAGAGGGCAAAGAGCAGGAGTCACACTGTTTTACATCCTTGATGATGTTCTTGACCCACAGCCAAGCCCACCCCAGGTCCTACTGAAGATCTCAGGCAGCACTCTGACTTTGGCTTTTAACTTTTCCTTCCTTCTTAACTTTGAGTGTTCCCTCAGGTAGTCATTGGGTTACCTAAATCTCATCCATTTCTTGTTCTTTCACAGAGTCAGTTCCTACAGAAGAGTGACCACTTCCTACAACACCTAGGTAAGAGAGAATTTGCTGAAATTTGGCAGGAATAAAAAGAACAGAGCAAGAACTGGGTTCTCCAGCACCAAAGGCCAGAGATCAAGATCTATAAGGACCAATTATAGATGCAACTCAGCCTCATATCTGTTCCCTTGAAATCAAAGATTACCTGAAGCCAAGGAGGAACACCCTGTGTGGAGATTCAGAAGTAGAGATGGGGGAGGGTAGACCTGTCCAAATCAGAGACAGGACTTGCTGGGAGCTTGCCCAGTCCCCAAGAACAGGCAGGCGTGGAGTCATGGCAAGAAGGTGCTGTCAGACCCCAGAGCCTGGACTCATGGACTGAGCAACCTGAACCTTCAAGGGTGTTGGTGAACATCTGAGCTAAAGTACATAGAATGGCCGGATTGACAACTGGCACTGTTCACGCTACCATTATCTTATGCTTGACCCCCACAAGATCATCATTTGCTTTTTCCCCTTCAGATTTATTTTGTTTCAACATTTACCATCTGAAGAAACTACATTGTGTACTCTTCAAACAACTCCATTATGCTTGTCATCTTTAAGAAGTTCTACAAGATACACATGAAAAATAATAATAAAAAAGAATTCTTACAAGATATTGATGAATTTCTAGCATGACTTTTTACTAGGGAATTCCACTGTGACTCTACGCACAGAGAATTAACTGTTAAGCTCACCTTTTCTCCACCACATGTAATTGAAACCACTGTGAATTTAAAATGTGTTCCTTACTCAGTGGTTTTGCAACTTTGCTTTATTTCGATGATAAGTTCTAGTTCTCTCTCTCTCTCTCTTTCTCTCTGGATATACTTCCTCAGTCTCCTTTCTTAACAGGCTTTTCTTCCTTCATTCAATCTTTAACTCTCAGAATTCCAACACTAGTTGCTCACATTCTGCAGAGTTGAGTCATACTATCTCATCAGAGGCTTAATGAAATCTTTAAATATTATTATTCTTTCAATTGCTAAATACCCAGAATGAGTCGTTTCCAACAACTTTGCTACTAACACACTGATGTGATATGATTTTTCTATAAATGTACACAAAAAAGTGACACACAAATATTTTATGCTATAAACATGCTATAAAACAAAGAGGCATATTTACAAGAATAATCCTAAAAATTAATGTCTTATAAGAAGTACATAAGAAAACAAACATCCTTTTAAATGTTGTCATACTTACACTAAAGACATACACATTTCAGAGAAGCTTAGAAAAGATCAACAAGAGGAACTTTCTTTCCTTTTGTTGTGTTTTTATTTTGAACTTCAAATAATTGATTCCATGTAGAAATTGAAGGATTGATGATTTTAAAATACATTCTGTGACATATAGAATCATTCAATAATACTGGAAATTCAGCAATACAGATTGCTTCAGATGTATAACTGCATTAATATTCTATCAGATGAATAATACCTTCACCATTTTAAAAAAATAATACTTGAAGAATTTTAAAATTAAAATCTCTATCTTCTATAACAATATAAATTTCTTAATTATCATTCCTTTGTCTCAAATTTTGTTGTTGTCCCAAATGACATGTGTGTGAGTGAGCTCTTTCCAGGCCCAACCATGGCTACCAGAGGAACAAGCACATTATCCAGATGTCAGGATTGATATCTACTTCTGCCTAAACAATAATTATTTTATCACTAATACTTATTGTTGGTAGTAAGTATTTATACTCACTCCTAAACAGGAAAGAACCAGTAGGAATTTGAGGTTTAAAAACGGATTTTCAGAATCTAAAGTTTTGGGTTAAAAATTCATAGCATTGTATTGAGAAAGTCATGATTACTTGCATTTCAATTGCTGGAAAAAAAAGTGACTTTTATAGTTTAGAGGAGGGTGTCCCCCTAAAGCTCATGTGTAAGACAATGCAAGGTTTAGAGAAGAAATGATTGGATTATGAGAGCCTTAACCCAATCTGTGCATTAATCTCCTAATAGGGATTTACCACCTGGTAACTGAAGGCAGGTAGGATAAGGCTGGAGGAGGTAGGTCACAGAGGTGTGCCTTAGGGGTATACATTTTGTCTGTGGTGAATGGGGTCTCTCTCCTTCATGGTATGATGTCCTATGCCTCTCCCCTTCATTACACCCTTCTGCCATGATGTTCTGCCTCACCTTGGACCCTGAGGATTGGAGTCGGCAGTCTATGGACTGAGACCTCTGAAACTGTGAGTCCCCAAATAAACATTTCCTCCCTAAAATTGTTCTTATCATGTCTTTTGCTCCCAGCAGTGCAAAGCTAACTAAAACAGTGACAAATGTGATTTGGTTATTATACATAGAGAAAAAGGAATAAGAAAGATGTAGACATAAAAGATTATTGCATAGATTAAAAAATATCCTTACAATTGCTGGTGACATTTGTTTCCAAAGAGCAATTCAATTTCTGATTTCTACATGGTTGGGCGGATTGTCTTTTATTGCTATTTTGCAATGGTCCACAGTTATCCTTTGTGCTGTAAAATCATTATTTAGTATTCTTAATGTGGTCTCTCTGCATCTCTTACATTCACTTTATTTTAGTTTTATACACAGCAGATGCTTAGCTTTTTCACACATAGCTCTTACATCTTTTAAGAACCATTAAGAACTTCACTTTTTTAAAAAAATAATTTTTGTGACTTGTTGAAGCTCATTGAATTTTGGAATCAGAAGGCTGAGAAAGCCCATCTTTCCCATTTACCTGCTTGTCAATCAGAAACAAATTATGATGATGTCTCTGGATCTCTGTTTCTTCATCTATAAAGTGGGAATCATAATTACACCTCCTTTACTTATCTCCACTGGCAACTAGTTTTCTGACTTTGGCACATTATTTAATCTATTGGTACCTCTATTTCTTCTTTTACAAAGTAAGGGTAATGATAACTAACTATTTTGTGAGACTATTTAAGGATTAAATGAGATAGTAAGAACATATCAAATGTGTAAAACAAGTACGTATTAAGTATTCCCAGAATGTCATATCTCATTATTGCTAAAAGGATCAAATGAGTTAGTCTGCATAGCTGAGATAGTGAAAAGAGCAGAGAGTCCAAAAAATTTGGGTTCAAATCATGCTCTGCCTTTTTGTGGCTGTGACATCTTATATAAGTTACTCCACCTCTTTGAGCCTTAGTTACTTGGATTATAAGGTCAAAATTATGAAGAATAGCTTGTGTAAAGATCAGAGTGTGTATTCAAACTATGGTGGGGTTTACGAGTATAACACGAAAGTAAATTGAAAAAAAATCACCACTCAAAGAACAAGGGAGTAATAATCAAAGAAGCTCCTGTCTCAGATCTTACCAGAAAAAGAAAGAAAAAAGCATATTCTAGAGAAACAGAAAAACAATAGTAATGAAATAGAACAAGTATACAACCATAACAAAATATTTTAATGAATACATCGGAAAATTCACAAAATGAAGAGAAAGGTCATTGAAGTCACAGCTATAGTCTTCTGCTTGGTAGGTTTGTCAAACAGCAACCTTCTAAGATTTCCTTCTAAGAAACCAGACTTAGTCAATGACTGGCATTGAACATAATCATGACAAACACAATCACCATCCAGAACTAAAAAAGGGTTTTATATATATAGTATAAATATATATATATATATATATAGTGTATATAATGTATAGAAACTAAAGTGTATGCATAATGTAGCTCCAAAAAATCAAAATGGTAACTTCCTATTGATCTATTTGACAAATTAGGCTCAGATGGAGAGTCTATTATGAGACATCCAGACCTGTATGATGTAATGAAGTTGATCAAAGTACGGTCTCACTTTAGAGATGGCACATTGATTAGTCCCTGGATGGTACTTATGGCAACATGAGAGGCTCATAATCATCATCACTGTTATTAGTGTTAAAACCAAATGCCCGTACTCAGTATCACATGACATTTTCTAAAACGATTTTCATAATTTAAGTGCAGGAAGGAAAATAAACAAATGTATACTAAAGAAACAGAGTATGGAAAAGACCTTTGTACTAATGCACATGATATATGTCTTATTCAGTGTTTTATATATATGAGAAAAAAATGAAGAAAGGTGTTTGAACTATTGAGTAAATACAATCATCCCTCAGTATCTGGTGGGGGGATTAGTTCCAAAATCCACAAATGTTCAAGTCCCTTATACAAAAGAGCATAACACTTGCATATAATCTAGCACATCTCCCATGTACTTTGAACAATCTTTGGATTATTTATAAGTTTTAATACAATGCAAATGTTGTGTAAATAGCATGTAAATAAGTTGTTTCCTGTGTTGCTTATGGATTAATGACAAGGAAAAAATTGTACATGCTCACTTCAGATACATTTTGTTTTGAATATGTTCAATCTACCATTGGTTGAATCTATGGATGAGGAACCACAGATATGGAGTGACGATTGTATATTTAACATGTATGGCTAGAGTATCAGTGATCTTAGACCTAACTTGCTCTAACAGTTGAAAACCATGTCATGCCTTCCTGGTTACCTTGGTTCCTGGTTCTGGAGTCAACCCCATTCATATACATTGGAAGAATAAAACTCATGTTAAGTAGCAAATAGCACCACCAGTGTGTCAGACTGGCCATGGGTGGGCATATTCTTTGCTCACCAGTGCTGCTTCCACATAATTCTACCTGTGTCTTCCTAACTCTGATTTTTAATTTTTCAAACCATGATAGTTAATTTTATGTGTCAACTTGGCTAGGCTACAGTACCCAGTATTTGGTTAAATACCAGTCTAAATGTTGCTTTCTCTATATCTTACATGAAATTTACATTTAAATCATAAACTTTGGCTAAAGCAGATTATCCTACATAGAGTAGGTGGGCCTCATCTAAGCAATTGAAAGCCTTAAAAGCAAAGACTAGAGCTCCTCCAAGAAAAGGGAATTCTGACACCAGACTTTCAGACTTTCAGACCTGAGTTTCCATATCAGTTCCTCCCTGGTCTCTAGCCTGCCAGCCTTCCCTCCAGATTCCAGGCTTGCCAGGCCCCTCAATTACATGGATCAATTCCTCACAAACCTCAATATCATTCTCTCTCACATATATATGAACATAAAGGCAGTAGGAAGATAATAGTACGAAAGGAGGTCAAAGTGGTAACCAGGGGGCATAGAAGGAAGGTATAGATCAGGAGCAGCTTGTATAACTTGAAATGACTTTAGTTTTTTTCTCAGAGTTAGGAAGCCCTTGGACATTTTTTAGTAGGTGTGACATGATTTGACATATTTTTAAAAATTCACTCTGCCAGCTGGTTGAGAATAAATCATGACTCAAAATCATTTAATTTCTCCATATTATTTGTAAAACCAGTAAGCTAGATTAGAGATCCTTTAGGCTGTATTCAACTTTTAAGAAATCATAAAAATTTATGTGGAAAAGATTTTTTTTTAATTCTTCATCTATTTAAATGATTTGTAACTGATGACAAATAATAAATCAATTTCTTGACAACATTGTTCTTTTAGAATAAATGCTTGGCAATACTTAATCCATTATGATCTAGGCTGCTCATCAAAGTGCCCTTCAGACACTCAGCTTCCCCTAGTTGCTTTGGCCTCCCAGATATTTTCATATGTCCCCATGAAAACTTGGCTTGAAGAACTTCTGAAAGGAAAAATGGCAGGGATTCAGCAGATGCAAGATTTATTATGACTCAAATTTAGACAAAACTAATCAAGTCTTGGCATGAGAAATTGAAGTACAATATACTGAGATGTGTTGTTTTTCTAATAACACTTAAAAAAGAAATTTGAATGCTACTAGCATAACCAGATCAAGCTACTTGAGATATTGAAAATTTTTCTGCATTTGATTGATTTTCAGTGCAAAAATAAGTCATGTGTATTAGTTAGGGCTCTCCAAATAAACAGAACCAATAAGGTAGGTAGATAGATGGATAGATAGATAGATAGATAGATAGATAGATAGATAGATAGACAGACAGACAAAGATGATGTATGATGGATTTACTTTAAAAAATTGCCTCCTGTGTGGGTTGGTAAGTCTGAAATTTGTGGGGCAGGTCCTCAGTATAGCAATTCAGACAAGAGTTACTTTTGCAGCCTTGAGTCCAAATTTCACAGGTTAGCAGAATGAAACTTGAAGGAGGGTTTTCATGGTGCTGAGATATTGATATTTCCTTCTTCGGGAAACCCTGGTCTTTGTTCCTAAAGCCTTCAACTGACTCATCAAGTCTCACTCACATTATGGAGGGTAATTTGCTTTATTCAAAGTCTGCTAATTTAAATGTTAATTATATATTTTAAATACCTTCACAGAAACATCTACACTGTTCTTCAATCAAACAACTGGACAGCATAAGCTAGTGAAGTTGACTTATAACATTAAATCATCTCATTATCTCAACCTTCAATTCAAAGCTCTTTCATATGGTAGGGTCCCAGTAAATGTTAAACTGAATAATATTAATTAATCTTAATTCTCAAACAGCACAGATTATGTACTCATCTGAAATTCTATATGATATTCCAATTATATTTTCATTATTCATCACTTTTCTCTTTTTGCTGGATATAAAAACCAGAGTCATAATTCAAACTTCTGTGATTAAATTTATTGCAATTCATGATAATAATTAGGTTTTTTGTTTCTGTTTTCTATTGTGTTGTTGAGATACTGAGATTGAACTCAGGGCACTCTACTACTGAGCTATACCCCCAGCCCTCTTTATTTTGAGACAAGTTCTCACTAAGTTTCCCAGCTGGCCTCAAACTTGTGATCTCCCACTTCAGTCTCCCAAGTTGCTGGCATTACAGGCATGTACTGCCACGTCCAGCTAATAATTCTTACTATGAATAAGGAAGCAAAGAGAAATTTTTTTCTAATTCTTTCTCCATCCTTATGTTGCTAATTCTAAATTATAGAGAATTTTTAGGGTAAAATCCCTCAATTACACAGACAAAATGTTTGTGTATTCTTAAAAGCTGTATGTTAAATCCTAAACTCCTTGTGAAAGTACTTGGGAGGTGGAGCCTTTGGGAGGTAATTAGGCCTTGAAAGCAAAGCCCTCATGAATAGTATTAATTCTCTTATGAAAGGGACTCCAGAGATATCTTTGCTGTCCCTCCCCTTCACCAGGAGAGGTTTCAGAAAAGACAGCTAACCATGAATCAAGAAGCAGGTCCTCACCAGACATTGAATCTGCCAGCATATTGATCTTATGCTTCTTGACCTCCAGAACTATGAGAAATAAAGTGTATAAGCCACCCAGCTTAGGTTATTTTTTGTTATAGCAGCCTGAATAAACTAAGACATCCATTAAAGTGAACAGTGTTTTAAGCGAAATTGGGTCTGAGATGTTAGACCTGAATAAAAGTGCTCTTATAGGACTTGAAGCCCCTTTATCCTCACAGCTAGAACCACCAAGTTCCTACTTTCTTAGAAAAGTCTCTCCCTTAAGAAGTTTCTTCCCTCACATCTTAGAACCCACCATTGTTTTTCTTTGCTTCTATCAGCTCTGACACTGTGCCCGGTACTAGAAATCTCTCTTGCTCTAAAACTGAACTACCCACCTTGAAATCCATTCTAATTCAATGTTGATTATCTATTTTTGATCTAACTGGTTTCTCAGTCTTTCTGAGATCAGAGCCCTGTCTTGCTCTTGGTAAATGTCTTGTCTTTTTAGGAACAGGGCACCTGTCTCTGGATTGAAGATAAATGACTGATATTCCAGTTACCTGGGTTTGCTACATACCTGGATCTCCAAGTCCCAACTGACTGGCCTCCTAGAAACAGCTATGTGTTCTCTATACATCCATTGGGATATTTCTGCCACCTCAGTCCTTCATGTGCCCTGCTCCACCTGTGAGGATGGGTCTCCTTCCTTCCCCATCTCCACCCGAGTGTGGAGGTCTAGTTCTAGGCCCCATTTCTCCCAAAATACCTGCCCCTCAACAGAATTCACAAAGTTTTACTATCCTTGCATGAATGAGCCTGGGTTTTCTCCCCTGTAAAATTAGGAGACTGGACTAGGGATGACCCTCTCGGCTCTGGCAATCTTATGATTCTATAAATGCCTCTTCTACTTAATGGCCCTAGACAGCACTTCAGAGGAAATAAAATTATACCAGGTCCTGAGTAGATTATTTCTACTCCAACATTTCTGTGCTTAGCTCTCTTCTCTGATGATAAAATTCTCATCGTTCCTTTGAGTGATGTTCCTATTTCTTAGAGAGTGTTTTCCCTTAAATCCTATAGTTATTATCAGTTCACTCAACTTATTCTGGCCAGATCATTAAGGAATGTACTTAAGATATTTTCTTCTTCTGCATTTCTTATATAACATGAGTTGAACTTTAATGGAAACCATTGCTAATCAACAACTTCCTGCCCTTTAGGTGCTTGTCACTGTTTTCTGGCCAGGTCCCAAGCAGTCCTCTGGAACTAGGCATTTGCTGGTTAGGATATCATTGGGCTGGTACACTTCCTCCTCTCTTTTAGTAAGAATATTTTTACACAATGCATTTATTAGGAATTTTGTTCCCTGAGGCTTAAGTGTAAATAGAGGATTAAGAGCATAACTAATTTACATGAGATACAAAACATTCATGAAAGCATAACACATTACAAATGATACACTGAACAAAAATTAATATAGTTTTCCATTACATATCAGAGTAGGCAAATCCTCTTGTCATTTATTTTGCTTTAAAAAATCAAATTCATAATGGAATTTTTACTCACTGCGCTATTCTTTCTTGCTAATCAGAGAACTTCAGCAAAAACTGTTTTAGGAAACATGATATCTTTACCGCATGCATAAACTGAATCTTAAAAAATGATTAATGAGATTGTTTTCCTGCCCTAAACCGAATTAAATAAAAAGCGTGATCAAACTACTTGGCTATACAGAAGTCAGTCATTAATATTGCTTAAAATTTTTAATAGGAAACAGCTGATTCAGGAAACATAGATATATGTGGCCTCTGTAGAGTTGAGTTTGTCTGTCTTGAACCAGTTCTGAAGTTATTCCAATAGCTCCAAGGAAAACAGTGACAGAGTAATTGGCATTAAACAAGATAAAGGATGTGTGTTCTTTGGCTATTATAATTATTATATATTATTTGGTTAGCAACAAAGTACATTGCAATACTATCAGCCAAAAATATAATTTCCAAAAAGAACATTACCGATGCAATAAATGTTTGTGACCTTTAAGTCTTCTAAAGGTTTAGTGTGGTGGTAGGAAGAAAAATCAAACATTCTTACACAGACTTATCTTCCTCCTCAGGCAGGAATTGCTTTGGGGTAAGAGATCATCTCAGAGGGGCAGTGGGAAACTTCCCTGACCCCAAACCTCTCCTGGACCAGCTGAAATTCCACCCTGAAACTTCCACTAACAATCTGTTCAGTTATAAATACTCCAGGAGAGAGACCATATTTGGCTTCAGGATGGATTTGCTTGTAAAGTTCTTTCCCCAAGAATCATTGCTAATGGAGGAAAGTTAAGGGTGAGAAGAACATGAACCTGTCAGAAGGCTGAAGTCAGAGGAAGAGAATGTAAGCAAAGCTGGGGAGAGGAGAGGGGGAGAGGAAAGGAACCACTGGTGGCGAAGACAAATTTTATGTACTTCATTGTTGTGTCCAGGATCCATTCTGAACTTAGAAATGCCTAAGTTTAAATTCAAAATGCATAATGCTATAACACGGACTGAGTAAGAGAGGCGGGAAGGGATGGAGAGAAAGGGAGACAGGGAAGGAGGGAGGGAGGGACAGAAGGGAGAGAGCGAGAGAGAGAGAATGCTTGATGAGATAAGAAAAGAATATATAGGTCACCCAGAATTCAGCTTTGATTTAAATTAAAGGCCACACAGATTTCTGCAGGAGTCTTCAGATATGCACGCTAGACTTTCTTGTAGGCAGTTCTGTAGGTTCCTCTCCACATCTCGACCTTTTATTTCTAGAGTTCTCTGGCACTGATTTGCTTTATTTCTCCTCCTTCTCAAAATTCCCTTTGCTTGGTTTCTGTGATCCCAGGTTTCCTGCAACTCTTCCTTCTTACTAACTGGCCACTCCCTCTAGTCTCCTCTTACCACTGATTCTTTTCCCTCTACCATTTCTTGCCCCTGAAAGACTGATGCTTTCTTCATATTTTCTAAGGGCAAATTCATCCCGTCTAGAAGTAATCATTGATGACAGGAGTTTCCTACCTTGTGTTCGTTTGCTCTTCTGGTATATCAACTGCCTACTGGACTTCACTATCTGAATGTGCTGGCACAGTGAGTCTCCTCCTTTTCTCTGTCTTTCCTCCCCACCTTGATTCTCTCCCATATTTCCCAGCAGAGGGGAAACAGCTACCATCCAGGTATTCCACCTAGAAATCTGGAGTTGCAGATTCTGTCTTCCATAAAACTCTTGAGTGTGCAATCTGCTCAGTCTTCCACTGCTCTACACCTTGATTGGCCTTCGGACAGTACCATCCTCCTACTGGTCTCCAGATTTCCTCCCATTTCAGTCTCCTTTGTAGATGGAGTCCTCTGCTCAACATTCTTTTGAGGTCCCCATCTCCCAAATTGTACAAAAGAAAACTACATGTTATTAATCACCCTTCATTATGTAGTTTCTGATTATATGTTAATTTCCTCTTTCCCCATCTGCCCCTTCCTCCCCTACCTCTCTACCCCTCCTGCCTCCATTCCCAGAACACACCCTATTCTCCTTTCATATCTCCACTTGTTCCTCTGCCCAGAATGCTTTTCCATTACCCCTTGCATATTCCCTTCTTTACTGGCAATCACCTATTCATCCTTCATTTTTCTATTTTCCCTCTGTGAGGCTTTCTCTAATTCTCTCCCCTGTGCTATGGTGTGTCTTGTATGTATGAACTTTGTTTTAGTCAGCTTTTTCTCTGCTCTGATGAAAAGATCTGACCAGAAAGATTTATTTGAGGGATCACAATTTCAGAGGTCTGAAAGTCTGGTCCATTCCTCAGGGCTCGAGGTGAGGCCGAAGAGTGTGGTGAGGGAAGCAACTCATATCATGGTGATTAGGAAGTAGAGAGACTCCACTTGCCAGATACAAAAATATACCTCATGGCCACATCCCCAATTCCCACCTCCTCCAGCCACACTCTACTACTTCAGTTGACACTCAGTTAATCCCTAAGGGGGATTCATTCACAGACTGGGTTACGAAATAACCCAATTAGTTCTCCAAAACTTCGTGCACTTCTCACATGTGAGCTTTTGGGGGATGCCTCACATCCAAACATAACATACCTCTAGCATGGCAGTTTCCATATTTGTTTACTGAGCAGTTCCAGCACGTGAAACAATGATCTATACTTAATGGGTGCTCGATAAATATTTGTTGCATGAATATGTGTTGTGCATATATACTGATATATGTTTCCCACCATACAACTCCTTTGTATTTACAATAACTAGCCTGACAGAGTAGGACTTCCACTGCTAAGTGAATGAGACAGGTAAGGTCTTTGACTTCTACAGTGTCTACAATCCGTAGCATGTTTCAAATATTTAAAAATATGAAGTGAATTATTACACAATGTCAATAATAGTCCAGCTAATGTTTAGAGAATTGATGCTATTTTGCTGAACAATCAACTTAAGTAGCTATATGTTAATGGAGAGAAAGCAATATTGATAATAACAAATGATGAATAGTACAGATAATATACTTTGAAGTTTTGAAGTTGGAAAGTGCTCTCTCTACTTAACACTTTAATATAATAGTGACTGATGGCCCAGAAATTCATAATGTATTAAACACATCTTGAATGTGTACTGCAAAGATCTGGCTATCTGAGTTCCCCTATCTGGTCTGTGATCCTGACTTTATACTAGACATTAATTTCATCACCTCAAATTGATGCTAAGGAACAGCTTAACTTCATAGACAACAGAATTGGAATTTTTCTGAAGCAAGATATTAGTTCATAGCTTGCTGAAGCAGGATGTTGATAAAAGCCTTTTCTGAGGGTTACTGATGAGTTAGAGAATGAATGTTCTACTTATTTTAATAGTCAATAAAATAAAGTGTCCAACAATATAAGGATAGTTGAAGCCATAAAAGGCCCATTTTACCTAGTATAGTGAAAATATTAAACACTGATAACAAAATGATAGAAAACTATGGCTTCAATACTAGAATATTTTTTAAAACCTCATTGAGCAATATCTTGAATATCAGTGCACAAGAATATGTGTGCTTTGTCCTGCAGTGAAGTTTATTGGCTCTTCCTAAGACCAAGTATCCCTCCTTTTTGCCTGGACTCCAAAGCTAGCAGAGCTTTTTTGGCATTAATATTAGGACAAGTTTCTGTCTTCTCTTTCTCTATCACTCCTCTGTATTAACACTAACATCTTTGCTTTTCATTTTCCCCAGGGAGTTATTTCATTTTTTTTAGTTCCTTTATTCATTCATTCAATAAATGTTTATTGAGTGTCTATTGGTGACAGGCCTTCATAGGTGCTAAGGATTCAATAATGAACAAAACAGGTAAGTCCCTGTCTCTCTGGAACCTCTTCTATTTTTTCATCTTCATTCTTTATCAATGAAGATGGGAAAATCTGAGTCTGACTCTAATCTCCAGATTAGCAAATGCACCAGGCTGTGGGTTATAGATGGAATTTGTAATGCAAAGTACTTCTTTGCTCAGAGGGGGCCATGAATCAATTCTTAATATGGTCTTTTCCAAGTTAATAAGGGATATCCATGAAGTGGCTTGCCAGGAACAGGCCTGAAAGCTGTCTTAGGAGGCTCCTGGGGAAATCTTTATCCTAACAAGGGTAGACAACAATGTGAGAAGGGATATTTTGAAAGACATCCCTTGCTGAAGGAAGATCATCATCCACTGAATAGGGAGGTGGGATAGAAGTGGAGAATAACAATTATGCATGGTAGGCAGCCTGGTTCCCTGCTTCTGCCTGAGAAGCAATGATAAAAGGGCAAAATGTCCAGAGGAATTTCATTCCCATAAGTCTTGGTCCCCAGAGTACTGAAGGTTAGAGCTGTTGGGAATCCAGTCCAGGAGCTGTCAGCACAGCTGCTCGGGGACTGTGCCCTTTCCTCTCATTCACAGGGTGACTGAGGTAGCCTCCTTGTTCTCTACCTGCTAATTACCATGAACTGCCTTAAGCCATGCATTTTAAGGACTAAAAGTATTTTATCAAATTTTGTATATATGAGTATTTATAAATTGGGGTTACCATCTCAAGAGTGTTTGGACTTAAGCAGAGCTAGTGACTACATTTAAGTCCCCTGGTAACTAGAACTAGCTGACAAATGTTCTAAAGTGCTTAACATTTTTTTGTTGTTGTTACTTAATTCATCTTATTGAGTATGAAAATAAAATTTTCATGTTGAAATGCTTCTGATATAATTTCTTTCACATTCCCTGCTGTGCAAGGGAGGCCACAGACTACGGGAATCCAAAGGCTTAGACTGTTCTTTTCCATCACAGCTGGTACATATTCAAAATGCAAACCCGCCTGGGTATTTCCAAGGAGAATATTCTTTTCATGGTGAAGCTGGAGTAATCTATTCTTTAGTAGAAATGACCTCTGTTTTCATGGCCTAGTAACTGAGCAGTTTCATATGATTTGATGTATTCTTTGAGATCAGAAAAATCTGTCATAGATCTTCTCTGAAGATTAGAGCAATAAGCAACCTAGGGTTCTCTGATCTTCAAAGGAAACTATAAATAATGACTCCAAGGTCACTGGAAAAAAATTAGTACAAGTGACAAAAAGCCAGACAGATACTTTATCTAATTGATACTTGCTGTTTTCCAAACTTTTAGGAAATAAAGCTTTAAAAGCAAACTTTTCTTTAAAAACAAATTCTAAAACAGGTATATGTCTATTTAAACAGAGCACAAGGTAGTACTGGGTACTTCTGGAAAATAAAAGAGAAAGTAACTGGATTTTATTTTGAATTATGTGATACTAGATAATAAGGACTGTTTTGCTTATATTTCTATGTGTTTAATAGATTGCAGCTGCCCTTTACTGAGGACCTATTAAGAGTCTAGTATTGTAAATGCATCATGTACAACACAATAGAATGATTAAATCTGCATACTTAGAGTCAGACTTGCCTGAGTTTAAATGTTGGCCATTTACCATCTGTGTGATCTAGACAAAATTAATGAAACTCTGATCATTTGAAAAATAAGGATAACAATAATATTCACATCATAGGATTATTTGAGGATTAAATGCATAGCATACAATAGGCACTCAATATATATCAACAATTATTGTTATTTTACTTACAGCATAGCATCAAATGAGGCCTCACCCATCCCCCCTTCTTGTAGGATGAAATATGAGATAGGAGAAGTTAGGTTCAAACGCAGCCCTGTTAAATTCTTCAGATCTATTCCTTTATCCACTACAGTCTACTATATAAAATGCCAAATACACTGTAGAACCTCAAATTCTTTTTGGATTTGGGCATACTATAAATAAGTTATATGCACCTGAAATCAGCAATATTTCCCTAGAAAGAGTCATTGAGCTGCCATCACAGTTGCCAAACTCGTCACTGACCGGCTCATGGAAACTTGAAATAAGATTCCCTCCTATAAGCGTTTCCAGTTCATATCCTCAATCTGTTACAAGAATGACTTAAACAAAAAGTGTGCATTTTGAAAACTGCAGTTAAGCAACAACAGACTCTTGAGTATTGCTTTTTCACTACCAATTTCTGTAATGGATTCTCCCTTTCTTTTTTCTTGGTGGGGACAAGAGATAAGTTTTATTACTATTATAACTTCTTCCATGCTCTATGGTCTGGTTTTACAGTTAAGAAGTTGAGTTTACGAGGGCAAAACTAAATCTATGTGGACTTGGACTATTTAATTTAGAGTCAGAATTATGTCTTTGACTACTTGGTACAATGCTGGGTTTACTGTCAGAGCACAGAACATAATAAATAATAATCACAATAAATGTGCTAGAGAACTGGTGTAGATGTTGCCTAGATTGATGGATCTCATTTATTACCCTATGTTATTCAACTCCAATGGAAATTACGATTCACTTGTACAGAAATCTCATCTATTTGACTACAATCTTTAAAAGAATTTTTCTTTCCCTTTCAGTTATTTACATGTGTCGTTTGTTTTTCTTTTAAAAAATAACATTCCTTTGAGGGGGAGTTAAAAGATTTAGTTTGTTTGGCAGCATGCCAAATAGAAAATCCACTATCATCAATTTTCTTTCCAATAAAAGATGATGCTCAGAAAGGTAGACAAATTCCCAGTCTCACCTCAGGGTAGATGAGATTTTCAAATACTACTAAATGGAGCAGGGTCTATACTGAACTGGAGTGAATTTTTATGGGTGACAAGAGTAAAAATGTAACCATTATATGAGATGATAAACAAGGGAGAAATAGAAAATTTAAAAATCGAACAAAAGGATTTTAGGCATGCCTCCATAAAATGGAGGACTGTGACCTTTTTCCCAACAAGTCAAGGGAGAAGCAGTCTATGCACTACTTCACTCTCAATTTCACATTCTTGAGATGCAAGACCCACTGGAGAAGCAACGTTGGAAAAGTTCTGTTACTAAATTTTTCTTAAATGTGTTTTTAATGGTTGACAGTTTTTTTTAATCTACTGAAAATAATCTTCTCCCTATAAAAGTACATGAACACATAATTTTCATACAATCTCAGAAAGCATTGGAGACTCTCTGAAGATTTCAGTTTCTTCATATGAATTGCTTGATCTATGGATCCAGGGGACTCAGATTTAAAGAACTGGTATGGTGACTCTTGGATGTAATAGTGTCACAGAAGGTTAAGGTAGGAGGATCACAAATTCAAGGCCAGCCTCCGCAATTTAGCAAGAACCTATCTCAACATAAAAATTTAAAATAAGGGTTGTGGAAGTTGGGAGTGTAGCTCAGTTGGAGACTACTGGTTAAATCTCCAGTAACACATGAGTGTGGGCATGCGCGCGCGTGCACACACACACACACACACACACACAGAACCACATGGGTCCTAGGGGCAAGATTTATGCTTTATAGGATGCAGATCAGAACACTGTCCAAAATCAGTAGTCCAACTGCAGGGGAACTGTTACCAATACAAACCACTTTATAGTTAGTTTTAATGGATTTCAGTTTCCTCATATGAATTGATCTAACAGCCTACATAGCCAGGTAGGCAGATTAGGTGACAAAAGGGGTGTACTATTTTGTGTCATTTTCCTTACCAATGTCTGGTACTCTATTTGAATTATTTTACATAAATAAAAAAGTTCCTTCATGAAACATTATTGGATCTACTTACTGCATCCTTTCCAGTAAGAAACAAAGAACTTGGGTTTTGAAAAATGTTAAGATACACACCTAAAAGAATTTTTTTAATTGGTTGGGTATCGCTTCGCAGAAATGCTTGGGACCAGAAGTTTCATATTTCAGAGTTTTTAAGATTTTGGAAAATGTGCATAGACTTTACTAGTTGAGCATCTTTAATCCAAAAATCTGAAATTCAAAGTGCTCCAAATTCTGAAACATATTGACCCTCAGAGTTCAAGGCTTTGGAGCATTTTGGATTTTCAGATTAGGGATACTCAGACAACATTTGGTGGGGTTGGCCCTGAGACTATTTCAGATGATAACACAAGGTCCTTTCTTTGCCAATTTATATATCTCTGTCTTTTCTTTATATACTTCAACCAAAACCACATATTGCAACAGATTGGATGCATGAGGATACAGCTGTCTTAAGTCAGATTAAGACTTATGAAGATGGAAAACAATGCCACTCTTCTAATTTTTTAGAAAATAGTAATTTAAATGTCACTCATTTTTATTATAAAAGAATTTACAGATATTTAAATTTTTGTTTTAATTTCCAAATAGTAAATATTAATGGATATGATCCATACAAACAAAAGTTCTTTGGAGCTAAATTTTAAGAATGTTAAAGGAGCCTGCTTACCAAAAAGTTTGAGAACCTGACAAGTTTAGGACACAACTAGGTAGATGAGAAAGAGTAGGGATAGGAGGTGTGTTAATGCAGGGATAGTAAGGGACTGATGAGGACATCCATCCTGTGTCTTGTATTGGGGACAGAGTTCCTTGAATGGTACTGAAAGCGGGGTGGAAGAAGGGGTGTAGTCCAATCTACTTCTTTACTTTGCATGCAACCCCACCAAAACACAGCACAGTTTATAAGATCTCAGGAAACAAGCAAGTGGAGCATAGAACCCTAAAACCAGAAAAGAAATCTTCAGATTGCTGAGTGAACACTGAAGTTGCTTCTTTTTCTCCAAAGAGAATGGAAAACATTCAGAGTTCTGGTTACTTTTTTTTGCCAGATTATACAAGGCTTCTTAATTATAATTTTGTAATATTTAAATTTTTTTTGACTACCTTTTCTGGGGGAGGATCTTAAAGCAGACAAATCAGCAGCAGATAGAGGGAAAGTCTAATAACATACTCACAAAAAGGAAGTCTTAAAATGTCACATTTACTCTGCCCTAAGCATTGTGCTTGAGTTTGCTGTGGTACAGGGAAAATAATCTTGACTTTGGAATGACAAAAACTGTTTCAAACGATTTGTTTGCTATATCGTTTTGGGTAACCTAACATGAGTCTTATTTTCTTATCTAAAAGATATGAATAATATTTATGTCACAAGATTGTTATGGATTAAAAAGAGATAATCAATAGGACAGTATGTAATAAAAATAATTTATCGTTGCTTATAAAGGCTAACGATAAATCTAACATGAGATAAGACCTCGGACAAACATTTTAAAAACACAAGGCAGAAGATGTGCTGCATCAGGGTCACTACGGAGGTATTTACAAGTGTCAAAGGGGTTCTGGGGGAAGGAGAGTCACATTCCTTGGGAGCACCAGGGAGGAGTGTTTAGGTAAATTAGGGAGCGCTGAATGATCCCTCTTCCCAGCTCCCGACCCCATGGTCGGCTCAAGCCCAGTCCTGCAGACTGCCACCCCCGCCGCGAGATGTCAAACAGCTTCCACGTCCGACTGGAACTGCTCCACACTCTAACCTTGCTCGGCTCATCCCCCGCAACTTAAGCGTAGGCATCACACCCAGCTCCCCACCCCGCGTTCACTTCCACCCACCCGCGGCCCTTTACTCGGTGCTAACCGGCGACACCCTAGCCCGCGCCGATCCCAAAGCCGAGGCAGGTAGGCGAAGGAACTCTCAAGTTCCCAGCCTCCAAACGCCTACTCTTCCCCCACACGTGGCCACCTTCAGCCTCGCAACTCGGACCCGCCCCACTCGCGCGGCCAGCGCGGAGGGCTCCGACACCAACAGAGCTCCGCCGAGAGCCCCGCTCTCCAGCCCCAGGGAATTTGGCGGCCGGCGTTCGCACGCTCGCCCATCGATTGGCACTGCCTCGCTCCTCGGGCTCCAGTCGCGGGGAAATCGGACTGAGACTCGTGAAGTCCAGCGGAGCGCGGGGCGGGAACCAAGGCAGGCGGGCCAGGGGATTGCCGAGTGCACGGATGAGCGCGGGTGCCGACTCGCGCTCCGTCTGGCGGGAGGCGGCGCCCGCTTCCCTGTGCGGCTCGAGGCCGGAGCCCGGTGTTCGCCGCCCCCTCGCTTCGCGCCAGTGCGCGCGCTGCCTGCCCCTGCCCGGGGGAAGGCTGCTTCTCGTGGGGCTCTCGCGCCGCCCGGGGTGCGAGCGGGCGCGCGGCTGAGGGAGGGAGCGCGCGCGGGCGGCGACAGCCCCTCCCCTCCCCCTCCCGCCGCCGCGGAGAGCGCAGGGAGCAGCCCGGGGCTCGGCGGCGGCAGCGGCGTCTGGCCCCAGCTCCTCCTCCTCCTCCTCCTCCATCTCCTCGCTCCCTCCATCTGCCGTGGTTATGGCCCGTCGCTGGAGCACAAAAGAGTCTCCGCGGTGGAGGTCTGCGTTGGTCTTGCTGTTCCTCGCTGGGGTGTACGGTAAGTGTCCGCGTCCCTCGTTCCGTGTTGACCGAACAAAGCTGGGGCGACCCGGGGCCCCGAGGCCTCCAGGACGGGGTTTTCCCGGGAGACCGGCGGGGAGACCCCGGCCGCTGGCAGGACAAAGACCGGAGCGGTGTGGGAGGGAGATGCGGCGTGAGGGCTGTCCCCACACGGAGATGCTTTCGCCCACCTCGAGCTCCTCGGGGTGTGGGCAACGGCTGGGGGTCCCGGCCAGGGGGCCCGGGGGAGCGAGGGGGTGCGGCGCACTTCCCGACCGGGGCAGGAGGGCCCCGGCGCCGGCTCCTCGCGCACTCGCAGCCGCGGCGCAGTCCACACACACAAAGGTGTACAAGCGCGAGAGAAGGGGAGGTCGCCCCCGCCGCCGCGGGACGGTCCTGCCACCCCCTCCCCTCCCTGGCTCAGGAAGTTCTCTCTCTGGCGAAATTGCCACCGCACCGATTCCTTTTGGTTCCCACTCTGAAAAAGCACCCCGCTGCTTTCTTCTTACCTCTCCACCTCGAGGGCCCGAGGCTCAGTGGGTCCCGGGCGTGTAGGATCCTGTTGGTTCACCAGGAGGAGCACGCGGAGAAGGCCAGAAAATAGTTTCCAGCCCCTTCTCAGTCTTTCCCTCCGAGGGCGTGCACGTCTGCTCGAGTGGTGGCACAATTGTCATTTCATCCATCACCGTCCGCACTGTTGGCCCTGCCGTGTTCTTTCTGTGGATCCATCAGGTTCGGGATACTCTTTCGGGTTACACGAAGGCTGAACTGTGAAGTCCTGACTGTGTCTCGGGACTGTGTTTTATATTGCGTGGGGTCAGAACAAGCTCTAAGTGGAATTAATTGGAGAGGACATTCATCGGACATTCATCGGTTGAGAGATTTGAGTTCCACCTCTGACTTCACCGTTCTTAGTTCATCAGTTAAACGCGTTGAAAGACAGTTTCAGAGAAAACAGTTAACCTTTCCTTTTTGGAGTATCATTTTGATTTCTCCAAAAGAAAATAAATATGTTACCACTTTTTGGTAAATTTTACTTATAAAAAGACTAAGTTATTTAATTCCACTAGTATAATGGTGGTGGGTGAAGGGGGTCAGTCATCTAATTCATGAGGAAGTATCTCTTTTGAAAGCATTTATCTGTGGAATTGAATTTGATGATAACTTTTAAAACCCGAGAATTTACACTACATGAAAAAAATGTAGTGAACTTAAATTGGCATTTACCAACAGCCAACAAATAGTCTTTGCAGTGTAATTCAGGATGTGTCTTTTTCCCCTTCCTGAGGCATATATTACTTTGTTTCTAGGAAAAAGGTGATTTGGTGCACATTTGATGTAGTAATTGCCAATGATGTGCCTTTGTGGGTCCAGAAAACTCTGTGTGTGATTTCGGATTGTTAGTTGCATAAAGTGGCTATAACCCCGTGCTTGCCTGATGACTTGTGGGTTTGGGTCTACACCATAGATCAATAAGCTATTATGTTGCTTCTTCTAGCCTGAAGGTGGATATAGATGTGCGCTAAGTTTGGAGTAATGGCCCAGGAGAGAGAAGAAAGTGAGTGGAATCTTTAATCTAGGGTAATCAGGAATGGCTAGCTGTATATGTCCTGCACTGTAATCAGAAATGAATTTCTGTGATGTTTGGTCAGACTAGATAAATAAATGGGCTCTAATTTGCTTGGAGCATTTTTTTTTTTTTTTTTTTTTTTTTACTTGCATACAAAGTGACTTTCTGGTGGATGCCTCTCAAAGGTTTATCATTTGGGAATTTGTGTTGAGTGAGGAATGGTTAATCAAAGACTAAAACTCCTTATTCCAACATTGTGGGACCACATTGTAAAACTAGCAGGTAATTATGCTAAAAGTTGATGTCTCAAGCCACATAAGTTTCAGAGTATAAGAAAAAAGGAGGCACTGAGCCAGATAGAACATTGTATCAGCAGAGATTAAAGGAATCCTTCATCTACAACTGGGAAAATTCTCTGTATACCTGTGTGTGTGTGTATTCTGTCTTCAACCAAATGTGGATTTATTTCAATTTTAAAAAGCTGTAACAATATAACAATAGTAGGGGATGTGCTTCCACAAATATAATGAGAGTTGGGTGACTGGAATATGTAATTTTGATTAATAGTAGTTGCATCCTGATAGAGTCATCACCTTGAGTCTCTTAGAACAGTTATTAGCTGGAATTTATGAAAGCCCCCTTATACAGTCATAAATTTTTGTTTTTTAAAATAGCTTCAAAATTAATTAGGAAATACTTTCAAAACAATGGAATATTCAGCATCATTCTTAATATAGATCCAGTGAAGAAAAGGTGGTTTATTGGCTAGTATTTAGAGAATTTCAATAATAATACAGTGTGATTTATATTTATTAACTGCAACATTAACTACTTCCAGTTGGTGCCTTGAATCTTTGAAACATTTCGTGTACCTTTTTAAAAAATATCCTTACTTGGTGTTTTTACTCTTCATGTAACCATTTTTTAATGAACTATGATATGTGACTGTTATGCTTTGAAGTTACATTTCTGAATCCTTTCTGGATTTTTATTTGAAATTCTAAATTGTATAAATTACACTGTGTAGTTTTTACAGCAGCCTACAGTTAAAGTTTTCTAAGAGTATTTGTCCAAGGACCAATAATTATCTTTCCAAAATTTATATAGCTTCACTGCATTGAAAGTGCCTACAAGGAAACCTCTGCAGTCTTTCAGAATTTGAAGGGATAAGAACATTAGTGGTAGCATCTGTGAGCTGGACATTGTCCTAGGCCTACCATCAGAAGAGAAAGTACTTTTTTCTCAGATAACGAAATGGGCCTTTTACAAATGAATGGAATTTTCCCCAATCTGTGACTTCCAGTCATTAGAAACTGTTAGTCTTGCTCACTTCCCAATTCACAATTGTTAACTGTAGCAGTTGCATTGCTTTATCCTTTCTACTTCTGTTTGTCTCCCAGACCAGTGTTTTCTGACTTTCCCTAAAACCCACTCTTCAAATGCATTTTACATTGTTTTCAATAAAAAGAGTTCATGAAATAATACCCTTACTACCAGTGATATAACCAGATATTTTCTATTTATTCTACCTCCCTTCCATTGTTCCTTACCTCATTTGCTGGTTTGGACTCACTAATTTTGGACCCACTAATAAATTGTACTCCTTAAGTTTGATAAAAACTGCCCTAGATGAAGTCTTAATATGTAATTCAGAATGTTTGCTATGATTTTACAAAATCCCTGAAGAATTGCAATGGTTAGTTTTTAGTTATCTGTTGCCAAAGCGTTCTGTAGCATTCAGAACTCTTCCTGATGTACACCAACTGACCAGTGATAAAATTCATCTTTTAACTGGTTTTCAATGTATTATAACTAAGAGCCTTTATTGCACTGTTCTAGATGTTACAGCAACATACAATATTCTTTTTTTTCTTGCATTATATGTCTAATGAATGAATCTTTTTCCGTGAATTTTATGGAACATTCAGCAGCACTTTAAAATTTTCCAGTTGAAAGATAGACTAGAAATTCCAGTTTTAGAAAGGTTGTAGAAATAACTGGAACATAAGAAAAAAAGTCTAAGTAGATAGCAATTACTTCTAAAGAAGTCAAACTTGACTACATAAAATATGTTGAATAAAACTGAATTAATTGCTTAACTTAAACCCTTCCTTGAGTTCAGAATCTAAATTATATCCATATCCTAGTGAGAATATGAAGGGAGACAGTATGTTCCACAACATTTAAGGTGGTTATCAGCCAAAAAAGTGTTGAATGACCACTTTTAGAGAGGTAGCTCTATTCCAGGAAAAATTTGGAGGAGATTTGAATAATGTAGGGTAAATGATTTGGAAGGTTCCTAGAAGGTAAAATTGGTGATGAAAGCTTAAGGGGAATGTTGAAAAGTGAACAGCAGTTAAAGAAAATGTTGACTTTAATTTTTATGCATAGAAATTTAAAGTATCAAGAATTTAAGGGAATGAGAGACCTTTTTATATTTCTGATTTGATGTGTTTTATTATTGCTTTTTTGGTTTATTGTATTTTGTTTTTATTTTTCTTAAATTTTATTATTGATAGTAATAATTTAAAGAAAAAAGTAAAAAAGGAGACCAATATGTTAAAAATTAGATGAGTTTTATATAGATATAAGCAAATAGAAAATGAGTTTAGAATTTTAGAGTATTGTTCCTAGTCTTGGTGCAAGTCTTTGTATGTATGAAAGTTGTTCTAAATTTAGGAATTGAAGTTAACTTGATGATCTCTAATTCTCAGGTTACCTTTCCATTCTGTTTCTTTTCCTTTTTCCTCAACTCTGCTTCCTCCCTTTTTAAGATAGATAGGTAAATAGGTGTACATTACTTATCCCCATTTTCTAAGATTTAGAATTAGATTTTGTAAATATAAGTTATCTGTCTGTTCAGATACATGCCATTCTTTTTTTAAGTAGATGCAAATGTTTCTATATTTTCTATACAGGATTAATTTAGGGAATTCTCACTAAGCTATGGAAGGGAGAAAAGGAACCTAACATTTATTAAACATTTATGAAGTTAGTTACTGTACTTGATCTTTATTCATTGATAATTTTCAGTAGGTCTCATTTAGCAATCCTGTGGGGCATTTACTCCTTTTTAATAGAAGAGAAAATGGAAACTCAGAAAAGTTTATCTGAGATCAAACCACTAGGAAGTACTGGAATCAGGATTACAATCTAATCCTGTCTCTTCACTATTAATCTATTTAACTAACGAATACTTGTCGAGCATTTGCTTTTGTCTGATACTGTGTTAGGTATACAACTTGATGAACATAGTTTCTGCCCTTACAGTCTAGTCAATGAGTTGTAATAGATTCTCTAGCAGAAACAAAGCGCAGACAGTAAATAACAGTAATTAGGAAAAGTCTTCTTCGGCAGCATTTATAAGACCTAAAGGATAACTGACCATGTTAGCGTTGGAGTAAGAGAAACTTGCATAAGGAAATACCTTATGAAAGGCCCAGAATCAGCTAAGAGCTGATGATAGAGCTGGTGTATTGCCAGTAAATGAATAAAATCTCTGTAACAGTGGTCCTTGAGGGACAGGGTGAAGTTAGAATGATGTGCAAGAACTGAGGGCTTTGAAAACCATAGTAGTGTTCCAATTTTATTTTAAGTGTTAACTATTGAAGAGGTTTAGGTAACATTGTGATTTGTCTTTTGAAGTATTGTAATTTACTACTGTGTGGAATATTGTGAGATAGGCAAGAGTAGGGAGGAGATGGTTAGGAATTTTGTCATCTAGGTGACACAGGAACTTGAACCAAGGATTGCTCTGTTGCTAGGGAAAAAAGATACTTCCTCTTTGGTCACAAGAAGGAAAGAGAGAAATATTTGTGTAAGTGTCCTTAGGTCTGGGATGGGAAGATGGAGATTGTATCTGTTTGTTCATATTTCCTCAAAGTAATGTCACATGAGATTACTTGTGGAAAGTGAAGAGAATTGAGAGATTGAGGGTGATTTTTGTGTCTTCAGTTTCATAAAACAGTTTGGACCCTTAGAAGTTAAGTTTCTGTTTTTTATTCTAGAAGAGAGCAGATTAAGAAAAGTTAATACAAGAAGGGTGTAGTGTGTTGAGCGTTGTACAACAGATGACAAGAAGGTATGAGGAGAAACCTGAGAAGGGTCCTGTGGGGAACTTAACTCTCACAGCCTGTCCTCTTTGTATACTTGAAGAACGTCTCCTGCCAGAAGCAAAGAACATTTTTGCCCAAGTTAAAAACTTCAAACTATGTGATCAATAAAAATTGCTTCATGTCTTTGGAAGAGTCAAGAATATATTAGTAGTTCAGTGAATTTCAGCAGGATAAAGTGACCTTTTACATTTTTTCCCCTGGGTTGTGTACCTTATAGAAGATAGAACTTTAGAAGGTCTCAACACTTACAAGTAAATGAGTCTGACAGAATAGTTTTCCTCTTGATAACTCCATGCTCCACTAGTATTAGTGTAAAAAAGTGAATTTGTTTTACACTGATGTACTTACCATTGAAGGAGACTAAGTTGATATCTACCTTTAATTCATTTACATTTCAGTTCTTAGAGAAATAAAAAATAGTGCTAATGTTTTAATATTAGAATTAAATGGAACACAGTGGAATGTTTAGTAATTAGAATTTACCTTTTCAAATATGAGGAAGAGTAAACCTTTTATCTGACAACTTCGTTAATAGCTAAAGCATCTTTCAGGTTTTAAGTGCCTATGTCAGAGAAAATATACAGAGAAATAAGATGAATCTTTGTATTTGAAATATTCTGAAATATAATTCAGTTTCTTGAAATTGTTATTGCCTGTTCTCATGGCACTAAAACTTGTACTAATAGTTAGAATACAGAACATCTTTCCAAAATAATGCCACGCTTAATCCTCAAAATAAATGTCAAGTGTAGGTATTATTAGAAGAAACTGAATCTTTGAGAGTAATGATTTTGTCTACTATTCTTTTCTGCTTCCTGTTGTAGAGGCCCATTGGTTTTTGTTTTCTTTTTCTTCATTGTTGTAATGGCTGCTAAACTAGTCTTGGCTCTAGACTTGGACTGATCAGTCACCTCACACATAACAGCCAGAGCAACTTCTAAAGTATAAATCTGATTTTGTAGCTTTCGTTTGTGAAACCCAACAGTAGTTTCCTATTCTTAAAATACTAATATAACTCACCAGAGCCTTTATGATTGTCTCGCTTCTACTTCTCTGCCTTATCTTGTGACATTGTCCTTCGTAGCTCTGCTTCCTCCGCCCCTACGCAACCTTCCTGCCATACTGTAGAGTTCTCCTGTCTCCTGGTCTGTGCACATACTGTGCTCTCAGCCTGGTTTATCTTCTTTCCTGCATCACCTTCTTCACTCGGCTAACTCCTGCCTGTCCTTTGGCTTTCCTTCAGATGCTGCCACCTTGGAAAAGTCTTTCTTGGTTACTCCAAACTAGGAACATATCTGTCTTTATAATGTAAGCCTCAAATGTAAATCATTACATTTAGTTTTAAATTTTCCAATAGCCACACCAAAAATAAAAAAATTAAATTAAATTAATAATTTAAACCCAGTATATCTAAAATACTGTCATTTTAACATGTAATCAACAAAATAATTAATAAGAGTCTGAATTAAAGTTTTTCGTGCTGTCTCCATAATCTTTTGTAAATTTTATACTTATAGCTCATTTTCATTAAAGTAGTTATGTTTCAGATGATCAATAGTCACTTTGAATAACAGTGTCCCTTAAAGCTGAATAGCAGCCCTGGTATCCCAACAGCACCATTTCTAGGTATGAATTCAACGGAAGAAGGTATACAATGTGGGTGCCAAAAGACATGTACAAGAATATAGCCTTCTTATTTGTTATACAAACAACCTATGATGTACATCAGCAATAAAATGGATGAATAAATTATGGTATGTTAGTATAAGGAAATATATAGTACAGCAGTATTTTTAAACTGGTAGGTCTCAGAATTCCACAATGTTGGGGAATCCAAAAAATGTTTTGTAAATGGGAGAGATATGTGCATTGACAAGATTAGAAATTAAAATTGAGAATTGTTAAAATATTAATTCATCTAAAATGACAATAAGAAACCCATTACATGTTACTATAAATAACATGTTAAATAAAAATGTATAAAATGAAAAATAGCTATATTTTCCAAAACAAAACAAAATCTAATGAGATGAGTGAATTGTTTTACATTTATGCATATTACTATAGAGATAGTTATGTGTGTGAAACAAACCTAGTATAATGCCAGATAGTGTTTATTGAATAGGTAGATTGGTTTATCCATATCAATTACATTCACGTGATTCTGTTGTTGAACTGTTTTTGATTTCATGAAAATTCCATACCAAGATGGTAATGATACGTTTTAATCATCTAGAATATATTTACTAATATTTGTTAGACTTTGCATTTATGTTGATGAGATCAGTTTACAGTCAGTTTTGCTGATTTTGGTGGTCAGGAGCAGTATAAAAAATTTTAGTGTTCTCTGTTATGAGTAGTAAAAGAGTAGTGGGCTGGGGTCATAGTGCAGTGGTAGAGTGCTTGCCTAGCATGTGTGAGGCACTGGGTTCAACTCTCAGTACCACATATAAATAAATAAAATAAAGGCCCATTTATGACTAAAAGAAAATTTTAAAAAGTGTTTGTTCATGAATGGTGTAAACACTGTAATAGGAAAGTAAAACTGAACAGTTTTGTATTAATAAGAGCTGATGAAAGAAACGTTTTCATTCTTAAGTGTGGTAGACTTTATTTCACTGAGCATAGTAGTAGAGATGAGCCTATAAGAAGTAGATCCTTTCCTGTGAATAGACCTTACAAATATATTAATAAGTCAATAAAATATCTTAGAGGAAATGGATTGGTCCCATGAGAAATGGAACTCATATGAAAGTAGCAGCTGTTGGGGTAGAAATGGAAATGCTAAATGTGAATTGAACTCAGGTCAGGGGGTTGAAAGTCTCTTAAATCACCTCAGGTACAGTGTACCTGTTTTATATATTTGATGCTTGATAGCACACTTTGCTTAAATATAAAACATCCAGTTTTATAAAATGATTAAAATGGTTGGCTGTAGTTAGGACCAATATGAAAACTACAAATGAGTATAGATAAAATGGAAGAAATTCACATAGAATTAATCTCCACATTACTTTTTCCCATTGAATTACAATGAAGAATGGTTTGATATTTCTAAAAAATAAAATTGACAGATAATAATTATACATATTTATTTGATACAGTGATAATTTGATATATATACAGTGATACAGTGATAATTTGATATATATAATATATACAGTGCATAATGATTAAATCAATGTAATTAACATTTCCATTTCCTTAAAACATTTATCATTTCTTTGTGTTGGGAACCTACAAGCTCCTCTCTTTTAGTTCTTTAAAAAATATATAATAAATTCTTATGAATTACAGTCACCCTTCTGTGCTGTAGAACACTAGAACTTATTTCTCCTATATAACTAAATTTGGTACCCATTATCCAACCTCCCTCTAGAGCATTTGATTTGATTGATGTTTATGGGTAGATTAGAGCGAATTAGAATCAGAATGCATAATTTAGCTCTGCTTTTATTTTTATTCTCTGATCTAAGTAGGGACCTAATTAGCTAGAGTAAATAGATGATGTTTCTTAAAAGTTTGTTAGAACTCTAAAAGTTTAATATATGTGCTTAATGACTTTGAAGGAATACCTATTTTTTCAATTTCTTCTTGGAGCCAATTTCGCTAATTTATATTTTCCTAGAATGTTGTTATTTTAGCAATATTTCTATATTTGCTTTAAAGTTATAACAGTATCTTAAAAATATTTTCTACATCTGTATCACCCTTGCCATTTTATACCCATCTGTTTGTTTCACTGTCATTTTTTTTCTTCAAAAGACTTATTACAGGTTTCTTTATTTTAGGTGTTTTCAGAGAACTAGTTCTTGGTTCAGTTTCATGGTATACTGATTTCCTTGGTTTCTAGTTTAATAACTTATGTTAATCTTTAAGATTTAAGTTGATTCTTTAAAAAATTTGTTTAAAAATTCTATGGAAACTTTATATTTTACCCTTTTGGTGTAAAGTTCTGTGGATTTTAACACATATACAAATTCATGTAGCTATTATCAAATTCAGGATACAAAATGACTCAGAAATCTTCCTCCTGCTATTGCTTTGTGGGTACATCCTCTGCCTACCCTTAGTAATCCTTGATAATTGCTGATGGATTTATCACCATAGTTTTGTCTTTTTGAGAATGTCGTATAAATAGAATTGTACAACATATAACCACTTGAGACTGGAGCTTTTACTCAGTGTAATGTCTTTGAAACATCCACATCATTGATTGACTCAATAGTTTATTCCTTTTTGTTGTTGAATAGTATGCCATTGTATCGGTGTCCCTCAGTTTTATTAGTTCATTTGATGGGTATTTGAGTTGTTTTCTGTTTGGGGCTATTATATATAAAGCTGCTATAAAAACTCTTTTACAGGTTTGTGTGTGGAAATAGTTTTTAGTTCTGTAGGTTAAATACTTAGGAGTGGAACTGCTGTGTCCTAAGTTTTATGTATGGATTGTTTTTAGAAGAAACTACCAAACTCTTTTCCAGAGTGGTTGTTAACTGTTTGCATTCTTACTGGCAATGTGTGAGAATTCAGACTTCACCAACTCTTAGTATTTTCAATATTTTTTATTTTTGTCATTCTAAAAATTATGTAGTGGTAACTCCTGATTTGGATTTGCATTTTTTAAAATGAATAATAATGTTAAACATCTTTTCACATACATTTTTGCCATGTTGACTGAAGGGTTCACATTTGTTACCCATTTTTAATTTTTTTTTTCTTTTTACTGTCTAGTTTCGAGAAGACTTACGTGTTTTGTGTTTTCTCTCTGAATCTGTATGTTAACTTTTCTATTCTCTTGATAGTGCTACCTGCAGAGCAGAAAGCTTTTGCATTTGATAAAGTTGAACTTAATGGGTAACATTTATTTTTTGAATTATGTTTTTGGTGTCATTTCTGAGAACTCTGTACCTAACCCCAGATTAGAACAGTTTTTTAATTTTTTTTCTGAAAGTTTCAGAGTTTTATATTATACATTTAGATCTAAGATCCATTTTTATTTATCTTTTTGTAAGGTACGAGGTTTATAAAAAAGACTTTGCTTATTCATACTATTTGTTGAAAAGAATGATTATCTTTTCTCCACTGAGCTGCCTCTGCTCCTCTGCCAGAGATCAAGTAGCCATATTGCATGGGTTTATTTTTGGGGCTTTCCTTTCAGTTCTGTTGTGTGAATCACTTTGTCATTACCACAGTCTTGATTACTGTAGCTCTATAGTAAGTCTTAAAATTGGGTAATATAATCTCTTTAATTTCATTCTTTGTCCAGATTTCCTGTCTAATTCCTTTTCTTTTCTACATACGTTTTAGAATCAGCTTGTATTTATCTGAAAACTCATGCTGGAACTTTGAATGGTATTGTGTTTTATAGATGATGTTGAGAAGAATTAACATCTTCATTATATTCCTTTTTCTTATCTATGAATTTCTTTCATTAGTGTTTTATAGTTTTGCCACATAGACCCTCTGTGTGTGTGTGTGTGTGTATACATGTATATATTTACATATATATTCATTTCTTTTCAGGGGAGCTGTTGAAAATTATCTTACTTTAAATTTTGGTTTTCAGTTGTTCTTTACTTGTATGTATGAAATATGACTGCCCACTTATTAATTCTGTGAGTATTTGTTTAGATTTTCCTGGAATTTTCTATATAGTTATGTCATTCATGAATACCAACAGTGCTCTTCTTGTCTTTCCAAACTTACGCCTGCCTGCCCTCTCTTACTGTAGTCTCTCACGTATGGCATTGGCCAAGACTTTTTAAATACTAAGTAAAGTTAGAGGGGTGAGAATGCCTGCTTGTTTTCCACCATGGGTGTGGGGCTCAGTTTCTGCCATTAAGTACATTAGCTGCAGGGTTTCACAGATGACCTTCATCAAATTGAAGAAGTTCCTTCCTATTTCTAGTGTGCTGAAAGTTTTTATCACAAGTGAATGTTGTATTTTGAAAAGTTTTTTTTCTATGTCTGCTGGTATCATTATGATTTTTCTTTTTAGACTGTTAACATAGTGATTTTATTGATTGATTTTTTTAATATTTAACTTTTCATTCTTAGGATAAGCCAATTGGTTATAATGTAATATGCTTTTGTTAAAAAGTGTTAACAGTTTTATACATTGAACTTCAACTTTTTAAAGTGTACAATTCAGTAGTGTATTCAGAGTTGTGCAACCATCACAACTAATTTCAGAGTATTTGCCTCAGTGCAAAAGGAAACCCTGTATGTAAGCACCTTGACCTGTTCTTTCCCTCTAGCCCTTGGCAATCATGAATCAATTTTGTGTTGCTATATATTTGCCTGTTTTGGAAATTTCTTATCTATGTAATCGTATATTATGTGGTCTTTTGTGTTTGATTTTTTTACCTGGTGTGATATTTACATGATTCATCCATATTGTAGTACATCATTGCAGTACATCATTCTTTTATTGGCCAAATAATATTCCATTCTGTGGCCATGGCACATTTTATCTGTTCATCAATTGACAGGCATTTGGTTAGTTTCTACTTTGTAGATAATGTTGTTGTGGATATTTGAGTAACAAGATTTTTGTCAGCTTATATTTTCATTTCTCTTGGGTAAATACAGGAAAGTGGAATTCCTAACTCATAGGGTAACTTTTATGTTTACCTTTTAGAAGAACTCCAACTTATCCAAAGAGCAGTATTATTTTACATTCCAACTAGCAATGTATGAAGGTTATGTTTCTCCACATCCTTACCAATGCTTTTTTGTCTCTTTTTTATTACAGCTGTTCTAATGGGTGTCAAGTGGTACAGCATTGTGGTTTTGATTTGCATTTCCCTAATACATAATGATGTTGAGGTTTTTTATATGTATTGTTTGTCTATTTGTATATATATATATATATTATTAAGAGAATGTACTTTCAAATCTTTTGCTCATTTCTTATTTGGTTAAATTGTCTTTTTGTTGAGTTGTAAGATTGAGTTGTAAGAGTTGTAGAGATGTGTGTGTATCATGGTGGGGTTTTTTGTTTCTTTGTTTTGGTATTGGGGTTTGAACCCAGGGATATTTTATCACTGTGCTACATCCCAGGTTCTTTTTATTTTTTATGTTGAGGCAGAGTCTTATCTTGCTTAGTTGCTTAACGGTCTCACTAAGTTGCTGAGGCTGTTGTCAGAGTTGTGATCCTCCTGAATTGCTGGGATTATAGGCATGTGCCACCATCCCCAAATGAACTGTAGAGTATCAATTCTTATCTGGGCTATGACTTGAAAATATTTTCTCCTATTCTGTAGTTTTTCTTTTCATTCTTGGTGGTGCCCTTCAAGGCACAAGTGTTTTCAATTTTGAAACAGTTTCAATTTATCTGTTTTCTTTTTGTTCCTTGTGCTTTTTGTGCCATGTCAAAGAATTCATTTCCTAGTCCAAGGTCATGAAATGTTTGCTCCTGTTTTCTTTTTAAGAGTTCTATAATTTAGCCCTTATATTTAGATCTATAATCCATTTTTATCTGTTTCTTAAAATATGGTGTGAGATAGGGGTCAACTCATTGTTTTGTATGTGACTTCATGTTGTCCCAGCATTATTTGTTGAAAAATCAACTGACTGTAATTGTGAGAGTTTACCTCCCAGTTGTCAATTTTACTTCATTGAGATAGGTATCTCTATATAGATTATACACAGCTCCCTCTCTCTCTCATTTACTTATCATAACAATGCTGTCATCCTATTATTTCTACTTTACAGATATGGAAACTGGGGCACAGAAAAGTTAGTATCTTAATCTCAGTCAAATAAAGAGTAAATAAATGGGAAAACTAGGATTTGAACCCATATGGTATAGTCCTGAAATCTGTGCTTTTAACCATTATGCTACACTGCTTCTTTATAGCGTTAGAGACCTCCCTAAACTCTGCAGCTTACAAGCAATCTGATTAATTCCTTCTGTATTTACTTTGTTTTTAATTTGTTACTAGATCTTATCTGCTTATGGTGCTTCCGATATATGAACCAGAGATGCCAGATTATTAATGTTTTCTGAGTTAAATCTGGTTTGCTATTAATTGGGATTTCTAAATGGCAAGATACTGGGTTATTGAATTTTACATTACCTACCCTCAAGGTTTGTTGTAAAGCTATTAAATAACTTATGCAAATAGTTTCAGCATCAAATATTAATTTTATTCTTTGCTCAGTAGATGGACAAAAGACAATCTATAGAAATAGTAATTGGTGACTGATAAAATTAGAAACAAAGATTAACTTCAAAACCTGTGAAAAAATGCAGAAAATTACCACCTACCAGTTTTGAAAAATTGTAAAGATCAGACTGTTCTATCAAGTGTTCAAAAATGGTTAATATATACATAAATAAAATTGGCTTGGGCTCAATGAAATGAGTATTTACACTTGACTAATAGAAATGGTAATCTTTGGCTTATGAGCTTTTTGGTATTATTTAACATGTTGAAGCATTTTTCCATATCACTTTCTCTTTATGAATATTTTTCTGATGTTGAATATTATATTGTTTGCTTACAGTTTTTCACATTTGTAAATAATACTATAATCAGCAAACTTGTATTAATTGTTTTATTACTTTCCCTGTGATTGAGTCATAAAGTAGCATTGCTGGATCAAAGGTGGGAATATTTTTAAAGCTTTCAATAAAAATAAAATGATGCCTAATTTTAATTGTGGTACTTATCATATGTTAATTATTGCTCTAAATGCCGTGTGTGTGTGTGTGTGTGTGTGTGTGTGTGTGTGTATTTTTTATCAAAACTATGAAATGGAACCCTATTTTAACTCCCATTTAAATGGGAGTTAATGGACTCCTCTTTAACTTCAGAGGAATTAAATGATTTTTACACAGTTAGAGCTAGGATTTGCTTTCCAGAAAGATTATACTACTTATTAAGCCTTTGACCATAGATTAACATTTCTTTTAGCCAGGCGCCATGGCACATGCTTGTAATCTCAGTGGCTTGGGAGACCGAGGCAGAAGAATTGTGAGTTCAAAGTCAGCCTCAGCAACTTAACAAGATCCTAAAGCAACTCAGTGAGACCCTGTCTCGAAATAAAATACATAAAAGGGCTGGGGATGTGGCTCAGTGACTAAGCGCCCCTGGGTTCAATTCCTGGTACAAAAAAACCCCAAAAAACAAAGAACTTATCTTTTTATGGTCTCCCTAGTGAAATGGTGCAGTAATAGTATACAGAGCAGTGAGCACTAGAACCATAAGTATGTTCTCTGAATACTACTTCTTATTGATGGGGTCCAAGGTTCATTGAACGAATCGCTGGTTCTAGTCTGAGATAGAAAATGCAAAAGATGAGACTGGGTATTCTTTTGTATCATAAAGTAAGGAAGCTACCAAAGACTAGTAGTTTATTCTAAAGGACAAAGGAGCCAAAATAAAGGGACTGTTGGCCAAAGATGAGAAAACAGTTTACTGAAATGCACTGTTACATAAAAACTTCTTGGTTCATAATGGTAGACTTCTAATAAGACACCATTACAATAACAAATTACTGGATACCAATGGAAACAACCAATTCCATACTCTGAAAATAAGCAGTTATGAGGAAAGGTTTGAGTATTTAGCCTCCCTTTCTCTGTATGAACCCTGTTTTAGGGTAAGCAATTAACATTATTTGTTGAGGGAAAGTTTTTAAATAAAGTTTTAAAATAAGTTTTATTGAAGCAGCCACTCTCATGCTTGTTTTGTTTGTGACTGTGGTGGTAGAGCTGAGTAAAACAGAAATTGTACAGCCCATAGAGCTCAAATATTCATGATCTTGTCCTTTTACAGAAAAGGTTTGCTGATGAACAAAGTGAAGTGACAACAAAAGGAAGTGACATCATAAAATATGGGTACCTTTTACAGGACTGATGATGTGGCTTTCTGTAACAAGTCATTGGCATGGAAAACGAGAGCATCATTTGAGATGAAGAGAGACTTAAATATACCAACCAAATGTAGCATTGAGACTTTGGGTCCTGCTTCAAATTAGCAAACTATAAAAGACATTTATGAGATGATCAGGAAAATGTGTGATGATAGACTGGCTATATTAAAAGATATAAAGAATTATTGATTTTAAGTAATAGCTTTATAGAAAGATAAAGATATATAATGAGGTATATAAAGGTAAAATGAGATGTGGTATTTACTGTAATATAATTCACAAAAAGCAAAAGAAAAAAGCAAAAGTACAAGTCAAACCCAAGTCTCATACAGTTACTGTACCATCATGTTATCATATACTGTTGATAGTAGATTTTAGTATTGCCTCCTAGGTTGCTTTTGATAGTAATTACCAACAACGCCAACCTGTCTTTTGAAAATGCCCTCAACACTTGAATTCTTTATCATTGTAAATACACGGCTGCTTCTATTCTACTGTGTCTGTGTACATCATTAGCAAAGGGGCATCTATCAAGAGTGGTTCCTTATCTTCTGTTCTTGGTGGCAGAGGAGACTGGTATTTCATACTTGATTCTATTCCTGAGGAACAGATTTCGTCTTGTCAGTTTAATTGCTGCATCTCAACTTCCATGGTCTTAACATCAGAATTTCAGTTATTCCTACTATTGCTTTAAAATAAAAGGATATATTAAGGAAGTATTTTGTAAATGATGAAATTATTAGCCAAATAAGACCTATTTATATTTGGGAAGGTACAGTGAGGGAATTAAGTATATGGTCTTTGGAATAAGAGAGACCTAAACTTGGATATCAATTTTTGTTTCTTGGCTGCATCACCTTGAGCAAATTACTACTGTAAATTTCTGAAATTGAGTTTCTTCATTTGTAAACTGGTGATAATACCAGTCTCAAATATTTGTGCTAATAATTAAGTAAATTGTGAAAGTACTTATTATGCCAGCAGATACATACTAAAGAGCTAAATATTTTTCCTCTCTTTTCACTTGGGAAAGCACACCTAAATAGCTGAAGGAGATATATTTACATTAGATCATTTTTAAAAGTTATATGAGAAAAGGTAATCCTCAACTTCATATGTGATACTTACATAGGATAATGCCAAGTTGGTAGAATGAACTGAAAGACCTTATTTTAAGGATTCATGAGAGAGTAGGTAAGTTATGAGATGAGCATCAGTAGAGGTAAATGGAAAACTAGCTGTTTGCTGAGAGGAAAAAGCAGTTATTTAAACATAGTTATTAAGTTGATAGACTTTTGAGCTCTTAAGAACCTGGGAGTCAAAAATGATGAAAAGATGCCTTTTCCTTGATGTCTCCTTCCCTGCCCTAAACCAACACATGCTAAAACTAATGCAAAGCAGAGTCCTTTACAGTCTAAAGACTGAAGCTGCTCAAGAACTTTGGTCATTTGCAAATTATTTTACATTTTGAAGGACAGTGATAAGAAATCACTCTAATGAAATCAAAGAGTTGGATCTGAATTCTCTTCCTCTTTGTGGCTTCCTACCTTCATTCACTAATGAAAGAATGCATATCTTCCTCTTACACTTGTATTGTTTTCCTTCTGTCCTTTTCCTCTCCTAATGAATTATGGCATGAAACCAAATTTTTAATTGTGCAGAGGTTGTTTCATGCCCTATTTCAAAATCTGATCATTTGAATCATTAAATCAACAATGTTTACTGAGATCTGTAAATCAACAAATGTTTACTGAGATCCCAGTTAGAAACTAGGAACTAGTTGCTGGGGAAAAGCAAGACAGGGAGAAAGTAAAAAAGAGGAAGAAAAAAGGAGTGAACAAAGAAAGGGAAGAGACCTCCTTTGCTCTTAAGGCACTCAAAATTTTGTGTGGGAGACTAGCAATTAAATTAATAACCCAGAAAGATAGCAGGGACCATGGTAAGTAATGTGTTCACAATTCAGTACTACTGTAAATTAGTGGAAACAACCTAACTTATCCTGGCCTGTAGAGGTATGTATTTCCTAAGTGCATTATACTGTTCCAGGCAGAGAGAACATCATGCTCAAAAACATTTTCAGAAACTGTGTTCTTCAGCAGTGCTAAAACTGGAATATGTACCTGTAAAGGAAAAGAGTAATAAAAGTTAAAGGTGAAGAGAGTACAGAGTCCAATCATGGATGTCTTACAGGTTCTTATGCGTAAAAGGAGTTGAAACAGTTCATTTTTTAAGATTAACACCAAATTTGTCTTTTTAAAAGATCTCTAGTAGCTTTGCAAAGAATGAAAAGATTCATGAGAGAGCAGTGGAAAGATTCAGAACTGCAAGATCAAAAGCAGAAAAATCAGCTTGTAAGCTAATTGATTTACTCTTACATTCAGGAAATATTTCTTGACTGTGTGATATGAACCAGGAATTATTCTGTGCTTCTGTCCTTGTGGGGCTTACATTTAATGCAGATACAGGAAAGAAATATCAGAAACATGAAATAGGGAAATGGCAGGAGGGCTGAAAAGAATCAAGAGAACAAACATATGCAGCATGAAGAGAAGGAAGAGATAATAAAGAAGAAATGTGGAGCCGGGCATGGTAGTGCACACCTGTAATTCCAGCAGCTGGGAAAGTTAAGGCAGGAGGATCACAAGTTCAGCAACTTAGTAAGACCCCATCTCAAAATTTATAAAAAAGGACTGGGGATGTGGTTCAGTATTAAGTACCCCTGGGTTCAATCTCCATTTAAAAAGAGGGAGAGAGAGAGAAGAAATTGAAATGACTTCTACTTGGATATCTGGGAAATGTTGTTGTCATTCACCAAGGTAAGAAATATAAGAGAAGCAGACTTGCACATAATAAATTAAGACTTGGACTTAATAATAAGTTTGATAGAGATAAAAGTTAAGACTTGCCCATAATAATTTGATAGACGTAGGTAATACTAAGGCAAAAAATATAGTAAGTTAAAAGAAGTCTTTAGAAATAATAATAGCAAGCTCCTTCATAGGGCATTGTGAAGATGAAATGTACTGAAGCATGGAAATTGCTTTGACCATCATCTGGCACATAGTGTACAGTCATGTTAGCTGCTGTTATTATTAGTTCAAGATTATGAGTTTTGAGTTAGAAAAAAAATTGGCCTAAATCTTGGCAGTACTGCTTACCAGTTGTATGATTTTGAACAAGTTTCTTAACTTCTTTAAGTCTTTCTCTGCATATAAAATGAGCATAGTATCTGTTTTACAGCAATGCTATAAGGATTAGTAATCATGAATGAAAAGTACCAACTATGATGATTGCCTGAAGGTAAATGCATAGTGAATGCTGAGAGTCAGAAATTTGTACCTCAGGAGGAAGGTTTGGATTATAAGTAAAAATTTAAGTGCTGTCAACATGGAGAACTGGAGCCTTTAAACATATGCACTGAAAACAGTTTCTAGAAAAGGAAAGGACAATATGCCTAAAGATCCCTGAATAGTTGGTAAGGGAGGTAATTCTCTTGAGTATTGGTGGAGGAAAGTTAGTTGGAGACTAGAATAGAATCATGGAAGACTGATTTTCAAGGGAATTTGTTATAATTGAATAGACTTAAAAAAATTAGACAGTAGCATTGAGCATCCAGGTGAATTTATAGTGACACTATTCCTCACAGTCTATGATTTTCTCCAACTATTAGAAACTGAATTCAGAGTTGGCATTTCTGAGGATAAAATGTTTCATAGGGAGGTTATTGGTAACCTTTGCTACTTAAATTTCAGAAATTTGCTAGGGATTAAGGCTAGAATAAGGAGGGTTCAGAGTAAGTAAGAGAGGTAAGGAGGCTCCATTAGTGAATGTGAATTCTTTCAAAAACTCTATAAAAGTAAAAGAATAAACAAAAAAACTTGGGCAGAGAAAGGAAATGCTGGGATAGGAAATGACATGCATTGACAAGAAATGGACAAGAAATACCTAAGAGTCAGAGGAACCTGAAAAGAGGGAAGGTCTGAAGATGAAGCAGAAGAGGGAACAGTGAATGACACCAGGATCCAGGACTGGGTTGGAGGTATAATTCAGTGGTAGAGTGCCCACCTTACAGGTGCAAAGTTCTGGACTGATCCCTAGCAATGCAAACAGCAAAAAAATTAAAAAACCAAACCTAAAAGAGCTATTTTTATGCATTCTAATAAATTTAAAAATCACTTAGCTTTGTTATTACAAAATCTAGCACTATTTCTATTTGTTTGCATTAGTTGGTACACAAGTGTCATGGTGTTATTATCAATATCAGTAAGAATAGGAAAGATACAGCCACCTACTGCTCTTCTCATTGAATCTCATGCACAAGAACATTTTAAAAAGTGACCCATTGCTATAAAGGAGAGTATTGAATGTTTTAATATGTAAATTAAATGATAGTTCTGACACCATTTTTCACTAATATTAAAAAAATTATCTCCAATTATGTTTTACAATGTTATAAAGAAAAACTTAAACCTCCATAGCCATAGAATTTTATTGATTTTTCCAAGAAGATAGCATTCCAGTGATATAATACTTTGTGATATTTAAAGTAATACATATACGTCAACAAGTCAAAAATCATAGAAATGTAATAAGAATAAAACTTAATTGTTTCTGTCCCTCCTCTCTATCTTGGGGATGGCAGCAAGTAGCTGGTTAAAATGTTTGCAGTTTAATGTAAATCCTTCTACATATCTTTCTACATGTATGATTTGGGCTGTGTAGGTGTGTGTTCTTTTTAATTTTTTAAAAAATGTACTCCAAAATTCATCAAGTTTTACACATTCAGATGCTGATAGAGGCCAGGAAAGTAACACAAATTATGAAAACAGCATCGTGTCAGTGCCAGAATAATGAAAGATAGTGGTCATTGGGGACCTAAAATTTTTATACTTCTAATAGATGTCATCCACCGATGAACCCAGTAGGTATACTGAAATATATATAGACAAACATTGAAAGTTTTTCAAAAGAACTAGTGATAGAGCATTTTTAGGTGAAAACTGTTTCTAGTATTAAAATTAGGTAGATGTGGATTTTATTCTGTCCCTCCCACTTACCAGGTAAAGAATCTTGGGTGAGTTAGTTAGCCTGGTCAGTTTCCTCATTCATGACTTGAGTATAATGATACCTATCTTATAACTTCAGGGGGAAGACTTAATGCATCTTCAGTTCAGAATCCTGCATAATGCTCATTAGAGTGTTGAATGGAGATTGACCGCAAAGGAGAGAACTTTTTGGGGTGATAGAAATGTTATGTCCTGATTGTAGTGGTGGTTGCAGGACTGTACATGTTTGTTAGAACTCATCCAACTGTACTCTGGAAATGATGAACTTTTTTGCATAAAAATTGTACCTCAGGAAACTGATTCCTAAAAAGGTAACTGCCTTTCCCTTTTCTGTGTACTTCAGGTTTATCAACTATTAATAAAATACAGTTGCTGTCAAAGGTTTCCGGCATTTTTTTGACAGGATTCTGACTGTCTTCTCAACCTTAATCAGAGACTCCAGTGAAAGACTTTGCCTGTTGGAAAGAAGTCCATTACACTTTCCTTCTGTACTAAACTGATTGTGTGCTACATTTATCAGTTTGGGTACTGTGCTTGATACACAATGTGAGCAAAGTAGCCACCACCCACTTTCCAGAAGTGCCATAATGTATTCAACAAGCTTATTACCTATGGTTCAACAGTAAGCTGTGAAGTTTTAGCTTATTAAAGCAAGAAGAAAATAAGCCAAAAAGAATAATTAGAAGAACAGCATACTTAAATGTATGCTTACAAACTAATTTCCTTAAATGAGAATAAAATATATAAGCAACAGCACCCAGTTTGTGAAGCACACACATGCACGAACACACCTCCCCCCATCTTTAACAAGCTTTTCCCAATTCATTCCATGAGGCCCTTTTTAACCCTGAAACCAAAAAAGAAAGCACAAATCAATTTCCCTTATTTATATAGATGCAAAAATCATGTAACAAAATACCAGCAAGGCAAATTTAGTAATACAGTATAAATATCATTATAAACTATGACCAAAGCACAAACACTAAAAGAAAAATTACGTACATTGGACTGTCTCTAAATACTCGTGTTCAAAAGATGCCATCAAGAAAGTGAAAAGTTCATACAAGGGGAGAAAATATTTGCAAATCATGTGTCTGGTAAGGGGATTAGTATCTACATGTATAAAGAACCCTTATAACTCAACAATAGGAAAAGACAACCCTACCAACTAAAAAGGGCAAAGGATTTGAATGAACATTTTTCCAGAGAATGTATTCAAATGGTCATAAACATAAGCATCATAATTCATTCGAAAAACACAAATCAAAACCATGAGATGCCACTTCATCCCCTCTAAAATGACTGAGATAAAAAGAATGTATAGTAACAAATGTTAACGAGATGGAAGAAATTGAGTGCTCACGCTTTGCTGGTAGAAAAGTAAACTGAAACAAATATTTGTAAAAAGCAGTTCCTCAGAAAGGTAAGCATAGAAAAGTTCCATGTGACCCACCAGTTCTACACTATCTTTATACTCCAGAGGATTGAAAACATGATCACACGAGAACTGTACACAAATACATCAGTGTGTTTTAGTCAGGTTTGTGTTACTGTGATAAAAAGACCTGACAACAATTTAGAAGAGGAAACATTTACTCTTGGCTCATGGTTTCAGCAGTTCAGTCCATGCTCAGCTGACACCATAATTCTGGGCCTGAGGTGAAACAGAACATTGTGGCAGAAGAAAGCAACTCAAAGCAACAGGAAGCAGAGAAAGTTTCACTCATCAAGGACAAAATATAGATCCCAAAGGCATACCTCTAGTGGCCTACTTTCTCCAGCCATACCCTTCGTGCCTACCATTACCTCCCAGTTAATACACATCAGTGGATTAATCCACTGATTGGACTATATCACTCATAGTCTAATAATTTCACCTCTGAAAATTCTTGTATTATCTCACATATGAACTTTGGGGAGGTACCTCATATCTAAACCCTAACAGTGTTATTCATAAAAAGTGGAAATTAACCAAATGCAGTTCAACTGATGAATAGGTAAAACAAAATGTGTATGTCCATAACATGGAACATTATTGATCCATGAAAGGAAGTGAAGTAGAGAGCCACACTACAACAGAGATGAAACATGAAAACATAATGCTAGGTGAAGGATGCCAGATACAAAAGATCCCCATCCTATGAGTGTGTGTATTTAAAAAAACCAGAAAGGGCAACTCCAAAGAGACTGAAACCAGATTAACTGTTGGTAGGGGCAGGGGGAAAGGTTGAAAAAGGGAGTGAATTTTAATAGGTACAAACTTTCTTTTGGGGAGTGATAAGAAAATGTTCAGTACTAGTGTTAATGGTTGTGCAACTTAATAGTACTAAAAAGTAACTGGATTATATGCTTTAAAAAGGTGAATTTTATGATACATAATAATTATGTTTTTACTTTTTTTCTGGAATTTCAAATCTCTTCAAACCTTTATATTGCCCTTCCAAGCCCCTGGAGTCATAGGTAGAACTCACTAAATTTATACAGTCTTAAAATTCCTTTTCTAGGTTATATCATGAGCTCTTATACCAGTGGTTCAAGCTAATTTTAGAAAAAAGAAAAATATTTCCATTTGCATGAGCACTTACTGAGTTCCTTAATCATAAAGATCTTTGCATGTTCTTTAAGGGGTATGAACCATTCTGTAAATAACTACAAGCCTGTGTTTGTATAATATTTATACTTTCAATAGTTCATTGTCATAATACCTTTGTTTTCTAAGAATTTAAAAAAATAAAATTTTACTTACATAAACTACAGGAAGTCTAAACATCTAAAAACATTGAACTCCCAAATATTCACTAAGAATGTGGTTCAAAATTATGTGTATTTCCATAAAAAGCAATGTTATAAATAATTATTTCTATTACTTTAGTCAACTGGTACATTTCAGGTCAGTTCCTAAAAATCTATAATGGATGACTGCAGTTAAAAAGCTATAGGATTAATAATTTAGAATAACAGTAATTAAATGAAGTAGAAAAATACAATCATATCTCCCAGGGGTTTCTGAATCCTTTTTTGGTATGGAATGTCATTATAAGTATGCATTTGATACCGTGGAGCCTTTCCTCAGAAGAATGTCTAAAATTCTTTGTACACTCTTTCAAAGAATTCAGTCATACCTAGGAGAAGTATATGTATGTGATTGTTGGAACATTATAACAAAATATCACAGACTCGGTGGTTTAAACAACAGAAATTAATTTCCTCACAGTTCTGGAGGCTGGAAGTTCAAGGTATAGCTGCCATCAGGATTGGTTTCTGATGAGGACTCTTCTTCTGGCTTGCAGGTTTTTTCTTACCATACGTTAAGTGTGCATGTGTGGAGAGAGGTACACTTGGTGTCTCTTCCTCTTAAAAGGACACCAGTTTTCTTGGATTAGGACACCAAAACACAGAACCTTATTTAACAGGGCCAAGTTTGTGTGCTGGTTATCAGAAATGAGAAAGCACATTTTGATCCTAGATCTTAAGCCTGTGGACATGTAACTGAGGCAAAATGAGCCCTCCATTATCAAATGTGGTTTTCTATCAGACAGCTTTAGGGTTTGGAGGATAAGAGCCTCATTGGTAGTAAAACAAAAAGTATTTGCTTGGCTTAGTTTTCTGCATTTATATTTTTATAAATAAAAGGCAATGATCAGGCTATACATAGCATATCTGAGGGTTCTAGGATCTGGGTTTTGAGCATTCCTTCCTTGTGTTTTTATCTTCACACACAGTTTTGTTTGTTTGGGGTGCTTTATCACTGAGCTGCATCCACAGTCTTTTTTTTTTTGAGACAGAGTCTTATTAAGTTATTGAGACTGGCAACTTACAATCCTTCTGTCTCACCCTCCTGAGTTGCTAGGATTATAGGCATGCACTACCGTACTTGGCTTCTCAGATAACTTAACATGGCTTGTCTATAAATTTCTTTATGATGCTGTATAAAACAGTAAAATGAAGTTTATAATAAATGATCAGAAATGTTTTATTTTTTGTAATTTACATGTTTAAAATACTAGAATAAGATACTAAAGGGACTAAAACAATGCATATGATAGAATACCTGATCTTAGGACATCTATGTGTTTTAGGATTCATTTACCATTTGTACAGGTCTATAATATATAGCATTTTGTGTGCCATGTAAATAGTATAATGGAATATGCTCTTAGTAGTTTCAGAGGTTTCTTTTTTTCACTTATTTTATGGTTCGTGATGAAAAATTTTAAATATTTGTGTAAAGGTAGATAGGCTAATGAACCACCTCATGCACCCCAAGCATATACTCCAGTAACCATTAACCCAGAGCTAATCTCCTATCCCATTCGTTGCCCTATGACATTCTTCCTCCCTAATAATTTTTGGAGAAGTCTTACATCATTTCCACCTATTAATATTTCATAGTGGATCTTAAAACATAAGGATCTCTCTTTTTGTAAATAAAGTGTAATATCGTTTTCTCAGGCAATATTGTTTTTCTTCATTTCAATAAAAAATCTAGTTAAATTCAAATTTACAGTCTTCTCATAAATGTCATAAATGTTGACTTATGAATTAGAATCAAGTAATGTCCACACTTTGTAATTATTTGATATTTCCCTTAAACCTTTTTCAATCTGTAAGTTCCTTCACAACCTTTAAAAAAAAAAAAAAAAAAAAAAAAACAGAAAAACACGTACTGGTTAAAGAAACTTTTCTTCAGAATTTTTCAGTCTGGCATTTGTTGATTGTATCTCTATATAGTGTGATTTGTTGTCATTGTTTATGATTACTAGAGCAATATTAATTTTACAAAATAATGAGTTTCTGTGTGACATTTCCATAATGTATTTTGGTCATATTTACCCTTCCTGTTATCCTAACTCCTCCTCCCTCTAATTCCCTACCTCTTTTCTTTTAATTCCCCTTCTATTTATGTCATCTTTCTAAAAATTTTTTTCCTAGATACCACATGTCAGAGAAAACATGCAATACTTGTCTTTCTGAGTCTGGCTTAGTTGACTTAACATGATGATCCATTTTCCAGTGAGTGACATGATTTCCTCTTTCTTATGGCAGAACAATGCTACATTGTGCATATATACAACAACAGTTCCTTTATCCATCCAGCCATTGATGGGCAGCAAGATTGATTATATAACTTGGCTGTTGTGAGTAGTGCTGCAATAAATGTGGTTTTGTTGGTATCTCTGTTGAATACTGATTTTCACTCCTTAAATTATATACCCTTTGATGGAATAGGTGGATCACATGGTAACTATTTTTAGTGTTTTGAGGAACCTCCACACTGCTTTCCATAGGGATTATGCTAATTTACATTTCTGCATCCTCATGAGCATTTGTTCTTTTTTGTTTTTCTGGTAACAACCATTCTGATTGGGGTGAGATGGAATCTCAGTGTAGTTTTGATTTGCATTTCCCCGATGACTAAAGATGTTGACCATTTTTTCATATATTTATTGGCCATTCATTTTTTCAAGAAGTGTCTGTTAAGCTCATTGGCACATATATTGATTAGATTCCTTGTTCTTTTGGTATTAACTTGTTTGAATTCTTTATATATTCTGAAGATTAATATTTCATCTGATGAACAGATGAAAGTCTTTACAGGTGGTAAAGACTTTTCTCCCATTCTGTAGGCGCTCTCGTCACTGTTTCTTTTGCTGTGCAGAAGCTTTTTAATTTGATATAATAACATTTGTCAGCTTTTGCTATTATTTCATGAGCTACTGGAGTTCTGTTCAGTAAATTGTTTCCTATACCGATATCATGAAATGTTTCCCGTTTTCCTTTAGTCAGTTTCATGCCTTACATTAAGGTTTTTTTGATCCATTTCAAGTTGATTGTTATACAAAGTGGGAGGAATCAGTTTTAATCTTATCTAGTCTTCCTACCACTTGTTGAAGAGACTTCCTTTTTGTTCCTGAGTCCTCTTATTCCATTTTTTAAGATGTTTATTGTTATGCCAGTGTTACAGTGGCTCTTAGTATATTTTGAAATCAGGTATCATGATGCTCCAGCATTGTTTTATTTTTGTTTAGGATTGGTTTGGCTATTTAAGATCTTTGTGCTTCCATGTGAATTTTAGGATTGTATATTCTAGTTCTGTAAAGAATGCCACTGGTATTTTGATGGAGAGTGCATTAAACTAGATTACTTTTGTTACTATGGCTATTTTAACTATATTAATTCTCCCAATCCATGAATATGGGATGTCTTTTTAACTTCTACTATCATCTTCAATTTCTTTCTTCATTGTTTTATAATTTTCATTGGCGAGGCCTTTAGCCTCTTTGGCTAGTTTTGTTCTTAGATAATTAAATTATTTTTGAGGCTATTCTAAATGGGATTATTTTCCTGATATCTTTCTCAGCAAGTTCATTGTTGGTATCTAGGAAAACTTACTGAGTTTTTTATATTGATTTTTCATTCTGCTACTTGGCTGAATTGGTTTATCTGTTCTTTTGGTGGACTGTAGGGTTTTCTAACTATAGAACCATCATTAGCAAACAGGGATGATTGAACTTCTTTCCTTCCTGTTTGTATCCCTTTTATTTCCTTCTCTTGCCTTATTGTTCTGGCTAAAGTTTCCAGTACTTTATTTAATAAGCTAATGGTAAGAGTGGGCACCCTTGACTCATTCCTGATTTTGGAGGAAATTCCATTTTTCCCTATTCAATATGATGTTACCTCTGAGTTTGTCATGTATGGCCTTGATTATGTTGAGTTATGATCCTTTTATACCTAGTTTATACAGAGTTTTCATTATGAAAATGTGTTGAATCTTATCAAAGACATTTTTTGCATCTGTTAAGATGATCTTATGATTTTTTACCTTTGATTCTACTTAATAGGGTGAATTTTATTCATTAATTTGTGTATGTTGAACTAACCTTGCACTCCTGAAATGAAACCAGATTGTCATGGTATATGATCTTTTTAATTGATGTTGAAATCAATAACAAGTATTTATTGAAGATTTTTGCATCTATGTTCATCAAGGATATTGGTCTATAGTGTTCTTTTTCTGTGGTGTCCTTATGAGGTTTTGATGACAGGTTAATATTATCTTCATAGAATGAGTTTGGAAGAGTTCCTTCTCTTTCAATTTTATAGAACGTTTTGAGAAGAATTGGTGTTTGCTTTTCAAAAGTCTGGTAAAATTCAGCAGTGAGTCCATCCCATCCTGGACTTTTCTTCATTGGAACTGCATTACTGTTTCAGTTGCATTTCTTACCATTCATCTATTTAAGAGTTTTATATCTTCTTGGTTCAAATTTTGGCAAGACAAATGTGTCTAGAAATTTGTCCATTTCTAGATTTTTTAATTTATAGGTACATACTTTTTCAAAATGTTTACTAACTCCTCTGGATTTCAGTGTTATCCATTTTAATGTTCCCTTTTTGCATCTCTCTTCTCTGTTTTTTGGTTAGTTTGCTAAAGGTTTGTCAATTTTTTTTTTCCCAAAGAACCAACTCTTTGTTTCATTGATCCTTTGTATTTTTTTTAAATCTATATTTTATTTATTTCTGTCCTGATCTTTATTATTTCTTCTGTTAATTTTGGGTTTTTGTTCTTTTTGTCTGCTGTAAGGACTTGAGATGTATCATTAGGTTTTTTATTTGAGGTCTCTTTTTTTTTATTATGCTTACCTATAGATATGAACTACCTCTTTTAATTGTTCTTTCTGTGTCCACTCATTTCTTGTAGATTGTACTTTTATTTCTACTTGATTATAAAATTTTTAAAAATTTCCCTCGATTTGACAATTCACTGCTCATTCAGAAGTGTATCATTTAATCTCTGTGTTTGTATATTTTCTGCAGTTTTGCTTCTTTTTTTTGATATTAAATGCAGATTTAATGAATTTAATTTAATGCAGATTTAATGCATTTCACTTAATAAAATGTCTTTAAGGAAGAAACCATTATGAAAAAGATACACATTAAAGGATTTCAACCACAGTCTATAAAATACAAATTATTAAGAAATAAGAACATCAGTAGTTGCAAACACATACTATTAAGAAAGTAAAAACATCAAGATTTAGAAGTGGGAGGGAGAGATGAGTAGGTGGAGCATGGGAGATTTGGGGGACAGTGAAATTATTTTGTATAATTCCATGATCATGGATACATGTCCACTACACATTTTCAAAAACCAAAGAACTGCACAGCAGAGAGCAACCCTAATATAAACTATGGAGCTTAGTTAATATTAATGTGTCAATATTAGTTCATTGATTATATCTAGAGTGCAACACTAATGCAAGATGTTCATAATAGGGGAAATTGGGAAGTGGTAAAGTTGGGGATGGGAAAAGGAAGGTATGTGGGAACTATCGGTACTTTCAACACAATTTTTCTGTAAACCTAAGACATCTTTAAAAAAATAAAGTCTAATAATTAAAAAATAAAGTTAACTTTTCACACAGATACACAAAATTTGTTGTGTGGATTTGAGTTAAGTAAAACACCTAGAACAATGACTGATACATGCCAACTACTGGACAAGTGATCATTGTCCTCATCATCATTATCTCTATTGCTTCACTGGAGGTGATCAAGACATTTGCCATGTTTTACACAGGGCAGCCTGAACTTTTGGTTGGAAATGACTTCAGACAAATAACAGAAACTCTCTGTACCCTCATTTCCTTCTCTACAAAATGAGGTTAACAGTCGTAACTAATTTTTGTGCAGATTTAATGAGCTCATATAAATGAAGAGTTCAGTTCAGTGCCTGGCAAGCAAGTGTACATTAAATATTAGTTACTTTAACCAAGAGCTGGTTTCTATACTCTCAGCCCTTAGCATCCCATAGAGCCCCACCTAGGTTTTTTTTCCCCCCTCCCTTTTCTTGTTTCCATGTTAGCTCAAGAGCACTTGAGAATGCTTTAACTCTTCATCTCTGGCCGTATTATGGCCAAAGCACTTGAAGAACCTCAATATCTGCTGGACAAATAAATGGACAGAGCTACAAAACTGAAACCTGGACATGGTACACCACAAGGAGATGTTTAGCATTCAGTGTTGTGAGACTGTTTAAGTTATAGGTCTTACATACAATTTGAATGGTAAGCAGTAAACTTACTTTCCTGAGGGTCCTCTTCCCTTCCAATTAAATATGTCTGGGACTTTGTTTTGGTTTGGCTTCTTGGATTATTTTAACAGTTGAACACTTTTCCTGTACTGCTTACTTCCCACTTCTCCCCAGCTTTATTACTATGTAGACTACATACTACAATGACCTTCAGTCACTGATCATCTCAGTGGTCACAGGTTCATAGCTCCATGGTTGACTTTGAATTTGAAAAGTATCCTTTCTGCTAACCTCCCTTTACCAAAAAGTGTCTGTCTATAGTTTAACTACCTAGTCTGATATGAATTTCAAGTTTCAAATAACCACAAATCTTTTAGAGAACGGAATTACAAGTATCACAGTCATTTTTTTTCTAGAATGATCTTGCATCTATCTAAATATATATAAAAGACACACATTGTTTCGAGTGTTCTCATGAATTCTACAGATACGGAATTAAATATATAAACATAGAATATTCACAAAACAATCGCTTTTTTATGAGTGCATAAATGTTGAAGTATTCAGGTATAGCTCTTCTAGAGAAGGCAGAATCAATGGAAACAGTTTTAACAAAAACAAAAAAGATTCTATTGCCTTGCATTTTTTGTATGGGATAATTATGACTAATATTACTATATGAAAGTTGGGATCCAATTATTCTGAACTAAAATATGTTTATTTTGTGTGTACACACACACACACACACACACACACACACACACACACACACACACAGAAATGCTATATCATTAGGCCTTTGGGAAGGACACTTTGGCCAGTTCCGGGATTCTTGGTTTTCACATTTTGTCCCTTATCACTCTGAATATATCAACCCATTCTTTTTTGAAATCCAGAGCTTCTACTGAGACATCCCTGAGAGGATTGAATGTGGAAATTATGGTGAAGCTTCCTCCCTCTTGACCCCATAGGTGGTGAGACTGTGCTCTATTAGCTTGTGTCTTAGGGAACAGAGCATTTTGTTATAGTATCACAGTGGGAGTGAGGTGCTATCACAATTTGGACACCACTCATTTGGAAGAAAAAGGAATTGAATACCTTGAGTGTAGATATGATAGGGTGTTCCAAAGCCCAGAATTATTAGAATTTTTTTTACTTGAAATGACAAGTCCTTTGGAGTACTGTACACATTTTAATTTGTAAACAGTCTCCATAACCCACAGAAGGAAAAAAAAAAAAATCTGTAGTTCTTTTGAATTCTTATTCTGAGAATGGAAAAAATTCTGGCAGCCCAAAAGGGAGATGACCACTGGGGGTTATGGCTAGGCATGTCTGGGCCATTTCTTGCTCTGACGTCACAAGGAGCCATTGTGAGGTATTTTCAAAGGGCAGATATAAGAGGTTGGGCTGAAGCTGGGTTTTTGTCCACAAGTACAGGAAGCTCTTGGTGGTGACCTATCGGACTCCCAGCTAGTTAGTGTGTTTGGTGGTTGGCGGTTGGTGATTGGTGGCTGTGGTCTTGGGATATTGGTTCTTTGATTTGGGTTTGTTGTTTTGTCTTGTTTTGGTTTTTGATTTTGATTTGTTGTTTTGGTTTGTTATTTTTTTTTAAGCTAGCATCCTTAGTGGGTGTTCCTGCTTAGGATGTATAGCCAGAGTAGTGAGAGTGAGAGTAGTGTAGCCTCATTGCCGGGGCCCAGTCCCTGCAGTGAGTCCGCCTTCACCGACCACTACGAGTTGGTGAGGGCCATTGGGCATGGTGCCTATGGCCAGGTGGTCCTGGCCCGCCATCGCCATACTGGGGCAGAGGTGGCGGTGAAAGTCCTGGAATTGGTGCTGGAGAACATCCCGGTCTTCTCTGAACCGAATGTGCTGATGACTCTGGAGCACCCCAATGTGGTCCAGCTCTTTCAGGTCATTGGCACTGAGAAGCACATCTACATGGTGATGGAGCACGCAGGTGGGGGACACCTACTGGAGCACATCGCAGGTGGCATGCAGGAGGAGGAGGCCCGCAGGGTCTTCAGGCAGATAGTGTGCGCTGTGGGCTACTGCCATGACAGGGGCATCGTGCACCGGGACCTGAAGCCAGAGAACATCATGCTGGACGCCAGAGGTGACATCAAGCTCGTCGACTTCGGCACCGCCAGCAGGTCCGGGCTGGGCAGAAGCTGAGGAGGTTCTGGGGTACTCTCCCATACCTTGCTCCCGAGACGGTCATGCGGGAAGAGTATGAGGGCCCCCCAGTGGACGTCTGGAGCCTGGGGGTCATCCTCTACTTCATGTTGACACGGAGTCTCCCATTTATGGCAACCACCTCCCAGAAGTTGCTTATGCGGATCGTCCTAGCAAGGTACGATGTCCCTCGCTCTGTGCCCGTCAAAGCCCGAGGGCTCATTCGCAGCATACTGACGGTGCAGCCCAAGAAGTGGCCCACGGTCAAGCAAATCTTTCAGCACCCGTGGCTGAAGCAGGGCAAGGAGGACTTACCCCATCCATGTAGGGAGGTACTCCCTAGACACCCAGACTCTGAAATCATGACGCTCCTGGTTGACATGGGTTTGGATCCATACCAAACCTGGTTATCTCTAGTCCAGAGAAAGTTCAATGCAGCCATGGCCACCTACTTGATTGTCCAGCACCAGAAAAGTCAAGGGGTAAGGTGTGTGTTCCAGGGGAAGCCTGTGCTTCCCAGGGTTATGCCTCGCCTATGCGCCCTCGATCTTTCTGTCCTCCCAAAGAGGAGCAAGAGCGAGCCCACCCTTCACAACTTCCCCTTACCCTGTGAGCATCAGCTGCCCGGGGAGGCCAAACAGCCAGGGCAGGAGGGCACCAGAAGGGCCAGCCTGCCCACTATTCCTCTCGGCTTCCTGCCTACACAGGACCCTACTGCCAGCACAGCCTCCCAGTCTGACTCTCTGTCCTACTTGCCCAAACGCTGGAGGATCCTACTTAGGCTTCTCGGAAGAGGACACAGAAATTCCTCCCAAGATTCATCCGCAGACAACAGGAAGGGCTGGACTGGGAGGATCGCCACCTGTGTCCGAAGACTGTGTTGTTGTCTGCCCCGTGCGAGCAATGCGGTTGTTCCAATGGCAGAGAGAGGAAACATGCCGGACCCATAGACAGTGTGGCCAAGAGGAAGTGGACACCTGGGCCACACAAACAAGCAGACAACCGGAGTCCCCTCTGCCCCCACCTGCCAAAGACACCAGAGACTGTTCTGCCCGGGACACTTTGCCCTGCCCTGACCCTCTCTGTCCTGCCTACTATTTTTCTGAGATGTTTCTCAATAAATTCATTTCAGACATATTCTATAATGTCAGGCTGTGTCATATTGTTAGGCCGACACTGACATACACACAAGATCCGCTGTATCCTTGGGATGTCATTAGGTTGAAGACATTGATGTCTTGTCACAAACAAACTCTAAATCATAAATGTTCATTGGTCCTCTTCATTTAGGAATCCTTAAGAGGTCTCAAATAAGAGTCTTCATCTTTCAAGGTAGCCTGGAGGATACTTATGGTTTATCAATATTGATGTTGAGAAAAATTCATCAGTCTGTGAATGCTCAGCCCTGTTTTTGAGTCAGTAGACTGTTGAATGGTTATCCCAATTTCCCAAGGAACCAATAGGGTTTTTTTTTTAATTTATTTTTATTCTAAACAAATGGGATACATGTTTCTGTTTGTACATGGAGTAACAGCATACTGGTTCAGTTTGGGAGGAGCATATGTCTCTAGAAATTTGTCAATGTCTTTGGTAGTTTCTATTTTGTTGGAATACAGATTTTCAAAGTAGCTTCTCATATGTTCTGTATCTCAGTGGTGTCTGTCGTGATATTTCCTTTTGCATCATGTATTTTAGTAATTTGAGTCTTCTCTCTCCTTCTCTTTGTTAGTGTGGCTAAGGGTTTATCTATTTTGTTTACTTTCTCAAAGAACCAACTTTTTGTTTTGTCAATTTTTTGAAAAGTTTCTTTTGTTTCAATTTCATTGATTTCAGCTCTGATTTTAATTATTTCCTGTCTTCTACTACTTTTGCTGTTACTCTGTTCTTCTTTTTCTAGGGCTTTGAGCTGTAATATTAGGTCATTTAATTGTTGACTTTTCATTCTTTTCTGGAATGCGCTCCGTGCAATGAATTTTCTTCTTAGTACTGCTTTCATAGTGTCCCAGTGATTTTGATATGTTGTATCATCATTCTCATTGACCGCTAAGAATCTTTTAATCTCCTCCCTGATATTTTTTGTTATCCATGTTTCATTCAATAGCATATTATTTAGTCTCCAAGTGTTGGAGTAATTTCCTTTCTTTGTCATTGATTTCTACTCTCAGTCCATTATGATCTGATAGAACACAAGGCAGTATCTCTAATTTTTTGCATTTCCTAAGGGCTGCTTTGTGGCATAACACATGGTCTGTTTTTGAGAAGGTTCCATGTGCTGCTGAGAAGAAAGTGTATCCGCTTGTTGATCGATGGAATATTCTATATATGTCTATTAAGTCTAGGTTATTGATTGTGTTATTGAGTTCTATGGTTTCTTTGGTTGGATTTTGTTTGGAAGATCTATCTAGTGGTGACAGCAGTGCGTTAAAGTCGCCCAGAATTACTGTGTTGTGGTCTTTGTGATTCTTGAAATTGAGAAGGATTTGTTTGATGTACAGGGATGCACCATTGTTTGGGGCATAAATATTTACTATCATTAGGTTTTCCTGATTTATGGTTCCCTTAAGCAGTATGAAATGTCCTTCTTTATCCCTTCTGACTAACTTTGGCTTGAAGTCCACTTTATCTGATATAAGGATGGAAACCCCCGCTTTTTTACTGAGTCCATGTGCATGGTAGGTTTTTTCCCATCCTTTCACCTTTAGTCTGTGGATGTCTTTTTCTATGAGATGAGTCTCTTGCAGGCAGCATATTGTTGCGTCTTTCTTTTTTATCCATTCTGCCAGTCTGTGTCTTTTGATTGAGGAGTTTAGGCCATTAATGTTCAGGGTTATTATTGAGAAATGATTTGTATTCCCAGTCATTTGGCTTATTTTTGGTTTTTAAGTTGGCTTGGTTTCTCCTTTGAGTGATTTTTCTCTAAGGTAGTTCCTCCCATTGCTGACCTACATTGTTGTTTTTCATTTCCTCCTCATGGAATATTTTGTTGAGTACATTCTGTAGTGCAGGCTTTCTATTTGTAAATTGTTTTAACTTTTGTTTATCATGGAAGGATTTTATTTCATCTTCAAATCTGAAGATTAGTCTTGCTGGGTATAGGATTCTTGGTTGGCAACCATGTTCTTTCAGAGCTTGAAATATGTTGTTCCAGGCCCTTCTAGCTTTTAGAGTCTGGGTTGAGAAGTCGGCTGCTATCCGTATTGGTCTCCCCCTATATGTAATCTGATGCTTTTCTCTCGCGGCATTCAAAATCCTATCTTTGTTTTGAATGTTAGGCATTTTCATTATAATGTGCCTTGGTGTGGATCTGTTGTGATTCTGTGCCTTTGGTGCTCTGTAAGCCTCTTGTATTTGATTTTCCATTTCATTCTTCAGGTTTGGGAAATTTTCTGATATTATTTCATTGAATAGGTTGTTCATTCCTTTGGTTTGTATCTCTGTGCCTTCCTCAATCCCAATAATTCTTAAATTTGGTCTTTTCATGATGTCCCATAGTTCTTGGAGATTCTGTTCATGATTTCTTACCTTCTCTGTTTGGGCGACTTTATTTTCAAGATTAAATATTTTGTCTTCATTGTCTGAGGTTCTGTCTTCCAAGTGGTCTAGTCTGTTGGTGATGCTTTCCATTGAGTTTTTTATTTGGTTTATTGTCTCCTTCATTTCAAGGATTTCTGTTTGGGTTTTTTTTTTTGTTGTTGTTGTTTTTTTGAGAATCTCTCTTTGTTGAAATGATCTTTCCTGTAGCTTCCTATAGGTGCTCTTTTAGCTTATTGGTATTATCATTCATTGCCTACATTTGCTCTCTTATCTCGTCCTTTGCTTCGCGAATCATCTTAATCATGTATAATCTGAAGTCCTTTTCTGACATTTCTTCTAACATACTGTCATTGGATTCTATTACTATAGAATCTAGATTTGTTTGGATCATTTTCTTCCCCTGTTTTTTCATGTTGTTTATGTATCTTCCCCTCTAGCAGTGCAGATCTGGGGTATTGCAGATTTCCCCCTATAGGTTTATAGTGGCCCTATAGGTTTCCAAAACCCTTTCTTTAAGGGGAGATCAATATTAGCAGTGCCCAAACCAGACACTATGCAATCCTAGACCAAATAGCCCCTATGGGGACAATAACATCATGTTAATAAGGGAGAAAGCGACTCTGAGGGAATAGGTAAACAGAAGGAAAAGAAAGAAACGTGAAGAAATAAAAACTAAATTTTTTTTTTAAAAAAGGAGAAAAAGAAAATCTACTGTATAATAGTCATGTTGTAATGAAACCTCCCAGTGTTCAGTAGCCCGATGTATGAGAGGTACCTGAGAATGAGCTTCAAGCCTCCAGCAGGCGTCGCAGGATGGGATTTGCCCCACTGGAAGATCGGGGCTCTGCTTCCAGGATTATCCAAGATGGCTGCTCTGGCTTCCAAATGTGTTGGTAAATGGGGAGCCGCAGCTCAGGGGTGGACGTGGTCAGCTGGAGGTCCTGGAGACAGGATGCAGTTGGTCTGGCAGGGGTCGTGGAGGTCCTGTGTGTTTGGTGTGGTTGTGAGATCCTGGAGGCCAGGTGCAATCAATCAGTCTGGGGTTCTGGTGATAGGGCGCAGTCAGTTGGTCTGGGGGTCCTGGCAACAGGGAGCAGTCAGTTGATGTGAGGGCCCCAGAGGCAGGGAGTGATTGGTCGGGCTGAGGGATCCTGGAGGCAGGACTCAGTCAGTCTGGCCAGGGGTCCTACAGGTTCTGGCTGTTTTCTCAAAATGGCGGCAGCCACGTGTAACCAAACCTGCCGGTATTGTGACAGTGAACTTCCAGGCAGCAGCAGGCAGCTGGTTCTCCACTGGCGGTCTGCGGTCAATCTCTGCAGTTTTGCTTCTTGATGATTTCTAGTTTTATTCTTTTATGGTCCTACAAGATGCAAGAAATAATGACGATTATTTTGTTATTTGTGAATATTTGCTTTATGACCTAAAATGTGATCTGTATTGCAGAAAGTCATGTGTTTTGAAGAAAAGAATGTGTATTCTGCAAATGTTCATTGTCTCTTTGGTCTGTAGTGTAGTGTAATTGAACGCTGACTTTTCTTTGTTGATTTCCCCCTCCCCTCCCCCAGAAGATCTTCCTATCACTAAGACTGGTATATTGTAGCTTCCTACTTTGTCATATGGTACCTTCTCTCCCTTTACATCCTGTTATTTCTGTTTTATGCAGTTGGGTGCTCCCATATCAGTGTATATATATTTACAGTTGTACCTTGATGAATTATTCTCTTTATCAATATGTATTGACCTTTGTTTTTTTCTGATTTTGGTTTGAAGTCTGTTTTGTTGAATAAAACATAGCTACTCCTGCTTGCTTTCAGATTCCATTTGATTGAACTATTCTCCATCCATTCACTTTTAATGGTTGTGATTTTACCTGTGCAATGAGTTTCTTGCAAGAAACAAATGATTGATCTTGCTTCCTAATTCATCAGCTGATTGTGTCTTTTATTTGGAGAATTCAGACCATTAACTTTACTTTCTTAGTGAAATATAGGTTCTTGTCATTTTGTCGTTTTCTGGTTCTTTTGAGTGATCTATCTTCCTTTCTTTCCCATTTGTCTTAGAAGTTTGATGGTTTACTATATTAATCATGCATGTACCAAGATGTACATATCCTTTATCTGGATGTACATATCTTTTTTAAAATTTGGGAAGTTTTATGCTGTCATTTCGCACAATAGGTTTTCTGTGTCATTAGCCTGTAGCTCTACTCCCTCCTCTAACACTGAGTGAGTCATAATCTTGGTCTTTTAAAGTTGTTCCAGAGCTCTTGTATGTTCCGATGATAATTAGTTTCTCACATTTTTCTTTATTACTCTTTGAATGTGTAAATTTGTCCACCTTGTTTGCAAGCCCTGATAAATCTTTTGCTTGATTTCATTTGTTGGTGAGACTTTCATCTGAGTTTTTTATTGGATTTATTGAACTTTTTATTTCCAGGATTTCTGTTTGGTTCTTTTTCTGAATCTCTGTCTCTTTACTGAATTCTCCTTTCAGATTTTGCATTGTTGTCCTCAATTCATTTAGCTGTTTATTTGTATCTCTGAATTTGTTGATCATTTTAACAACCAACCTTTTGAATTCTTTAGCATTTCAAGGACTTTGATATCTTTGTAATCAGTTTCTAGAGCATTTGCTTTTAAAGGAAACATGTTGCTTATTTTTTTGTTTTTCGTGTGTTCATGTATTGAGAGTTTTGCATCTTTGGGATGAATATCTCTTCCACTTTTATGTGATTGTTAGTGAGCAGCTTTTGAGGGCTTGATTCCTAGTATTACTTAGAAGAAAACAAATGATCACACAAACTGAATATGGGAACACAATAAAAACCACTTAAAACCAACAATTCCACTACTAATAACAATAAAAAGGAAAGGGGTGAAAAACATAGAGAATAAACTAAAAACTCAGAATTAATGTGGAATAGTAACAAAACGAGAATAAAAGGGGAAATAGGAAAGGGAAAAAAGAAAGAAGCTGCAGTACTTAAAAAGGAAAAGGTAATGATAAAGAGTAGAGAATATGGAAAAGGGGAAAAATAAATCTAAAGAATAAGCATTAAGTAAATAAAATTTGATAACAGTAAGGAAAAGAAGAAAAAAAAAGATGGGCAGGGGAAAAATAAGTTCAAAACATTTCTCCTAGCCCCCCAGTGCTTGTATTGGAGAAGCTTCTTTCTGGGTTCTCTAAAATTGGAATCCATAGGTTAGAGGGGGTGTGTGGATAGTGAGCTGCAGCTGAAACCTGTTGAAATTCCTCTGCGGCTCCACTAAACAGGTTGGTGCTATATATAAACTGAGATTTGCCCTGAATTTCCTGCCAGATTTTTGTTGTTGTTGTTTTGTTTCGGTGCTCCCAGAACCTCTGCTAACTTCAACTAGTTTTGCTGCACGTAGGCCCAGTAAGTACTCACTCACTCCCAAGGCCCCCCAGTCTGTGCACTTCAGGGATGCACCAAACATTCAAGCCAACGCGTGTCCCAAATACCTCAGAGAATAGAGGGAGCGAATTGAATTCTCAGTTGTATACTGGAGGGGCAGCTATAAGAATCTAGCTATCCCCTGACCCCAGTTTTGGTGCTCTAAGATTTGTGCCCTAGTAAACCACACAAAATGGGTCTCATTAGTAACTTCAGTTAGTGATGCCACTGACCACCATGCCCTTCAACAACCTGAGCTTCCCACTGCTTAAACTTACCAGTGAATCTGTGACTGACCCCTGTCCTTCTTCCACAATTGTCTCTTAATCATCTGTTATGGTTTAGATGTGCAGTGTCTCCCAAAAGCATATGTGTGAGACAATGCAAGAAGGTTTAGAGGTTAATTGATCAAGTTATGAGAACCTAACCCACTCAGTGAATTAATCCCCTGATAGGGATTAACTGAATGGTGTCCAAAAGTAGGTAGGGTGTGACTGGGGGAGATGGGTCATTGGGGGCCCAACTTTGAAGGTTATATTTTTTCATTGGCAAGAGAATTCTCTCTGCTTCTTGGTGCAGTGCCCTTAGCCACTTTCATCCCCTTCATCCTCTGCCTCATCTTGGGCCCCAAGGAATGGAGTCGACCACCTATGGAATAAGACGTCTGAAACCATCATCCTCAAAATAAACTTTTCCTCTTCTAATTACAAGACACAACATGGCTCCTGGTTATAGTCCTCAAAGAAATTATGTGTTTTACAATGACTTTCTCCCCCAAAACTAGCCTGCCATGCACTCCATATCCTCATGCTTGATTTAAAACTTGCCAAACCCCAGTTTCTCCTGCATCTAGACCTGCTGGTATTCTGTTTATCCTTGGGGCTGTTTGCATTCTCTGGATTTACCTGTGCTTATAGTGTAGGGTCCTCCCACCACCATCTGGGGTTTGAATTGCTTACCCTTCATACTTTTCTCTGAGTTACTTTTCTCCTTCTCTGTGCTCTTTAACTTTCCTGCCACCTCTTTTTCTTCATTCTTAGAGATCTTCCTCCCTTTATTTCCTCTCAGTGTTGTTTCTTCTCACATGCAGTCATGCCAAGGAAACCTTTCTTTTACCATCTTACCAGAAATTCCATAGTTGATTGAAAATGTTCTCTGCCTTCTGCCTTTTCTTTAAAGTGGTAACTGGATTTACAGTTATAAGTCTAATAGGTCACCACTATCCATATAAGCTATTTTAATTTTAAAGTTAAATTATTAAAATTAAATAAAATTAACTCATTTGCAAAGGTATACTAGCCTCATTTCAAGTTATCAGTAGCCATATATGGCTAATAGCTACCATGTTAATGCATCTATAGTGCATTTCTATTATTGTAGAAACTTCTGTGCTGCCTTAGGTAGAGACTTGATCAAATTCAGCTTTTTGGTTTTTTTTTTTCCTGTGTGTGTTTGTCCATTTGAAGGCATACAATGTCTCATTGTCTTTTTTCTTTCTGAGATTAGTAGCTGTTGATGGTCAATGCCTGGGTCTATTAGTTTATTAAAGATGCAAAATGCTGACCACAGGGCTTTTAAATTGTCACTTCTCATTAGAGTGCTTCCTAGAAGCTTTTATAGCTGAGTTAACGTTTAATTTGAGCCTTAACTTTCTCTAAAAATTTGATAAGAAAGAGATTTTGTTGTCGTTTTAAACAGAAGATGGAAGAAAAATGTGTTTGCTGTCAGAAGGAGTAGAGGACGTTAAAATTGAAAGGAGTGTTTGGAACCTAGGCTGTGTAGATCCTGAGTACAAGGATAGGGAGTTGGACTTTATGTGGAATGAAAAATACTACCATCCAATTATTCTCTTTTTCTTTTTAACATCTCACTCCTAGGCATTGTTGAGTCATATTACATTTTTATTTCCTTGACAGAGATGGGCATGTGACCTTAGTTGTTTCAAGTGGAATAAATATGAAGGCTTTTGGTTGCAAATAATGGATCTCAAATATTCTCTTCCTCTTGATTTGATGGCTGGGACACCTGCATCCATCCATTTTGTTACTTTGATAAAAGAAGCCAGCATGACTAACAGAATCAGGGAGAAAAGAAACTAGATCTCTGAATCAAATCATGTCTGAGTGTTACCTGTCTACCTCTTGATTTAATCTTTTAAAATAAGCTTTATTGAGGTATAACATTTCATACAATAAAATGCACCCATTTTGAGGTTACATTTTTGTGAATTTTGACAAACTTATACACCCATGTAACATACCCCAATCAAAATACAGAACATTTTGATTTCCTTAGAATGTTTTTTCATGTTCCTTACAAGTCAGGCACCCTTACCTCCCACCCCAGGCCATCTCTGATTTGATTTCTTCCACTATAGATTAGTGTTTCCTGTTCTAGAACCTTCTGTGATTGGATCATGCAGTGTGAAATCTTTGTTTGGCTTCTTTTTGTCTTTATGTATTTGAAATTCCTTTATATCTTTTTGAAATATTTCCATTTCTTCTACATGGGTGTGGAATTGTTAGGTGATACAAGCACAAGTTCATCTAAGCCAGGCACAGTGGTGCACAGCTATAATCCTAGTAACTCAGCAGGCTGAGGCAGAAGAATTTCAAGTTGGAGGCACCCTCAGTAACTTCACTAAGGCCCTAAGCAACTTAGTTAGTCCCTGTCTCAAAATATAAAAAGGACTGAGAATGTAGTTAAATCTCTCCTGGGTTCAATCGCCAGTGCCAAAAAAAAGAACAAAACAAAAACATAAACCTGTTTCTAAACTTATTGCACTATTTTATACTCCCATCAGCAGTTATTGTGTGCTCTAGATGAAACTTATTTTAAAACATTGTTTGGGCAGTTATGGGGTAGCATTTAGTGTAGGGCTAAGTTAGCTCTAACTTTAGTTAGCCCCTAAAGGACCCACACATGATCTGCTAGTAATACCTAGGTATTCATCAAGGGCTTTTCGCTTGAGAGTTCTTTCATTCTTTCTGATCAGAACTTCAGCATTTTCCAACTTAGTGAGATGTAAGAGTATAAGCTTCCAAATTGCAGTAGAGTGGAACTTGGTTTGTCTTCATGAAATCTCACCTTACGTACGTGTAGCATACATACTATGTATAGCACGCAGCCTAAGACTAACTGTGATGAATATTTTTGAAGTTCTTCCCCTACTCCCCAAAGTTTTCCTCTCCCTGGTACTCTGAACATTTCAGCTGCTTTAGCCTCTGTCAACTCAAATCTCTGTCTCTTCAGTTTAGTATGATCTCCATGCTTTGCTTGGGTTCCCTCTCAATGTTCCAGGTTCTGGGATATCTCTAGGAATAAAGCCAATGCAATTATAGGGATCATCTTGATATGTTTTCCTTTTCTTAGGAATCATAATCATATTACCTGCTGTCCAGGATCTGAATTTTATTCACATATTTTCCCAAGCTTTTTAAGTTCACAGCAGATTTGCTGGTCTTTTACCAATTTCTCTGATGTGACCAGAAGCAAGAGTCCTAAGTCTTGAGTTCTATTTTTAATCTTTTGTTGCTACCAAAAATAAAGTCTTCATTTGTTTGATTTCATATCCTGTTACTTTATTATTGTTTATAGTTATTTTGGTTTTGAATGTTTTTCACCTTCCAGATAGACACATAGTTGTATCATCTGCAAGTAAACACTTTCATGTTTTTGTTTTTGTAATTCTTATGCTCATAGTTGTTTTCACATCTACACATCTAATAGCATTGGCTAATACTGAAATTATAGTGGACATTCTGTCTTCCATTCCTATTTTTAGTAGAAAAGCTTGCTAATTTTGTTTGGCTTTGTGTTGTTTATTTCTTTTTTTAAATTTAATTATTTATTTAATTTTAATTTTTTACAGACTGCATTTTGATTCATTGTAACAAATGGGGTACATCATTTTATTTCTATGGTTGTACACAATGGACGTTCATCTCATTCTTGTAATCATACATGTTCGTAGGGTAATGATGTCTGTCTCATTCCACCATTCGTGTTGTTTATTTCTAATCCATGTATTTTCATTTATTTTCTCAGTAGATTGTCAACTGTTTGGGATTAGGGGCTAATATCATATCAACTTTATCATTAATTTATTTGCGTGATACAGACTAAGTAACCCCTGTTGTGTAATTTTCTGTGCTTGTCACTAGGGTTGCAAAACAACAAAATGCAGTTGTGTCACTTTCCCACTCCTCTTTCCTCTCCCTGCCCCCCAAGATTAGGACCTAATAGGGAATTACAGGCATTACATAGATAACACAAATGTGATGAAATTTTTAGAAAGTGATAGTATTGGATACCTTAGTAGTCTAACAGAGTGACCTTCACCTAGTGTGTTAGCTTTGCATCATTGTGATCATATACCTGACATGAACAACTTAGAGGTGGAAAAGGTATTTTGGCCTATGGTTTCAGAGGTTCAGCCCATGGTCAGCTGACTGTTGCTCTGGGCCCAACGTGAGGCAGAACATCATGGTAGAAGGTCATGGTAGATGAAAGTAGCTCAAGCCATAGCAACTGATAAGCAGAGAGAGCTTGAATGCAAGGAACAGGGGATAATATAATCCCCAAAGGCATGCCCTCAGTGATCTACTGTCTTCAGCCATGTCCCTCCTGCCTACAGGTTCCACCAATTAATCCATTGAAATTAATATGGCAAATGAATCAACCTATCAGTTATATCACAACCCTCTTAATCTAATCATTTCATCTCTGAGCATTCCTGCATTGTGTCAAACATAAGTTTTCAAGGGATCATCTTACTCAAACTGTAACATTCTACTTCTGGTCTCCAAAAGCTCATGCCCATCTCAAAATGCAAAATAAATTTAGTGCATTTCCAAGAATTCCCAGAGTCTTAACAGTTTCTTCATTGCCCAAAAGTCCAAGTTACAAATCTTATCTGAGACACAAAGCCAGCTCTTGGCTGTGAGCCCCTGTAAAGATCAAAAGCAAGTCACATACATCCAATATATAATGGCACAGAATAACCATTTCCATCCGAAAAAGAGAAATAGGGGCATATAAAGAAAGGATAGGACCAAAGCAAGAACAAAACCCAACTGGGAAAACCAGTCCTATAGCACTACATTCAGCATTTGAGGCACATGGCCTTGTGATCTCTCCAAAGGATGCGTATAGCTTTGCCCCTGTGACCTTTCTGACTGCAGCTCACATGACCTCTTTTGGCTTGTTTCTGCTTGATTCTGCAGCTTTCCTCATCAGAAGTTGTTATGGAGAGCAACTTAAGAACACCACTGAGAAGTCCAAATTTGAGAGTCTTTATTAAGCCGGCTGGGTGACTGTCTCACACAATGCCCCAAAAAATGGCTATTGGGAGAACAGCCCCAACAACCATAGGGTTGTAGGGGTTCTTATTCCAAAAATCACATCGATCATAAGTGTCTGTTGCTATGATTCGAAATTAAAAACTAACATCATGAGATCATCAACAGAGGGATAAGTGGGTCAAAATGACCCTTACCTAGGTACAAACTAAAGAATGGTGGTACTAATATCCACACAATTACGTTTACATGGTACATTGGTTAGGAGTAATAGAGATCAAAAGAGAGCAATTTTTTATTACATAGAAATTGTCGTTTTTATTGTTAAACATGTCACACCGAGTAATTGATGATGGGGACAGAGACAGGGTGTTCCCATGGGAGAAACTTATTTCCTATATAACATGGAGTCTCAGAGCAAAATGGAGTCTGTTTCATCGCTTCCCTTAGAGTCTGGCCTATAACATTCTCATGGAGTCAGATCTGTCAGCCCATCACAAAGTTCCATGTCACTGGTGTCTCTTAATTTGGGGGATCTCCACTGCAGCTTTCACTTCCTTCTCACATCTTTACTCATCATCCTCTTGAGTGTCTGTATGAATTTTGACCCTGCTACACTTTACCTGGTCTCCCAGGCCTGCCTTTGAAATCATGGCGAAGCATCCATGAACCCCTAACTGCAGCATCCTGCTTTCCTGCAGAACTAGCACCATGAAGACAACTCCAAGATCTGCCTCCATCTTAAACAGGCCTCCTAGTGCAATAGCTGCAACAGCTTCTGTGGGCCTGTGAGGCTGAACACAGTGAAACAACTTCCTAGGCCTCCCTGTACAAGCAGGATTCCCCCATGATCTCTTATCAAAGGAATTCTTACTTTTACTCCCTGATCCTAAGATGGGTGTGGTCTTGTGAATTTCTGAGATTCTCCTAAGACATCTTTCCTATTTTCTGTATGAAGTATTTAGCATCTCTGTAATGACTATAATCTCTTCATCAACCACACCTTCCTTGGCCCATTTTACATGCAGTTTTGGATGAAGTACAAGTTTTTTTAATCTTTCTGCTCTGCTTTGTGCTCCCAGTTATCACAGTTAATTTGGCTCATAGCCACCAGCAATATCTAAACCACTGCCTGAAGGCTATGTTGCCTTGAAAATTCCTGTGCCATATTCATTAGTTCATCACCTTAAAATTTATTCACAGGAATTTTCAGGGCATGGGCAAAATGTAGACAACTTCTTTGCCAGAATATAACATGAATGACCTCTAGTCCAATTTCCATTAGAGTCATTGTCCTCCTCCTCATGATCCCAGTCTTTACTGTCTGTGGTCTTACTGACATTGTGGTCTGCTCAGCTCCCACCAGAATCACCCATTTAGTTCTGCTTTTCTAAGGCTTTTCCAGCCTGCTTCTCCAAACTTTGGAAAATTCCTCCCATAAACTACTTCTAAATGCTTCTGAATCACATGGTCAGTTTAGGCTCAACAGCAGCCCCACCCCTGGAACCAATTTCTGTTAGTCAGCTTTGCATTGTTGGGACCAGTAAACACAATAAGAACAAAGTAGAGGAGGGATAGTTTATTATGAGTCATCATTTCAGAGCTTCAGTCCATAATCAGCTGACTCCATTGCTCTGGGCTCAAGTTAAGGCAGAACATCATGGCAGAAGTTTGTGGCAGAGGAAAGCAATTCAGGACATGCTAATCAGTAAGCAAAGAGATTGAGGTCAAGGAGCCAGGTATAATATAATTCCCCAAGGACAAATTCCCAGTGTCCTACTTCCTCCAGCCATGCCCTACCTACTTAGAAGTACCTCCCATTAATCCATTCAGATTATTAATCTATCAAATGGATTAATCTGCTGATTAGGTTACAGCTCTCATAATCAAGCTCTTTCACTTCTGAGCATTCCTGTATTGTCTCATACATGAGTTTTGGGGAACATCTCATATCCAAACTATAACACCTGCAATGGAAGAGTCAAGAAATGCTTCCCCAAAGAAAAGGAAAGTTCAAAGGCAATAGAGAAGGCTACACTTTTCTAAAAGAAATTCATTATTATTGGAAATACAAGATAGAATGGAAAAGTATATAATGAGAGGGAAATTTTAGAAAGAGTTAAAAAGAACCAGACTCTGGAGAATTTGGCAAATCCTATTAGAATTTTAGATTTTTTTCCTTAGGTACAGTAAAATAGGAAGAATTTTTGCTTTTTGGATTTATGTATGTGTATATGCTTTTATGGCTGACTGCTCTCATTGCACAGTGGAAAATTGTAGAATGCTGAGCAAGTTCATTACTTATAGCCATCATTTAACTTTTTAACTAATTTTTTATTCCCAAATAAAAAGTGGCAAGTGGGTTTTAGTGCCAAGAGCTAAGCACTGTTTCTTTTACAAACAAGAAATATATTCATATACTAATCTTTTTTTAAAAGTAAAAAACACAAATTTCTTAATGTTTTGGAAACTGATACAGAACTTGAACTATTTCTAAGAGGGAGCACAAACTTTTCGTTTACTTATTAGCACTTTGAAAAAACAACCAAACTATGAGAAGCTTCAGTTTTCTCATCTATAAAATGATCATTATTTAAAGGATTAGGTGAGGGGAATGCTTGTAAAGCACATATCCCTTAAATCAAATCCTAGATGTATTTATTAGCTATTCCTTAGGAATTTCTGATCATAAATAAAAAAGAACAAATAAAGCACAAAGAAAAATGCAACAAGAATGTGAAAACCATAAATTTATGCAGTTTTTTATGATGACATCCCCATTATATAAGTGAATATATCAGATTTTAGGAAAAGTTAAGTTGTTTAATTAAGGTTCATGAATAAATAGAGATACAAGGAGTCAAGTGCACACTGTCACTCCTTTCCTAAGGGATCATCTCTTTCAGATCAGTTCTTTCTCATGTCGCAGTCAAAACTCCAGAAGAGTAATAATTGAGAAGTTAATTACCTCTTTGTATTTAGTTACTGGGACTAGAATGAAAGGAATTATGTTATAATTTAGGTAGTGAATGAAAGTTTTTCTTACTTGAAAAACTGAATTTTATGAGTTTTCTACTTAATCAGCTGACTCATTAAGTCAGCTGTTAATGTATAATTATAGTAGTAATGTTTTATTAGACTATATATTTTCCTAGCATTTGCTAGCTTCAAGGTGAATTTTCTGAGAATATCTTGAGAATGCTTGTGAACATTGTAGTTGTAGTAAGAAGGGTAATGTGTGTTCCTAGTCTTATATCTGAGGTGTTCTTTTCCTGGGGTTTGGAAGAGAAATGTTAGGGAGCTTGTGATTTGCTTTGTAGTACCACAGCAATTTTCTTTGGGCTGTTTCTGATAACATGGAAGTAATCACGTTATGTAACTGACATCTTTGTACAAACACTTTTTTAGAATAGCTGTACTCCTAAATTATATATAGCCCACTTCAAGTAATGTTCAGAATCAGTAACATCTAAAGAAATAACAAAAAGAAGTTACTTGATATTAATAGAAATTATAATTTTTTTAAAAACTTCTGAATAGGACTATGTTTAAAGTTCAAGTAAATATGTGGGAAATGAAGTATCGTTTTTATATATTAAGGTGTTACCAGTTTTCAAAATTAATACTTTTCCGATATTATAACACTTAGCACAGTATTTATCAGATTTTGTTTGTCCAGAATGGTAAGCAGTGAACCATTCACTTGGTTGATGGCTTTGTTTTTTGTTTTTTTTTTTTAATTGTAAACAAATGGGATACATGTTTTTTCTGTTTGTACATGGAGTAACAGCATACCATTTGCATATTCATGTATTTACATAGAGTAATGATGTTTGATTCATTCCATTATTTTTTTACTTCCCCCCACCCCTCCCACCTCTCTTTTCCCTCTATACAGTCCCTCCTTCCTCCATTCTTGTTCCACTCCCACCCCCCATTAAGTGTCATCATCCGCTTATCAGTGAGAACATTCCTCTTTTGGATTTTTGAGATTGGCTTATCTCACTTAACATGATATTCTCCAATCTCATCCATTTGCCTGCAAATGCCATAATTTTATCATTCTTTATAGCTGAGTAATAGTCCATTGTATATATATACCACAGTTTCTTTATCCATTCATCAATTCAAGGGCATCTAGGTTGGTTCCATAGTCTGGCTATTGTGAATTGAGCCGCTATGAACATCGATGTGGCTGTATCTCTGTAGTATGCTGATTTTCAGTCCTTTGGGTATAGGCCGAGGAGTGGGATAGCTGGGTCAAATGGTAGGTCCATTCCAAGTTTCCTAAGGAATCTCCACAGAGTGGAGGAATCTCTCCAGAGTGGCTGCACTAAATTGCAACCCCACCAGCAATGTATGAGTGTACCTTTTCCCCACATCCTCTCCAACACCTATTGTTGCTTGTATTCTAGATAATCGCCATTCTAATTGGGGTGAGATGGAATCTTAGTGTAGTTTTGATTTGTATTTCTCTTATTATTAAAGATGTTGAACATTTTTTCATATATCTATTGATTGCTTGTACATCTTCTTCTGTGAAGTGTCTGTTCATTTCCTTAGCCCATTTGTTGATTGGGTTATTTGTATTCTTGGTGTAGAGTTTTTTGAGTTCCTTAATATTCTGGAAATTAGTGCTCTATCTGAAGTTTGAGTGGCAAAGATATTCTCCCACTCTGTAGGCTCTCTCTTTGCATTGCTGATAGTTTCCTTTGCTGAGAGAAAGCTATTTAGTTTGAATCTATCCCAGTTATTGATCCTTGCTTTTATTTCTTGTGCTATGGGAGTCCTATTAAGGAAGTCTGATCCTAAGCCAACAAGGTGAAGCTTTGGACCTACTTTTTCTTCTATAAGATGCACGGTCTCTGGTCTGATTTCAAGGTCCTTGATCCATTGTGAGTTGAGGGTGAGAGATAAGGATTTAGTTTCATTCTGTTGCATGTGGATTTACAGTTTTCCCAGCACCATTTGTTGAAGAGGCTATCTTTTCTCCATTGCATATTTTTGGCCCCTTTGTCTAGTATGAGAAAATTGTATTTATTTGGGTTTGTGTCCGTGTCCTCTATTCTGTACCGTTGATCTACCTGTCTATTTTGGTGCCAGTACCATGCCGTTTTTGTTACTATTGCTTTGTAGTATAGTTGAAGTTCTGGTATTGCGATACCCCCTGTTTCATTCTTCCTGTTAAGGATTGCTTTAGCTATTCTGGGTTTCTTATTCTTCCAGATGAATTTCATGATTGCTTGCTCTATTTCTGTGAGGTACGTCATTGGGATTTTAATTGGAATTGCATTGAATCTGTATAGCACTTTTGATAGTATGGCCATTTTGACAATATTAAGTCTGCCTATCCAAGAACATGGGAGATCTTTCCATCTTCTAAGGTCTTCCTTAATTTCTTTCTTCAGTGTTTTGTAGTTTTCATTGTAGTTTTCTTTTACCTCTTTGGTTAGATTAATGCCCAAGTATTTTATTTTTTTTGAGGCTATTGCAAATGGAGTTGTTTTCCTCATTTCCCTTTCAGCTGTTTCATCGCTTGCATATAAAAATGCTGTAGATTTATGTGTGTTGATTTTATAGCCTGCTATTTTGCTGAATTCATTGATGAGGTCTAGAAGTTTTCTGGAGGAGGTTTTTGGATCCTCTAAATATAGAACCGTGTCATCCACAAATAGTGACAGCTTAAGTTCCTCTTTTCCTATTCGTATCCCTTTAATTTCTTTAGTTTGCCTAATTGCTCTGGCTAGAGTTTTGAGGACAATGTTGAATAGAAGTGGTGAAAGAGGACATCCCTTTCTTGTTCCCGTTTTTAAAGGGAATGGTTTCAGTTTTTCTCCATTAAGAATGATGTTGGCCCTGGGCTTAGCATAAATAGCCTTTACAATGTTCAGGTATGTTCCTACTATCCCTATTTTTTCTAGTGTTTTCAGCATGAAGGGGTATTGTATTTTGTCAAACATTTTTACTGTGTCAATTGAAATAACCATATGATTCTTATCCTTAAGTCTATTGACATGATGGATTATGTTTATTGATTTACGAATGTTGAACCATCCTTGCATTCCAGGAGTGAACCCCACTTGATCGTGGTGCACAATTTTCTTAATATGTTTTTGGATACGGTTTGCCAATATTTTGTTAAGGATCTTAGCATCTATATTCATCAAGGATATTGGTCTAAAATTTTCTTTCCTTGATGTGTCTTTTCCTGGTTTTATGTATGAGGGTGATATTAGCTTCATAGAATGAGTTTGGTAGGGTACCCTCCTTTTCTATTTCCTGGAATACTTTGAGAAGTATTGGAATGAATTCTTCTTTGAAGGTCTTGTAGAACTCGGCTGAGAATCCATCTGGTCCTGGGCTTTTCTTGGATGGTAGATTTTTAATGGCTTCTTCTATTTCATTGCTTGATATTGATCTGTTTAAATCGTATATGTCCTCCTGGTTCAGTTTGGGAGGAGCATATGTCTCTAGAAATTTGTCAATGTCTTTGGTAGTTTCTATTTTGTTGGAATACAGATTTTCAAAGTAGCTTCTCATATGTTCTGTATCTCAGTGGTGTCTGTCGTGATATTTCCTTTTGCATCATGTATTTTAGTAATTTGAGTCTTCTCTCTCCTTCTCTTTGTTAGTGTGGCTAAGGGTTTATCTATTTTGTTTACTTTCTCAAAGAACCAACTTTTTGTTTTGTCAATTTTTTGAAAAGTTTCTTTTGTTTCAATTTCATTGATTTCAGCTCTGATTTTAATTATTTCCTGTCTTCTACTACTTTTGCTGTTACTCTGTTCTTCTTTTTCTAGGGCTTTGAGCTGTAATATTAGGTCATTTAATTGTTGACTTTTCATTCTTTTCTGGAATGCGCTCCGTGCAATGAATTTTCTTCTTAGTACTGCTTTTATAGTGTCCCAGTGATTTTGATATGTTGTATCATTGTTCTCATTGACATCTAAGAATTTTTTAATCTCCTGATGTTTTTTGTTATCCATGTTTCATTCAATAGCATATTATTTAGTCTCCAAGTGTTGGAGTAATTTCCTTTTTTTATTCTGCCATTGATTTCTACTCTCAGTCCATTATGATCTGATAGAACACAAGGCAGTATCTCTATTTTTTTGCATTTCCTAAGGGCTGCTTTGTGGCATAACACATGGTCTGTTTTTGAGAAGGTTCCATGTGCTGCTGAGAAGAAAGTGTATCCACTCGTTGATCGATGGAATATTCTATATATGTCTATTAAGTCTAGGTTATCGATTGTGTTATTGAGTTCTATGGTTTCTTTGGTTGGATTTTGTTTGGAAGATCTATCTAGTGGTGACAGCGGTGCGTTAATGTCGCCCAGAATTGTGTTGTGGTCTATGTGATTCTTGAAATTGAGAAGGATTTGTTTGATGTACAGGGATGCACCATTGTTTGGGGCATAAATATTTACTATCGTTATGTCTTCCTGATTTATGGTTTCCTTAAGCAGTATGGAATGTCCTTCTTTATCCCTTCTGACTAACTTTGGCTTGAAGTTCACTTTATCTGATATAAGGATGGAAACCCCCGCTTTTTTACTGAGTCCATGTGCATTGTAGGTTTTTTCCCATCCTTTCACCTTTAGTCTGTGGATGTCTTTTACTATGAGATGAGTCTCTTGCAGGCAACATATTGTTGGGTCTTTCTTTTTAGTCCATTCTGCCAGTCTATGTCTTTTGATTGAGGAGTTTAGACCATTAACGTTCCGGGCTATTACTGAGAAATGATTTGTATTCCCAGTCATTTGGCTTATTTTTGGTTTTTAAGATGGCTTGGTTCTCCTTTGAGTGGTTTTTCTCTAAGGTAGTTCCTCCCTTTGCTGACCTACATTGTTGTTTTTCATTTCCTCCTCATGGAATATTTTGTTGAGAACATTCTGTAGTGCAGGCTTTCTATTTGTAAATTGTTTTAACTTTTGTTTATCATGGAAGGATTTTATTTCATCTTCAAATCTGAAGATTAGTCTTGCTGGGTATAGGATTCTTGGTTGGCAACCATGTTCTTTCAGAGCTTAAAATATGTTGTTCCAGGCCCTTCTAGCTTTTAGAGTCTGGGTTGAGAAGTCGGCTGCTATCCGTATTGGTCTCCCCCTATATGTAATCTGATGCTTTTCTCTCGCGGCCTTCAAAATCCTATCTTTATTTTGAATGTTAGGCATTTTCATTATAATGTGCCTTGGTGTGGATCTGTTGTGATTCTGTGCCTTTGGTGCTCTGTAAGCCTCTTGTATTTGATTTTCCATTTCATTCTTCAGGTTTGGGAAATTTTCTGATATTATTTCATTGAATAGGTTGTTCATTCCTTTGGTTGTATCTCTGTGCCTTCCTCAATCCCAATAATTCTTAAATTTGGTCTTTTCATGATGTCCCATAGTTCTTGGAGATTCTGTTCATGATTTCTTACCTTCTCTGTTTGGGCGACTTTATTTTCAAGATTAAATATTTTGTCTTCATTGTCTGAGGTTCTGTCTTCCAAGTGGTCTAGTCTGTTGGTGATGCTTTCCATTGAGTTTTTTATTTGGTTTATTGTCTCCTTCATTTCAAGGATTTCTGTTTGGGTTTTTTTTGTTGTTGTTGTTTTTTTTTTTTGAGAATCTCTCTTTGTTGAAATGATCTTTCCTGTAGCTTCCTATAGGTGCTCTTTTAGCTTATTGGTATTATCATTCATTGCCTACATTTGCTCTCTTATCTCGTCCTTTGCTTCGCGAATCATCTTAATCATGTATAATCTGAAGTCCTTTTCTGACATTTCTTCTAACATACTGTCATTGGATTCTATTACTATAGAATCTAGATTTGTTTGGATCATTTTCTTCCCTTGTTTTTTCATGTTGTTTATGTATCTTCCCCTCTAGCAGTGCAGATCTGGGGTATTGCAGATTTCCCCCTATAGGTTTATAGTGGCCCTATAGGTTTCCAAAACCCTTTCTTTAAGGGGAGATCAATATTAGCAGTGCCCAAACCAGACACTATGCAATCCTAGACCAAATAGCCCCTATGGTGACAATAGCAAAATTGTCATTTTTCAATTTTGAGTTCAAATGTTATCTTCGGTAAAACAAACAGGTTTGCAATAAGGTCTGCAGTTTCTAATGAAGGACAAAGAGGATGCAGAGGGATGTAGAATGTGGCTGTTAATGGGATATGAAAAGAATATACAGAAGTTCTAGAAAATAGAAAGTGTGAGAGTGTAATCAAAGGAAATCGGATGTTAGCGTGCAAAAAAGGTGAAAGAGACTCTGAGGGAACAGGTAAACAAAAGGAAAAGAAAGCAAGAATAGTAAAGAAATAAAAACATAAATTTTTTTAAAAAGGAGAAAAAAGAAAATCTACTGTATAACAGTCATATACTAATGAAACCTCCCAGTGTTCAGTAGCCTGATGCATGAGACGTACGTGACAATGAGCTTCAAGACTCCAGCAGGCGTCACAGGATGGGATTTGCCCCACCCAAAGATCGGAGCTGCGGCTTCCAGGATTATCCAAGATGGCCGCTCTGGTTTCAAAATGTGTTGGCAAATGGGGAGCTGCAGCTCAGGGGTGGACATGGTCAGCTGGAGGTCCTGGAGACGGGATGCAGTTGGTCCGGCAGGGGTCCTGGAGGTCGGGTGTGTTTGGTGTAGTTGTGGGATCCTGGAGGCCGGGTGCAATCAGTCGGTCTGGAGTCCTGGTGATAGGGTGCAGTCAGTTGGTCTGGGGGTCCTGGCAGCAGGGAGTAGTCAGTTGATGTGAGGGCCCCAGAGGCAGAGAGTGATCGGTCGGGCTGAGGGATCCTGGAGATGAGGCTCAGTCAGTCCGGCCAGGGGTCCTACGGGGCCTGGCTGTTCAACTTGGTTTTTTTAAATAATATAATTTTAAAGAAATTTCTCCCTCTTTGTAACAACTTCAGTCAATGTTAAAGTATACAAAACAAATCTTTCTAATTCCTGTTACAGAGAATTTCCTTCACAGTTAATATATGCCCTTACAGTCATCCATGTTTTAGTAAATTCATATATGTATGTGTGTATACATATATATGACTTGCATATGTAGACACATATATTATAAACTGTACATATATAATTTTGAAGTTAAAATTAGGTTATATTCTAAAGTTGCTCTGAAACTTTTTTTATTTGCATATCTGCCTTCGTACATATAGATAACTTCATTCAATGAAATATTTTATAAAGGTGTATTATGTACTTATTTGCATGTTGATGTAGATTTAGATGAATTTTTTTTTTATTGCAAAGAATTCCATTATCCCTATAAGATAGAAATGAAATTGAGGAATAGAGGTAAGGTAGCTTGACCTAAATTGCAGTCAAAGTATTTAAGCTGATATTAGAATTCAGTCAATCTAGTCCAGAATTCACAATCTTAAATAGTACACTATACTATCTTTACTGTGTTTATTGAATTGGGAGAGTTATTTAATATATAAAATGCATCTAACTTTAAAACTAATAGGTTTGTATTAAGGATATTGGGAACTCTAGTGTCATAAATTACACAGCTGTATATCTATCTGTGCTTGCATATAAAATAGAAATAGAAGGTTTAAGTCAGAATCTTATCAGTGCTTCTCAAACTTTAATATGCATATGTATTTTTGGAGTGGGAGAGGATCTTGTTAAAATATAAATTCTTACTTTATAATCTAAGGGAGCCTGAGATACTGCATTTCTTTTAAGCTTGCAAGGATCCCAGAACTCTTGTACTTGTGAGTGGCTAGTACTTGGATGATTTATGCTTATCTTTGGACAACTTTGGTAGGTGTTTCATTGAATTTGTTTCTTTGTTTCTGCTACCTATTTTTATAACTGGTATGTGGTAAAGAGTTGGATGTGCTCTTTCTAGTAGTTTCATTCTACATATGTAGCATTTAACATTGCTGGGAAAATGATATTGTGCCTTATGTGGTATTAAAACACAGTACTTAAGTAACTGTAATCAGTATACTTAATCTTGCTTACATATCTATTCCACCTGTTCTACTTATCATTCTTCATTGAAGAAACAACAGTTCTTTTCATTGAATTATATGGTTGTAGTTGCCTAAAAATGTAGTTTTGTCACTATTATTTTTTCTTTAGTAATAATATACACAGTTAATGAAAATGAATACTGATGTTCAATGTTATTTGCCAAACATTGTTATCTAGTGCTTAATGGGTGTGATTTTATTTTAATTGTCATAGTTATCATGACATCCCTTATTTACTCATCCATCAACTATTTGAGCATCCTTTCTGTTCTGGAACTGTGCATTCAGTGGTGTGCCAAATAAACAAAGACTGTGTTCTCCTACAGCGTAGTGCAATGGAGCGTGTTCCTCAATAATCAAGCAGTCATAATCAAGCGTGATTGTTGTAAAAGAAAAGTTGTCGGTTAATGATGTTTCCTGCTTTTTCTACTTTCTACTATGAAAGAGAATTCTACCTTTGCCTTCTAAGCTTATCCCATCTACCTTTCTCTCCCACCCCACTCCAAGGAAATTCTTTTTTTTTTTTTTTTTGGCACCAAGGATTGAACTCGGGAGTGTTTAACCACTGAGCCACATCCCAGGCCCTTTTTTGTATTTTATTTAGAGACAGGGTCTCACTGAGTTGCCTCACTAAATGCCAACTTAGTGCCTCACTGAGTTGCTGGGGCTGATTTTGAACTCAGGATTCTTCTGCCTCAGCTTCGCCAGCGACAGGAATTATAGGCATACGCCACTGTGTCTACCTCCCAAGAAAAATTATTTTTAGTTGTTGTGTTTCTGAGCTGTGGGGATGGCAGTTGCAGCTAAATGGGTAGGGAGAGGCAAAACTTTAGAAGTGATGAGGAATTTGTACCAAAAAAAAAGTAATGAAAATACTTTGTTTTGTTTTAGTTTTGGTTTTGTTGAGCCACATCCACAGTCTTTTATTTATTTAATTTTATTTGAGACAGGGCCTTACTAAGTTGCTAAGGCTGGCCTTGAACTTGTGATTCTCCTGCCTCCAGCCTCCAGAGTCACTGGGAATACAGACATGCACCAACACACCCAGATGAAAATGTTGTTTAATAAAATTAATATCTTTTAAAAACGAATACCTGAAGAGACACTTTTCACATTAATTTAAGAGAATAAATATCCTCTGTACTTTAAATGGCAGTCTTTTAAAACCATACTTTAATTGTATTAAGTAGCATATGATAAGTTATTTGAATGCTTTTATTTGCCCAACTCTGTGGAATGAGGTATAGAAAATCAGGAGCTTCCAAAGTAAGATACAATTCTAACTCTGCTCTTAAGACTACTAGAATTATTGGTGAGAAAAGTTTGAAAGATTTCTAAGACAATGCAAGATATTATTTAGAAAATAAAAAGAGGTTACCAAAATATATGGCCCTAGCAGTCATCACATGATAACCTGTGACTGATCAGACATGCTCTGAGAATACTGTTTTTAAAAAGTGATGGTTCCCTCTTTCCTACTAGTTCCCTTTTGATTACTAGTTGATAGAAAATTATTTCTTGTATCAATTGGATCTACATATTTGGCTTTTACTATACTGTTGTGATTTCCAAAATATTTTGTTTTCCCTGCTATTATGATATGGGGCTCGTTAGTATTGTTTTGAAGATTATTTTAAGAAATTTTAGTTTCTGAATATTAAGAGTACCTCTGTGTAGTTGATTCTGTTGTAAAGAGGATCTGAAATTTTTTTGTAAATTTTATCTTGGAAATTAGTTTATTCATTATGTTTAATTTTAGGAAATGGTGCTCTTGCAGAACATTCTGAAAATGTGCATATTTCAGGAGTGTCAACTGGTAAGTCATTTTTTGTAATGTTTAAATTTCATGCATGACTTATATGGTAAATATTGAAAGGTACCTGGTATCTTACAAAGTGATATTTGGCTATAAAAATTATTACTGCTTTTTGCAGCATGTAATAAGGAATGAAGTAACTGGAACATGGAGAAATTCTCATAAGATAAAAATGATACTTACATGCCCTTGGATTGATTATACTTTTCCAAACAGTACATAATTATTTTTCATACAAACATTAAGAGAAAAGTTAGCTCAAGTTGAATTAGTATTTTTTTCCATGCAAACTAATGTGAAATGAAATTTTTTAAAATGTAATTTTGAATGTTATCCCTAGGATTTAGTCTTAAGAATTAAGCATTTTGCTTGATTTTTTACATTAGAGTACTATACCACATAAAACTGTTACACTTGTATGCACAATTTATTTGCTATTAAAAGCAAACCAACAACATACTTGTATCCATGAAATTCAGAAACTTACTGAGATAAATATATTTTTACATTCATCTAAGCTTTCATAACTTACAAGTCTTCCTACCAGAATTTTCATTATTTAGGTGATGTCCACAACTTTGTTATTATTTTTGCTATATCAATTCCAGTTACAAAGAGATCAAAAACATTTATTCTTGCATGTACTAAAATAGGGTTTTTTACTATTAATAACTGTTAACAAATTTTCATTCCCCTATACTCTTGATAAGTTTACATGACTAAAAAAATTGCACTTAGTTGCCAGGTGCAGTGGCACACACCTGTAATCACAATGGCTCTGGAGGCTCAGGCAGGAGGATCGCAGGTTCAAAGCCAGCCTCAGAAACACAGTAAGGCCTTGTCTCTAAATAAAAAGTGTTTAAAAAAAAAAAAAAAAAAAAGGGCAGAGGTTGCTGGGGAGGTGGCTCAATGGTTAAACCAACCTGAGTTCAATCCCTAGTACCAAAAAAAAAAAAAAAAAATACACTTAGTGTATTTATTTATTCGTTGATTCAGTTACAAATCCTGCAATATTATTTGGTTACTTTTCCTCACTTGAAGCAAAACCTTAAGGTCTGATCTTTTGCTTTGTGTATGTCTTTGTATGTGTATAAAGTTAATAGACTCATTACCTACTCAGGATTAGTATGCACTCATCAAACACATCAACAAACCTGGTTTCCTGAAAATGAAAAGTGAGTGTCTCAGTGGCCTACATTAGTACTTTCACATGTTGTTTCACCTTTCTCATATGCTTTTAAATGATGTGTAATTACATACCTCAAGGAAAAATAAGGTTGTTTTAAAGATGGCCTTGTTTTCCTTTTTCTATTTTAAATAACTAATAAAAATTATGATTACTTTTCTAAGTTATAACCATGAAATAAGATTGTTTACAAGCATTTTAGTTTATGCAACCAGTGTTTATTGACTAATTCAGTGGTTGTCAAAAGTTTTGGTCTCAGGACCACTTATAAAGAAAAAGAATTTAGGACTCTTAGTTTGTTCAGCTGCTATAACAATATTACTTGATGGTTTAAATAACAGACTATAATTTTCTCATAGTTCTGTAGTCTGGAAGTCCAAGATTAAGGTGCTGGCAGGGTTAGTTCCTGGTAAGGCCTCTCTTCCTTATGTGCAAATGACTACTTGCTCGCTGACCTTTCTTCTGTGAGTGCTCAGTAAAAGAGAAGAGTCTCTTCTGTTACTCTTCCTAGAAGAACCCCAGTCCTGTTGGAGAGCCCACTGCCATTTAACCTCACTTACCTCCTTAAAGACTTCATCTCCAGAGACAATCACATTGTAGTTAGGTGGTCAACAAAGTAGTTTTGAGAGGAACTGAATTCAGTTCATAATAAGGACTTTGAAGAGTTTTTATTTTTTATAGGCTGTCACTACCAATATTTACTATATTAGAAATTAAAACTTATAAATTAAATTTAAAATAACAGTAATGAACCTGCTGAATGTTTATATCAGTAACCTAATTTTATGAAAAATACATCTTTCAAAAATGAAAACATCAATGAGAATAGCATTGTTTTGTAATTTTGTAAGATTTCATACCTTTCCGAATTCAGTCTTTTGCAACATGATGTTGTTTGACATATGTGAAGACAATTCAGCTGATATGTAGCTGGAAAAGAAAGTGTTGTTTTAAAATTTTTGTCAGATAATTGTGAATATTCTGATACTCCACCAAAATTCAACAAGTGGTAGTTTCTTAAAGTTTAGTTACAATGTGGAATCTGAAACCCTATCATTAAACTTTTTGATCTGTTACATTGAAAACCATTAGTTCTTTATAAGTCTTCTGAATGGATGTTTTTCTACCATTTATGATTTTACAATATGCATTAGTCATTTGCAAAATATTAATTTGCTGAGTCATGCATATTAATATAAAGTGTGAGAAATTAGAAATTTGGACAGATCTAGCATCAACTCTTCAAGATTAGCTAATACCTTTTTTGTTTGCTTAAGCTCAGACTACTACTAGGTTTTTGTTGAGCATTGATACTGCTCTTGAATTCCTTTTTGAAAATAGCAGCAGAAACTCAGTACTTTAAAATATGTTGAAGATGTTTTATATCCCTTAATCTTTTTCCCATTTGTGGAATTTCAGGCATGTATTTAGAAATATATATTAGTTTGCTAGGGCTACAAGTGTAGTTATACACCAATAAAATGTACCATTTCAGGGCTGGGGATTATGACTCAGTGGTAGAGCTGCTGCCTCGTTGTGGGGGGCCCAGGTTTGATCCCTGGTACCATCAAAAAAAAAAAAAAAAAAAAAAACACTTTATTTCAAAAGTCAGCAAAACCTTATTTAATGGATTAGTATTTTTTTCTGAAGGCTGGTCTTATAAAATCTTTTTTCTGTGTCATGAGAAGAATAGCATATGAAATCTATTCCAGTTATACCATTTAAAAAAAAAAAGGATGCTGTCTCAAAGGTACTTTGGGGTACACAGATTCATTGCATTTTTTCCTTTGGCCAGCGTGGAGCTATAGATGTAATGTTAAATGTAGTACAGGTTGATCATCCCTTACCAACCAGAAATCTTTCAGATTATGAATGTTTATGACCTTTGGAATATTTATGTAGAATTTACTGATTGAGCATCTCTAATTGAAAAATCCAAAATGCTTCAAAATCAAAGTTTCTGAGTGCTGATATGATTCTCAATAAATTTTGTATTTGAAGCACTTTGGATTTTGGGTTTTTGGATGAGGGGTGCTCAACCTGAATAAGCTTTCTAAAATTCTTGTATTGCCAGTAAATTTAGGGTCCCTGCAACACCCTTCTAAGTGAAGAACTAGTGCTTTGAAGAATCTTGGAATGTAGGACATGCTCTCTCTTGAGACTTATAGCAACAGAAATGGTGAGTGCCCTCAGTATTCCATGGTACTACCTATTTCTGCTCATTACCTGTTCTTTCACATCTGCTACTATGTTTTCTGGTGTTCAGTGCCCTATTGCAGTTCTTTGCACTTTGGAAAATCTGACAAGTTTAGAAAAAATTTTATCTGCATTTAGTATAGTCATCAAGTAATTTATTGTCTACATCAGAACACTTTGAAAATAAGGGTTTGCTACTTTTTAATTATACTGTCACCACTGACAAAACCAGGACTGTCTTAAACAAATCAGGATGTATAGTCCACTTGTCTGTAATTAGCTCATTTTATTCTGCATACATGAAAGCACCTGATGTGGACCTTTTGCCAAGAAAGATGGGATTAATTTAAGCAAAGAGTAAAATTCTTGTCTCTAGCAACATGTTTTTTTTTCACCAGGAATTGAACCCAGGGTTGCTTAACCACTGAGCCACATCTCCAGCTCTTTTTATATTTTATTTAGAGACATGGTCTCACTGAGTTGCTTAGGGACTTGCTAAATTGCTGAGACTGGTTTTGAACTTTCCATCCTCCCACTTCAGCTTCCCACCACTGAGATTACAGACATGTGCTACCTCACCCATCTCAAGGAATCTTTTTAAGGAAGGAAGTAAATGTGCAAAGTGACTTTAATATGGTAAATCCTGTGGCAAATAATGGTCAGATTAAGCTAGATAATGATTTATAAATGGCCTAGTATAATGTCTGGTGAACGGTAAGTGACTTAATATCAACACTTTTTTTTACTACTTAAGAATAGTACCAAGTGCTTAGTTTTGTGTACTTGTGCAATTTTGGGGGGAGTTGATTTTTTATAATTTATTTTTGGTTCCCATACTTAGAACACTTTGTTTCTATTTCTAATATTCTGTTCATTTCTTTTTCCTCCTAAAATCCTTCCCAGGAAAGATAAGTCTTTGCCATTTTGCTGGTTCTTATGCTATATTTTTCCATAAGAAATCATAGCAAAATTATCAGAAAGTCTATATCTAGTGATCATGTAATGGGAAATAATTATTGAATAAAAATTTATTTTTATGCTTTTTTTTCCCCCTTTAACTTAGAACTTTTCATGGGCCCAAATTTTACATTTTTCTTCAGAGATAAAATAGAGAAAGGAGAAAAAGACAAATAATATTTTATGTCTAATAGTATGTGAAAATCATGATATGGTAGCATAGAAACTACCAAATAATTTAACTGTAGATAATAAGAGAGTAGAGGACTATTTTAATGTTGTTTTAAACAAAGATACTTAAATTATATCTCATGTTCTTTTTGAAGTATCTAATTTTTTGAATACCTAAATTATTTTTTCTAAAATGTATACATTTTATCACATAAAACCCAAGCTTTTTTTGCAATATGTCCCAAAAGAAAAATCAAGCAATGCGGTAGATATAAAGGTAAGAGTAAATAATAAATAATTAGACAAGTACAGCCAAATAAATTGGAAGACTAAATAACATTGGTATTTCTGCACTGTCAACGGGTTCAAAAGATCCCTAAACCCTCACTGATTATATTAAGTAACTACACAGTGCTCATTTGCTACATGGAATGAAATTTATTTTAGGTCAGGTTGATTTTTAGCAAGGCCTTTTGTATACGCTAAACAAATATATTTTGTTTTCAACATATCTACTTCAAACTGTTTTTCTCTCTTAATCTGAAATATTGGCGTCAATCCAATAGTATTTGATTGTACACTCCCTACTCTTGATTTCTTCTAAATCAAATTTACAATAAACAACTTTTGTTTATTCATTGTACAGGTTTCATTAAAACATTTAGAAAAAAAATTAAAGCAAAAGATTAAGACTAGCACCCACTAAACCTACCCTTCTGGTATAATTAATAATAGCATTTTATTTCATTTGTCCTTTTTCCGTATCTTGAAAATAATTGCATATGCATTTGAATTATGACTAATTTTGTCTCCTGTTCTTTATGTTTAACATTTTATAGAATGTGTTTCATTTTTGAATTAGTGTTTGTATTCATTATTTTAGTAACAACATAAAATTCACTCATGTGGCTACATTGTAATTGTTTTTAAACATATCAATGGGTTCTTTCCAATGAGTTTTTCCTCATTTGTATTTTGCTTAAGGCATATAGTGATACAAATCTATACTTTTATATTTCTAAGAATATAACTTTAGTATAAATTTCTAGAAATAGAATTATTCTATCAAAAGTCAGAAACACCTTAATGACTCTAGAAACCTTTTGACAGATTGCTTTCAGAACAGGTCATACCAATTTTTACAACTGTTTTCAGTGTATTGAGAGCATTTACATTGGGTATGATTATGTTTTTCTCATCTAACTTTTTTCCTTACCATGTTTCCAGCATTTTATTTTCACCACTCTGTTAATAAAGAAAAAGTAACTATTTAGTTCTCTTTTTGATTTGTGACCTGAAGTTGCAAGATGCAAAGAAAAAGAGAATATGATTGTTTATCCTTGTTTAGGAAAAACTAATCTGAAATTTCAAAAAAAAAGATTGGGGGCATTTAATAGGAACTGATATCAGGGCTTGCTGCTTTCTCAGGTAGAAGGTTTTTTTGTTTTGTTTTGTTTTGTTTTACATATAAGGATTAACACATTATTCCCAGTTTCCCAGTAATACAGTAATATAGCTTCTAAATGTTCCTACCTTTTAACATCACTAGTTGAAAGCTCTAAAGTTAGCTTATTCTTACTACAATTGACTTGGAATCTTTTGTCTGGCAAATCTAACATTTCTAGCGTAGGAATTTTGTGTGTATATATATAGGAATTTCCAAAATTCTTGTTCATATTAATGGAATTATCAGAGTATATAAAATAGACTTCAAGTAGTTTTAAAACATTGTTATTTCCTCTGTTCACATTTTATTGTATCAGAATTTTCACTTTCTTGCATTTGTATATTTGATTTTATAGTTCCTATTTCAGTACTGAAAGGCCTCATACACTGTTGATGCTTACAATAATTAATAATTGATGCTTATAATAATTTTACTTGTGGCTTTTTTACATTGAGACATGTTATTTTCTAAATTGCAATTGATTTGTTTACAGATTGCATTGTTTTGTAATAGTGTAGAGCACTATAGTAAAATGATTTTTGTTTTTAACCACAACTTTAAGCTTAATATTGTAATATTTATGTGTGAAGTTTTCCTGGAAGAATATCTAGTCTGATAAAACCATTAATATTCCAGAATTCTTAAATCTTCCAAATAAAGCATCTTAAAGGAAATAAAGCTTAAACTATAATTGCTTGATAGCCGTTTATAGTTATTTTTTAAATGTGTAAAAGTTACATGAATAAACAGCAGTTCAAATGGTCTTTTGCACCTTTTCTCTGGGATTTTAATATTATTTTCCAATTACTCAATCAGGTACCTGAACCTCTTGCTAGAGTTACTAAAAAGTATTTCACTGATTGTTTTGACCAGTGTTATACAGTGTCTTTTATCCATGTTCAAATGAAGAAAGAAAGAAAGAGAGAGCTTATTATATTTAAGGCGATAATCCATTAAGGTTTTCAGGATTTCAGAATATGAAGATAGAACTTAGTGTGAACCCAAGAAACTATCCTTCAGTTTAGGAATTGGGGAATACAAGACAGTACATTTCATACATACACACAAATTTAGTATAGGATGCTGTTTTTTAAGCCATGACCTACCTTCAGAGAGTTTATTCATGAGACACTTCAGCTTTTGGGTTCCCTTTAAGTTTCAGAAAGGAAAGTGATAGAAGTATTATAATTTTCATATTATATGCTATATAGTTTAATCTTAGTCTTTTATTTTACAATAATATATTGTATGAGAAAATTTCTCTATTCCAAAATCAATGTTTTGTTATCAAATATTTATTGAAAACTATATTTTTAAAAAATTATATATTTTTATGTTATTCTAATGACAGTACATAAACTCAGTATTAGGAAAGTACATGTGAATACCTGGACTATAGACAGAGCAGGGTATGTTCTGACAATGTGTGTTATGCTACATGGTGGAAGTGAAACTTTTCTTGATGCTTGCATCCACTCCACTGAGTGGGCCAGATGAAGTAAAGGCATAAACTCAAGTTGTCTAATATTTTCCTTTCCACTCTACTACTTAAAACACAATTCTTCAAAGTGTGATAGTATATTAGCTATATGTAGTTTTGTTAAGGCGTGAATTTGAGTTGTATGTACTGTGCATCTGTTGTACAAAAACTAGTTATATAACAACTGCTATAGTTTGGATAAATGTGCCTCAAAGGTCCATGTGTTAAAAACTTGGTCCTCAGGGTAGTGCAGTTGGAGGTGGTGTAGCCTTCAAGAGATGAGGGCTAGGGGGAGTTCTTTGGGGGATTGTTGGACTCTGGTCCCTTTCTCTTTCTCTCTTTGCACCCTGGCTCCTAATGTGGTGAGCACTTTTTCTACCACATGCTCCTACCATGATGTGCTGTCTGGCCACAGAACCAAAGCAATGGGTCAGTAGATTATAAACTGAAATCTCCAGAACTATGAGCCAAAATAAACCTTTTCTCTTTATAAGTTAATTATCTCAGGTAATTTGTTATGGTGACAGAAAACTGACTAAATCAGCTGGTGAGCAAACTGAACTTTGAATATCAAGTGACTAATGCCCCCATATAATTAAGAGGCCAGTTTGATCATAAACTATGGTAATAGATATATAGTATCCAGAACAAAGTAGATGGTGGTTTTCCTTTCTCCTCATGTAAACACATTCTGAGTACTATATTTATTTCTGGGTACTGTTCTTGACAAAGGACGTAATAGCTGGAACACTCCTAGAAAATGTGAATTTACTAAAACCTATGTCATAGCCAATAGAGATGGCTTAGAAAATCATGACTTCCAAAACCAGTTTGTTTGCTCAAGTATTAATATTTTCTTTACCTCTTCTATGTTTCTAACAAAAATCACGGTAAACTTCAAAAATTAGTAGTTTTTCTCATTCAGGAAATAGAAGCAGTAGTGTGCTTAGCAATTTAGTCTTCTGGAGTGTATAAATTGGAAATTTTAGGACCATATCAATAGTTTGTATGCCCTTGCAGGAAAAAAAATTGCCCTTTTATACCTTTAAAAAGGGGATATAAAAGGTTAAATCCTTCCTATTTATCTTAGCTTATGCTTTGCTAGCAAAATTCCAAAATTATCCTTACTACTTAGGAATTTGGGGGTGAACGGTTAGATAGTTTCTTTTTAGGGTAGATATATTCAGTTTCTTTGCTCTCCTCATTTTTATTATATTGTACTGTGGCACTGTTTTTATATTTTTCCTCCTCTTTTTATATGTTGTGGCTCTTCTGACTTTTTAATGTTTTGTTTCGTTGCCATTTGACTTTTTAGTATTGTGTGTGTGTTGTGAACAGTAATGACCTTTAAACAAAACAAGGAATTACCTGCTTTGATTGAAGCTAATGACCAAGTAAAATATTTTGTTCCTTAAACATAGTCATTTAGAATAATAGGAATAATTATATTGTTGCATTCATCCTTAAGTGTCTGTACTAATACAGAGGATATTCATGTAAATTATAAACATCTGGACAGAGGATTTCCTACTTGCTTTAGGAATGTGTGATTTCTAGTAATTGACCTGAGAGAATGAGAGTCCTGAGTGGAACAGTAGATTAATGACATTTTTTTCTACTTATATAGATTATTACTTTGTAAATGATGATTGAAAACTTTTCCATATCAGATTAGTAAATATTGCTATTAGAGTGCTAGTAATGATTTCCATAAAGGCAGAAGTTCTGTTTTTGTTTTTCTTATGGTGCAGGAAGTCAAACTCCAGACTTTCTGGATGCTAGGCAAAGTTTGTACCACTTAATTATACCTGCAGCCCTTCTGACTTCTTCAAAAAAAATAAAAGAATGAAATTTGGAGTATTTCTTAGGAAATACTATTCATGTCCAATCTGTCCCTTTCAAACATTGTCAGTCCACAATGTGTTGATGATTGTGACATTTCTGTTATGACAGAGCTCTGCTCAGGTGCCACATGGTCAGAAAACTCATTCAAGGAGTATAGATAACAAATGGTCAAATAAATCAAGACACTAATATGGGCAACAAACCCAGTCAAGTTGGAAGAAGAGGATATTCAAGTTGAAGTTATTTAGGGTTGGGGATTATAGCTCAGTCATGGAACACTTGTTTACTGTGTGCAAGGCCCTGGATTCACTCCCCAGTATGGAAGAAAGGGAGAGAGGGAGGAATCAAACAAACTGAAGGCTTCTCTTCCTAACTTTGACTTCTTATGTTTCCTGTTCAGGTTACAGGCCTTACTTGTCTCACATGACATTCTGACAAAAGGCTACTGTAATACTTTAATTCATCTTTATAGATTCCAGCACTTGGTCACTTTTCTGTGTTCTCCGTGGCCTGTAGACTCTGCATTCCACATGCTTGCTTTTCAAACTATGCATCCCATATCAGCATATTTGAGAATACTGCCAGCTTTCATTAGTCACTTAGCCTTATATGCTTTCCCCTACTTTATCCCTTTCTCCTTTTAAAAATATTTTCCTTTTCACCCTTAATCCCTTGGTATTCTAGTTTAAACCCCAAGCATCTTGCCCATAATTTGCTACATGTACATTCTCTTTATCATTGAAGGTATGTTCTAAGATGCCCTGTTAGTCAGCTTTCCATTGTTCTTTAAAAAAAAAAAATACTTGAGTTAATTCATAAGGAAGAAAATTTATTTTGGCTCATGGTTTCAGAGGTTTCAGTCTGGTCACTTGACTGCGTTGCTTTGGGATGAAGGAGGCTTTTAGTGCATCACGTCTGAAGTGAACAGTGGAGAAAAATGGCTTACCTCATGGTGGCTGGGAAGCAAAAAAGAGAGGTAGGTGCTGGGGTCCTAATATTACCCGACGAGGGCGCACCCCTATTGACCTGATTTCCTTCCACTAGGCCCCACCTCTTTCCACCTCTTTCCACCTCTTTCCACCACTTTCCAGTAGTGCCACAGGCTGGTGACCAAGCATTTAACACATGAACCTCCGGGGGACATTCAAAAGTCAGAACATAACGGATGCTATTTATAAAGTCTTTTTTTTTTAATATTATTTAGTTGTCAGTGGACTTTATTTATTCGTATGCGATACTGAGAATCGAGCCCGGTGCCTCACACATACTAGGCAAGCACTCTACCACTGAGCCACAACCCCAGCCCTATAAAGTCTTTTTTCAGTTCCAAGAGCATAGAAAGCACTTTAGTACTGCCTACTGCCCCTAGATAGATTTTTAGCAAATAGGAGACAGTCTTTAGAAACTGCTAAGTATACCTTTTTTCTCTTTTTTTAAATTATACATTATATAGATTCTATATCTCTTCTCTTTATGTTACTATAGGACCAATAGATCTTTTTTTTTTTTTTTTTTTTTTCAATATAATCACTTTTGTTCCTATTGAAATTCTTTGGAGCAGCTCTGCTCCATGCCCGCCCCCACTACACACAATCATTCCATGCATCGTAGGAAGCTCCTTTGTGGGTAGGCATGTGCTTTAGTTTTTAAGGGTGTAGTTTCTGAAGCCTGGTGCCCAGATACCCAGCTATGACATTTTTTTGTGATTTTAGAAAAATTATTTCATTCCCTCTGTACCTCTTTTTTCCATCTGTTAGAGACAATAATGATAAGAAGTAAATGAGAAAAAATAAGAGAAAGTATATGACAATAATAAGAACTCAATAAATATTAGCTAATTTTTAACATTATCATCAGCCATGGAATCTGTACAGGCTTAACTATGCTTACTTTGATAATATTCACAAGTCCTGAACTTAAGAACCATAAATGTTTAACTTGCAACAGAAATCTCATCCTCAGCACTTTATGCTGTACCTCTTAAGTTTTCAAACTGCTGCTGTAATGTTAAATTAACAGTGAGTCAGTAGGTATCTGATTTTCATGCTAATTATTCAAATACATTCTGCTTTTTCCATGTTTCAGTGCTTTGTATTGTTTTCATGTACACAATACTTTCCATGCATTGTGTGATGCACTTTACATCTTACTCTCATCCCATGTAACCATTCAGTAGTCACAATTTGCTTACAGATTTTTTCAGAGGTGGTATGTTTTCTAAGTTCATTTCTTTCCATTGGACTCAAATCCTTCTTACTAGTATTTCAAACAACTGGGATTGCTTTTGTCAGCAATAATGGAATTAATAATATTTATAATATTCCAAACAATGAAAAATTAGATAGCCAAATGAAAATAACCACCATAACCTATCAGTGCTATCCTTTGCTCATGAACAGAATGAGCATACTCTTTTACGCTATGGTGAAAATTTTGTAAAGTAAAATTTTATAAAAATAGGAGCTTCTGTATTTTCTTTTTAGCTGATCTCTTTGCCTCACTAGTTTCTATTCCCACAGGTTGTAGCACTGCAAAGTAATCTTTACAAATTTATTTGGATCACATCCCTTTTTTTCATAGTAAGTCTTCCTTAGTTTCTCTAGTTCCCATGGAATTGGATCATTCAAGTTTTCTAACTCACTTGGAATATACTTTTTTAACTCTAGTTTTATCTACTTCTGTTCTATGAAAGAAATCCTTTGTTCATAGTCAAGTATAACCCTCCCTATTCTGTACTTACATAATTCAATTTTTTTGGGGGGTGAGCCTTTTTTTCTATTTTATAATATCACGTTTAACTTTACATGGGACAATTTTATTTAAAATTGCATTAGTGCATTTTATCATTTACTAAATTGTCTTGTATGCTCTTATAATGTTAAGTATTTCTTGGATTCAGTTAATAATCATACATCACTGTAACAAAATTGTAATTTTCAAGAAAATATGCATTCTCTTTACTCCTTTCGTGCCCTTCATATTTGTCTTATGAAGTTAGGTGGTCAGTAAGCAAAGCTGATTTTTACTTGTATTTCAGCTTTGTGATTTATTAAAACCAAAGGCACACAGATTTCATGTCACTTTTAGTCTCTACTTTTCATCATAAAGTGTCAGCCCATGTCATTTTTGAAAAGAAACCCAGTTTTTCATCTTTTGAACAGGAGATTGTACTTTTTTTTTACAAGTAGTTCAGCTGTAATCATAAATTCCTTTGTCTACTTCTTTATTTTTTTTTTTTAGGCTTGAAAAACCATGAAACCTCAAATTGAAGGGCAGTTTATTTGACAGTGTTTTGAAGTGATCCTTTCCTCTCCCTTGTATCCACTTAATAGATCATTTTGATTGTAGCATTGTAATAATGTCACTGTCTCCTAGTTTGGATCCCAGATGTCCTACACACTAGATTCACTATCAATATATCAATTAAATAAATGGGCTTTGTGGAGCTATTAGTCAGATAACCTGATCACTATGCCTGCAAAGGAGATGTTGTCCAAGTTGAAGGTTGCTGTCTTTTTAATCTACAACCTCTTATGGGGGGGGGGGGGTTCTGAAGTTAATAGGAAATTTATAGAAATGTAGATGTGTATCATCATCATCTAAAATGCTTGTATTTTTTTTTTAATATCTAAAAATATCAAAGTCCGTTAAATAGACTTTTTTGTAGATGTTTCTGTTCCAAAGCACATAGTTGGTACTGGTAAATAAGAGATGTATTAAGGAAGTAAAATGAACAAAGACTAAAATAGTGTCATTTCTGACATGACATCATACATATTTCTGGAAACCTCATGTTTTGTAAAATTACCCACCAAGATGACAGAACTTTTGAGAAAAGTAGGAGAGTAGTGTTAACACAGGTAACTTAAAAAGCTCTTAACTTTTCAAATGCAGCATTAATAAATACCAATCTGAATATTAGCATAAAGATCCACAGACATTTACACCTAGAATTAATCCATATTCTGCAGTTGCATATGCTCCAGTTCATGTTTCCCCTTTAAATACATTTGCTTTTTACAGAGACTGGTACAGTCAGATCAAATAAAAATATATAACTCAGGCATTCTACATCAATAAGGTGTTTTGTTTTGTTTTCATATGAGTGATTTCTTCACATCTCCATCTTTATTGGCAACTTCCCATATTGAAGAAAGGCAGGCAATTCTTAAAGTCAATAAAGTAGCCACTTCTTGCAATGAAGACAAGTACTTTGGTAGGGTTTCTGTATTTTTTCTTAACTGTGAAAACTCCTACCTCTGGTTTTTTCAAGTCATTAGCATGCTGAGAATAAAAACTTATATACTTTTGGTTTATACTGACAAGATTTCTCTATTTGCCAATTACATAAAAACTAATTCTTGTTGAAGAATTAACCAGACCATAGCTAAAATAATTATGTATAAGCAGTAGAGAAGACATGGATAGAATGAATGTAGGTAAAAGAAGGTCAGGTTCAGTGTACCATAAATTGGAAGTTACTGACAAAATCTAGACAGGTTTGAAATTCCAGTCAACAAAGCCATATACACAATTTGGTTTAAAACAAAAAGATTATTTCCTCAAGTTTTGTCAGTATATGTATCAACCCCATCCTTATCCTGAATACAGAATGAAGAGGTTTAAGGAAACACAGTTTTCATCATGTACTTTGAGGTTGGAATGTCTAGGGTCGTTTGTGTGGTCTCTGGGTTAGAGATTTGAAGCCCATTACCTGTAGATCATAGTTGAAATTGTAGGAGTGGACAAGGTCTTCTGTCAGGAGTGAAAAGAGGAGAGGACTTGGGGAAAAAAAAACTATGATTACCACTGTGTCAGAGGCTGGCTGAGAGAGGAGGACCTAGTAGTAGACTAGCACAGGTCAGGAGTAGGACCAGAAGAGGTGTTACCAGCCAAGGTAGTACTCAGTAAATACAGAAAGTCAATGTCAAATGCCTCATAAAGATCAGGTACCTTAGCGATTGAGGGCCCATTGGATTTGGTGACGAGGTTAGGGTAGCCTTTGCTGCAGTGTGGTTTCTTTGGAGATAAGGTAAGAATTGGTAGTTTGATTTAGTGGGTCGGAGACAAAATGTGAAGGAAGAAATGAGAAGTATATTGGTGCCTCCTGACGAGCTTTTGGAAATATAGTGAAAATACATAATAATGAGGAGGGAAAGAGGTACATGATTGGGGGCTATATTAAGCAGCAGCTGTTTATTTTAACATGTGAAGAAACTAAGATTCAACAAGTTTTGGTAGTTTACACTGTGGCAAGGCCAGTAAGTGGCAGATGAAACAGCAGCTAGCTCTTGTGATTCCACATCTAAGCAGTATATATAAGCAAACTCTTAATCCAAAGGGGAGAGTAAAAACTTTAAATGTTTTCTTTTGGCAATTGAACTTGTTCTTTCCTAGATATAGAAGAGAATAAGTTATATTTGTGCTCAAGCATATTTATCTGCCTACCTCTGTGTCGTACTTGCAAAAATGTGTTGATTAAAAAGCCACTAGTTTACTATAAGTAAATGAAAAATATTTGAGAACATGGATATGTTTAACTTGATTTGAACATTTTGCAATGTATACATATATCAAATCATTACATCATGTCCTTTTAATATGTAAAAAATTTTGTTTTCATGTATCAAAAAGTAACTTTTTAAAAAATCACTGAACAAAATGCCAAATTAAGTCATGGTACAAATGTGTAAAACTAAGGAAATGTGTGTATTCATAACAAATTCAGGGAAAAACTTTGACTTGGTTTTTTTTATCAGGGGATTCTTTAATATTTTAAAATAGTTTTAGTAAAAGTACACATTGAATTCAAAATGTAAAGTAGTGGATCTTACCCATTATTTATGGTGGTATATCTTATCTTTTTACAGTTGTATGAAAATAAAATATTCACCTGTATTTTTGAGCAACTAGTTTTTGGTTTAAGAGCACCACCTATGGGTTTCTCATGTATTTGGAATTTTTTTTCTTAAAACCTTATAGAACAAAAGCCTAATAAAATTCTTTCTAGTTTTCTCCCTATAATTAGTCTATCATTTTTTTTAAAAGATTAGCAATTTTCTGCTTTGTCATTAAATACTCCCACCTAGTTTTTGGCTACGTGTAATTGTTAAATCAGCTAATAAGTACGTGAGTACTTTTATGCTGGTATGGTATTCTAAGTTAAATGTAATTTAACTCAGAATTGTATTCTCTTTAATGTAAATTAATCTTTAATGAAATGAACAGTTGCCCATACTTTGGGAAATAATTTTTCATACTTATTTTTGCCTATTTGTTTTTGTTTTGTTTCCAGAACTGAGAATTGTACCCACAGTCTTGAACTTGCTAGGCAAGTTCTCTTCTACTGAGCTACACCCCTAGCCCTTTGCCTGTTTATTTGTATTTTTATTTCTATCTTCATGAACTTAAGAATTCATTCAATATATTAATGCAGAATGCTTTCTAAAAGATCATGAAAAAGAAGGTCTTATAAATGACTTTAGGTATTTTTATTAAATTATGATAATAACTCAGAGCAAAGTGGAAGCAGAACTGGTATTTTGTTACTAATAAGCTCTTGAAATAAAATTACATTTGAAGAAATGTATTCATTTTTTAAAACATTTATTAAAATTAAAATTAATAGTATTCATTAAAATTAAATTTTTTCTTCTAAGGGAAATTTACTCTTAGTGAAACACAACCATAAGAACAACATAGATGACAAAACCCTGGAAACTTAGCACGTGCCTGGGTAATGGGTGCTAAGCCCTTGATGTATTATCTGTATATTCTGTGCCATAAATCTGCGTGTTCTGAAAGTGATTCAAAATGGGATCTTTTTAACAACATATCCTAATTCCTGGGTAGACCCCTTCTCAGCCTGTACATTTTTTTTCTGCAGTATAATACACTTTTAAAGCCTTGATTGCATGTTTTCTTCAGAGGAAAGAAATTCTATAGAAATAAAGATTGACTTTAATCAGTAGGGCTTACTTTGCTTCAGTCATTATGGATACAGTAAAATTACATAGTATGTTTCCTAGCATACTTCAATTGAATATACTGTATTGAATATACTGTATAACCCTGTTACAAAAAACAAAATCTGTTTTGTTCAGTTTGCAATTGCGATAAGGATATTTGGCTATCTACAAATTGTATTACTTGACTGTCTATCTAACAGCAGAACTCAAAAAGCAGGAGAGTTTAGGTACTTGGTTTTGAGAAACTCTTATAGGTATGAATATGAATTAATTAACCACTTTTGTAATACAACAGTTTTCTCTTACCATTTGGAAGATAGGCAGTTATGTACATGTTCTGAGTACCGTATGATTTCTGAGTTCAATATGTAGTTTTGATTATTTTTCTGAAAATTACCCCAGAACTTCTGATAAACTGTGTATGTAACCCTGTCAGCTACTCTTCCTCATTTCTTTTTGCTGCTTTTGATCTGCTGTTACTTCAAAAATCAAATAATCTAACTTGTTGAAATTGTATTAAATAAGAAGTTGCAGGATTTGAGATTCTGCTGAAGATTTCAGCATATACATCTCTCTTGTTTTTGTTTTTATCTCAGTGATTTTTTAGTTGAGAGAGTAAATTGTCAGATGATCAGCTAAATTCTAGATAGGTAAAATGTTAACTATACAATGAGAGTTCAAGACTATGCAAGGAGAGTGATTTGGGAAAGTATTGCTATTAGTTTGAAGTTACATGCATGATTTTTTTTTTCTGTTTTACTCAGATATCTAATCACATTTTGATATTTTTAGCACTATTTCAAGAGTGTGTTTTTTCTAATAATTTAGCAATCATTCATGATCCTGTAATAAAGTATGGGGAGTATTAATGGAATAAATGAAGAACTACTTTGCAGTAATTTTGAATGCTTTGCTGTCTTTATCCATTCATCTACTAACTTACTACTAACAAAAATTACAATCCAGAATCTGATTATGTTTATTTAAATTACCCTTAAAGCAATAAAATGATCCGAAGGATCTAAACACAGTGGTTCAGTAAATTGAACTTTAGGTAATTTATAATAAAGAAAACATATTTGAAGGATGATGGATGACTGGATCATTTGATCTGCATGGCCAAATATAGCAATCCTTACTCTTGAATGATAGAATTTGAAAACTTCATGGCCTGTCCAAAACATGTACTTAATTAGGATAAGGTTCTTTGTCTAAAAAAGGGAAGAAATTAAAATGCCACACTGAATTAATAGACAATTGATAATATCACATCTTACTGCATGTGATTGCTGTCTGAAGTTTTTTTTTAAAAATAAATACTAATTTACTTAATGCTGTGTTTTAAAGTATAATAATTAGCTAAGATTGCTTTGGTTATCTTCCAGCTTGTGGAGAGACTCCAGAACAAATTCGAGCACCAAGTGGTATAATCACAAGTCCGGGCTGGCCTTCTGAGTATCCTGCCAAAATCAACTGTAGCTGGCTCATAAGGGCAAACCCAGGGGAAATCATTACCATAAGGTAATTCTAATACCTTTTTGTAGTATATAATATTTGACTACAAAGTATAAATTTGATTTCCAAGTATCATTGCCTAACATGCAGTGATATTAAAAGATTTTTCAAAAAATATAAGTTGTAGCTATCAGAATCATCTTAAGACAATGGCCCGCCCATTTATATATGCGTGTTTTCTAATGTTGGCAATGTATTTACAGTGAGTTATCTATATTCTTCTAAGCTACTTTTTAACAGAAGATACACATTTGCTAAATAGCTTATTAGGATCAAGAGTAATCTTTGGCAATGGGACAAACAAACAAAACTCTAATCCACTTGGAGTTCTGGCCCATAACCTTGGCCTCATTAGTTAAGCCTTCTACCAAAAGGAGTTAAAACCTGATTTGAGATAGGGGTGTGTGTGTGTGTGTGTGTGTATGTATGTAACTTGAAATATGCTGATAATGAATAAATACATCTTTAAAAATCTTTCTCTTTTTTTTTATAACTTATTTAAAGTACATTTAAGAATACAAAATGATGGGCATTCCTAGGTGAAATGACAATAAGTTTAAGATTCTAACAGTAAATAAATATATAAATAAGAAAGTTTCTTGGAAACAAACTTTCTTATTTATATACATTTAGTTAATCACAGAGAAAAACAGTGTGGGAATAAGATATTAAGCAGAGAATATTCAATAGACTAGCTATTGCTTGCTTAATGAAATTATAGCAAAGCTATTAGAGAAAAAATATTTACCTAAAAGGGGGAAAAATCAGTGGGCCCGAACAAAGAATTTCATTGGAGCTGAGACAAACAGGATGCCGTTCCCATTACAGGGACAGCACTCTGCTACAGCACAAAGACATCACTGACATCATTTCATGTGTTACATTCATTCAGGTGGGAATCTTTTAATTTTAAATTTAGAAGAGACGTTGCAGACTATAGACTCAAGCCCCTTCATATTATATTTTTAAAAACAAGGTTCATAAACTTGGCCTAATTTTCATCCTTTTCTATCTTTCCTTTTTGTATTCTTAAGAGAACTAGTTTCCCTTGAGAAATATAACTATCTTCCATCTCCTTTTCTTGGTGGAAACTATAAATGGGCCACATAGTTCGTTTTCCTTTTAGTCTCTTCCACTCCAGGCTACTTCTTCTGGCACGATACATCTTCTTTTGTAAAAAGTGTGATTCTCTTGCCTGAATTATCAGTAGGATGCACCATTGAGGTACTTTCTGCAACAGTACCAGTGCTGGAATCTGAACAGTGTGACTATTTTCAGTTACTTGTTTATATGACTAAATATAAATGTATTTATAAAATAATACCTTTGCCAAATATTGTGCTTTTTAACATAAAACTTGAATTTATTTTAGAAATTTTAATCTTTTCACCTAAGAACTAAACTTGCAGTTTACCCAACTGAGTTATGTAAAACTTGGAAATTTCTTGCCAACACAGAAGAACTACATGGGACTATGCCATATGGTCTTGATCATATGTTAGATCCTTGAATTTCACAAAGTAAGGTGTACCAAAACTCAAGTGGAATACTGCAATGTAGAACAAAATTGGACGTGAACCCTATATCTGAGGTATACTTTCTAAACTGGAAGGAGTTAATGATTTTGAATTTACAGAGATAAAGAGTTTTTAGAAATAAATTCATTATTATATAATACCAAAACTTTTAAAAAATGACACTCATATAATGTACATAAAGACAAATTTCTCATATGATTATTAATGTAAAATCTTAAATGATTTAAAAGACTCATGTCATAATCCAATGCAGCTCATTAAGACATGTAAATGAGTTAGTGTAAGAAATTTTTTAATTGATTTTCCTTCTTAATAAGACAAAAGTACATTATTATCTAGAATAGCTAGGTGCTTTAGAGAATTTGGATTAAACCTGAGTTTAGAATTAAAATCCTTAGTAAAATGAAATTAGAGACATGGTTTTTAAAAAAAATGCAAATAACCTGGGTGCAGTGGTGCATTCCTGCAATCCCAGTGGCTCAGGAGGCTGAGGCAGGAGGGTTGCAAGTTCAAGGCCAGTTTCAGCAACTTAGCAAAGCCCTAAGCAATTCAGCAAGATCTTGTCTCTACATAAAATATAAAAAGAGCTGAGGGTGTGACTAAGTGGTTCAATGTGCCTGGTTTCCGTCCCCTATACTAATAAATAGATAGATAAAATTTTAAAAATTTTGGATAGAAGAGGGAAACAAAATTCACAAAGTAGCAACAAACAATACTAAAACCTCTAAAACTGACTGAAGATGATGATTAAGGCATTTTTACTCTACTCCTCTTCCTTGAAACCCACACAAATTAACAAAGGCCAGCTTATCCCTGGGAGATAAAAGTTTGAATTCTAGCCTCCTTCTTGAAGCCAAAGACTAGGGTCAAGCTGTTTTGCTCAAGGAAACATTTTTTTTTTAAACTTCCATTAATTACTACCTGAACTTACATGGGGTTGAGGGCTTAGTGAGAGGACAGACCTGACAAATATGAGTACCTCTGCCACCTTCAACTCCATGGCAGGATCTCCAATACTCTGAACTACTATTAAAGACTAGATGTGGCATAGAGACCCAGGTTGGGGAGCATAGAGGGAGAGAGGGTTTAAAAAGAGAGGCAGAACCAAAAAGCTTCCCCAGAATAATCCCAAAATCTCACAATTCCACAATGTATGAGAAAAATTTAATGCTAAGGAAAATAGCCAAAAAAATCAAGATAGAATACAAATGTACTCCAGACATTACAAGATTTATGTCAGGGATTCTTTTTTAACCTTTTTTTTTTAATGTTAGAGACGCTCGGTAGTAGTATAATAAAATCAATGAATTATTCCCCAGAATAATTCACAAAACACATAGTCTAAACACACAGCCTAAAATATACGTAAAACAAAATGTGGAGAATTATAAAGTAAATTAACTAACCTACAATTACAGTAGGAGATCTTAAACACACTTGTAATGCTTACTCTTTCAACAGATAATATATACCTTTTCACAAACATGTAGAACATTTATTTTTAAAATGATTATGTATTGATTAACAAAGGGGTTCTGAATGTACTTAAAAGACTCTACATCATTCAGATTTTGTTTTCTTACCACAATGGATTTAAAATAAAGAGAAGAAAAGACCCATATGTTTGGAAATGTGTTCCTAATAAATAGCTCCTTAATTAAAGGAAAAATCCACAGTAAGACTAAATATTTTTATAATAATCTTAGTATTACATGTTAGAACCATTGGAACACATTGAAAGACTTGAGCAAAGTTTACAGATTTTCAATGAATCAATTTAAAAATTAGTAAGATGGGAAATAAATAAACTTCACATTTAACTCAGTGGTTTTTTTACATAGAAAAATCCAAATAAGCTTAAAGACCATAGAAGTGAAAAATATTTAAATCATATAAAAATCCTGGGTACAGTTTCATAGAAATAAAATTTGCCAGGATAAAATGAATAATTTCTAATAGAAGTTAAATGATCAAAACTGATTTGGAAAAGTTTAGGAAAAGCTGATTAAATAAAAAAGCACAAAGAAATTGAAAATCTCAACTCCGAAACTATATTCTATATATCAGCAGTACTTTATTAGGTAAAATGTTGTAAGGCACTAACTAAGAAAGCTGAAAACTAATTCCACATATGAATACATTAAAATATTCTAAATGAAGTATTAGCAACCTAATTCCAGTGGAATATACATGAACAGATATTCACTGTTTCATGTTCTGGACAATGTCCCTTCCTTAATGCATCTTAATTAAATATTCCCTAGTTTGAATTGGACTAGTCCTCCCCTATACAACAGTTACCAATTCTAGATAAAATACAAAACAAAAAACAAAAACTGAAATCAGTAAAAAGTAATGAAACACTGACAGGAACTGGAGAGGATTACAGTTTGGAAAGAAGAAACTGCATTGAGTGGGAGAGGCTTGTTTTCCTCCAACTCCCTGAAGATTCTCACTAGTCTATGCAGTATAGAGTGACCAGAAGAACTCAAGCAGATCACCATGGTCTTGTCATTTGAGACATCAGAAGATGGAGTTGAGACTGCTGAAATGGCTGAAAATTGAAGATAAATCCCTGGAAAGGAGAGAGACAAAATTAGGAGGCCATTATATCTGCATATAAGTTTTCCTCAAAGTCCTTGACTGATCCATGAACCTTGCTTAAAGCAAACTTGAAGGAACCCAATGGAAGCTAAGAGACAAAGCCTGAAGAGACTGCAAGGATTTTGGCATGCATGCTTGCACAGCCAAGGCAGGGTTTGAAGTATGAATCCTGTTCATTGTTGGGGGAGACAGAGTTTATAGAGTTTGAAAATTGTTGACTTAGAGGGGCTTTGTGTTAGTCACCTTAGCATCACTGTGACCAAATACCTAACAAGAGTGACTTAAAGGGACTGGGGATATAACTCAGTTTGAAGAATGCTTGCCTCAAAAGCACAGGCCCTGGGTTCAATCCCCAGCACTGAAAAAAAAAAAAAGACTTAGAGGAGAAAAAGTTTATTTTGGCTCAGTGGTTTCAGAGTCTGTCAATGGTCAGCCTATTCCATCTCTTTGAGCCCAAGGTGGGGCAGAACATCATGGCAGAAGGGTGGTGGCATTGCATTGGAGGAGAACTGTTCATTTCTTGGAAGCCAGTGAACAGAACCAGAGGAAGGGACTCCAGGTAGGATGTTCCCTTGCAGAGTATACCCCCCAGTAACCCACCTCCTCCAACTCTACCCCTCCTGCCTACAGTTACCACCCAGTTAGTCCATTCAAACTAGGATGAAATATTAGATTACAGCTCTCATAATCCAATCACTTTGCCCTCAAGCATTCCTGCATCAACAAAGGAGCTTTTGGGGGATACCTCATATCCAAACCATAACAAACTTTATAAAATACCTTGGAATTTTAATCAAAACTCTGGAAGTATCATATCTTTCAAGTAAAGACAATGTCCTAAACTAAGAATTTACCCAAGATTAAGATTGAAGTAGCCACTAACCCACTCAAACACAATGTAAAACTGTAATCAGATGGTAATTTACCTGTGATAAAACAAAAACTTGTACTGTATATTCTGTTCTACATAAATATAAGGGGAATGAAAAGAATCTCAACTCCTACTTGAGGACACACAGAAGTTAATTCAAAATAAACCCTAGCTTTAAATATAAAAGCTACAACTCTAAAATGTGAAAGAAAAACATTGTGAGTACCTCTGAGATCTTGGGGCAACAAAAATATCTTGAGAGAGGACACTAAAAGCACTGAATACAGAGGAAAAAATAATGAATTAGACTTTATCAAAACCAAAATTTTAAAATTCTGCATATCAAAAGGTATTATTAAGAAAGTGCAAAGGCAAACCACAGACTAGAAGAGTATTAGTAATATACATATCTAACAGAGGACTTGACTCCAGAATATCAAAAGAATTTTTATAAGTTAAGAAAACAACCTAAATGTTTTAAATGGGTAAAAGACTTGGACAGAAGCTTCTTAGAAGAAATAGGAAAGGCCAATAAATACATGAAAAGATATTCAATGTATTTAGTCTTAAGGAAAGTACACAATAAAACCATAATGAGGGATGCCCTCACACCAACTATTAGAAAGAATGTGACTGTGGATGAATGGACATACATCATACATCACAGTTGATGTGTCTATGATATGTTAAAAAAATCTTAAATAAGAAAAAATCTCATCGATGAAGGCATATAACAAGTCAATTCATAGGAAAAAGATACAGAAATTGCCAGTATATGTAGGGAAAAGAATTTCTTAGTAAATGGCTGACTTTCTCTGTGTGTACTTCTATTCATCAGATTACAGAGTAGCATTTCTGGTTCAAACACAGAACAATTTAGAATATCCTGAATTAGATGTTAGTTGTTTTAAATATGTATACAGAAGGGAATAAAAGGTACCAGCTATCATCTGTTCTTTAACACTGTTTTGGGATTTTGTATTATTTATGAAGAAGTACTGCTCTGGAGTCTGGGGAAAAAAATACAAATATTAGGAACATAGAAGCAGTATTATTTGCTGTTGATGTGGTCATCTATCTGGAAAACCCAGGAGAATCAGTGAATATATAGAAGTTTATGATAAAGTTTTCAGTTACTTTGTATTCTTATGAAAGTTCACTGACTTTTTTTTTTTTTTTTTTTTTTAAGTTTTCAGGATTTTGATATTCAGGGGTCCAGAAGATGCAGTTTGGACTGGTTGACAATAGAAACATACAAAAATATTGAAAGTTACAGAGCTTGTGGTTCCACAATTCCACCTCCATATATTTCTTCACAGGACCACGTCTGGATCAGGTTCCATTCAGATGACAGTATCTCTAGAAAAGGTTTCAGACTGGCATATTTTTCAGGTGTGTTTTTAAAAATAAGAAAGATATCAAACTAAATTCTGAGTATTAATTGCACAGTCACTTTCAGGGCTAATCTTCTGAACAGTGTCCATTTAATTATGAGTAGGCCCTCATGGCAGCCAAGGTTGAAGATGCGAAACTAAAATATCTTAGAACTGGGTCTCCAAAAAGTGTTTTGTATCTTAATAATGAAATTGTTAATTTTATATACTAAATTTCTTTTTAAAGATCTTAAATACACTTATTTTTAAAATACCTTTTCTCCCTTAAGTACTTACCCATATTATAAAAGTTACTTCAGAATATTTTATATCTGTGTGAATTACCAGGTCTTTTACACTTTAAAGAAAATACATGACTGGTTTCACCTTTGTAGTTGTCTGTGAAGAAAAGTCTTTTGCTTTTTTTAGACTGGATCCAAAAAGAGTAACCAGAACATACAAATGTGAAAAATTCTTAGCATTAGAGTTATGTGTATTTCTTGTTGCAAATTATTTTACATCTTTGAAATTATACATATGTGCTTTTTATATTTTTTTCTTAAAAATTTAGTCTTTGTAATATTTATTTAACTCTTCTGATGCACATTTTCTGTCACCTACGTGCCAGTAAATATGTTGTGAATTGGACAAATGCATATTGGCCCAAAATTCTCACTTTTGGGACTTAGAAATCTGATGTTGTTAAATACTTAGGATTGTATACTAAGAAAACTAAAATATTATAGGCACTTCGATTTTTTTGCTCCATTTTTATTTTGATAAATAAATTTGTATCTTTAGCTTAAATCCACAGAATTTTGCATTGTTTACAAAATTGAAATTATTGTATTATACTTACATTGAATATTATAAACAGTTTCAGACTGATCTTACAATAATCTTAGCAAAACTTTGAGTCTACATAATGAATCTGCAAAATATGTTTTGATATACCTGGTAAAATATTTGTGTGTAAAGACAAGAACTAGAGAAGAATATGAAAAAAATATTTGAAAAGGTGACTGTTTTAGATTAATTTTTCATTTAAAATTTCTGTCAGTTTTATTGTTTATACAATGTCACTTAAAATTCTTAGGCAGTATATCCTATTGGGTCATGTATCTTACATTATTTTACTAAGTTCTACAGTACAATAGCTCTCTACAAAAACAGAATTGATCCCTTCTTTCTTTAGATCAAGATACAAAAAGCTTTATGGAAAAAATGGTAGGCAGTTAGTAAACTGAACTATTGAATAATTAATGCCTGTACTAATTTGTCATTAGCTTAACTGTTTTTTACAAGATTTTTTAAAAAATCCTTATGACTTAGGCTTAATCAAAATTGAGTATAAAAAATACTTATTATATACCTTTTGACAAGTATGTGTTTTCTTTTTTCCTGTTCATTTCCCCCACCCATGTCCTCCTAGGAAAATCTGAGGAGCCAAACTGTGCTTGTGATCAGTTTCGTTGTGGTAATGGAAAGTGTATACCAGAAGCCTGGAAATGTAATAACATGGATGAATGTGGAGATGGTTCTGATGAAGAGATCTGTACCAAAGAAGCTAATCCCCCAACAGCTGCTTCCTTTCAGCCCTGTGCTTACAACCAGTTCCAGTGTCTGTCCCGTTTTACCAAAGTTTATACTTGCCTCCCTGAGTCTTTAAAATGTGATGGGAACATTGACTGCCTTGACCTGGGAGATGAGATCGACTGTGAGGTGCCAACCTGTGGGCAGTGGTTAAAATATTTTTATGGCACTTTTAATTCTCCCAATTATCCAGACTTTTATCCTCCTGGAAGCAATTGCACCTGGTTAATAGACACTGGTGATCATCGTAAAGTCATTTTACGCTTTACTGACTTTAAACTTGATGGTACTGGTTATGGTGATTATGTCAAAATATATGATGGATTAGAGGAGAATCCACACAAACTTTTACGTGTGTTAACTGCTTTTGATTCTCATGCACCTCTGACAGTTGTTTCTTCTTCTGGACAGATAAGGGTACATTTTTGTGCTGATAAAGTAAATGCTGCCAGGGGATTTAATGCTACTTATCAAGTAGATGGCTTCTGTTTGCCATGGGAAATACCCTGTGGAGGTAACTGGGGGTGTTACACTGAGCAGCAGCGATGTGATGGGTATTGGCATTGCCCAAATGGAAGGGATGAAATCAATTGTACCATGTGCCAGAAGGAAGAATTTCCATGTTCCCGAAATGGTGTCTGTTATCCTCGTTCTGATCGCTGCAACTACCAAAACCATTGCCCAAATGGTTCAGATGAAAAAAACTGCTTTTTTTGCCAACCAGGAAATTTTCATTGTAAAAACAATCGCTGTGTGTTTGAAAGCTGGGTATGTGATTCTCAAGATGACTGTGGTGATGGCAGCGATGAGGAGAACTGCCCTGTAATTGTGCCTACCAGAGTCATAACTGCAGCCGTCATAGGGAGCCTTATCTGTGGCCTGTTACTCGTCATCGCGTTGGGATGTACTTGTAAACTGTATTCTCTGAGAATGTTTGAACGAAGGTCAGTATCAAGACAGAACTGTAGTGATTATGGTCTCTGCAATAAAAACATGGGCCCAAATATAGGCCACAAATCCTTGAATGGGATTAGCAATACATTTTTGTTTTATGTTAGTTTAGGAATATATAAATATTATGACTTATAAAGTCAGTGTGAAAAATCCAAGACTAAAAGGCACAAATTACTAAATACTTAGGTTATGAGGTAAGGAAAGCCAATCTATATTTATCAGCTCCTGTTTTCAGGTGAAAACAAATTTTTCAAATTACAACTCTCAGGTATAATTTTTAACCTGTATTTTTATGTATTAATTTAGTAATTCCACATATTTGATAACCTACTCTGTTCAAACACTTTACAGTGAAAAGAAAATGAGTAAGGCATAATCTCAAGCAGTTTATAGTTAGGAAGAAATTGGTATACGGAATAAGACAACAAAAACATAAGTGCTGTAAGAGCTGTGGAACGGTGGTGTAAAAGTCAAAAACAGTCTGCTAGGGAGGTGTGGAAATCTTTACACATTACACATTTAGGTGCCATTCGAAATGTGTAAGTAGAATGTAGATGGAGAAAGGTGCTGTGGCTTTACAAAAGCCTGGGGAAGTATGTAGAGAAGCAGAATGCCCAACACTGCTTGGAGAATGAGCTTAAAATTGTCTGGAGCATAAGATACATATGCAGGAGGTAAGAATGGGACACAAGGATATTCATACTTCAGAGTTGTCAGTTCAGTAAGGAATGGTTAAGCATTAAAGGGTGACCCTCCAGGGAGGTAGTTTGCATTGTGATACAGGATAAATTGGACCTCAGAGAAGCTAATGGCAGAGAGGTCCTCTATGAAGTTATTATGTAGACAGTGACCTTCGGTCCCTGGAGAGTTACAAATAATAGATTTAACAAAATGCATACCAGACAGCTAAGATAACAGATGACACACTGATGCACAGTGTCATGATAGCCATTACTGCAACTTCTCTTTGGGCAATTGTAAATGACCAGAAAACTCCTTACCACATTGTAGCAGAAGAGCACAGAGAGGAGTCACGTTTTCAGTTCAAGATCCAGCTATTCCAAAAAGTGTGTTGACTCATCACTTACCTGTAAAGACATGTGTTGGACTTGATGAATGAAGTGTCCCCCAAGACCTTTCAAATGTGTTACCTAATGTCTAGACCTCCCTGCTTGCTTTGGGTTTTAAAAAAATCTAGTATTTTTATTTCCCCTTTTACATTTTCTAGGCTTTCCAATCCATTAAAACATGGGGATCCCAGCTTCTGCTAGTGTGAAACCCTCTGTGGACACACTGCCCACTTCATCTTTGTATTCACAGTGTAGGGATTATCCATACTTTCAGTAAAGGTTAGTTGAATGACTGAGCTTTACAAATAATCAGATATGCTCAGACTCAGATTGTTTTAATTACTGACAATAGAAGTTTTCTGCTTTGACCTGCCTTTTTTATAAACCCTTATTATGCCTGTCTTCTCTCAAAGATCATTCGAAACCCAGTTGTCAAGAGTGGAAGCAGAATTGTTAAGAAGAGAAGCTCCTCCCTCTTATGGACAGTTGATTGCTCAGGGGCTAATTCCACCAGTGGAAGATTTTCCTGTTTGTTCACCTAATCAGGTATATTGTACTTTCTAGTTTCTATTTCAGTGCCTCTTGAAATAAAATTCATATCTGTGTATATGGTAAACCCAGGACCCTCAACTATTAAGATTTTTGTAATCAAGTCAAGGATTAAATATATGGAGGATTAAATTTTAACATTTTTCATTATATTTTTAAAAATACTACAAAATTCAGAAGTATAAATTTTACTCTTGATTTGGTTGTGTGGTTTTTAGGCATTTTACCATTTAGGATAATTTAGTACACTAAAATTGAACATTTTTAGAGATTTAAGAATCAGTATTAAAATTAAATACTAGTAATATTACATGCTAGATTAACCAACTATAAGTAACAGTAATTGAAGTGATTTTACCATTTCTACCTCATTTGAGGGAAAACTTCTTCAAGCTGGATTTTATAGTGTTTAAGAATTTAGCTCGTTTCTTTTTTATACTAACTCATTCTTTACTAATCTTTCTGAATTTTTAAAATTTCTCATCAGGTTTTTAAGTTTTTCTTTTCCAAGGCTTAAAGATGTACCTGAGTTCATTTTAAGCATGAGTTTATATATATTTAAACTGCAAATTTATCCAGCAACATTTATACAAATTGTCCTCAGTATTAGAATTAAGAAAAAATATTCAATATTATTGGAGATGATTTAACTCTGTTCAAATGAAAAGGCATCCCACTTTTTATGCATGAGATTTCTGATTATTCCATCACTGTGAGTCCTCTAGGAAATTCTTGGTGAGAATTTGTGCTTTTCAAACATTTCTCCAAAGATAACTTTGTAATTCAGTTTCCACTGTTTGAAATTCTGTAGGCAAAATAGAAAAAAACCCAAATTGTGGTTTCTTTATATTGTTAATTCTGCCATGGGGAAGGTTTCTTTAGGGTAAGAATTCAGCCAGTTCACCATCAATCACGCTGCCTGTAAACCCTGTGAAGTTAGAGGGAGCACAGCCAACACAAGGCTGCCCTCATTTCTTTTTTTTTTTTTTTTTTTTTATATATTTTTTTTTTTTATTGTAAACAAATGGGATACATGTTGTTTCTCTGTTTGCCCTCATTTCTGATACCAATTGCAAGTTCAGGGGTTTCCCCAAACCACCTCCATGTTTTCTAATTCATTTAAAGGGGCTCAACTCACCAGAAGGTGTTTACTCATGATTGCAAGTTATTACTTGGAAAAGGATTAAAATCAGCCAAGGAAAAAGATGCATAAGTCAAAGTTCAGAAGGGCACAAAACATGGACCTCCTGCTTGTCTTTTCAGTTATGAGACAGAAGAGTGTTGTTCTGTTGACATGGATGTATGACTGTGTTGACACAGTTGTGTAACAATATGCAGGGAGTAGTATTACTAGCCTGGAAGGCTGACCTATGTCTCACTGTCCAGAGGTTTTATTTGGGTCTATTGCATAGTTATGGTTAGCTGTGTATGTGGCTGATCTCAGTCTCTAGCCCCTTCGAACTAAAAGTCCCCATCCTTTATCACATCGTTGGTATGATTCAGAGCCACCACCCTAAGTCACAGTGTCACTCTCTGACTGGGCCAGTGCCTTCAGGAGAAGAACACTTCTACCAGGCATGGTATTCCAAGGATTTAGAGATCATAGAAACCAAGGACAAATGACCTTGGGTAAAATTACATTTCTTAATTACACACTATCCCATTCTCTATGCTCCAATTTACCCTTTCAAGAGAATTCTGCTTTGGCACTTTAAATAAAATATGATAAAGTTGATTTTATTCATTTAATGAGATTAAACTGAAGTTTGAAATTTTTGTTATAGAGTTATCACATTTCCATAGCAACTTAAAAAAAAAAAACCAAAGGAAAGAAATATGGAGTGAATTTAACAGTATCATGTTTTTTACATATACCAAAAGGAATTTCACCTGTATATATATGCAGAAATTACATCCAAAAATAAATGAATAAAGAAATCAGTGGAGGAGAGGAAAGGGAGTAGGCAAAGGGAGGAGGGAAGGAAAAGGGGGAAATGGGTATTAACATCCAATTCTTTGCATGTTTTATTTTGTCAGAATGAGCCCAAATACTATATATAATTATGATGCTCTCTAATAAAAAAGATAACCTTGCAATTTACTATCTCATTTAAAATGAAATACTTCCTAAGGGATGTTTGCTGCTTCTAAGCTAAAAAAGCATAGAAAATTACAAAGTCCATGAGATCCCCTTATAGAATCTATTGTTAGATTGGCAGGATTTTAATTAAACAGACTTTTAACTAAAGGAAGAGCTTCACCTAATATTGTTGAAGTCAGTAAAGTATGCTGATGGCATTGTTGATCTTGATAGTGACAGCTGAGAGCTGACTAGACTGGAAGAGCCTTTTGTTTGTTGATGAGTATCTTAACTTTTTGTGTAGCTTGAAGGCTAGATATTGAGGATGCTAAATCTATGGAGAAGTTCATTATGGATGTGAATCACTATTTTTTGTTTAAATTAAAATTTAATATAACCTCTTAATTGGTGAAAAAAAGTCTGACCCATTTCTACTATATGTTCATGTATATTGACATTTAAATTTCTTAATGACAGTCTGTGCTTTACTAAAGCTAGACCACGATGTGTTCCTATGACAGTAACTTCTTAACTTTCCATGAATTATGTTCTCAGCACTATGGAATGGCCTATGTAGAATTCACAAATAAATGCAATGCCTGTCAGAAAGACAGATGGAGAACATAAGCTATCCTATCTCCCTTTGCTTTCCTTCTTTTCTCTGTGAGAGGAAAGACAAGAGGCTGAGTTTTGACAGGAAAGCAGATTCTCATTTGAAGGAGGTGTATTAACTCACCATTGTTTCCTGGAAATACTGTTTTAAATGCTACATGCCAGCTTGATAAAGCTGTTTGTTCTAAGTTTGAATACTCATTTTATACCACTAGATGGAGCTTAAAGACTATTTAAATGCTGTACATTTAAAAACTAATCTAGCTCATTTATCTAGAAAAAAAGAATAGATTTTTCTTTCAGTTAATCAGTGTATCTACTTTCCACATGTACCAATTAAAAATTGATACTTTTTCCAAATATAATATGATTTAAACTTAATACTAAACTGTAGAAAATAAAACTTGAGAATCCAAATATCTAGATATCTTTGTGGAATGCTATAAACAAGTTAATTTCTTTAGCTTTTCTTATTGTTTTTGTTGTTTTCTGTGCTGTATTGTAAATATATTAATTCCTTTATTTGTGACAAAATAATTAAATCCTTAATATTCATTCATTCAACAAATTGTTGAGCACCAACTCTGTGAATATAATTCTCACATGTTTGGCAAAGTTTCAGCCATGTAAATCAAGTCTGACTTGTTCTTTATTTAAAAAAAACAAAAAGCACACAGGGCCTGATTTTCATACTAGGTCACTTAGTGAAATATGGTAGATATTTATTTATCTTCCTAGTTGTAGAAGTATTGATTTTCTTTTAGGAACACTTTTTATGTTTTTATACTTTTAGGAATTGGTTACTATCTGAGGTTTTGAAACAAAATAATTCATTGACATTAAATATCACTGTAAATAAAATTGAATATGTAAAATGAAATATCAAGGAAGTTTTTTATACAATAAACAGTAATTCAAGTTATTGATTAGATTTTACAGTGAAGTGAATGAATAGGAATGAGAGAATTTAATTATCCTTCTCAGACCCTAATAACAATAAATAGTAGTATCTTAGTCACAATACTTTCTGAAGAGCATTTTCTATCTTGATACTTTATTGTTAGCTGTCTTAAAATCTCTCTTATTTTTGTAGGCTTCTGTTTTGGAAAACCTGAGGCTCGCTGTACGATCTCAACTTGGATTTACTTCAATCAGGCTTCCTATGGCAGGCAGATCCAGCAACATTTGGAATCGTATTTTTAATTTTGCAAGATCACGTCATTCAGGGTCTTTGGCTTTGGTTTCAGCGGATGGAGATGAGGTTGTCCCTAGTCAGAGTAACAGTAGAGAACCTGAAAGAAACCATACTCACAGAAGTTTGTTTTCCGTGGAGTCTGATGACACAGACACAGAAAATGAGAGAAGAGATACAGCAGGAGCATCTGGTGGGGTTGCAGCGCCTTTGCCCCAGAAAGTTCCTCCCACAACAGCAGTAGAAGCAACAGTGGGAGCAGGTGGAAGTTCTTCAAATCAGAACACCCGAGCTGGTCATACAGATAATGGAAGGGATGTGACAAGTGTGGAACCCCCAAGTGTAAGTCCAGCACGTCACCAGCTTACAAGTGCATTAAGTCGTATGACTCAGGGGTTACGCTGGGTACGTTTTACATTAGGGCGATCAAGTTCCGTAAATCAGAACCAAAGTCCTTTGAGACAGCTTGATAATGGGGTAAATGGAAGAGAAGAAGATGATGATGTGGAAATGCTAATTCCAATTTCTGATGGAACTTCAGACATTGATGTCAATGACTGCTCCAGACCTCTTCTTGATCTTTCCTCAGATCAAGGACAAGGGCTTAGACAACCATACAGTGCAACAAATCCTGGAGTGAGGCCAAGTAATCGAGATGGCCCCTGTGAGCGCTGTGGTATTGTCCACACTGCCCAGATACCAGACACTTGCTTAGAAGCAACACTAAAGAATGAAACGAGCGATGATGAGGCTTTGTTACTGTGTTAGGTACAGATCACATAAGGGAGATTGTATACAAGTTGGAGCAATACCCATTCATTGTTTTGTAACTTTAAACTAGTTTTAGTTTAAAAAGAAAAAAAAAAAAAAGATGCAGGGTGATTTCTTATTATTATATGTTAGCCTGCATGGTTAAATTAAACAACTTATAACTCTATGAACTTAGAGTTTACTAATTTAGCAGCTAAATTTGCATTATGTATTCATATTGTTCAGTAATGTTCTTCCATTTGTTTCTAATTGTTTTATTCTGGTACTGTAGTTCATAGTAGAAATATGGCTGCTTAAACTCATTTGACTGTCATTTTATCTATCCTGCGTTAAAAGGTTTGGTTGTACAAAATATAACTTCTTTTAATTGAACCTTTTATGCTGTTGCCAACACATCCTGTAACTTAATATACTAGATGTTAAGGTTGTTAATGTACAAAAAGAAAACAAACCCTTACACTCACTATTTTGTTTGTATAACATTTGTCTATTATTGGAGTTCATCATAATATAAATTTGTTAAAGGGAAAAAAGTTTTCTCAAAAATTTTCTCTTACGTTTAACATACAGTGATGTGAAATTTGGTAGAATTAGGTAAATTAATCACAAAACAAAACTCTTTTATAGATTTTCTAATGTTGACTTTAATACTCTAATATGGTACAAACCAAATATAAAATTCCAAGTCATTTCTGTTTTCATATCTATTTAGGAACAGAATTAAGCGGATGAAGATATTCTACTATGCATTAAATCTTGAACTTTATAAAATATGTACAAAAATTGTACATGATAAGTTCCAACTGGTAATGTCTTTCCCTAATATAGGGTTATGCTCGTGTTGGACCCTAGGGATTTGCACTAAAATCGTTTCAAGGTCTCAGATGAGTTCAGTGCACAAGCACTATCACTTTAAATACTATTATTTGCTACCACAGTGACAATATATTTCCATAGCTTTTGGGGGTTGAGGGAACATTTTTATTACAACTTGATATTGCTTTGCCGGTTTCATATTTATTTGTTGTATTTAAAAACTGCATTATTGTAAGAGTGATTTTTTTCAATATATTTTATTCACTGGGGGGTCATGCTGTAATCTTGAAGAAAAGCAAATTAAGAAATCATTCAGATTGCCCCCCTCTTTAAAGTAGAGTGAATTGCAAAACTCCATTTATTTTTTTTATTGTCAGTTCCTGTTTATTTATTCTTTAGCTGTCTGTTTTAGTAGCTTAATGATTGAGTATGAAAAATGTATTTGTGTGTGATTATTGCTATTTATTAAATTTTAAATACTTTGCTGAATGTCATTTTAAAGCATGTTTGAGGTCTTGTGTATTTGTCGTGTTATGCTGTCAGGAAGAACTGACTAAAATGTTTTAATATGTATCAGAAATTAAAATGTTTTTTTTATTGCCTTGAGGTACTTTTTAAATCAAATTTGCTGTTTATTTTTGTTGAATTTTGTTGCATATACAGACTCAGGTCATAAAATATGCAATACATCTAGAAAAAAATGAAAGGAAGTATATTCTGCTTCACTGCTTTGTAGTAAAGTAGTACCTTACACCCATACTGAAGGGTAAAATTCCCTAAGGACCTGAATATCATTGCCTTTAAGAAAACTGCCTCCTAATTTTTTACTTGTATAATAACACAATCCATTCTCTCTTCATATCATTTTTACAATGTATTTCAGATTCCTATAGAATATATTCTAATGGCCAAATTTGGTTAGCAAAGTAATCTGCTTTTAGATTCTACCAACTGTCATCTGTTAGAGTTTTGATTTTATTTTCTGGCATATGTTTTATTTTTTTTAATTGACTAATACATCTTCCTGGTCCAGAGAATAACTACTGCTAGCACCTATCTTTTAGTTCCCTTTCACAGAGACACATAGCAATACCAGAGTCTTATATATTCCTCCAGAAAAATGTAGTATACCTACAGTGTATAAATGTATTCATATGCATATGAATGCCATATATCAATGCAAATTTGCCATATATCAATGTACATTTTTCTGCAACTTTTCTCAAGAGATTTTTAATTTAGTTTTTATTGTTGCTTGCAGTGCTAGGGATTGAACCTAGGGCCCCATATATGCTGGGCAAGTCCTCTACCACTGAGCCACATCCACATCTCTTATTTTTAAATCAGTGATCTCTCCTGAATTTAGGGCACTATTTTGTTTTGTTTTTTCCAGGTGACTAATTTTTCCAAAACTACTTATTAAATAATAAATCTTTTCTTTACTAATTTAAAGTGGAAATTTAGTAAATTTCCACATTATTTGTTAATGTTCATAGTTCTGTTCTCTCCAGTTGATCTGCTTGTTTCTTTTTGTACCAGTAATACATTGTTTTAATAACCATCATTTTAAAATGTTTCATATATTCCTACTTTTACATATAGACTTTAGAATCAATTTCCTGAATTCCAAAAAAAACCCCATTATTTTGGAGGGGAGGGACTAGTTTTAATTTTACAAGTTAACCTAGAGACTTTGACAACATTTATCATGTTAAAACTTTTTATCTAAATCATGGTGCCCTTCTTATATAAATGGCACCTATTTATTTAATGCTTTTTTTGTTATTTCTTTCAGATGTATTTTACTTTACAGAGATCCTATGTGTTTTTAAGAATATTCTTACAGATTTCATCATTTTATTACCATTATTAATGTAATCCTTTCCATTTATAATTTAGCCTAGTTTTGGTATACATAAAGGCTAAATAAAGTCTTTTTATGTTAATTTTCTACTTAGCCATCAGACATCATTTTTTTAATCTGAAATAGTATTTCAGTTAATGTATTTGAGTTTTTTCAGCTACACAGTCGTGTCATCTGCAAACATTGATAAGTAACCTTTGTTCCAGTTTGCATACTTTGTGTCTAGTTTGAATTGTCTCATACTTCTAATGTTAAATAACAGTGGCTATAAATGAAACAGGTTGGCATACATACATTCAGTCATATTAAGGACTATCCATTGATCCCAGTTTTAAACAGGTTTTAAGAATGCTTGTTGAATTTTATCACGTCTTTTCATCATCTGGGATACTCCTCACTCTCCTCCTCCAAACCTAATATGATGAATTTTGTTAATGTATTTTGTAATATTAAACCATCCTCATCCTTGCATTCCTGAGATAAAGTCTACTTGGCCATGTGTATTTTTTAATTTGTGGCTAGCTTATGTTTCCTATTTTATTTATTTGTATTCGTCAGTGAAATTACGTTTCCTATTTTATTTGCGGTATTGTTGTGAGATAAGTCTATAGATGTGTATATGTGTGTGCACATGTTGTCTTTGAGAAAATTTGTATTAATGTCATGCTAGTGCATAAAATTTTCCTGCTTTGCTGTTCTTCAAAACATTTTAAATAACTTTGGCATTTTTGGGACCTTAAAATTTCAGTGAAATTATCTGGTTTTGGTAGATAGTTGGTAAGTAGCTCTTCAACAAAACTTTTTTTTCCTGTGGTAATTGGTCTGTGTAGTTTTTGTATCTTATGCATCAGGAACCACCCCTTCCATATTTTCATATTTATTTGCTATTGTTGAGCAAAGTTATCCCTTTGTGTATATGGCTCTTTTCTCTTCATGTATTTTGATTTCTCCCTCATTTCTTAAGATAACTAAATTAGCCAGGTGTGGTGACACATGCCCATAGTTCCAGCTACTCAGGAGACAGGTGAGTTGGCTTGAGCCCCGCCTGGGCAACATAACAAGGCCCTGGTCTCAAAATAAAGAAACAGCTAACAAGGGACCTATTTGTGTATATGTGTGTGCAAGGTGTTTTGTTTCCCTTCAAGGGCCATTCCTTGTATATCACTATTGTGTAATTTTTTTTTTTTTTTTTGCTTTTTAATTAGTTGATTTCCACTTCAATAAATTTCCTACTTTTTCGTTTCTGTTACTTATTTTGTTGCATTTTTTCCTAACTTCTTCAATTAGCAGTTCATTTATTTTTACTTAGAAATTTAAAGCATGGACTTAATTCTGAGTACTGTGTAAACTAAACCATTTAGATGCATTAAAAATGTCATTACTGTTATTTTCTAGGTGTTTTTAAATTTCAGGCTTTGTTGTTGTTTCTTAGTGTTGGGTGTTAAACCCAAGGCCTTGTGTATGCTAAGCAAGCCCTCTACCACAGGACTTTATCCCCAGCCCTTAATGTGTCAATTTTTACTTATTCTTTAACCCAAAAGTTTTGTTTTTGTTTTTGTCTTTAATTTGCCCTCATTCATTTTCCCCCCCAAATAATGGAATTATGTTGATGTAAGTGATAGTTTTGTTTTCTGATTCTTTTATTAATTTCCTTTTTTATGGCATCAAAAACAATATGAATACAAAATATACTTTCAGGAGTTTATTGTCTTGAATTTTTAAAAATATTCCAAATTCCAAGATCACTTTTTGTAAGTGCATTCTCTTTTTACAGGATATACGTGTTAGTAGATACTACCCAAATTTGTTGTTCAGGTGTTCTGTACAGTACTTGGTCTTCCAGTGTGTCAGTCGGAGTGCTGGTGTTAGTAGGGAAGAGGAGAGAAGCAAAAGAGCTGTTCCAGAAGTGTGCTGTAGGCCAGCGGCTCGGCTCATGCCTTATCTCTACAAGCTCTTGAAGTTTTAGTTGCTACTGCTTACTCTCCTCATCCACTGTAGCTGGAAATAAATAGGTAAGACAGGTTGAAACGGATAAAGGAAGAGTGGGTGCCTTCAATCCCTGAGGTATTTTTTGAGTACCTTCTGCAGACCCAGTATGTTTACAGCTGTTCAGCTCTCTGCTGCCCTCTGTCAATATGCTCCATCATTCTCCTCACTCCTTTTCCTCTGAATTCAAAGTAAGAAGATGACAGCAACTTCATGGGGCCTCAAGTAGGGGCCTGTTTAAAAACTGGTAGATGCACGCAGTGGGGGGAATGCCTGAGCTCTTGTTCAGGAATAGCATATAGATTACAAATTGAATATGGACAGTATATCAGTTGAAAGTTGGCTATGATTGTTTTTTCCTAAGGAACTCAAAATTCAAGGTGGTAGTAGAAAGAAGACAAAGTAAAATTTACAGATTTTGGGGGCTGGAGAAAATCTTTTTAAAGGAGGAAGTAACAATAACTAAATATTGAGGAACTTTCTAGGCTTTCTGTAAATCTGTTATATACCCATGTTACATATACACACATGTAAATATAAGGGATATATGCACACATGATTTATCATCGTGTTGCAGGATTCTTTTTTTCCGTAAAATTTTTTTTCACATATTTTGAAACATACCTGCCCCTAAATGTGAGTATGTGTTTCACGCTCACATCTCAAAGGCCATTTCTCAGAGCCTTTTACCACTACCTGCTTTTACCTTATGGGAAAGAATTTTTAAAGCAAATAATACTTACCCATTGTTGAGCACCTTTTGTCAACACAGTCCTTAAATATGTCTGGAATCTTCACAACCCTATGAAATAAACTTGCTTCTATTTATCCAAGAACAGAACTAAGATTTAATGTCAGTCATATCTGACTCAACAGCTCTCTTGTGAGTAAGATGGACTATTTATCAATCAGGAGAAATACCCATTGAAATTTGAGCTGATGGACCTGAATTATCACATACACTAGCTGAGCCTCAGGTTCATCTCTGAAGTACGATAGCTACTGACAGATGAGACTGGAATTTTCAGGAAGCAGGTTTATTTTTAGCTGTAATGGTCCAGAAAGGCTAACACCTAAAAATCTCTGGACCTAAAATTCTTTTAGGTTTATGCTCAGTGGGATGGTTACTCTTTGTCCCAGATTCTTAGGATAAACAGGTTTTACATGTTTCCTCTGCAAACCTGGCATTTACAAGAAAAAAGAAGCTATAAACCACAATGCTCTCTGCAGAAATTTTTACTGATACCTGTTGACACCCTTTGTAAAAATCTTTTCTGACAAGAAGAAAAGCTTAATTATGGCAAGGGTCTTTTGGATGAGGGTACCTGGTCTGCTTCACTACTTCATAAGATTACTGCGAGAAGTAAATTAAAAGAGCATTGGTGAAGGCCTTAGCACATGTCCTGGTCATCTATTGTTGCATAACAAACTACCCCCAACTTTTATGTGTAAAGCAACCTCAGCCACTAACAAAACAGTAATACAGGCAGAGCTTGCTGACATCGGTTCATCCTGTTCTGCCTCAACTTGTAGGAGGATATGCTTCTTGAAGGGCTGACCTGCTTGGCTGGCTGCTGGCTGGGATCTGCAATGGGAGCCTGGGGTCCCTCATGTGGGTCTCTTCTCCCGACTTCTTGTGTTTCCTTACAGCGTGGAAGCTGTGATCCAAGAATGTTCATTACACCTCTGCAGAGGCTGTAAGGCTTCTTATAACTGACTGAGTCTCAGAAGTCCTAGAATATTACTTCGGCCACATTCACTTTGTCAGATCACTAAGGCCAACCCAGATTCAGTAGGGAAAGAGATTCCACTCTTAATAATAGAAACAATTTGCAAAAAACTTGTGACATTTTCCATCACAGCACAATACCTGATTCCTAAGAAACACTGAGTTGCCATAGTTATTATTTTAAGCACAAAAATTTAGTGTCTCCATAAGAAGTTCATTTGTTAAGAGAATAGCAAATCAGTTTCTCAGTCATATGCCAACTGTATTAATTGTGCCTTACATTTGTTTATTACAAATACCAGGGTAAAACAATTTGCCTTGGCATATTTAGTCAGAAATCATAGCATTTAAATGTATTTCAGCAGGTAAGTATTAAGTTATTTTTCAACTACGTTTAAAATAACTTCAGCATATATCATCATAACCTATAAAATATATGCTTTAAATTTTATTAGGTACAACAATATAGTGGGTGAAAGTGTGAAGCCAGATTGCCTGAATTTTAATCTCTTTGGTCTCCTTACCAGCATGTGACTTTCAGCAAGTAACTTAGTCACTGTTGACTCAGTTCTTTTTGCTTCCAATGGAGATAATAATAGGACTGTTGGAGAATTAAGTAATTAAAATGTGGAATGCTCTTGGAACAGCACCTCGCTGTTCTATCTTATCTGCTGAGTTGAATTCAGAAACAAATTCCTTTCCATCTCTTATGTTCCATTTTGTGAACTTTAACTGCATTCTATTCCTACTTCCTTTGGTCAGATTTTGCACTTTTGCCATTTTTATTTGATATTTTTATAATGCAACATAATTTCCATTTCCCTATCCCCATTTCCTTGGTTTAGAATTAAAGTAAACCTTTAATTATACCAACCAAACACAACATGGCTTAAGTACTTCACTTCTAATCCTGAGAACGAGTATGTGATAACTGGTATTACCCAGTCAGACATCAGCATAAGCATCAATAAGTGACTTTGCCATTGGGATTGGAAGCAATGTAAGTTTTGAAACTTAAACTAATTACCATATTTTCACTTATACAATAATAGAGGGATTTTATTTTCTATTTAAGATTTTAATAGCCCTATACTTTTTTGTTTTCCAAAACATATAAGGATTGAAAAAGCACAACTTCACAATCACTAGGATGGCTCTAGTCAAATGGAATAATAAGTGTTGGCAAGGATGTATACAAATTGGAGGTCTCTTACATCACAAACGTAAAATGATGCAGCCACTATAAAGTGATGCAGCCACTATAAAGAGTCTGACAGTGCCTCCAAAGTTAAATATAGAGTTACCATATGACCCAGAAATTCCACTCTTAGATATACACACAAGAAATGAGAATATGCCCATAGAAAAACTTGTACACATATGTTCAAAGCAATTTTATTCCTAACAGACAAAAAGTGGGAAAATGCCCAAATGTCCATATCTTGGTCAATGACACAAGGCTTCTCTGGGGGATGGTGAGAATTTTCTAAAATTAGACTAAGTGAAAGTTGCAAAACTAAAAACCACTGAATTTGCATACTTCAAGTGGGTCAACTTTGTTGTATGTTAATTACAACTCAATAAAGCTGTTTTTAAAAGATCAGAAAACAAAATTATAAATAACATTTTTTTCCATTTCACTTTTAGAATGAAATTATGGCTATTCCTCTATAAATAACCTTGCTTATTCTGCAGGAGAAAAGTAGTTGCTTTACCAAGTTAAAAACAGAAAAAACTGTTCACTTTCATTTATTTAGTCAACAATGTATTTTCAGCAGTTGTGGGTACCCTTGCCTTGAAATATGATCAAAGGAACATATTACTTTGTTAACCCCTTTGAACCATACTTCATACATCTGAAAAATGGAAGTGATGTTTCCTACCCCACAGAGTTCTTGTAGAAATGAGATCATAAACCCAGTGCCCTGCCTATTCAAACCCACCAACTATTCCATAAATATTTATGGAGGGACTCTTACAGGTCCGGCTTCATTATAGCTAGTTCTACTTTTGACCTGACACCTGGAACCCTACCCTAGAAGGCCCCTCCCTGGTTCTCTTCTGATATAAGTGTCCTAAGGGGCAAGGAATTCACGGGGTCAGGGAGACATGAGTAGTCCCCACCAGCTTCTAGGTCACACTTTTGGTATTCAGAATCCCAGAATTTCCTGTCCAAATGGTGTAAGCCCACATGTAGGGTCTGCCTGGCTCGTGTATGGATCTGTCTTCCCAGAGGCTGATGGAGCTGCCTCAGGCTGTGGAGCCCACATGCATGAAAGAGGACAAGGCCTCTCACAGGACAGGATAGGGCTGGGGTGGGAAGAGACGGGGTCAGAGTCCCATTCATATCTTGTCCTGGGCACTAGAAATGGTAGGAGCAGGGCTCATCCTGACAGAGATGAAACAGTATCCAAAACAAATTTGAATCCTATTAAGAACACTAAATTATTTCTACTAATTGAAAGAATAATTATAGTCCATTTAACTTTTTCCCCCTTTTTTAGTGCTTATAGCTCCAAGTACAGAGCTAGAACTCAAAAGATCATCTTTCCCCTTGAATATTGGCTTCTTTAAATTACAGTGAATGAAAGATTATTGCCCTTAGTACCTGTGTACTTTTATTTTACTTCTAGTACTTTTGATTGTTTCCTTGAAGGACTCATTGCAAAGAAAATCCAGGGATTTTTATTATGACAATAAAAATGCCTTATATTGTAAAAGTCATTGATGCAGATTTACAATGTATAATATGCAATACTCTTTTTCCAGAGAAAAATGTCAAGAATAAATTGATGTCAAGAAGAAAGAGAAAACATGACATAGAAGGATGAGAATAATTTTAGAGATATTTCAAAACTAAAGAATGATGGAATAACTTTCTCCTCCCCTCCCGGCTGCCTTTAAACAAATGTGGCTACTTGTTACCCAAACATTCTTGATTTGACTTCTTGTGCTTTAGGGGTCTTATTAAGGAAGTCAGTTTCTAAACTGGCATGGTGAAGATTTGGGCCTACTTTTTGTTCTCATAGGTGCAGGTCTCTGTTTTAGTGCCTAAGTCCTTGATCCACTAGGGGTTGAGTTCCCTGCAGGGTGAAAGAAAGGGGTTTAATTTCATTTTGTTACATGTGGATTTCCAGTTTTCCCAGCACCATTTGTTGAATCAGGCTATCTTTTCTCCAATGAACATTTTTGGGGCCTTTGTCTAGTTTGAGATAACTGAGTTTACGTGGGTTTGTCTTTGTGTCTTTTATTATGTACCATTGGTCAATTGTCTGTTTTAGTGCCAGTACCATGCTGTTTTTGTTACTGTGGTTCTGGAGTATAAAGTCTGTTGTGATGCGTCCTGCTTCATTCTTCTTGCTAAGGATTGCTATGGCTATTTTGGGTCTCTTATTTTTCCAAATGAATTTCACGATGGCTTTTTCTATTTCTATGAAGAATGTTTTTGGAATTTTAATAGAAGTTGCATTTAATCTGTATAATACTTTTGGTATTTTATTTGCCATTTTTGACAGTATTAATTCTGCCTATCCAAGAGCATGGGATTTCCCTTTCCTTCCATCTTCTAAGGTCTTCAGTTTCTTTCTTTAGTGTTGTATAATTTTCATTGTAGAAGTCTTTCGCCTCTTTCTTAATATAGTTTTTTTTTTTTTTTTGAGGCTAGATAAATGGGGTCATTTTCCTAAATTTCTCTTTCAGTGAATTCGTCACTGTTGTATAGGAATGCCATTGATTTATGGGTGTTGATTTTATATCCTACTGCTTTGCTGAATTCATTTATTCTAGAAGTTTTCTGATAGAATTTTTTTTATCTTCTAAATTCAGAATCATGTCCTCAACAAATAGTGCTAGTTTGAATTCTTCTTTTCCTATTCATATTCCTTAAATTTCTTTCATTTAGTTGCTCTGGCTAGAATTTCCAGGAGTATGTTGAATAGAAGTGGTGATAGAGGGCATCCTTGTCTTCCAGTTTTTAGAGGGAATGCTTTCAAATTTTCTCCATTTAGAATGATGTTGGCTTTGGGTTTGGCATAGATAGCTTTCATGATGTTGAGGTATGTTCCTACCATCCCTAATTTTTCTAGTATTTTGAACATGAAAGGGTGCTATATTTTGTCAAATGCTTTTTCTGTATCTATTGATTTGATCATATGGTTCTTGTCTTTAAGTCTATTAATGTAATGAATTACATTTATTAATTTCCATATAATGAACCAACCTTGCATCCCTGGAATGAACCCCACTTGATCATGGTGCACTATCTTTTTGATATGTTTTTGTATGCCATTTGCTAGAATTTTGGCATCTATGTTCATTAGGGATATTGGTCCAAAGTTTTCTTTCCTTGATGTGTCTTTGTCTAGTTTTGGTACCAGGGTGATACTAGTCTCATAGAATTGAGTTTAGAAGGTTTCCCTCCTTTTCTATTTCATGGAATAATTTGAGGAGTATTGGTGTTAATTCTTCTTTGAAGTTCTGGTAGAACTTAGCTGAGAATCCATCTGGTCCTGGGCTTTTCTTGGTTGGTAGGCTTTTGATGGTGTCTTCTATTTCATTGCTTGAAATTGATCTGTTTAAATTGCATATGTCCTCTTGGTTCAGTTTGGGTAGGTCCTATGTCTCCAGAAATTTTGTCGATGTCTTTGAGATTTTCAATTTTATTGCAGTATAAATTTTCAAAATAGTTTTTTATTATCTTCTGTATTTCAGAAGTGTCTGTTGTGATATTTCCTTTTTCATCATGAATTTTAGTAATTTGAGTTTTTTTTCACTCCTCTTCATTAGCATAGCTAGGGCTTTATCAATTTTATTTATTTTTTTCAAAGAATCAACTTTTTGTTTTGTCTATTTTTTAAATTGTTTCTTTTATTTCAGTTTCATTGATTTCAGCTCTGATTTTAATTATTTTCTGTCTTCTGTTGCTCTTTGTGTTAATTCTTCTTTTTCTAGGGCTTTGGGATATAATGTTAGGTCATTTATTCATTGACTTTCTATTCTTTTAATGAATGAGCTCAATGCAGTGAGCTTTCCTCTTAGCACCACTTTCATAGTGGCCCAGAGATTTTGATCTATGTATCAGTGTTCTCATTTACCTCTAGGTATTATTTTTATTTCCTCCCTGATTTCTTCTGCTATTCATTTGTCATTCAATAGCGTCTTATTTAGCCTTCAGGTGTTGGAGTAGCTTCTATTTTTTATTTTATACTTGATTTCTAATTTCATTCCATTATGATCTGATAGAATATGGGGCAGTATCTCTATTTTTTATATTTGCTAAGAGTTGCTTTGTGATATAAGATATGGTCTGTTTTAGAGAAGGATTCATGTGCTGCCGAGAAGTAAGTGTATTTGCTCTTTGATGGATAAAATCTTCTATATACTCTACGTTTGTTAAGTCCAAATTATTGATTGTATTATATACAAGTTCTATAGTTTTTTTGTTTAGTTTTTGTTTGGAAAATCTATCCAGTAGTAAGAGAGATATGTTAAAGTCACCCAGTATTATTTGTTGTGATCTATTTGATTCCTTGAAATTGAGAAGGGTTTGTCTGATGTACATTAGATGCTTCATTGTTTGGGGCATAAATATTTATGATTGTTATGTCTTGTTGATGTATAATTCCCTTAATTATAGTTCCCTTAAGGATATTAAAGAAATGTCCTTCTTTGTCCCTCCTGACTAACTTTGTCTTGAAGTTCACTTTATCTGATAAGAGGGTGGACACCCCTGCTTGTTTACATGGCCCATGTGAGTGATATGTTTTTTTTCATCCTTTCCTTCAATCTGTGGATGTCTTTTTCTAGGAGATAAGTCTCTTGGAGACAGCATATCATTGGGTCTTGTATTTTAATCCAATCTGCCAGTCTATGTCTTTGGATTCATAAGTTTAGGCCATCAACATTCAGAGTTATTATTGAGATATGATTTAGATTCCCATTAATTTTGGTTTATTTATGGTTTTTAATTTGACTTAGTTTCTCCTTTGTCTTTTCCTGTTCCTCCCTTTGCTGGTTTTCATTTTCTTTTTTTTCTTTTTTTTTTTTTTTTCATTTCCTCCTCATGGAATATTTTGCTGAGAATGTTCTGTAGTGCAGGTTTTCCAGTTGTGAATTATTTTAAATTTTGTTTATAATGGAGAATTTTTATTTCACCTTCAAATCTGAAGCTCAGTTTTGCTGGATATAGGATTCTTGTTTACCATCCACTTTCTTTCAGAGTTTGGTATATGTCATTCCAGGACCTCCCAGCTTTGAGGGACTGGGTTGAGAAATCAGCTGAGATCCAAATTGGTTTCTCCCCATATGTAATCTGATACCTTTCTCTTGTGGCTTTTAAATTTCTATCTTTATTTTGTATGCTATGTATTTTCATTGTAATGTGCCTTAGTGTGGGTCTGTCATAATTTTGCACATTTAGAGTTCTATAAGCCTCTTATATTTGATTTTCTATTTCATTCTTCAGGTTTGGGAAATTTTTGATATTATTTCATTGAAAAGATTGTGCACTCCTTTGGTTTGTATCTCTTTGCCTTCCTCTATCCTGATAAATCTTAGATTTGGTCTTTTCATATTATCCCATAATTCTTGGAAGTTCTGTTCATGGCTTCTTACTGTTCTCTGTGTGGTCAGATTTATTTTCAAGATTATATATTTTGTCTTCATTGTCTGAGGTTCTTTCTTCTAAGTGGTCTCATCTATTGATGATACTTTCCATTGAATTTTTAATTTGGTTTATTGATTCCTTCATTCCAGGATTTCTGCTTGATTGCTTTTCATAATTTCTATCTCTTTATTGAAATGATCTTTCACCTCCTGAAATTTATCTCTGATTTTACCTCTTACATCATCCTTTATCATGGGTAAGTTTACATACATTATGAACTCCTTCTCTAACATTTCTTCTATTGTGGTGTCAATGAATTCTATTATTGGAGCACTTGGTTTGTTTGGGGCACTTTGTTCCCTTGTTTTCTCATGTTGTTCCTGTGTTTTTCCATCTAGCAGTGTAGATCTGAGGTAGTACAGTTTCTATCCGGTAGACTTAAAGAGTGTCCCTGAATGTTTCCACTACCACATGTTTAAGGTGGAGATCAATATTAACAGCACCCAATGCAAACAGTATGCAGCCTTACACCAAAAAGGTCCTGTTAAGACATCACAAGTGGTCCTGAGGGCTGAGTGCCAGGACTGGAGTGCCTGTCATCGAGAGCTTTTCTGTGTCAGGCAGATCAGGACCAGGCACTGAGAGCTGCGGGCTGATCACGTAGCTGTGAGCACTGGACTGGGTTAGTAGTTAGGGAGGGGTTGGAAGACTGGGGACCAGGGAACGAGGGGGAACTGCTGGGTATTGGACTGATGCCACACCTGGTGGGGCCAGGGGATCAGTGGATGCTGGACTTGGGAGAGAGCTGGGGACCAGCTGGTGCCAGGGCCCAACAAGTGTGGACCCTGGTGGGCTCCAGGAACCCTGTGGGTGCTGGACCAGTTGGCTGGGCGAATTGAGAGCAAGATGCTCTCACACCCTCTTTCAACCCTATCCATCCTCTTGTGCCTCAGGACTCATGGACCTGGGGAGAGCCCAGGTCTCTCCCACCTCTGTAGCAAGATGGTGCCTGTCAGCACACGCAGCAGGAAGACCCCAAACCTGCAGGCACCTTGACAATGGACCTCCAGGCCCTGGGTGGTGTCCCCAAGCAGAGACAGCCATGTTCAAAGATGGGGCAGTAGGCAGGGAGCCCCATTATTTGTTTTTTGTTTTGTTTTGTTATGTTGTTTGTTTTCTGAGGCAAATTGACCTGTAAGCCAAAGAAACAGTTGTTCTTTTCAAGAAGCCATCTAGTGGTTCAGTTCAGCATTACAATTACTAATCTTAAACCCAATTAGTTCAATAACTTATTTTTCTTAACGCTCACATGAATTACCTTAAAGTCAAAAGTCAAATTGAAAATAAATGATGCTAAAGCTGAGTTTGGAGATCAAAGGATGTTTTAAAGAGATTCTTAACTGTGTCCTTATTAATACAGACCAAATGCTAAAGTCCCACTAGAGTCGAGACAAGGTGGACAAGGTGGAAATGAGGTTAGTGAGCTCTTCTTACACACCACTGAGCTCTTCTTAATACCACTGGGCTCTGCAGTAGGTCTTTGAATCCAAAACTATATCTGCTCCAGATTTCATTTTCTAGAAATTCACAGCCTAGTGCCCTTAAGTACACAGTTATGTAAGAGTTGGATAGCCAGGAGTTATTCTTGATCTACAACATAATACTTACCATATCTGGTTCTAAATGGATAGCTCCTGCAACAAAAGAGAAATTTTGCCCCCCAAAATATTTGTTCATTGTGAACATTTTTAGTGAAGAAAATACACAACTCCATCACCTTCAATTTCTATCAGAGAAAAACAAATATAGTTAAATTAGATGGCACAGACAGTGCAGAAAGAGAAGAGGTCCAACCTCAGAGGGAGTGCGGAGAAGTGCAGGTGAAGGGCACCTGCCTGCCCTCGCTCTGGCCCATGGCCTGGCTTTTTACATTGAGGTCATCAGCGTCTTACCAATGTCACATCTACATAACTCTAATATAAAGTGTTCTGAGGGCTCTACAGTAGCACCTGCTGTCCTTGCTCCAGCCAGAGCCTCCCAGGCTTCCTGGAAAGGTTGTAGTAAATCTTAGGAAGTTCTACCTTTGGCTTTGGACCTGGACGTCATGGGGTTTTGTTATATTTGTAGGGATAGGAACAGCACTGCCAAGCTACAGATGGCTTTTGAAACAAAATGTCAACACTGGTAAAAATTTGGCTTTGGAGTGTGGTGTTACATAAGGAGTAAATTACAGGTTCCAGAATGAAAGGCTTGCCTCTAGCTTTTGCTGCTGTGTGACCTCAGACAAATCATTTGATCTCAAAAGGGTTGTCTGTTAAAGGGAGAAATAGCACTTAGCTCAAAGAATTGTTGTGAGGAGTAAAATAATACAGGTAAAGAGTTTGGCCCAATACTGACAATGTGAGTGCTCAGTAAGTCTTAGCTATTAGCTGAGCACCATGTCGCACACCTGTAACAACTAAGGAGGCTGAAGTAAGAGGATCATAAGTTCCAGGCCAGCCTCAGCAACCTAGTCTCAAAATTTTAAAAACAAATATGTAAAAATAAATAACCTTGGCTGTATTTCAATGGTAAGGCTCCCCACGTACAAGCCACAGAACCAAACAAACAAATAAACCCAACTTAGCTATTGCTGCTGGTATCGTTTTTCAGGGCAACTACTTTCCTCTGCCCAGGAGCCTTGTGTAAGGAATGAATGCACTCTGAAGTTGCACAGTAGACCAGCTCTCTCAGTGGATCTACAGAGCCAGGGTCACCATTCCTATTTATCTTGTCACATATCACTGAGGATTGATAAAAATGTCCCTATCCATTTTTATCAGCCCTGTTGTGTTAGTCCACATGTACTGCTGTAACAAAATACCTGAGACTGAGTAATTTACAAGCAACATAAATTTCTCACAGTTCTGGGGGCTGTGAAACCCAAGATCAAGAGGCTGGAAGGTTCTGGTGAGGGCTGCTTTCAAGATGGCATCTTGTTGTGTCTTCCATAGGGGACAAACATTGTGTCCACTCATGGTGGAAGGGAGTAAGGGCAAAGAGCCAAATACCATGTTAAACCTCCTATGTTAAGGGCTTGATCCCATACACAAGGGAAGAGCCCTCATGACCTCATCAGCTCCTAAAGGGCCCACTTGTTTTTAACATTATAATAACATAATAATCTCATTAGAGATTAAGTTATTGTGCAAATTATGGAGGCACATGAGCATTCAAACCACAGCACCCAAGCATCACCCCTTGATGACTGCAGGTTTTATATCCTGCACACAGCTCCCTTTCCAAGTGATCCTTGTGACCCAGAGGGATGAACCAGAACTTGATCTCCCATTCACTCATCAGGACCCAAGAAGGTTTAATTCTAGAACTACACCAGGCACTCTAAAAGTGCAGAGGGTGAGACTTATAAACTGTCATCAACCCAATTCTCATTTTTCTAAGTGGGGATACCGAGGCCCCAGGAGTGAGTGACTTGCCTATATTCCACACCAGAAGTTGACATCAGAGCCAGGATGAGATTCCTCATTCAATTTTCTCATTTAACTTTCCTCCAACCCTCTGTGCTCCCTCTGTGCTACCTTCCCCACTCCTAGTCCCATCCCTGATCCAGCTATAACTCATCGCCCTGCCAGGAAACTATCACAGAGGGGGCCATCTTCTTGCTCAGTCTCGTTCACACATACCTTCACACTGCCCCATCTTCTGCCCCACTGAGAGTTCTTCTGTTAGGTAGAATCAATGGCCTAAAAAGCCTCCCACGGCCCTCAGGAACCTGTGGGAGGACGGTGGGTGATGGAGTAGGAGAATAGCAAAAGCAAGCTTGGCAGGTCCAGATAGCTGAGGATGGCAGGGCTTGTTTCCAAAACACCGGCACCATTCAGTGAAAGAAGTCCTGCTTGCATTTCTGGATTTTTGGTCCCTGTGGTGGGTCTGGAAAGCTCTTCCTCTTGCTGTCACCTACACTTCAAAGCAGCTGTGTCTCTCTGAGTTAAGCATCAACAATCTTTCTAATCCTTCTTCAAAATTACTCCTCTGAGGAGGAATGTGTTCTCAGACATGCCTGGGTAGTTAAGTCAATCAAACTGAATACTTCCCCAGCAAGAGTGCAAGACAACTGGGGTCCTCCTTCTTGCCTTCCTCCCTGTGCCAACACCATGTCCCCGTAATACTTGATCACTGTCCTCTGAGGGTCTTGAGTGTCCAGATATAGGACAAAGAAGACAGAAGTGAGGATGTTCTAAGGCCAGGCTTCTCCTGCTGAGCATGTTTGTCCAGGTCAGCCTTGTGCCCCATGAGGTGGTGTTCAGGACTGCTGGCTAGAAAGCGGGAACGCCCTTTCTTTTCTGCCAGCCAGCATTTCTCTCTGGAATGTTCTCTCCTCTCTCTTCTATGACTGCCAGTGAATCTCAATGAAATATTTCCCCTCTGCCAGTTTGGTGACATCCCATGAGCCCCCTTTCTGACAAAAGTTGAAGTTAAATGTGGGAAGTTTATTCTGTGTTGCGTTGCTGGGCATTTCATGATATAAAATGTCCACGATAAAGAAACCTTTGAAATCATTAATCTGGACCATTTCAGAACGGATGTTGCCACTGACATCCAATCTTGCTTTCCCAGGGTGGTGCTGACTTGAACAGTGTGTAGGAGTGACAGTGTATAGGTAATTATGTGCACAATTACCCTCTTTCACCTTCATACAAAGATCCCTTGATAATACCTGTGTAACCTCCTTGGGTTTTTGTTCCTGGCTTGACAGCCCAATCTATTGGAGCTTTTATATTATTGATGCTTTCTAATTTTTAATCATCTGGAGATTTGGATAATCTGAGCTTGAGAAAGTTAGCAATAATAATACTTTGCATTCTACTATTGCAAATACCATCTGCAGGTCACATGTGATATCTAATCTTTAAACTCCAACTATCTCCCCAGTCTCTGTCAGTTGACTCTTGTAAGCAACAGGAGAAACAAACCAGCTCAAGCAAAAAGAGGGAAGTCTAGGGAAGGGGTAGGGTTGGTTTTCAGAGTTCAGTGTCGTGAGAACCCAGTGTATCTCCATCGCTCCTTCCTGCTTTCTGTGCTGGCTCTGTTCACCCAGGGCTGTTCCCCTGTGTTGTTTAGATGACTCCCAGAAGTTTCTTGTTCATACACCCCTCCTGGCTTTGAGTTCAGCTGCAAAGAACAAGCCTCTTGTCCTCTCCATCTAACAAAAGTCTTGGAATCTGCTCTCCCTGGACATAATTAATCTTCTTGGAGCCCATGCCCACCCCTGAACCCATAATTGGTTACAAGCATGTCCTGCTGGGATAGGCAGAGCTGGGTGAGCAGCTCAGTTCCACAGCCAGCAGTCCCCTCTCTTCCACCAAGGCAAGTTTCCTAAGAAAGCAGGAGAGGGACTTCCCACCAGTGACTGCTATTAGAATAAGGATGAGAATATATGCTGAGTCAGCAGATGTACATCACACCCAACAACCCTTCCGTGGGACGTCATCCTATCACTTTCTTGAACTCTGCATCACACAGTGCTCTTGGTCTCCTCTCCCAGGTCCTCCCCTGCCTCCTCTTCCTCCCTCATGCCATGTAAGTAAAAGGGTGGTCACTGTTTCATCTAGCCTTCTTCTTCCTAGCTTACCCACATGGAGTGCAGACTCCCAAACTAGACATCCCCTCCTCCCCTCCTCTCTGCTTTTACCCACCTGTCCTCTCTGCCTGGAGCACCATTGCCTCTCCACACACACCCCTCTACATAGCCATATCCTTCATATTTGGGTTCAAATACCACTTTATGAATCTTCCATAAGTAATTTTCTCCAGGCCAGAAGTAAACTGCCTGTTACTTCTAAACTCTTTCTTTTACCTTCATTCTCTCTCAGAGATAGAATGTTCTGTTTTGCATATTGAAATGTGTATGTGTGACCCCATTGGCTCTGAGCCTGTTGTTATCACTTGGCCCTCTACCCAATCCCCCACCAGAGGTAGTCTTTGCAAAGCTAGTATCTGTTAGGTAAATTTGAAATTTTGTCATTGGAAAAGGGTCTGTGGAGGACCCCAGAAAGGGAAAGGGAACCTCACCTCAGCCCTGCAAGTTCTCAACTTATGCCACAGGAAGGAATTTCAGGGTGCATCAAAATGGGCACAAAGATTTATTTAAGAAAGCAAGGAGATTTCTACAGGAAGCAAGCAGTAGAGCTGGTTATGCACTCAAAGGGAGAAGCAGTGCAGGACTGAGACAAACTTCGGGGGTCTTGGGCTCTTCTTTTTAAAGGTGACTGTAAATAGTGAATAGGAGAAGTGTGGGCTGGGTGACCTCGGCTTGGTGGGCTCCTAGTCACGGAGCACAGGGTAGGTCACGGTGGTCTGATTCTTTCAGGATTCCTTGATGCCATCCAGTCAATACATAATGTTTGGAATATACCCATATTGTAAGTCTCTAACAATATTTTTCATTGGTTTTATTTAGTCTGACTAAAATATGCTGCATAAACTAGAAGCAAATGCAGACATTAATCATTTGGACTCAAAATACTCTAAGAGTCAAGGGCTTAAGAATTTAGGCCTGGAGCAAAACAGGGTTAGAGATTAAAAGTGAAGGTGTTCAAGGGGCTTCTTAAAGTCTCAGTTTCATTCCCTTCCTTATGGGTCTCCTTTCTACCTATCCTATTTCTTCCATCCCACTTCAATCTGACACTTCCTGCCTGATTAAGATGTCTTCATGTCCAACCTCATATTTGTTTCTCAAAACAAATCTGGACGGCAAGAGCAACTACTACTTAGTTTTGTAAGTGAAAAAATGGAGGAAGCAAAAGAATAAAAGATTTATTTGGAGAGCTTTCAGCCAGTTTTCTGGAAAAGCCAGAAGTATAAACCTAGATCTTTAGAGTTACAGTATCTGCTATTGGCCAAGAAAAAATTGCTGGTATGTGTTATATCAATAAAACCTAGAGAACAGTTGAACAAGTCATTTTGGTTTCAAATGGAGAAAACATTTCGCTCTGAACTGAAAATCACTGACATTGTGTGTAATTTGTTCCTCATATAGTTGAAGGATAGACAAAAGGAAATCCAGACCAAGGGGCTTTGTTCTGATGGGCGTCTATGTGGTGCTTTGGTCGCTGCTACTGGGACGCTGGCTGTCCCACTTTCCCACTCTCTGTTGGTCTTTGGGTACAGACAGGCTCACGAAGGAGAGGGACTCGGTGGCGATCTTTTTTCTCAAACGCCTTTTCTTATGAAGGAAAAATATTATTTCTCTCACTTTTAAAACTCCAAGATAGAAACCCGGGTGGACACCTAGACTCAGGGTGACAGCTCGTGGGTCTGCGAGGGTAGGGACCGTGCTGACCTGTTCTGTCCCTGACTTTGGCGCCAGCCCAGCCCTTCCTGGGGTGGAGCCCGCACCTTTGCCCACTTCATAACCCGCCCCAAGGGCTCAGGATTTGCAGTTGTCCGGGGACCTTCCTGGAGGGCAACCCTCGCTCACCGAGGCCACCCCTCGCGCAGCCCTGGGCGATAGGACCTCGCGGGCCCCTCACCATGGCCACGCGGTCGCGACTCCTCATCCGCGGGGGTCGCGTGGTCAACGATGACTCCTCGCAAGTGACCGACGTGCTGGTGGAGGACGGCGTGGTGCGGGCGCTCGGCCGCGACCTGCTGCCGCCCGGGGACGCGCCCGCGGGGCTGCGCGTCATCGACGCGGCGGGCAAGCTGGTCCTGCCCGGCGGCATCGACACGCACACGCACATGCAGTTCCCCTTCATGGGCTCACGGTCCGTCGACGACTTCCACCAGGGCACCAAGGTACCTGCCCCGCTCAGCCCTCAGGCCTCGCGCGCTGTCCCCGGGGAGAGGACCGCCCCCGCCTGCGCAGCCGGGACCCAGTGGCAGGAGCGAGCCGCAGGGACGCGGGCGGGCGCCGAGCTGGCGTGCAGATTCCCGGCTCGGAGCCCTTTCCTGTAAGCGCCGGTTTCAGGGGCATCAGCCCAGCCTAGGCCAACCCAGGCGCCAGCCACTCCTCCCTTTGGGTAACTGGACAAGTTTAAGGCAGTCTTGGTCCTTACCTCATTTCTCTACGCCCCATCTCAAATCTCCGGTTTTTCTTGCTGTTCTGTGGAAGTCCACAAAGTTTCTGTACTACCTATAGTGTCTTTTTAAAGTAGGTCCTCCCGGCCATTTCTCCCCATCCTTCATCCCAGCCAAAACCAAATGCAAAGTCCATTCACTTAGGAGTCCTGCCTTGTCTCAGGTTAGTGTGTGGCGGGTGTTGTCTGCTAGGGCAGGAAGGATGCCCATCCACACTCACCCCACTAGGAAAAATACAACCTGACCAGAGTTTGAAAATGAAAAGATTTCAGGAATGTTCTCCCAGCATACACCAAGACACCTCGTCCCATCTTTTCTCCCACCCGCCTGGTCCCGGGGACACCCAGTATAGCTCCTGATTCTTGCTGCCTGAGTTACTGATGGTGTAGGAGAGCAATCGGATCCATATTCCCAGGTGAGGGAAGTTTGGGTTTCTCTAAACAGAAAGACTAGAAGTTGGAGACAATGAAAGGAACCTTAAATATTTCCTCATAGCTTCTGGAAACAAAACCGGGAGATTAACAAGGTAGCTTTACAGGAACATGAAGCTAAAATTCCACTCTCAGCACTTGAGCTAAAGCCAAACCCACAGCATCCTAGAGTCTCAAGTTTTGGACTGCCTTGAGAGAAATGGTTCCTTCCAAACTGAATATGTACTTATTTCTTTAAGTCAAAGCTCTTCACTTGGAAATGTGTGTGAGGTTTTCCCCAAGATCATACCTTGATGTGAATGCCAAATCAGGATTGTTTGGTCCAAGTTTAAAGTGCACAGTCTTTCAGTCCAGTTTAAAGAATCAGTATTTAGTTTACTGTCCTCGTTTTCAACTATTTTAATCTCTTTGTGCCTGCCCCACTCCAAGTTCCCCAGTCCTTTATGACTGATCAGAATGTTTAACAGAACAAGAAAGGTAGGTGATTCCACCCAGAGAGAAGGATCTGGGGCGGGCTGCCCAAATCAACATTTAGAAAGCTTCTTTCTAGTTACTTATTATTGACCTTTATCATCTGGTCAATAAAGTTTCTTTGCAGGACAAATCTGCTTTGAAAACTGGCAAGCTTTGTTTTAAATATTCCTTTCCCCCTTTTGCTAAAAAAAAAAAAAAAAGGTTGAATTTTGATGAACTCATTTTTATATTTTAAATAAGTTTGTTCAGTTTTTAGAATAATTAATGAGCATAGAAAATTAGAAAAAATAGAAAACATATAAAGAAGAAAAATATTACTAATGGAGTAGTTGCCCTTGACAATCACCATCGTTTTGGTGTATGTGGCCTTTTGCTTTTCAATGTGCTATATTTTACATAACTGAAATTGCATTGTGTATGTGTATGTGTGTGTAAAACTGTAAAGTTTTGTAACCTACTGTTTTCAGTTATGGCACAGGCATTTCCCGTTATCACTAAGGTTCATCACTAACGAAATGCTTTGCTACAGCAGGGTGTTCCATCCAATGCCCTCTTTTGCAAGGTGGGGAGCTGCTGTTACTGACCATCGATCATCAGGCCATTAGCAGCACTGTCCTTACACTGAGAAGTAGCTTTCATTTCTCTCTCCCTTCAGGGTTGCCGATGAAGTAGCCAAAAAGAGGAGAGAGGGACATTTCCTCCCTTTCTCAAGACTGTCTCTATGTGCATGAAGATCCTGGAGAGTGGTTCTCAGTCCTTTTTCTGTTCCTTGGATATTCTGGGATTTTTATAGCATAGAGAGATTTGTAGTTTCTACCTGAGGTATATACCTATGGCATATTATAGTCTGTTATCCACCAGTTGATTCTCTAGGTATTTCTGTTCTTAAAGACTACCAAAACACTAAACAGAAACATATTCTTAATGAGTTTAAGACCATAAGCCAAAAATGATACAAGCAGAGAAATGGTCAAAGGCTTAGCAAGTACATAGTTCCTGTTGAATATTAAAAAGTACCACCAAGAGGCTAAGTTGCAAAAGTCTACTTCAGAATTGGTTGGCTGGATCCAGGAGATAACGACTTCCACCCCCAGAAATCAATGAGGCTCCCTACAGGGAACCACAGGGACAAATGTGGATCATGGGAGCACGGAAGTGCTACCTGAGTTCTGGAGTGAGTGGACCCTGGGGTTCTTTTGTCTTCTTTCCTGGTCTTCACAATGATTTCCAAGGCAATGTTGGTTATTCTCTGGTTTGAGAAATTAGGGACAAAGAAGCCTGTTGAAAATACTGGTTGTATTTTATATGAAACTTGAAAAACGTCTTCTTAGTAAATATTAAGTAATATTTAGCAAGCACTTGCTACATACTAGGCACTGTGCATCATCTTCCAACAATCCTGGGTGCCATTATTTTTTTTTTATAAAACTAAGGAAATTGCAACAAGTTGCCTGGCTAAGGTCTAGTCATACACCTAGTAAGTGTCCAAGTGGCTCTTCAAATTCCATTACTGCTTGATTCTGTCACTAGAGTTCTTACCTTTTAGACTCAATGCCTTTGAAAAAAACATCTAATACTCAGATCTGTCAGAGAAGGAAGTGACGGATGAGCAAGCTGTGTACGTAGCATGCTAATAGGAGATGGCTTTTCTCAAGAATAAAGCAGAGTCACCCTCAGGAAATACAGTAGTCCTTCACCTTTCCAAAGCTGCAGGCAGTTTAAGTCATCAAAATAAGTGCATGTCATAGGTATTATAGTCATACGGCATTTATAATTGCATTTGTAGCCACATCATCTCAAAGGGTACAGAAATGGATATCTTAAATACAGAAAGCCATAAAGTAAAAATGATATATCATGCTTTCAAGAGATGGGCCCCAAAAGGTTAGACCGACAGCTATTTGCTTTCTGTGTCTACCAGGCTGACCATTCATAATAGCCAGCATGTACAAGGGAGGCTGTTTGTGGTGTTCTATTTATTGATCTCTTGTTGTGATGGGACCCAATTTAAAAAATGAAACATAGGTCAACCAAAGGTTACATATTTTGTAAATATAATTCATGTCAGAGATTGATTTAAAGCCTATGATTGACTGACTTAATTACAGATGAAAGTGTTCTATCTGATGTAACTAATGGAAATAACATTCTGCTTTAAGGAAATCATATTTCATTTTGTTGCTGTATACTAGGTATACAGTGGTCTTCTAATAATTTGATCTCTGAGGGGGAAGGACAATGAGATTTTTTATTCAATGAATATTCAATAAACCTGAAGGAATTATGATTTTGATTTTGCTATGTCCAATGACAAGAAGATGAATAAAAAGATTTCAACAAGTTTTCAAATATTTACATTTGTATTTAGATGTCCATGCAGGATGGAGTGGATGAACTCCCATTAAAAACCTGGTACAGTCAGTAGCTGGAAGTAGGATCATGTTTTTTAAAAACTGGGAAAACATTCAGCACAATTTTTCTTTTTTCTTTTTATTTCTTTTTCTTTTTTTTTTTTTTTTTTTGTCTTTTTGGCGAAGGTCAAAAATTTCTCAAAGTTATTGAGAAAGGAAACCATACTTCGCTTTGGAAGTTTTTGGTAAAATGCCATAGAGGTGATTACTTAGAAGGCATATGATTAAGCACACATTTATGATTGTATTTATAGACCTTTCTCACCTTGTGGAAGAGCTGTGCTTCAGAAACCCTGAAGTCCCATTTTCTGCCATTTGCCAGAGCTGCAGTGAGAGCTGTGTGGGCTGACCCCATGACCTCGGGCAAATCACTTCCTCTCTCAGGATTGTCACCCTTTCCTTATCTGTGAAATGAGGCATTGGTTGGACAAACAACTCAGTTTTTAAAATGTTGTTAAAAGGTATAAAAATATATGTATACTTAACCTCCAGCCCTCAATAAGATGCTGGTACATTGTAGTCACTCAATATACACTAGTTGAATGAATAAACTGCTTTTTTTAAAAAAAGGAAAATACAGAAGAGAATAAAGAAAAATAGCATTTAAATGACTTACAATTGGACCATTTTGCTACTTGTTTTTAGATTTTTCTTTTTCCTTTTGCTACCTGTTTCAGATTTTTTAGTTGGGGAGGAACATATAAACATTTTTTCATTCTACTAAATTGTTTGTAGTTAGTCAAGTGCGTCAAATATTTCCCCATATCCTTAAATTTTGTCATTAGAGAACATGATTCTGTGGCCCCATTATCCTCTCTGAGGCCAAGTCTTAGATTTTTCTCTCTAGCCTCAGTGTCTCTTGATCAGGCCTGTTTCCACCTGTCTTCTGATGTCACAACCTGAGTGTCCCAGAGCTCCTCAGACTTAGCCTGTTGCAAACCAACTGTATCCTCTCTACAAGTGCCTGGCCTGTTTTTCTTTGTCAGACTGTTAATGGCTCTACTCTCATCTTCTCCATTACGGGTATTCTGCACCTTCTAAGGTTTTTTGGTTTTGTTTTGTTTGCCAATATGTAGCAAAGCTGTGACACACATCGTTGTTTGTATTTATAATTGCCTTTCACATCATCCCCCAGAATAAAATGCCTGTGCCAACGAGTGTCAGACACATCTTAAAGGAGTTCAGTGCATTCAGACTGCTCTGCCATTCATGTTCCCTTGTCATTCCCATTTCACTGTGTCCTGCCCATTGATGAATATTTGATTTAAAAAAAAATTCTATGCCAGTTTAATAGGAAAAAACATAACTTCTTAATGATTTTAGAAGATCCCTTTTTTTAAATTACTGGTGAGCTGAGCTTTGAATGCTCATGTTGTGCTAATAGTTTGCAAGAGTTTTCAGTTCTAAAGGTTTGTAATTGTATGTTTTTCCCCAGTGGCTGATGATTACAGAGTTAACCTTTGGATATTTAGAGGAAGGAAAAAACATCTCGATTAATTTAAAACCACTAGATGTTAATAAGGCTATAGCCCTATTGAGGGAGTTATGTGTTAGGAATCTTTTCACTAAACTTAACAGAATCTAGGACTTGTCTTCTTTCCATGTTCATACTTGAGTACCCCATGCTTTTTACTTCATATTTTCTCCCTCATTTGTGTTTTCACAGGAGTGTTTTCATGTCTCACAAAGGTACTTTAGGATCAAGGTTTCCATGGTACTACTGTCAGGGAGGAAAAGCTTTTCCTTTTCCCTCTTGTGTTTCCTGACTGAGGACCTACAAATTAAACCAACAGAAGACAGTCAAGAGAAAAGACCTTTAAAAAATATTCCTGTATGTATGTGGTTCAAGAAGTGGGCTAGCATTTGGGGCTTATATACCATTTTAATGGAAGGAGAGGGAAAGAAGAAAATAAAATAAATTACTTTTTCTTTTTTTTTGGTACCAGGGATTGAACTCAGGGGTATGTAACCACCACGGAGCCACATACCCAGCCCTATTTTATATTTCATTTAGAGACAGGGTCTCACTGAGTTGCTTAGCACCTCTCTGTTGCTGAGGCTGGTTTTGAAATCACCATCCTCCTGCCTCAGTCTCTCAAGTTGCTGGGATTACAGGCATGTGCCACCACGCCCAACAAGAAATTACTTCTTACTGGGATAAGTGGGAGAGGGGTGCACACATATGGGAAAGCAAATAGGAAAGATAAATGGACCCTTAGTGGAATAGATGGGAACTAGGACAGTCTTGTGACAACGTCTATTTAGGTGTGGTGCAGGTTTCTAATTTATGGTGAAAAGTTGATCTTCCCCGATTACAAAACTCTCTGAGGGTATCCATAATTGAGTTCTTTTGGGAAGCTCTACTTTACGGCAGACATGGGAGTACAGAAGAAATCCTATTCTCAAGTTTCTTCCACTCAAAATAAAGTTTATGCTATCGGATATATTTTGGATCCTTAACTGCCAGCTAATATCAAATAACCCCAGATGGAGGATTCTACAAGTTGATCATTAGTTTCCATTAATTCAGTCAACACATGTTTATTGCAAATCCACCACATGCTGGGCATTGTGGTTGACACAGGGGTTGTAGAGATGAAAACCATGGTCTTTGTTCTCAGTGGCAGATAGACCACAGGTATATGGTCTCTAACTTGGGCCTAAGTAATAAATTGTAGGCAGTAGGATTTAGGCCTTGTAGACTTAGCTTTGATGGTTGTGACTAGTTTTGTGTAAACACTTGAGGTCAATGACTTAGGTCAGATGAAGAAAGGTCATTTGCCCTTTCACATGGTCCCCATCATACTGGCCTACATCCCCCGGCTGTGTTTCTGAGCAGGTTAGATGGCTGATAAGTGAGACTAGGCCGCTGTCCAACACCTACACCTCAGCACCTCTTTGAGCTTTCTTCTCACATGTCCGGTAACAAATGGAGGGAGGACCCTTCAAGTTTTCAGTTGAGTTTAATTTCATCCAACAGGGAAATTTCCTGTTATGGTGACAGTCATGAATTCCTGAGCCTTGAGGAAGAGTTGTTCATACATAAACGTAAATACCTAAAATATTAGCTTAAAATAGAACAAAATGCAACCTTTGTTTACATCCCAGAAATTCTTCAAGGCATTGCAATGGAAATAGACTGTAACTTTGTCTGTTTGCGTTCCAGGTGAGTGCTGATAAGGGGTGGGCTTTGGACAAATCCGAGCATTCAGCCTTCAGATGGGCTGGGGTTCTGCATTTCATATTAATGTTGTTATTTGAGGATCTAGGAAACTACATGGGTGGGGCCAGTGATATTTGGGGGAAATGACATTTCACATTAATCTGCAGCTACACAGCTTTCCTAGTTTGCTGCCAGAAAAGTTAACGATCATTATTCCATTGCATCCCTTTGGGGTGGGGACAATGGGCCCCTGCCTTCCTTTCTCCTTCAAGCATTCAGAGAATATTTATGTGGAAGACACTCTAATGGGTACAGGGCATACAGAGATGAAACAGCATCAATTTCAGTGAGAGAGAGTGAAAATTCTCTGTTGATTGTAATGTACAGTCAGGGTTAGGAATCCATCACTAGACTTGGTAGAGAAGGGAGCAGGGAGCAGGAACATGAGTGACACCTCTCTCTGAGGTGAAAAGGGACAGAATAAAAGGCCCTGTTGCTGGAGCAGAGTGAGTGAGTTGGGAGAGGGCAAATACTTAGAAAGCTGAGGAGACAGCTCAGGTTGAGACCACGCAGGGACTTCTGGGCTGTGTGACAATTGTGTTTTCTTCATCTTAAGAGCAACAGGAAGTCAAGGAATGGCTCCAAAATGGCAGGTGTCACTGGGCAGGGTGCCTCCTGCCTTGCAGATTAGTTCATCTTGTCTCCGGAGGACAGCTCTCCAGCTGCCCACAGCAGTCACCTACTCAGTAACACACCCTCTTCCTGATTTTCTTTTCTTTTCCTTCTATTTCTTCACTCCACTGTGCTAGTCCAGTCGGGAAATGAAGGAGCACCTCCTGGAGTAGGTAGGAGGTGGCCTGGAGGGCCTTTGGGAATGGACTGGACTTGAGAATTCAGGGAAGAAGAGAGTTAAGTTTCAAGGTGGATTCTTAAGTATCTAGTTTGCACGGTTGGGTGGATAATAGTGTGATCAATGTTGCAAATTTGGGGAATCAAGAAACTGAATCAGAAATGTGCAGGACATCATGACAAAGCTGAATGTGCTCTGGATTGGGGACATAAATTGAGATTATGAAGTCTGTTTTCATAAATCATAATGACTACAAGAAAGCTGAAACAAGCGTTTCTCCCCAAGGCTCAGCTGGACTATTGGGTTTCTTTTTTCTTTTGCTTGGGTGGATCAGGTCCTGTGACTCATTTTGATAAAACAAAGTCACTTGTTTTAGGATGAGTTGAGAAATGACAATTTGGCAGCCCCATGAAAAGGAAGAAAATGCTTTGGGGTATTTTCAATGATGATTTACAACCTAATGCATTCTTAAATAAGATCTTATGTAACATTATGGCCCACTCCTGGTCAGAGTTTATCTCCATTTTAAGTTCCATTGCATTTGTTCTGGAGACATCTTAGGCTTCCCTGCCCCCAGCCTCCCAAAAAGGATTTGAGATAAATTGGAAGCTTTTCAAGGGAGAACATCCAAAGTAATTAGGAGCTGAGAGAATTGATTTATGAGCCAAGATTAGAAAAGGTAAATGCATTTTGTTTGGCTAACAGACAAATAAAAGTGGAGAGAAGTCAATCAGGAGTGCAAACAAAGAGAACCATTAGGTTTCCTCTAGTGACTGCAAAGACCTTCAGACTCACTGTCTCTCCCATTCCCCAGTGACTGGGATGAGGAGGAGAGGTTGTGTGGGAAGGAGAAACAGAACAAGAAGGAACAAAGAAGATAAGTGACTGCTACTCTTTTTTTCTCTTTCCTGCTCCTAGTTAATTAGGAAAGTGGAACATTTGTGATCAATCCTCATTCAAGAGTTTTGGAACCATAGTTCAAGGACTTTTGGTCTACTTTAGTCTTACAAGGGTAGCCTTTTGACCAGCACGTCTTCAATCTAGTAAGAAGATCATTAATAGTTCAGATCATTAATAGTTCTGTCTTCTTAACTTACATACCAAGTATAGGTATATATATATGTATATATCTTCATGTCATCTGTGTAAAATATTTTTCTTATAAAAATTATGCTCTTACAGAAAATTTAGCAGATACTGAAAATGAAATTTAACTAGAGGAAAATTAAATTGACTTATAATCACAACACCCAGGAATCAATGCTGTAATAGTTTGTCTTGACTCAGCACCGTTTCTTTTTCGTACTAACTGTAGCTGTGTTCCGACATGATTTTGTGGCTCATTCCTGTGTCTCTCGTCTCTCTCCCTGGACGTTTCAGTCAGCTTCAGGCGCCTCCAGCATCCTCTACAAGGTTGCTCTCACTTCCTTCTCTTGTCTTTGATGGCTCTTCAGCATCCACTGAGTGGACAAGTGCTCCAGCATCTCATGCTCAGGATGCTCCACTATTAACCTGTGCTTCTTCTAAATGGTGGGTGGTGCTTCCCCTCTGTCCACTCAGCTGCCATCTTCTCATTTATCCCCATCAAGTCTCACTGGACTCCCAAAACCATTGCCCTGACTTCCTCCTCTGGGCACCATCATTTTTTATGGTCCCTATTCACCTTAATTCTGTCCCATTCTGCTGAACTACTGACTCCTCTTTCCGTGGGTCACTTCCTCTGAGCCTGCCCTTGTGCATTCACTTTCCTGGAAGCACAGGCTTTGGAGCCTGATGACCCTGATTCCAATCCCACCTTTGTCTCCAGTTGTGAAACTGTGGCCAAGTTATTTAATGGTTCTCTGCTTAGTTTCCTTCACTCTAAAATGGGGTTAACAACACTGCAGAGCTGTTGAGATGATTAAAACATGCCAAACATCAGAGTAGTTCCTGGCACATGACAAGCACTCACTATGGGTTAGATGTTATAATTACTGGCAATTTCCATGTGTATGTCCTACTCTTTATTTAAATCTGACCTTCCTCTGATCTCTGAGTCAGTCGTTCCCTCCTCTAAATTCCCTATTGTCTTTTCTCTGTACCTCTTCTAGGGAGTTTAGTAATTTTTACTTCCCTTTAGCCTTTTCTGTACTACTATTAATTATAAAAGCAGATTTGCTGTTAATACAATTGAATTATTTTATTATAATTTTTCCTTATCTTTCTCTTTCCCTCTGGACTATACACACCTCGAGAGCAGAATCTTTGATTATTTGTGTGTCCCTCTCCCTGCTTCCTTCACTCCATGCACTGGCTACATGTGATAGACATTTATTATAATTTTATTAAAATATAATTTATATGCAGTAAAAGCCAGCCATTTCAAGTATATCAGCTCTTCATATATCGTGCCACTGTGTTAGCTTTACATTGCTGTAACAAAATAACTGAGATAAAGAGTTTAAAGGAGGAAAGATTAATTTTGCCTTATGGTTTCACAGGTTTCAGTTCATTGTCACTTGACTCCATCATTTCTGGCCTGTGATGAGACAGAACAGCATGGTGGGGAGGATATGGTGGAGCAAATGTGCTCACCTCATGGCAACCAGGAAGCAGAGAAAAAGGAGAGAAAGGAGTGGGGTCCAGGGACAAGATATAGCCTTCAAGGGTGTACCCCTAAGGACCTGGTTCCTCCAACCAGGCCCAACCTCCTAAGTTTACACCACTTTCTACTAGCCCGTTAAATTTTATTTTAGGTGGCACTTTCTGGGGTTTTAGTCCATGGTCAACTGAACCCATTGCTAGGGACCTGAGGCAAGACAGAACATCATGACAGAAGAATGCTGATCAGCTAATGGAAGCTGGGAAGTAGAGGGGAGGGGTCAGGGACAAGACATAGTTTCTAAGGCACACCCCCAGTGACCTAGTTCCAACCTCCAATCTTGCCCAACTTACATACAGGTTCCACCTCTTTCCAGTAGTTGATTCAAATTATTAATTCAAAAAATGGATTAATCCATTGATAAGGTTAGAACCCTCAAGATTTAATCACTTCTCAAAAGCCCCACCTCTGGACACTGTTGCACTGGGGACCAAGTCATCCACACATGAGCTTTTAGTGGACATTCCAAATTCAATCCATAATAATGGATGGTTGGATTGTTTCCGCTCTTTGGCTACAATGGAAAATGATGTCTTGAATATATGTGTACAGGTTTTTGTGGGGACATGTTTTCACTTCTCTTGGATATACGCCTAGGTGTAGAATTGCTAGGTCACATGGTAACTCTGTTTAATTTTCTAAGGAACTCAGGACTATTTTCCAAAATGGCTGCATCATTTTAGATTCCCACCAGTAGCAAGTTGGCCTTCTGCATCTGTGGGTTCTACATCTGTGAATTTAACCAACCATGGATTGAAAAAATTTTTAAATTGCATCTTTTTTCTAGTCAGTAGTCCCTAAACAATATAGTATAACAACTATTTACATAGCCTTTATGCCCTGCAGAGTAGATAAGTAATATAGAGATGATTTTAAATATACAGAAGGCTGTGAATAGATTTCATACAAACACTATGCCATTTTTATAAGATAGTTGAACATCTACAGATTTGGGTGTCCTGAGGGATCCTGGTACCAAATTCCCATGGATACTGAGGGATGACTGTGTCTAGTTTCTCCGCGTCTCACATGTGGTAAACTTTTCAAAGGGAAAGAATATGTTTCGTAAACTTGATTTCGAGTTCAGTAGACCTAGAAAAGTACTTTCTTCTAACAGTATGTTCTATTAAAAAAAGTTCCTCATTCTCAAGGGTCGTTTGTGTTGTATTGGGAAGACACTTTGAGAAGGAAGAGGCGAGAAGAGCATTCGGTATCCAAATAAAAACACAACCTAAGAATATTTTTATAGTACTATCATTATACCAATAGGGATTTCTTAGGAAATGCAAATATGCATTGCTTTGCATGGACAAGTTCATGTTATATAAAGGCAGCGACAAAGTATATAATCCTGTACAACAAGCAAGTTTTCTACAAGGCAAAAGAATTGAAGTAGAGCCAAGTGACTTAAGGAAACATAAAAATCTATTGAAGTAAGCAAGAAAAAGGAGGTAGACTAGAGCTGGCATACTAGGCAGGGCCTGGGAACATTTGGTGCATCTGAAGGGTGGTGTGGGAGGGTGACAAGGGTATGGTTGGAGGACTTGGGGGAGAGGCTGATGGCATTGCCCTCCTCTATTGCCATATTACCATGTTTCTGGAGATGAGATGATGTAGGAAAAGTGGAGAAAGTGCTAATTCTGAGAGAACGTGTAAAACTCATGATACACCATGAACTGAAGCTTACAAAGCCCTTGCATGAGTCAAACTCTGTCCAAGCACTTAATATACAAAACCCCAGGTTGAATCCTCCTAACAGCCCTATGGGTTAGGTGCAATTATTGTCCTCACTGTGCAGATGAGGAATCAAAGGCACACAGAGGTTAAGAAATTGCTCAGCTAATAAGTTTTGAATCTGAGCTTTGTGCTCTGGAGCCAGAGAGCCTCCTGGGGCCTTGCCCTAAATCACAGTGCTATCGTTCCTCCCTGTCTGTGTTTATTTTCTTCACCTGCATTGTTTGAGTACAACAATTAAAAGCACATTAACCACCCTGTGGTTATAGTTTAAATGAAATCAATTTAAATAATTAGTCGGAGGCATTTGATTTAGTAACAGTTTTTAAACTAGTTGTAATGTAATGTAATGTAATATAGTATGCCAGGAGGTATATTGAGAATTGAGATAGAATGCAGGGACTTACTGACCACGTTAAGAAGATTCAACTTTATTCCAGATGCAATGAGAAACATCCAGGTTTTCAAATTCTTGTTTTATTTTCAATTGACACAAAGTAACTATGTATTTATGGGGTATGATGTGCTGTACGCATATACATTGTATAATGATCAGATCAGAGTAACTACCATATTTATCACCTCCGACTTTTATCCTTTCTTTGTGATGAGAACATTCAAACTTTTCAAGCTGTGTTGAAACCTACCATACATTCTTGTAAACTGTGGTCACCTGCCATGCCATAGAGTGCCAGAACTGAGTCCTCCTGTCTAACTGTAACTTTGTCCCAATTGACCAACCTCTGACCATCCCTCCTTCCCCTTACCCTTTGAAGTCAAGTGGCCAATTCGTGCTTTGGAGGTATCCCTCTGCAGTGAGAGCTTGTGTGAGGAGGGAAGCAGAAGTGGAGAGATAAAGACCAATCAAGGCTGTTCAAACGGTCTAGGTGAGAGATGAGAGGGATCGGAACTAACCAGAGTGGTGGAAATGGATAGAATGGACAGAAGTAAGTCAAAGAAAAATAAAGGCATCACCCCGTGTTTTGGAGGGGAGGGAGAGGAAAGAACCCTGTCAGTTACCCAGGATCCTGGTTGGGTCATAGGGCAGTTGGAGGTACAATTCACCAACATGGATCTTAATAAAATGGAATTTTACTGTAGTGAATATGGTTTCTTTGGGAAAAAAAAGTCTGACTCTCTCCCACTTTTCCACTTTGGCTCTTCTTTACAGTCCTCACTGTTTGTTTCCAGTCAAGGCCGCTTTCACCTTATCAGCTTTGTCATTCCTTTTGCAGAAGCGATGCCAGCAGTTTATACCTTTCAAACTTTAATTTATGGGCCGTCTACCCATGTCCCTCCGGGTCTTTTAAATAGGCAGCCTCTCTGTACAATTTCTTGGACCCATCACATTTCCCCAAGTGCTTGCAAATACACATTGCTCAAGGTGATAAATGACTTAACTAGAAATTGACGGCTAACTTGTCGAAACCCTCTTGTGATTCCAGGCCGCTGTGGCAGGAGGCACCACCATGATCATTGATTTTGCCATCCCTCAGAAAGGTGGCTCCCTCCTTGAGGCCTTCGAGACCTGGCGGAGCTGGGCTGACCCCAAAGTCTGCTGTGACTACAGCCTCCATGTGGCTGTGACGTGGTGGAGTGACCAGGTGAGGCACCTGGGTGCCAATTTGTTCCACTTAGTCCCCTTCTCCTTGGTGTGCCCGAGAGAAAGAAACTGGTAGTGTCAAAAGCAAGAATCTACTGGTGCCAGCTGCTTCCAGGGTGGTTGGAGAATTGAGGCAAGATTTTCCATCACACACTCCTTGGTACCTTTAAAATTCTGAATTCTGTGAAGAATTATTAATTTAAAAAACTAAAATAAAAAAATATAAAACCACTAAGATAAGTCCTTTATGCTCATTCATGCAGCTTCTCCTAATATTTAATCCATGAATTATAAATACTTTCAATATAATTTGTAAAGTACTGATTTCTCTTTTTCTCAACTTCAACATTCCCAGAATCATTTATAGACAGTATTTTCCCACTGATTAGAGCTTCAATTAAAAGTACTTAGCTTCTGGAAAAAAAAATTAAGGAAATTCTATTTTTAGAATTCCTTCAAATCAGATGCCTCCCGTCCCTCTCTTAACACCTTGTTGAGAGAGGAGGAGCAGACTGGGGCCATTTCCCGGACCCTCTCCCTGCTGTTTCTTGACCTAGGCCCTTCTTGTACTGCTCTACCGATGCCACCCCCTGACAGCCATTCACAATAGTCTAACCAATCTTCCATGCCCACTCATGACTTAGGCCATGGCAGAAATGGTAACAAGATTCAGACAGGAAAGACAGTTTTGAGAGCTACTAAAATATGTTGGTTTTGCCCCATCCAATTGTGTGTGTGCCTTGAAAGAAACTTTTAACAGGAATTTAAATCCCAACTTGTTTTTCTGCATTGTACTTCATCAGATATCTTTTTGTCTGAAAAGTTCACCATAATAACAACATTATCTGAGTAACTCAGGCCTCCACCTCTTCCCCCAAACTGGGCTTCAGATACCAAGTTAATATAAAACAAGTAATCTATCTTTAACAGATAGTTCAACAAACATGATAGCAAGGTTTATAGTCCACAGATAAAGTTGATTTTTCTCCAAAATTCCATTCTAAATGATGCAATTTTTTTTCTCTTCTATGCCTTTAAGGCACATCCTTCCTTCTTCCCTCCCTCCAGCTCTTATTGTATAAGATGGAGCAGAGATGATAGTGTTTGCCCTTATCAGACTCCTCATACTTTAATATGCAGAGGGATAAGCTGTTGTTAAAATACAGGTTCTGTTCACTTGCTATAACCAAGCTTCACAAACAGAATGACTTAAACAACAGAAATGTACATCTTCCCTTCCAGAGGAGGGAAGTCCAGGATCCAGCTGTCAGCCAGGTTGGTCCCTTCTGAGGACTCTGAGGGAGGCTCTGTTTCAGGCCTTCCTCCTGGGTCTCGTAGCTCACTGCAGTCTTCCGTGTTGCTTGTGAAGAAGCTTCACCGCAGCCTCTGCCTCCATCTTCACTATGTGTTGTCCCTATGTGCAAGTCTGTGTCTGTTTCCTGTTTTTAAGGCCACCAATCATATGGGATCAGTGTTCATGCTAATGACTTCATCTTAACTAACATCTGCAATCACCCTCTTTCCAAATAAGGAGTTGGGATTCAACATATGAATTTGGGGGGCACACAAGTCAACCCATAACAATAGTGCAGGACTGGGTGGATCCTGAGACCTTGCATTTCCAGCAAGGTAATGCAGATGCTGCTGATTCGTGTACCACTTTTGGAGGAGTGAAGCTTAAACCTCTTTGCCTGAGAACAGTAGAACGGGACTTTCCATGCATGTGGATGACAGGATGATTATCTTCCACTCCCATATCATCTACACCTTCTGTGTACATCTTCTCCTTCCTCCCTTTGAGAACTCATCCTATGGCTTTAGACTTGACCTCACTTAAGCTTCGAGTCCTTCTAGATCCGTTATTGCTCCTCATAGTGGCCACATGACTTCCTCCTAATTTTCCAGAATAATGTCCTCAGACTGGGAGATAGATGCAGAGAATTTATACCAAGTATAGAAATGAAGTACTTTGGGGAACACTATTAACTTTTTCATGATTTAAAATATCAGAACAGCAGCAATTGATCAGAAGAAAATAGTGCATCAGGTGGAAGAAAGATCTAGGACTCCACTGCACATTCCTGGAACTTAACTGTTCTCCTTAATTTACTTCTTTATTTCCTGAATGTAATTTTTTGAAGAATGTTGAAACTATTCAAGGGTGCAACGTTGTTGTTGTTGTTCCCTTGTTAGGTTAAAGAAGAAATGAAAGTCCTTGCCAGAGACAAAGGTGTCAATTCTTTCAAGATGTTTATGGCCTATAAAGATTTGTACATGGTGGGAGACAAGGAGCTGTATGCAGCCTTCTCTCAGTGCAAGGAAATTGGTGCAGTTGCTCAGGTCCATGCAGAAAATGGAGACTTAATTGCAGAGGTAAGCATTTGCATTCCAACCCTTCTACAGAAACAAAAGCAGCCATAACTTAGGTAAAGATGATTACATAAGAAGTAAACTCATTCACTGCAGTGGAGGACACAGGACAGGACAGAGACAGATATTCTGTGACTCACAATTACTTGACCTGGTTACTTGAGCCCTGTTCTGAGTTTTATTCAGCTGGTGTACACACTTGTATGAGGACTTCCCTTTTTCAAAACAGCTACCTGTATTAGATACCAACCATGTGCTATTATAAATATGCAAGTAGGTTTCCCTGTGTCCCTTAGTACTGGTTTTGTGTTTTTTATTTTTTGTTTTATTAGTAGCTTGGGCTGCAGGGTTCTAATTCTAAAGCATGGACAGCATGGGTGTAATCTGATGACTTAAGCAGTGTATTAGATAGCTTTTTAAAACTCTACTCTTTTCAGAAACTGGGAATTAAAATGTGCTCTGGAGGAATCTGGATGATATTTATTTCTCATGTTAGTTCCATTATTAATGCCCAAAGGGTACACTATCTGCAAGATTTAAAGAGCTGTCTCTTACCCTTTATATTAGCAGAATATTTTTTTCTCCCCAGGCTCAGCTCCCATTACAGTGAGTGAGATTGAGGCTCAGTGGCCAGGAGGCAGTGGGAATAATGAGAAGAGGGCATGAGCTGTAAAATCAAACAGAACCAGGGTTTAAATTTGACTCCTCCATTTCCTGGCTACGTGACATAAGTGAGTCATTTTACCACTTTAAGTCTTGACTTTTTGCCTTTTTTTGTGAGGAAGAAATAAAATTTTGAAGTCAAGAAATAACTGGTCCAACATCATTTAGTGGGTTGGGTTAGGGAGACAACGAAGACTATGATTCAGTAAAAAATAAAATGAAACTAATCACACAATACATTATAATGAGTCACTTCAACAAAGATCTATAATATTTGGTTTTGTTTGAATCAATATTCTGTCTTTAAATATGGACATCGCTTTTTAAAGAGTGCAAATTAGAACTAATCTCATATTTTTTTAACTTTTCAATCAAAAGAACTTGATGGTGAAATGCGCATATGAAGAATTAACATATGCTATGGGTATACTGAAGTTATTTTTACCAAGCATGTGCACTGCACTGTATACACATGTGCACAAATATTAATACACACACACACACACACACACTTTTACACCCTTACACAAACACCACACACACACACACACACACACACACACACACACACACACACACACACCTCTATACTTAGCACTTCTAAAAAAGTCCGAGTACCTTTAATTTATGATAAAGCAACTATATTTGTTGTTGGAAACCTTCCTGCTGTCTTTTTGCTTTCTTGCTGCCTTTCTAGGGGGCAAAGAAGATGCTGGCACTGGGGATAACTGGCCCTGAGGGCCACGAGCTGTGCCGACCAGAAGCAGTGGAGGCAGAGGCCACGCTGAGAGCCATCACCATAGCCAGCGCTGTGAACTGCCCTCTCTACGTGGTGCATGTGATGAGCAAATCTGCAGCCAAGGTGATAGCAGATGCACGGAGAGATGGTAATTCCTGAATAAAACCACCCTTCAACTCAGTATTAGCTGTAGAGGGGGATGAAATACCTGTAGCTTCTGCTTTTGCTTATGGGAAGAGTTGCATGTAAATTCCCACAACATTTTTTCCTCCCTCTTAATTCATCCTGTCTGTCCTTATTTCATCCTTAGGCATGTCTAATTTTTTTTTCTTCTTTCACTCATCTTCATGGCTGCCCGTCTTCCTTCAGGTTATTTCTTTCTTATCTTTGGGACCTCAAACTGTTTCTTTCAGTTCTGCCACATCATGAGCAACTGTATTTTAATGTGATGGCCACATGCAAAGTTCGCCAGTTAATTTGAAAAAGGCTTCCTCACCTCTTAGGCATCTCCTCTCATCCTCCCAGCATCTGAATCAGGCCAGTGCAGGGTGCATAGTGCATGCCCCAGATTTTTCTTTTGAATTGAATTGATTTGTCTAATAGCAACTTGAGTGTTGGGACTAATGAAAGCAATTATCTATTACGAATTGTATTTTTAATGATGATTATTTTAATATTTTAAAACCAAAGTTATTTTTACCCCAAATTATGTATTTGCCTCTGTTTTCTAGTTTAACCAGGCTTGTAAATAGTCATCCTAAAATAAATGGAAAATCTCCTATTTGTGTTAAGAGTGGGGCCAAGGAATAATTTCGTTCAGTTGCAAGTCCTGGTAAAGGAAGGATGAAAAACAGACGTTGTGCATTTTATTCAGTGACTTCAGGCCTTGCTGTGTTGTGCTACAACTTCTATCACCTCACCTTTAGAAACAGAGACGAATCATTCCCCCCTCTGAAACTGGCTACATAGTTTATGTGCATTATAGAAACTATGAAAATGGATAGCTGCTGTGTATGCAATTGGTACTAACAAAAATTTTATTAAAATTGCTTCTTGCTGCAAGAAGTTTCAGTAAGGATTTTGTGAGCCATAGGCACTCGTTAAAATGCAACCAATCAACACTTGTGTAAGAGTGAGCTTAATTTCACACAAGCATTAATAAGGTCTTGGTCCCAACTATTTCTGATTGCTTCCTCTCCCTCATCTCACATAGGACAGAATTGCAGTATCAAAGCAGCCCTTGAAAGAAAATGCTGCATTTATAGTATTAGATTTTTCCCCACCAGGTGGCGCTGTTGCCAACTCTATGAAATTGGTATGGTTTCCACTGTGAGCCGAGTAAAGTTTGTAATGTCAGAATATGATTTAGGGAACAGTAAAGCCAGCAGAAATGGTCAATCCTAACCCACCAGCAAGGTACAATTTTGACAGTTCTGTTAGGAAGCAGTTTCTTGTCCTTGGGTATTTATTTGATACTGGGATGCAATTCCATTAGAATCAGAGTAAAGATCTGAGGAGAATTTTAGACTATAGATTGTAGAAAACTAAGAAACTTAAGTATGAACATTTTAATTTTATTTTAAATTAGTTTTAATTTCAATTTTATTTCAAATAGTCAAAACATTTATATGGTCCAAAAGTCAAAATTATATTTAAAAAATGTTAAAGGATGTCTTATTTTCTTCTCTAATTCCTTCTCATATCCCATAAGTAATTTTTTGGTTAATTTATATTTACAGTTTATCTTTACAAAATAAAAATATATGTATATCCTGATTACCTCATCTTTCCTCCATAAAAAGGATTATACTATACATAGCATTTTATACCTTGCATTTTCTTCTCTCGTTTGAAAATATGTCCTGAAGTTCAGCCCTCTTTAGGTGTGGAGATTTTTCTAATCCTCTTTTACAGGCACAGAGTATATCACTGTATTTATTCAACTAGTCACTTCTTGATAGACACTCGAATAGATTCCAATTTTTAGCTATTATAAATAAAACCACAATATTGTCTTATGCATATGTTATTTCATGTTTGTGGACAGTGAATTACTTTCCTATTGCTTCTGTAATAAATGACCACAAACTTGGTGGACTGAAATAATAAAAATTTATTAATCTTACAATTCTAGAAGTCTGAAGTCTGAAATAGATCTCCCTGGACTAATGTCAGGGTGTCTACAGGGCTGTGTTCCCTTCCAGAGGCCCTAGTTCTCCTTTCCTTGCCCTTTGCAACATCCAGAGCTGCCCACACTCCTTGGATCATGGCCCCTTCCTCCATCTTCAAAGCCAGTCAACAGTGGGTTGAGCCCTTCTCACATCCCTTTACTCTGACCTCCTATTCTGCCTTTCTTTTACACTTTAAGGATCCTCAGTTTGCATTGAACCCACTCTATTAATTCAAGATCATCTCCCCATCTAAGGTTCTTAATTCAGTCACATCTGTGAAGTCTCTTTTGCCTCATAAAGCAACATATTCATATGCTGTGAGAATTGGGATATGGACATCTTTAGGGATCCATTATTCTGCCTAATGCAGAAGGATATCTTCAGGGTAGATTCCCAGAGGTAGGGATGTTGGTTTAAAAGGTAAAGGTATATTGTAATATTTTAGATATTGCTAAATTCCTTTCCCAAGGGATTATAAATACAGAATATTTAAATGTTACCTCAAATGTTATTGTTAAGTCAGATTTATTGTCGTAGTATTTGCGAAAATACCCTATTGCCCAGTTGTTGAAGAGGGAGTGGAGCCCAGAATAAAAAGCACGAGAGATTTCCCACCCTTGCATGTGCCCTTGCAGTAAATAAGGCATGTGACCAAGAGAAACCAGAAGGGAGAGCATGTTGGAAATTAAGAGTCAACCTGTTCACATGGTAACTGCATCAGCAAACCCAAGGGCAGACCCCTGGGGAGTTTAGAGGGACAAGAGAGGGTGGACCACACTGACCTTTTGTGAAAGATTCAGCCACCCTGTGCACATCCACGTATTATCTAACGTAACTTCTAAACACAAAAGAGTAATATAGAACTATTAATGGTTATCTTAAGTAAGAAATAATTCAGTCTTACAGGTTTATAATATGAACGTTCCCCATTTGTAAATAACTTTGCCAGTCCATTGTATCTTCTAGGGCTTTGACACTCTCAGTGGGTGCCTAGAACGCAGCATTGGCATTGTCTGGGAGAATGTTGGCCCCCATCCCAGGCCCACTGACTCAATATGCACTTTTAACTGAAACCCCTGGTGACTCATATGCATATCAAAGCCAGAATCCTGTTTCAGAAGGCACAAAGGATATTCTATTATTGATTGCCTCTATTGTAGTAGCCTAGAAATACAATGCTATTAAATTTGATTTTATTGTTCCATTGCCAACGATACACTCAGAAAAGAGGGAACGTGATTTTAACAACTAACATTGTGGAGTATTTAATATGTGCCTGGCACATAGTAGTATTTTAATATCTTTTATTTCATCTCAGGTTTGACTCTATATTATCTTATCAGTGTATTTTCATGTATATTATTATTTTTAATTGTCTTAATAATGTTGCAAGCTCAATTTTATCACTATTTTGTGACCGGTGAAGCTGAGGCTTGGGAAAGATGATTGGTAAATTTAGCTGAAGATCACATTATCAGTAAGTGCTAAATCTAGAACTCAAGCCCAAATTCATCAACCCGAAACCAAACTTTTTTGTTATTCTTCATCCTATTCAACGCTGATGTGCAGTTGAGGAAATGCAGATATCTAGCTTATATTTAATTGACTTGGAGATTAAAAAGATCAAGTGGTTTTTGGTTTTTGGTTTTTGGCATTATGTTTTAAAATTTTATTGAAGGCATCATCACCATCTTGTGATTTTTATAATTATTAAAAGAATGAAACTGCCAAGAATGGAAATGATAAAGTATTCAATGGAAAGTAAACACCTCTTATCCTTCTCAGTTCACTCTTTGGAGCCAGCAGTTTCATCATCTCTCTTTTAGTTTGGTGGTTGTCTCCAAAATTCTAAACTCTAAATATGTAAGCAGTGATTTGAAATTTCTTACAGTATCACCTGGCTTTCAGCAGTGGAAAATGAGTAATTTATGGAAATCTCGCCCCTTGAGAGGTCACTTCAATTGGTGTACTTAAATTTATGCGCTTTGGCCATTGCTGTCAGTTTATCTTCTTTCTCCAACAGGAGGAAGAAGGAGCTGAGAGGCCCTGGGTGAACTTTGCTACCTCCTGACCTTCACCCACTGCAGGCCCCCTTCCCGTGGACAGGGTGCTCAGCAGTTGGAGTTCTCTGTAACTGGAGTCGCATGGCCAGGCTTTGTCTATAGGTTAAGTCTAGACTTTAGAACTATTCACAGTATAGGATTGTGGAAAAATTCTTCTCCGTAGAAACAGTTAGAAGAGACCTTGAAAACAATTTATATCACCAAGCCACTGCAACTTAGTGTTATTCAAATTAACTGCTGGAGAAGCAATTTCCAGGAGTCAGAGTCCAGTGGATTTTCTTCCCTTCAGTGAGGCTCAAAAGCACGCCTCCTTTTAGCTTGCTGCATCTTCAGACCACTACTGTCTTGTAAAGTTTTTTGTTTTACCTGGAATTTTTCAGTTAGTTCTTTTTAAAATAAGTTGAGAAAAGAAGCAATGGCCTTCTTTACAACATCACCAAGAGTCCCCAGCTTCTCCGTGCTTTCCACTGAGCGCCGTGGGCTCTTCTTGCAGAGATTGATTTTGTGAGAACAAAAGGAATTTTTTGAAAGTTGCATGTTTGATAATTGTATTCAAAGCCTGCTATAGAAATGTCATCCTAAGATACTCTAGGCTCAATATCTGGTTTCTCATATCACCCCTTTTCTTGAATTACATTGAAGAGTCTCAGGTCATTTTTTTTTTTTTTTTTTTTTTTAAGGAAAAGTGTATAGGAGGTAAATTTTCTTTTTCTTTTTCTTTTTTTTTCTTTTGCAGGCACTTTTTTTGATTCCTTCTCAAGTTCGTTTGGTGATTTGAATGGGCATAGAGTTCCAATTTCAGAATGATTTCTTCTGAATTATCAAGATACAATTTCATTCTTTTCTGGTATCAAGTGGTTATTGATGAACAAGCAAATGCAAATGAGGTTCTTGTTCTTTTGTCACTAACTTTCTTCACCATCTGGAAAATTATATTTTTTCTTCATCATAAAAGTCTAGAAAATTCATTAAGAATGGCAGTGGGCCTTTTAAAAATTCATCTTGGTGTTCAAAGGCCTGTTTTAATCTGAAGACATCTTCGATTCTGGAAACTTTCCTTCTTTTATTCCCTCCACATTCATCTTCCCTGCTTTCTTTTCCTGGAACTCCTCCATCTTCCTCCATGTCCTTTCACTATTTTTACCTTTAGGGAAAGAACTTTAATTTTTTGCTCTACAGTTTAGGAAATGGTTTTGTTTGTTCTCTTTGCCCTTCTAATGAACTTTTATCTTGGTAATCCAAGAAAACTTTCTTGTCCCTTGATGACTCCTTTTTTCCCATGGCGGCATCTTCTTTTTTGTTCTTGTTTTTTAACGCAAGCAGTGTTTTCCTGACCTCTCTGAGGATACTAATGAGTTATCTCTGTTTCTTTCTGAGTCAAGTTTTCAGTTTAAAAACTGTTTTGGTTCACCCCTTTTTGTGCTGTTTATGTCAGGTGACCCTTGGCTGTCCATGTGTGGAACTGGACAGGCCGCGTGAATAGCGTGGGGAGTGGACGTGGCTTTCCCCTGGCACAGATAGGTCTGTTTTCTAAATGAGTGCTGTGGATGGCAGTGGAGTGTGGTCCCTGATGAGCTTAAGCTTAGATGTGGGAGCTTTACTTGGTGGCACTAGACGCCATCAGAAGCCTTGTCTCACATATAGTGGTGAGGGTCAGAGCTGACTGGTCCACTATTCCCTCCCCTCACTTACCTGTCCCTTCCACCCCAGGAAGATGCTCCCATGACTTCTTCTGCTCCTTTGAGAACCAGCTGTCCCTTCTACATTTTCCTCATTATTTATGCCATCCCATCTGCTTTCCACCTTCCTGAAGTCTGTCAAAAGCTCTGGTCAGCATGGTCTGTCTCCACACTTGGTGTAGCTCTGGATTTCTTCTCTCTGTACCTCTTTCCCAGGGTGCTGATGTGAGCTGGGAAGGAAGCAAGTTCAGTCCTTAACTTTAATGCAAAACCTGAGCCTTTCTTGTGCTCACATATTGATATTTTCTTCTAGAATTCAGCACCTGTAATGAGTGAAAAGCAGGTTATAGGAAAAGGCATAAAACTTTCAAGTTCCAGCCATCCAAAGGTCGCCTTTGACCATTGAAAGGTCTGTTTCATGCTTTTCTTTCTCAGTCTAAGTTGAGCAACTGGAACTCAACGCACTGGTACTTCCCACTTACCTTTCTTACATGAAGTCACTTGTGCGAAAGCAAATCAAGGACATCAAAAGTGTGTGCCCTTTTCTCCCAGGAGCAGTCTGCCTGCTTGTCCCAGAGCTCAAGGGTAAAGTCATGTTGCATTTAGAAGTTCTGGTCTCTGCAGCCCAGATTGCATTTCTCTTCAGTCTAGTCTTTGTCCAAAGAGTATGTGTGCCAATGTGAGTCATTGCCTAGTGACACTGACGCTCTTTATTTTGATCTGAATAGCTTTGGTTATATGTGCTCCTTTTCAGCCACAGTATTGCATGTAGGATGATTAATGGTCTCTTAGAAAATACACTTGTCACTTTTCCCCCAACCTCCCAATAGAACTTGTGTACATAGAGATTCACAGTTTTTCTGGTGCTCTGTTTAGAGCGATGGTGATTTCTCTCAGCTTAACTTGATGTTCTACTTCTATACACCTGTTATAGTTTGTTTTCCATTTATGATTGAGATTTTCAATGTATTTCCCACACATGCCCTGTTCAACTTGTCTTAATGAAGTTCAACTTTATTTTATATCCAAGATCCTATTTTCAGGGTGTAAGTATGATTCTCATTTGAACTTACTAATAAATTTTTTTCTTTATACTATTAAAAAAAAAATAAGTCACCAGGGCTAAGATTGTAGCTGAATGGTAGAGCACTTGCCTAACGTGTGATTCCCTAGGTTCAATCTCCAGTACTGCAAAAAAAAGAAAGAAAAGTTACTGGACACCAAGTGTATGATAAAACTGCTCTAGACACTGCATTTGCAAGCTAGATTATGATTATTTTAGTTTTCAAGGAGTTCACGGTGAACTGGGCTACCTTGTGATTAGTTTGTTGTTTATTTGATTGTTGCTTGTTTGATTTGGTTGGGTTAGGTTTGATTTTGGTTTTCCTATAGTAGAAAGCTTTACTTTCCAAGTTTATTGTTATAAAGTATGAAGTTCTCTTACACAGAGGTTTTGGATTTCCTGTTTTATGTCTTATTTCAACTTTGTCCTCCATAAAATCCTTTTATGTTTAAAAGATGAGGAGAAAGTTCCACACAGTGGCCATACTCTCCCCAAGTGGTCATACTGACCATTATTAGTGCTAAATGACAGCAAATCAAATTCTTTTTTTGCACATGTACATGTGCTGATGTTCTATAACCAGGGCCACAGAAAGGATGCTGTGTAGCAGGGATGAGGTAAATTTGAATCTTATCCTTTCTTTTTCCTTTCTTCCTCTTGAACATCTAAACACCCAACTCTCTTTTACTTGGAACATGATTTATCTTATATTCAATTGTAAAACAGTTTTTTTTAAAGTTTTTCAAAAAATGGAATTGTGTGGCCAGTAAGGAAAATAACATTTGTGGAATGCACCAGTTTGCTACAGCTGCTATAACAAAGAACCATAGACCAGGTAGCTTAAAGAACAGAAATGTTATTTTCTCACAGATCTGGAGTTTAGAAGTCTGAGATGGAGGTGTCAGCTGGGTCCATTCCTTCTGAAGGTTGTTAAGGAAAGATGTGTTCCAGGCCACTGTCCTTGGCTTATAAATGGCCATCTGTATCTTCATGTTATCTTCTTTCTGGAATTTCCTCATCCTATAAGGACCCCAGTCTTATTGGGTTGGAGTCCATCCTAATTACCTTCATCACCTCTATAAAGACTTTATTTCCAAATATTGTGAGATCTTCAACGTGTTAAAGTTTTCAGGGGACACAATTCAGCTTGTAATATGAAGTGACTATAGGAGTCTAGGCACATGGCAGGTACTTTCATATACATTAATTTATTTGACCTGCACAAAACTAAACTACCATACTAGAAGGACATTGTGAACCTATTTCATAGATGCAAAGAACAGACTATAAGTATGTCCATCTTGCACAAGGCTAAAAAGTAGCAAAAGTAGGATTTGAACCTAATTCTGTCTGATCTGCTCTACCCTGCTGCTTGTAGGTGTTTCTCTTCTCGATTATTTCCTTTCTTTGTAAAAGTAATATTTTTAATTCACAGTAGAACCCGGGAAAGTTTCACCCTGTTGTTTAAGCTAGGAAAATTAATTTTTATAAGTGTGCTTGGCTTCCTATTTGGTAGCCAATATTTCTGCTGCTGGTACCTATACAACTTCCCTGCCATCTTTCAACCTGTACATATCCTGTAACTCAGTAGTGTTGCTCACAGATCCACACAAGGTTTTAACATCCATTGTATCACCTTCATCTCACAATCTGGTTGGCTGGTTCAGGGGGAGTTTGGACGGGTTTGATGTGCTTCATTATTTGGAAATCTTTAGTATCTCTCAGAGGGTGAAATGACTTTTAGTGGGAGAGTGCATCATAAGTGTAGAGTCTTTTTTGGTTTTGAGCCAGAGGATGGAGGAAGTAGGTGAGCATATCTGTGGGTAGACAGGGTCCAACCTCATGTGAGACTTGTGCAGGCAGTGGGAGGAGATTAATGATGAAGATGTCTCTATCTCCCAGGAGTTGTTGGAACTATCTGGTTGCAAATGTAATCAGAAAAGTACCAGACTAAGGACAGGTAGAGAGTTTTTCATTTACAACCTGCCATGTAGTAAATGAAAGCAGTAAGTGAAATTGGAAAATTGCTCAGCCTCATCCACAAACAGCTTGTAGTAGACTCAAACATTTAAAAATGCATGCTCTTTACCAATGACACTTTTCTTAATAATGTGGTACATATGATCTGATATCAGAAGAGGAGGATTTTTTCTGGCTGTACCACTAACTACCAATATGGTCTCAGGTAAATTAATGTCTCATTGAGTGTCAATTTCTTCATCTGTCACCCAGCAAGAGGGTTGCTGCAAGGGTCAAATTAGGTGGTGTGGGAGAGATTTGCAGGCTGTAGCGTGCTATACAGATGCTAGCTATTTTTATTATTCCTTTATTTTTTGCCCAAATCTATCAGAACCCATGATTATGCTGAATTGTCTAGTTTGAATCTCCAATTTATGGATTTTCCAGGTCCCTTTTCATTTCTTACATGCTTATTAGTCCCTTGAAAATGTTTTAAAATCATTGTGAAATAGGGTAGAGAGCAGTTAGGAATTTTTACTTTTTAATGTTTCCTGCATATTTATAGACACTTAATGGGGAGAAAATTGGGAGGGGGTACACAGTTAACAAAGACTTCATATATACCCAAAAAGTGGCCTATCACATTTTAAAGGAGCTAAGCCCTTCCAAGGAAATTACCTGTCATCTGGTTTCAAAACAGTCCTGGCAGACTCCTGGTAGATGCTGACACTTTTAATTTTTCCTGAGAGCTATTAAAATGGTAGAAGTTTTGGAACTGTGTTCCCATATCACCGTGATGTGCCAAGTGATTGAATAGAACGTGTGATAAGGATCTTGTCTCGATGATGAAGCACCACAGAAAATCCTGAGTTGGCAACTCCAAAATGATTGCCAATCAAGTTTCAGAGTTCTCATTGTCCAAGCTTCTGGAAGAAGCTCTTTCCTACTAGGAAGTTTTCTTTGAACTTGCAAATAAAAGGTCGCATCTGTCTTGCTTTTTCTCTCGTAGTAATACGTTACCTCTTCATTCACTAGAAATGATCGCTGCTTATGCTACAGACCAGAAAGAGATGCTAGTTTCCCCTTTCTGTAAGAGGGTAGTCAGAACCTGGAGCAGGATGGGATTCATCTAAGTGTGTGCATCTTGAAAGCAAACCATCTATGCTCTGGCTGTTCCTGGAGGATTACTTTTATTGACCACGGCTTGATACTTGGTTACTTTGGTGAACTTCTTAGGTTTCAGCAAGTCTGGCTTCTGTGGTTTTATAATTTCCTAGACTGGCTAGAGGAAGATGGCTAGATTGGGGGAGAAAGGATCTGTGAAATAATAGGGTGCTACCTCCCCACTTAATATGACTCAGGCAGCTAGTGGTCATCGACCGTCAGCACTCTCTAGGGAAATCAGTTAATTTCAGTTATATATCAGGATTGTAACTAAAATTTGGCATCTGATTAACGAGTGAACTCATTTGGTATGCCAGTGTCTCCTTACTGCGCACTCCTTTTTTTGATTGCTTGCATATGATGAGGCTGAAGCCAGAGAATCTATTATTCTGACAAATGCTAATCAGAGTTAGGATTCTGATTTTAAATTCAAATTCATTGTGCACTATTAAGTTTTCTAACATTGTGTGCTTTTGATGGACTCATTTGCATGATTTTTAAAATATGCATTTCAGGCTATAATTTTATTATATGAGTGTTCTTTTACTTAATATAAGATTTTTGGAGAGCTTTTTTTAGGGTATGAAAAGATTAACAATCTATTTGCAGCAGCAATGTACTGTGATTGAACTCCATATGACCTATATTAATCATTATCTGTCCTCTGGCTAGTAGATCCTAAGTTAGGACTACTGGAATACTAATGAGTGTGTTCAAATCCTACTCCTCTGCCTCATCTATGTGGACTGTATGTAAAATGACTATAGAGAAGCACATAACCCCATAACTTTATCATCACGTTTCACTGGAAATTATAACAGCATTTTCCTGATAGAATTTTTGGGAAAATTCCATTAGAAATGGCACATGGATAAGCCAGCCTTTGCAAGGTGTGCTGCAGTAACAATGAGTCTAAAATAGGAATGGCTGACAACTAGAGATTTACTTCTCATTCGTATTCATGTGCATCGTGGGTTGGATTTGCCTCTGCTCCATAGTCTTTTCATTCTGGGACACAACTGAAGGAACAGCCCCTACTGGTGTCATGACAGAGGAAAAATGGGAATGGAAGAACCCCCAAGACATTTTTAGTTTTTACTTGGAAGTAGCACATTTCACTTCCATTCATATCTAATTGGCCAAAGTAAGTCAGGTGGTCAAGCCTGGTATCAGGTGAGTGGGGAGAAAAATCTATTCTACCATTCAATGCAGTTACTAGCACATAGTAAATGCTCAATGAACATTTTTTTTTTTTTTTGTTACTTTTAAATCTGTTCCCAAAAGTAAATTATAGTTTGGGATTCTGCTACGCTATTGATATTTTCCTCTGCTAGGACAGAGAATACTAATATTTGTGTGTTTGTCATATGGCTCTTTTAAAAGCAAATTAAGGTGCAGAATGCTTCCTTTGAACTTTTCAGGGAAGGTGGTCTATGGAGAGCCCATAGCAGCAAGTCTGGGCACTGATGGCACACACTACTGGAATAAGGAATGGCGCCATGCAGCCCACCACGTCATGGGTCCACCTCTGCGACCAGACCCTTCTACTCCTGGCTTTCTCATGAATCTATTGGCTAAGTAATCATTGTACAGATGACTGTGAAGTGTTTTGCCAGAAGAAGTTGTTCTACAAGTCTCAGGTTTGGGTGAAGGAGAGCTAGTCTTAAATCTGGAGCTTCCATGGACCTTCCAGTATTCTGTTCTCCCTGACCTGACAGATTCTGGGCAGTTCCCTACCAGGAGAACAAAAACACTGGCTTAATTATATTATGATATGTTGTCAAAATCTCTCCTGGAGATAGAGAAAGCTGATTATTTTTACTGAAATTTTACTTCTGATTTTCCCCATCTCTTGTTACCAAGAACCCAGATTGTTTATTATGCATCTCGCTGCCCCAGTGCTGTGGATTGAACCCAGAGCATTCCACATGCTAGGCAAGAGCTCTGCCACAGAGCTACATCCAAGCCCTATGCTTTGTTTTTATTAGAATATCCTTCAATTTTTTCTATGCTGATGTAATCTAGGTACTGGATTGTTGTGTAGGTAATTCTGCCACTTTCCTGGGAAGGGCTGATCATTGTTCTTTGAGCATGACACCATACATGGACAGCCTGACATGACCCATTCACAGATGCTTAGATTCAAGTTATCAAAGAGCTTCTCAGAACTGACTATGTGAGAGTTCACTTGCCCCTCTCTTTCAGTGCCCTTCCTCTTTCAGACTTCTGTATCCCCAAGATAAGTCACAAGTCAAAGCAGGATTTTCTGTCCCTGGTGACATCACCATCTTCAGCCAGTCTCACATCTATATTTACACAATGTGGCTGTTTGTCCAGGGGTCATCCTGGAGGACCTGCCCTCCATTCCCCATTACCTGATACCTAGTGACCCTGATGTCACTATCATCAAATACATACAACTGCCACGTTCTAGACGAGATGAGCTCAGAAGCACAGAGCCAGTAGGTGAGAGAGCTGAGCCTAGAACTCAGGTTTTCTAACCCTTGATCTTGCATCTTGTGTGTACTCTGAAAGCGCTTCTTAGTACACAGACCAAGAGAGGGGGGAGACCCACACCTGAAATGCTACCATTTTCCATTGCATTTTTCTGACTTTCAGTGGTGAAGGGGGTCAGAAGATTAGGAAATGCATAGTCCTTTTCTCTTCACGTGTTCTGTCTACTCACCTCCTGTTTGTTCGTTTATAGTGATGATCTGACCACAACAGGGACTGACCACTGCACTTTCAACACCTGCCAGAAAGCTCTTGGGAAGGATGACTTTACTAAGATTCCCAATGGGGTGAATGGTGTTGAGGACCGAATGTCAGTCATATGGGAAAAAGGCGTGGTAGGTTTCTCAGGATCCAGCCTTGTTTTGCTTTCTTCTTCAGCTAGGGTCCTGACTGAGTGAGAGCCAGAATGTCACCTGCCTAGAGAAGCTTCCTGATTTTGTTTTTCACTAGAGTGGGAATGCAGCCCATCACCACCAAATCCATCCTGCCCCACCCTGTGACAGTCTCAGCAAAAACAAATGGTCTTCTCTGCATAGTTTAGTTTAAAGAGTGCATTGAGGATGGGTTTAGATTGGGTGCAAAGAAGGCCATTCTTGAAATGTTACAGTTATGCTTCATTTCTCATGTTCTTGGATCTCAATTCCTCAAGTGTCACCACTAGCAATACTTGAAATGATGGAAAGTACATGAAGCATTTATTATGTTCACATTTGTACCTCCTTTTCATGAAATCTTTGCAGATGTCCCTTTTTAAAGAATGCTTGAATTTTGTTTTTTTTTTTTTTTTTTTTTTTTTTTTTTTTTGTGGTGCTGGGGATCAAACCCAGGGATTTGTGCTTGCAATGCAAGCACTCTACCGACTGAGCTATCTCCCCAGCCCACTTGAATATCATATTTTTTAAACTGCTGTATGAAATCATATAAATAATAACTCAAAGTTTAGGGGGAAAAAAAGTCCAACCTTCTTCTTTTTGATTGGTGTCATTATTATAAGTATCTTAATTACAGTATATTTTTATGATTTATTACAGTTCCCAGGTATGTAAATATGTCCTATAGTACGCATGATACTATCTTATTTTCTGAAACAAGATGGTTTACTTCTGGGATTATTTCTTTCAGGTCACAATTTTTAATCATTTTTTGAGGCGGGAATAATAAACTTTAAGGGCACTCTTAAAATGTAAATATACATAGGGATAAACTCTAAACACTTTTTCTGTATTAAAATCTCCTGCAATAGACTGTTCATGATTATTGGTTCATGTACATTGTGATTACATAAAATTGAACCTCTTAAGTCAAGTTCGCATCTTTCTAAAGGCGTTGTCACCTGATTTAAAAGCATTATCACCCATCTTACTTGAACTCCATAGTATCCTGCCTATGTCTACATGATCATTTGTCAATCTTGGGCCTATGATAAATTTGCCAGATCATAAATGTAGCAGGTGGTTGTGGAACACTTTAAATGGGAATTGGAAATATCATTGCCAGCATTTAGCTGTCATCTATAGCGACCTGGTATGGTTCTGGGAAGGATGGGAAGGATTGGTCGAGTTCTTTTTTTGAGCTGATAGAGTTTTGCAACATCGGTCCTCAGGCCTCCGTGTTACCCCATTGTCTCCTCATTATCTCTATGATTGTTTAATACCAGCACCCACAGATGTTGTCAGCTCCTCAGTATAAGAAATTAAGTGCAGTTCCATTTGGTTTAAGTGATGCGAGTCTTGTATTTTTATTAATAGGAGGTTTTATTAGTATTTGATCATCAGAACAAATGAATTTTCTCTTTGGAATTGTTTTATAGCACAGTGGTAAAATGGACGAAAACCGATTTGTGGCAGTTACTAGCACAAATGCAGCCAAAATATTTAATCTCTACCCGAGGAAAGGAAGAATAGCTGTAGGATCAGATGCTGACATTGTAATTTGGGACCCAAAAGCCACAAGGTAAGTCTGACTTCTTGTATTCCTTGGCTTCATGATGGAGAAAAAGCACTAACTTGCAAAGTTATTTTGCTTTGGCCTTAATCAGCCATTTCTTATTAGGTGATATATTTAGCCATGCTCAGGAATTCTGAGCATGGTTTAGGTTTTGATATACAAATATTTCTTTGTTTTTCTTGGCATAGAGGTTGCAAAGGTTGTGTTGCATTCTCTGGAAATGGATATGTATAGAAAACCAATATGAATTTACCACTTCAGTGCCTGGCAAATGCCTGAGTTCACAGGGAGGAAAGGTACAGTACAAAGAAGAAAATAAAAGGCTTAATTTGAAAAGGGCTGAATTGAAAACTCAAAATAATTACAGCCTTTTTAAAGCTTTCAGATAGAAAAATTCCAGCACAAAAGATGTCACTTTTTGTTAGCCAAATTTTCCAGTTGAGTTCATCTTGAGCCTATCATTCCCAGTAGACTCGAGCTTTTTGTTTCCAATTTCCATAATTCTATGTTAATATTGCAGGCCTGGCAAATTCCACCAACTCAGGGAAGCATTTGGTGGAGGAGGAAGCTCTGTAAATTTCTTTCTTCTTACAGGATGAGAGCACACAATACCTGCATACTGATGTGTGTTTTTTATAGACTTTGCCACTGTAATGGAGGGAACCCCAGGGACTTTAACATTTTTTTGTGTGTGTACATACATGTGTAAACAGCGATACCATAAGCCTGTCTGCCTCACCATACAGCCATTTATTCAAAGTCTAACAGATGTTTTTTATCGTAGAAAGCAAAAGTATATAGTTTCTTTAGGATATTGTCCTAAAGACCCAGCTTCCACTGAAATGCTTCAGGACTGCGCCCTGGGGAAAACTAAACTAACCATGGCTGTGAACCTAAATCCAGCCCCAGGTAGTCTCTTAGAAAGCACTGTCCCCTGGACACTCATTGTCCCTACCCAGGGACCAATTCACATGGTTGGCAGGCCATGGTCATGCCAAGTAGCCGTTAGCCAAATACTTTGCCATAACACCTCACTGCTGGTTAATGATCCATGCAGAACAGTAAATGGTGGCACAAGCATCTTATTTGCATGAATATCCTTAGACACCAAACTAAGTACAACTCTAAGTCTTTGTTATTATATTAACAAGGAATTGCTGACCGTTAAGGACTCAATACCTAGTAAACCAATGTGGGCATCTTCTCTACTAGGCTAGGAAAATTTTGCTTGGGAAAGCAATGGAAAAAAAGATTGCTTGGATTTGGAATGATCTGCAGATGTATTGCGCATGCTACGTTTAGAGAACCTGAGGTATTTTAAATACCACTCTGCAGCAGGCTGGTGTGTGCCCAACCGTCTCTTGCCCAGGGTCACCTTTGCTGTAATTCAAACTATTTAGGCAGCTCCAAGAGCTGGGACAAGGTAGGTTTTTTGAAACATTTTGTGGCTTAGGGAGACCATGAGGTTTAATCAGAAAACCTAGAAGTTTTCAGAAGGAAGAAAACTATCATATGAAAGAAATATTTATGAAATATTATGATTTTGAAGCACAACATCCGGGAGAGATATAACAATGATAATAATTAGGAATAATTTGCACTTGCATGGCTCATGGTGGGTTTAAAAATACTTCAATATGTAAAATGTGATTTATCAGGTAAGACAAATAAGATTGCTTCATAGTGACAAGAAAACTATAACTGCCATACAGTGTAAGCGACAGGTTTGAGAACCCTGACCTCGTGGCTCTGACTTTTGACACTCGGTGTGTTTGCTGTGAGATTTCATAGCACGCTATCTCCTGATATTAGAGCAGAGCACTTCATATTATACTTGCTTGTTCATGTTCCATTTTCAATTCCACTCAGGTGGGCCAGTAAATATAAATCCGTTTTTGGATTTGATTCTTTTCTGTGGTTTTTCCTTATGGAAGGGAGGTTGGGGAGATGAAAATAATCTATTGAATGAGAGCCAGTCTCACTTCCAATACCCAGAGCACCTCAGAAAGTCATTCTGTGTGATCCTTTTTAACCCTACACCTGGGTACCTCCAGCAGGGCCCAGCCTTAAGAGTCCTCCCTGGCTGGTTTAATTTCTGAGCTCGGGTGTAAAGCATTGTCTTCCTTAGGCAACTGGACAAAGAGAAATGACCGGAACGTAAGGTTGTGAATAATTCACTTGCTTTATTTACCACATATTGCTGCTTGGAGGATATTTATAGGCTGTGATTATGTCTCCTTGAGTCATGTTTTTAGACTACACAAATTTAGATCACTTTCTCACAAGTTCCAGCTCCTGATTTCTATAACATTGTTTTGTCCTTCCTTTCCTATTCAGTTGTTTCAGAATAGTACATAATGATCCAGATAGGTAGTTATTTTTTCAGATCTATATATTACCTGCTTAATTTCTCTCATTTCTAGTCTAAGAATAACTAACTTAAGGTCAAACCAAAAGGTTCTATGCTTTTAAGTTTCTTTCTGTCTCTTTCATCAGTTTTGAAATATTTCTTATACAACAGGGCAGTTATTATAACTTACTTTATATAATGATACAGAAATCAAATTTTAAATTTTCACGTGTGGCATTTTGAATAAAGATAGATATAGATATATGGAGAGATGTATATATCTTGTATAGGTATATAGATATAGATTTGGCCTTTAATTTTGTAAATATGTACATAACATTATATATAATATTTGGCCTTTAATTATTAGTACTATCTTCTTTAGTAATTCAAGTATACTTTTGTACTACTGGGTATTCTTTCTTACTTTTAGTCTAGGACACCTCAGTGCTAGGCATAATAAAGATGAGCTCAAATTCAAGAGTCTGCTATGCAGGTGCTGGCCTGAGCTCCACCCAAGGTCATTTAAAGTCTCTGTAAGGTTTGGGGTGTAGCTCAGTGGCAGAGCACTTGCCTAGAATGCATGAGGCCCTGGATTCAATAGCCAGGACCACAAATATAAGTAAATAAATAAAACTAAATAAAGTTTCTGTATATCTACTTGCTCATATGTAAAAAGAGATTGCTAATAATTGTCATGCCTATCTCACAAAATATTTGTTAGAATCCCATAAAGTATATACATGTAGACAAAATGTATGTGATGATAGCTATTTTATATTTTTCTAGTTAGGCCAGTGTCATGCTTTTGGGAATGTTTTCAGTTTTAAGTGTTCTCAGATCATTTGCCTGTGGTGACCACGCAGACGGATGAGCCACAGGACTCTATTTCTCTGACTCTCAGATCTTTTTTTTTTTTTTAATACTAGAGATATTTTCATTTTTTATTATCCCCCTTTGGATTTCTCTGACTTATTTGACTTAATAAAGCCCCCACCAGACTATTTGGCATTATCATTACTCCTCCTTTTCCATGTGAGCACTACAGAATGTGGGCAAAGGAGAAGCCAGGCAGTTCAGAAGGAGGCTTCATGGAATAACGAATCTGGAAGAAAGTGTGTTAATGGTGGTTCACATCACAAGGGAGAGACTATCGCAGAAACTCTGCTCAGTCCTTATCTGGGTCGATCACAGTCCCAGCTTTCTCTATTCTTGGCCTGCTTCTTATGAGAAAGTTGCTTGTCTGGCTGGCCTGGCTGTTCCCGACCAGACTTTATGCTGATGACCTCGACAGGGACCTTTCTGATGTGCCACAATATTTTTAGCCTTCTCCAATTGCCCAGGTATCATCCAGAGTTTCCACTGTCCCCACACACTATCTCATGATCCTCAGCATTTTCCTCTTCCCATCTCAAGTCCTGAGTTCTGTGAATCCCACACACCCACTCACAATACTGTACTATGGTCTTTTATTCACTTCCTCCTCACTAATAACCTTGAGTTCCATTTCTTAAAATAAATGTTTTATATCTGAATCATTGCAATAGTTAAGAAAAGTTGAAATGGGAGTACAGAAAAGTTTGATGCACCTCGCAGCTATTTTCCACTATTATTATCTTACATTAGTATGGAAGATTTGTCACAACTAATGAACCAATATTGGTATGTTACTTTAATTAGAATCCATACCTCATTCGGATTTGCTTAGTTTTTACTTAATATTCCTTTTCTGCTCCAGGATCTCATTGGGATCTCACATTACTTTAGTCATCCTGTGTTCTTAGGCTCCTCTGAGCTATGACAGTTTCTCTGATTTTGTTTTTGATGACCTTGGTAGTTTAGAGGAATGCTGGTCCAGTATTCTGTAGAATATCATGTGTTGTTGTTATGGTTTGCATGTGAGGGGTTCCCCAAAAGCTCACATGTGAGACAGTGCAAGAAGGTTTGGGTCATGGCCTTAACCTAATCAGTGGATCAACTCTCCTGATGGGATTAACTGAATGTCAACTGGAGGCAGATGGGGTGTGGCTGGAGGAAGTGATTTTGGGGGATGTGGCTTTTGGCATATATTTATATCTGGCAAGCCTTCTCCTCTGCTTTCTGATCATCATGTGAAATGTTTCCTTCTGCCACACTCTTCTACCATGATGTTGAGCCCCAGGAATGGAGCTTGCTGTCTATGGATTGAGACCTCTGAAACCATGAACTCCCAAATAAACTTTTCCTCCCCTAAAATTATTCTAGTCAGATCTTTTACTCACAGCAGCAAAATAGCTGACTAAAACAGTTGTGATTTTATGTTGTCCTCATTGCTAGCACAGGTTGGGGAAGGAAGACAGCAGACATCACATCACATGAAGACGGTGTGACACAGATGGGACTTGACTGGTACTGTTGATCGACCTGGCTGAGGTAGTGTGTGCCAGGCTTCTCCACAGTATAACCCCACCCCTCAAATTTCTATACTGTACGTTGAGGGGAGAAAGTCACCATATGCAGACTATACTTAAAGAGTGGGGGATTATGCCCTAGATGATGTTTTAATTGATTCTGTAGAACCTGGGTGGGCCTGGCCCAGTTCTGCACAGAGCAGAAGCCCAGAGTGAGAAGGATACAACCTTCTACACTGCATTCAAGATTGATGCGATGAAGCAACGGCATCAGGAAAATTGGAAATATTGTGTTCAGCAACAGCTGTGGGGAGGAGAAAAGTCAGAACAACATTTCCCCATTTCATGCTTTGAACTTCTTGCACATGACCAATTCACTGTTGGGAGAGTGAATGAATTCAGATGTGTATAAATAAAAAGGATTTTCTGAGGACAAGAGGAAGAACTGTTTTACTGGTCTTGTTTTCTTTAAGCATCCCTTTGTTTCTGAGGTTGGGAGTGATTTGTTAAGCAGAACTCTTTGGGAGAAGAGATGAAGCTCTATGAGAACTGCCCTCGTGTGCACCTTCATTCAGGAATTTACTTTGCACTAGAGTACTCCTGGGACCCAGGTCCTGAGAACAAAGTTGTACAGAGCCTGAATCTGACTTTAGGAAACTGACAGTCTAGAGAGAAGAGATGAGACAGAAAGTCAAATATTCTCAGTCTAAGAAAGTATGTGTTAGGAATATCAGAAAGAAGATGCTGTTGAAATTCAAAGAAGAAGGATCTTTCCTGTGTTAGAACAGTCATAGGCATAAAATCACATGAGAGAGAAGAGTGAGAGAGAAATATCTGCCCCTGAGATCAGGACTAAGGTGGTGGTGAGGGAAATTGATGCAGCAACGGGGAGATCTGGGAGGAAGCACTTAACGACTGAGAATTATACTGGACAGAATAATTTCAGGCTGCAGAAAGGAGAAGGAAGGTGAGGAGGTCATAGGCTGTCTGCATTTTTAATTTTGTTTATTATATACAAAGCAATTTTAAATAGATCTCACCCCATGGAGAAGAATTATTTAATCAATCAATAAATGAATATATCTATGGAAGTTTCTCTTTCTACAAGAATTTCCTCCTTTTATTTTATCTACCTGATTGTAATATTAACTGAAGGCTAGTAATTTGCAGACTTTCTGTCTGACCACACCATTAGATAGTGACCAAATTTTTTCTGCAAAATTTCCTTACATTATTTTAACAAAAACAATTGGCCCAGTTGAGTCGTTCTCTCAAATGAGAGCAACACACATTTCACCCAGATCCTCAAGGGGGCGCCCGTGGCCCACACTGAGCTTGGTGGTTCCAACCAGGCCATTTGAGCTGCTGGTTATGCAAGAAGGAACCAGCCTCTGGAGAACAGATGCACTTGCTAATGATTTTTGGCTTCATGGCACATAGATGTTTTCATTTGTTTTTTTATTCTCATTTCGCTATTGACGGCATGTAGAAATAAGTGTGCTTGCCACACAATCTGTAACCTTAAAAATGTACTGCATCGAAGTTACCAAAGGGAGATCGGTAGAAAGAAGCAAGGTAGCCATGCTTTTTCTTTCTTTCTTTCTTTTTTTTCTTTTCCCCTTGTAAACGTGTGTAAAGCTGGATAATTCCAGGGTGAGGCGTTTGACATGTGGTGATGGATGGTGTGAGAGAATTGGGAGTGGACGCCTCAAAGAAAGGTTTGGATATACTGATGAAAGATTACCTAGGACGTTACTGGCTGGTAAAAGTTCCTGCAAAATATCAACTGCAGTAGCTCTTCTGTGTCATTGCACAATAAAAAAAAAAAAAAAAGAAAGAAAGAAAGAAAAACACTGCATTCAGTGCAAAGGGAGCATACACTTTTTTTTTTTTTTTTTTTTTTTTGTTTTTGAGCTAAGAGTCTGCCATATTCATCTTGACGGCTCACTGAGCCTGTGTCTATTGCTTGTGACAGAGGTATGTGCCCTAATGCTCCACTACTTCGGTCAAAGCTTTAAATTTAAGGACATATCCCCTATCTAAATGTTCAGCCCATTTCTGTAGAATATTTTGGTACTTGGGGTCAGGGGGAAGAAATCAAGAGTATTATTTTTATGTGATATTAAGGCAGGATGTTGTGGTATCCTATGGCAAAAACAGAGATCAGCCAAACTGACCAACTGGTTAAAAATCTTATTAGCGAGGAGGGCATGTAAGTTAAGTTGCAAACCCACAGCAGCAGCAGTAACTCATGTTCTGGCAATTTAAGGCTACCCTGCAAGCTTCAGTTCTTCAGTATTCATTAAATAGCACTTTGTTACTATAGCAACTGTCCCTTTTCAGTATTTATGAACTACAGGGTATCTCACAGCATCTCAAGCACACAAACATGCAGCCAACACACTGTGTGCACTGGAACATTTAATGAAGACTTCAAGTTGCACTGGATTGTGTCGAGCAGGCGTATTTTTGATCCCAGTTATTTTAGTTTATTACTTTTTTAAACTCAGTTACAGCAGACTTTGACCTTGAATACACCGTTCTTGTAGGCATTGTGCTGTCTTTCCTGCTTAATTTCCTTCACTTTCTCAATGAAGATAAAGATAAATGAATTTAACTTTATATCCAGTGAAGAGTAATGACTTGCAGCTTATGAATATGCCTCTCTGGATCCTAGAAGGGGCCTTGTGAATGAAATCAAGCAGGGAAAAATGACTTTCATCCTCGAGTAGTGGGAACTGTAGCATGTGGGGGAAAGAAGAAATGAAGAGTAAAGTGTTCGTTGGCAAAATAATGATGCTTATGACTTGTGAATTTGGCTTTATTACAAGTAACGATTTTAAAGAAGCTACCAGGCATTTTCCCCTTGAACTTGAGCATTGAATGTCTTTTCATTTCTATGCCATAATCCTCCTCTTCTAAAGAAGCAGCATGTGCACACATACACACCTTCCAGGCAGCCCAGAAACCTGCTGTTCTGCCTTAAAAGCTGGTCAACCTGAAGACGGCCTTCAATGCCTGATTCTAAGAATATTTATAATAACTCCTCCCTGCCCCGGCCCCAAACTGTGTGGGAGGAGGTGGGGGTTGCAGGCCTCGTCCAGGTGCATGAGTGGAAATGAGGATGATGTATGCTATGATGTTTTCACAGTGCTGTCTGTGTGAGTTCATGGAGGGACATGGCGTGGGGCGGCTGCTTTAGTTGATCCAGGTTGTGCTTTGTGCAGCTGCAGTGGGGCAGGGGGTGTTGTCATCTCCACAGATTTTTATGGTAATTTTGACAATTTTCTGGGAGATGATAGTGAAGTATCTTGAGGAATAAGTGTCTTTTGCTAATTCACCCAGAATCCAGCCTGCAGTTCCACAGAGAAAGTACCAAAGAGAAAGGTTTGGGGGCTGAATTCTTCCTCTGCTGCTTGCAAACTGGGTGGGTAACCTTGGGAATGTTACTTGATTTTTCTGAATTTTAATTTCTTGACATGTTAAAAAGGCAAGTTGATGTGTATTTTATAGCATTGCTGTGTTTAAGATAGTGTTTATAAAATGCTTGGTACATAATTAGTGTTCCATAGTACTTGGAACTTAGCAGGTAGCCAGTTAGTATTAGGGGGTCAATTTGTGGTTTAGTGGGAGCTGCCACGAGCTAGCCTTGTCATTCAGAAGTCATTGTGTAATGACTTAATTCAGACAGCACCCAAATATACCAAAATTATATTTCATATAAAAACTCCATCTCCCTTGTTTCTTGTATCTACCTCCTATTTTCACCAAGATGATTGAAGTTGAGAAGCTTGGTTGGATTCTCTCAGCTAAGGTAGTCTGATGAAATCAGAATTCTTCCATGCCCCCAAAGCTGACATCTTTTAAAAATTATTTACAGTTAAACTGGTCAAACAAATCATATAATATTCATTTTGTAGACTTAAGTATACATCTGTTTAAAAAAATAAAAATCTTGGATTCTGCACAAAAGAAACCTTACTTTGCTGATTACAGATGGTAAAATTTTAACCACTATTTATTCCAAGTTGTTTATTTAAACATGTTCTTATGTAACTAAACCTTTCAAGGAACTAGGAATCATTTCTGGGGACCTTACTAGTAATAGCTGCATGTTCTTCCAAATTATAAAAGAAAAGCAGCTTAGAAATGAATCACAGCATTTGCCTTTGCCAGAGTAAGCATAGTTTATTTTCAGTATTAAAATCAGGCAGAAAGGAAGCACCAAGGGGAGGTTGTGTATAAGGGCCCAGCTTTCCTATCTAAGCACCTGCTGTATATATCTTCCTACCTGACATATATTCCTATGTTTCTCTGTTTTTGGCATTTGCTCGTCTTCCAGTACACTTCTAGGTAGATATAGAAGCTCAATACTTACTCGAGTGAATAAACCAGATACCAATAGTCTTGGGACAGTGAACAGATGTGTGATTGAAATTTTTGTTCTAGACTTTGTTTACCTACTCTTGGAACTGATTTAAGATCTGCATTTCACATCTTCCCCCTTTGAAATGAAAGAAGAAAGAGAAAGAAAGAAAGGAAGAAAGGAAGGAAGGAAGAAAGAAAATAAATTCTCAGTATTTCTCTGTGCTTCCTGAAAAAACAGTGCTTGACAGATGCCTTCCAGAGTCAGTGGCCAGCCTGCATCGCCAGGCCTCACCACCAACATGGTTTATTTCAGATTGAATGTTTTGTGGGTCTAATGACTCTGTTTTTGGTCTCAAATTCACCCCTAATTCTGGCTAGTTACTTTAAAAACATGGGCTCTTGGTTATGGAAGAAACAGAAAACAGGGTGAAAATGGATCAAAGGAAATTTATTATCAGTACCTGGAGAGAATTCCAGGGTCCTTATGTTCTTATATTTTTATGGGGAAGAAGTGGAGGCAACTCAGGCTTGGGACCCCCTCCCATCCTCTGAGGTGACAGAGTTAATATTCACTTTTAGACTTGAGCCTGTATCTATTTTGTTGATCTAATTGCACGAGGAGTCCTTGAAATATAGAATATTGGCACTCACTCAAGACACATGCACACAGGTATGTAACTGTTTCCTTTTATTTCCTTTTAATCAGGGCCTCTAATTACAACCACACATATTTTATACAAACATACACGTTGGCCTTGAGCTCCTGACCTCTTCACGTATAAGCAGAGAATCACGAATCCAAGGTCAGTGTTTCCTCGCCAAGCTCCTGGGCAGCAGATCGCATGTCTGTCCTTGGTTACGAGTGTGCACTTGACCAGTGAGTGGCAAGGATCCCAGCAAATCTGCCAGTGCTCCTGGATGTCTGTCCCAAGCCCATCCTGCTGGCAGTGGGACTTCTTTGGACACCAGAAGGCAATTGACTTTTTAGTTGAAAAGATTTCATGTGCCTGCAAAACACCTACTCAGCGCCCTCCCACAAGCGTGGCCATGCCGTGCACACCAGAGAGAGCTGGGGAAGGAGAGTCAGGGAACATTAGGTTTATTTTGCAGCTGCGACTGGAATCACATTAAACCTATTGCCTAATTTCCTTTGTCTAACTTGATTTCTCTTTGGCTGGGAGGCAAATGGATCAATATTGTTTTTTATGCCACGATTACATTGCCTGAAGGAAATTTTCCATCGGTTCACTGTGCCTGCCTTAGTCCTGTAATTGGGGCTGCAAGCTGTCCGGGCATGGAGGGGCCTCCCCCGTGGTGTGTGCATAGCCCACCATCTGTGCAGAGCTCACTGAGCGCGCCTTCTGGCAGGGTCGGACAGGCTGCCCCTCTCAGGGCAAGGCTTGGCATTGGTGCCAGGATTTTTGCACATGGTTCTCTGGCTGTCATCTAATACAGATAACTTTGGATTTTTTTTTTTTTTTTTCCTTTCCTGTGAAGTCCTTTCCCCCTGCCTTTTCTCTACATTTTTTTTTTTTTCTGTTTGAAGTGCTCTCTGCCTCTCCAAAATTTCTTAACAATAGTTTCTTTCCATTTCTGTTTTATTTTCTTTCCCATCAGCCCCATCCCACCACCTCATCCCATGATTCTGCCCTTTTCTTCTCACCAGGAAATGTTCCTATTTTGCTCTCAGTTTTATTCTCCTGCCAGGCATTTAAGGAAAGCTAAGATTCTGGAGGCAGAATAATGAGAAGGCAATTTACCCATGTGAAAAAAAATACTGGAGCATTTATCAGTGCAGAAGAGTTGCTGGATTTCTTCCATGGTCGGGGGGAGAAAGAACATATCAATCAGTTACCTATAAACATATTTATTGCAAGCTTAGTGTATAAAAGACATTTCTGTGTATGTGGGGGACAGAAATATAAGGTATAGTATCTGCCATCAAAGAGGCTGTATTTTGTTTGGAAAGACAAGATATAAACATGGGAAAGGATAAATAATTTTGGGGACAGAAGAACAAAACATTGCAGCATATCAGTTCAAGAAGTGGGGGGAAAGGATCATATGCTGGAATCCTTGAGCAGTCCAAATAAATATTGAGTTGACTTATCTGTGGGCTTGGTTTTGGGAAACAGCATCAAACTAGCAGAATCTTTGAAGGTGACTCTGGATAGGTGGACAAGGAATGGAAAAGCCATCCAGATGGAGAAGTCAGGGTTAAAGAAGGAGAAGTGGGGAAGATATATTCAAGGGGTAATTCAGACGTGAGAGAGGGAAGGGTTCAGGATGGCAAGGAGTTGAAGATAAGATGCGTCTTGACCAGATTGCCAAGGGCTTTGTTACGCTAGAATGCTAGATTCGGTGTAGAAGTATGTCACACAGCTTGAGCAATCGAATGCCTTCAGTGATGCCTTGAGCATATCTAAATCTGCCCTTTCCAGTCTTGACATGGCACAAGCAGAAAATGATATTTGTAGGGTACGTGATGATAAAGAACAAGGGAAGACTGGGAAGACGTAGTGCAACCAACTTACCCTGGTTTGTCAAGGACTTTCCCAGTTTAGGACTGAAAATTCCACATCCTTGGAAACAACCTCAGTCTAAGACTTAACTGTGATGTGGTTTGTCACCCCAGGAGGATGCTTTTGATCAAAAGTGGCTTGTCTAGGAGCTCTACCTACATCGGGTCACCCTGGGACCTGAGAGTTTCAGTCTTTGCCTGAGCTCATCAGTTGGGGATTCTGATTGATGAGGATTTTAGGGCAATGAGTGTGTGGGATGAATAGGAATCAGGGAACCAGGTCAGAGGTTATTGTTGGAGTCTGGATTGAGAGGATGAGACCTCAGACAAGACGAAGGCATGGAAAAAGGGGGGAGATAATGATGTAAGAGATCTTTTTTCTCCAGAGGGCTAATGTTCCCCAACAATGTGGTAAAAGACTGAAAATGGAGTGAGGGAGAGGAGAGAAGAGGGACATTTGTGACCCAAGCAGCTAAGTGCAATACATTGTATTCAAAGTTGAGTGAAAATTTCATACTCTTAAGGAACTTGCAATCTGATTGAACAGATAAGTAATTCAGTGACGATAAGGCGATAGATGAAGTATAAGGCAATGCCTATAGTATAAGGCAAAAGATGAAGGTGTGCAGTGCCATGGTTAAGGGCATGGTATTCAGAGTAGAGCCAGTAATTAGAGTCAAATCCCAATTGTGCAAATTAGCTGCCTGACTGTGGGTAGGTTACTTCCCTCTCCTGAATAAAATGTAGATTTTTCTCTTCAGTAAAATGTAGAGATGAGAACAATGGTGCCAACCTTTGAGGGTTGTTGGAAGTAGCTAATACCTGCAGTATGGTGTATGGTATACAGTAAAACTGGAAGAAACATTAATATCATTATCATGTACAAAGTGACAGGTATCAAAGCGAATGACTTTGATAATGTGGGATCCTAGAGAAAATACAGCTTAGAAAAATCAACAATAGACTCAGAATGCCAGTTTGTTTTGTCAATCATAGTTTCATCCCTGTTTATAAACATTCTCTAGTACACATTTAGTTTGTAATTGGCATGCCAGCAAGGTACGATTTTAACTGCAATTTCAGTAGAATGCCCCTTGGAAGTAATGCTGTGCAGGGCCAGTGAATGTTTTTTGGATGATCCAAAAATGTATTGTACAATCCTTGATGCACAGCCGCTGGTGGCCTGACAGTATGGAACAGTGGCCTCAGGGGAAGATCATTTATATAAATTTCTCCATGCTAGGTCCTTCATCTAGGTTTCATAATAATGGGTAACTTCTACAGCTTTTAATTTTTTTGCCATTTTAAAACCAAATTCTGAGTATTTCCATTGGATGGCTTACTAAAAGCAGAATTACTATATCAAATGGTACAATCTTTTGACACAGCACAATCTTTTCTTTTGACTTTTCCTTTTCTATAGGTAAAAATTGTTACCTTTCAGCTGCAAATTGTATGTATTTGAGCACTAAGGAGGTTGAACACTTTTTCATTTATTTGTCATTGAGTTTTATTTTTTCTGATAAAGAAATGTCTATTCACACTTATTGTTCACTTTTCTTTTGGTAACATAATATTATTTGTCTTTTTATTTAAATGGTCTGTCACATTTCTTGCAAACTCTCCAAGGTTCTACTGAAAAATAAATGCTATAGTTACATGAAAGTGTTCTGAATAAATTGTAAAGCATCATATGCGTGTTACTAATATTGACATGTCGACTTTGTTAGAATCATGTTTAAAGCCGTGCCTGATGGTGCACATCTGTAATCTCAGCGGCTTGGGAGGCTGAGGCAGGAAGACTGCAAGTTCAAACCCTGCCTCAGCAACTTAACAAGGTCCTAGGTAACTTAGGCAGATTCTGTCTCAAAATAAAAAATAAAAAGAACTGGGGATGTGACCTAGTGGTTAATCACCTCGGGGTTCAATCCCTGGTACCAAAAATTAATAAATAAGTAAATAAATAAATAACCTTTATATCAAAAAGGTCTTTGCAAATTCAGAAATAACCTAACTAGAGTATCCCCTTTGTGGGGCAGGAATTTTCATCTGTTTCTTCACTGCTCATCTGCAGTACTTAGAACAGTACTTGGCATGGAGTAGGTGAACAATAAACACCTACTAAATGAATAAGTCAGTTATACAGCCACAGATGGAAAGGAACTTTCTACATTCTTCTACCAAGATGATGTCTCCATTTTCTTTCTTTCTTTTTTTTCCCCTCAAACCAGAAATGAATAGGGATGTACAGAGTTGGTAGATCAGAACTGTGAAATAGTGGTCTTAAAATTCTGGACTTAGGAAACCCATCTCTTAGAACCTCTTTCTTTATGATGCCATTTTAAGCCTAATTAGTAATTCTACCTCATTTATTTAGGTGAAAAGCCAGAGAAAAGAAAAAAGTTGAATGATAAAGAATAGTTTTCAGTGATATAGTAAAAGACCCAAGTTGTTTTGTTTTTAATATATCAGTGTTTCTAATGCCAGAATATTTGGCAAATCTACTTACTCTTCCCATGCCTTGTTTATTGCTTTTCTGGAAACTATGAGAATAAATTTGTGCAAGGCCTAAAAGAAAACATGACGATATGCCTTAAAGTTGATTCATTCTTTGCTTGCCTGTTTGGGGTGGGGGAAAGGTTTTGCATAGAAATGGGTGCTGATAAGTATATTCTCCTGTGTAGACATAAATTCAGCTACGCACAGGTGTCTGGAACCCTCTTCTAAAGTATTGCTGATTTGTTTTTATCCCTAATTATCCTATCATGCATTATGTTTCCCTTTTAAGATACTCTTGTATCTTAAAAGAAGATGGGGCAAAATTTTGTTTAAATATGTATTGAACTCCAGACGTGCTCTCTGCATGGATCACTTACATTGGGAGGCAATATACAGTGCTAAGCACTTGGTATTGAAGTCACATAGACTCTTATTTATGACTAGAGGTGAGTTACTCAGCTTCCCTGAGCCTCAGTCTTTTTATTTATAAAATAAGTATGGAGAATACTGCTTCTGAAGGGTTGTAATTAGGATTTAAATAAAATAATGTATGAAGAGCATCTAGCACAGGGATTAATGCATAAATATGCAGTGAGGGGAAGCTGCAGCTGGATATTTTTATTTATCATCATCATATTTATCAAAGGTGACCTTGGCCATGGCTTCCAACTGCTGAGATGCTGTTAGTAAATGTAAGAAAAGCAAATGAAGATGTCAAGAAGCAAATGCTTTTGGATCCTAAAAGACAAAGAAAGGGAGATCCTGAGTCAAGTGTGGTGGTACACACCTGTAAGCCCAGCTGCTTGGGAGGCTGAGGTCAGAGCATCTTGAACCCAGAAGCCCCAGGCCAGACTGGGCAACATAGGGAGACCCTGTCTCAAAAGAAAGGAAGGAGGGAAGGTGAGGGAGGGAGAGTGGATTCTGCAGATACCCAAGATATGTTAGTCAGGGTTCAGTTTAGAGAAGTAGAAATGCTTGCGTGCTTGTGTGTGTGTGTATGTGTACATAAACATACGCAGACATAGACATTGCTTCGGTCAGCTTTCTTACTACCATGACCAAAATAACTGACCAGAACAATTTTAGAGAAGGAAAAGTTTATATGAGGGCTCACAGTTTCAGAGGTCTCACTCCATAGACAGCTGACTCCATTCCTTGTGGCTTGAGGTGAAGCAGAAGATCATGATGGAAGAGTGTGGCAGAGGGAAGCAGCTCACATGATGATCAGAAGTAGAGGAAGAGAGAGAATCTAAGCTCAGCTCACTGAATATTTACCCGGAAGACCTGCCCCGGCCCCACCCACATTGACCAATCTCTTCCAGCCACACCCCGCCTGCCTTCAGTTCCCACTGAGTTAATCCCATCACAGGACTGACTCATTGATTGGATTAAGGCTCTTGTAACACAATCATGTCTCCCCTAAACCTTCTTGCATTGTCTCACACATGAGCTTCTGGGGCACACCTCACATTCAAACTATAACATGCATAGACATACACATATACATGTATGACTTGACCTTCCACAGCGGTGAGGGCTGGAGTTACCACCAGGTGCTGCCTTTGCATCTGATGCTGGAGTTTGAGGTCCAGAAGGCAGGTATCCCAGAGGGAAGATGGGGAGACATGAGCTGCAAGCATGAGCTGGAGTCCCTAGAGGCAGGTGGAGACCTGTGCAGGTTCTTATTCCTGTGCCCTTGGCAGTGTGGTATGGGTGTCTGCTCTTGGCCATGAGGCCGAATACTCACCTGGCCCAAGAGGATGCAGAGGAGTGTGAGTGTAGCAGGCATGGATCCGTCCTTACACCATGAGGTGTGTCAGCCGATACTGTGTGCACTACAGAGTGCTGCTTCACTTCCACGCTCCCCCAACTGAGGTCTTGGTGCCATTATCAGTTTGGGTATGTGTTTTAAGGATGAATGCGCTGAGGTTCAGAGGTAAGTCATTTACCCCAGTTCTCACAGCTAGAAAGGACAGAGCCAGGATTTACAGCAGGTCTGCAGAGTTCACGGCCTCCCCACAGGGCAGGAGCAGAGGGGCCTGTAGCACAGGGGTTAAGGCTTGGTCTCTGGATCCAGTCCACCTGGCTTTGTAATCCAGCCCTCCCTCTACTACACTGCAGCCTCAGTTGAGCTGGTCAGTGTTGGTTCACTTTAATGTCCTCGTTTGTGAAATGGGAATGATTATAATACCCAGATTAAAGGTGGAATCAGAGAGTTGAGATAAAGGAATTTTTTTTTGCAACAGGGTCCTGCATTTTGAGCATCCCCCAAACTTGGCTGTTATTACCCCTATCTGCTCAAGTTAGTGGCTCTCTGGGTATCTGGCGGTAGCAGACAGCCTGTCAGGCCCTCCTGGGTGCCTCTCCCTTCCTGCCTCAGCTGTGGGAGTTTGCCCTGAGGCATGCTTGGTGGAGAAGCTGAGTCAGGTTCACAGTTTGCATTTCTGTACCTTTTCAGCCTCACAGCCTGGGACTCTGAGCCTTGTGCCTGCTTGGGGTGATTACAGTGACCACATTGGCCCCAGCATTCTGTGAGCTGACAGCTCATCATGCTCCCAAGAAGCAGGTATCTTTTGGGTTGGGCCAAGCTCAAGCCACACAACTTTATTTCTAACTGGGACTCTGAGGCTGTGCTTCTATCTCTGACAGAGCCTCCAGAATGCTCTATTTTAGGAGGGTCGATGAAATGCTAGAGTATGCCACTGCTGTGGGAGATGATTAGCTGTCACTGGGTTCTCACCTGCGTGGAAAGCAGATAATTACTGTAAAAATCCCAGGTGCTCTGGTGATCTCTGCAATGAGTGAAAACACAGCACTTTCATCCCTGAGCAGGGGGGCAGTGGCAGGGAAGCAGAGGGGCCAGCCTACTTGTATTTGATTTCTGGCCCTGTCACTTACACACCAGGCGACTCCCAGCAAGTTGCTCAACCTCTACAAGTCTTTGTTTCCTCATTGGTTAAATGGAAATAGCAATTTGTGTTGTTGAGAGATTAAATGAGGCAACATACATGAGAGTACTCAGAATACAGCTAGTGCCCATTCCTTGCCTTGAACTTGTTGGGACTGCCACCAGTGTCCTTCCCTGTTAGGATTTAGATATGAATGCAAGAAAGTTCAGAGGTGAAATAATCCACTCGAATGGATTAACTGGGTGGTAACTGTAAGCAGGTAAGGTGTGGCTGGAGGAGGTGGGTCACTGAGGGTGGTGTGCCTTTGTCTTATATTTTGTCCTGATTGAGCAGAGTTCTCTGTTTCCTGATTGATTTGGCCTGAGATGTTTTCCTCCTTCCACTGTGATGTTCTGCCTCACTTTAGGCAGAGCAAAGGAGTCAGTCATCTGTGAACTGAGATCTCCGAAACCATGAGCACCAAATGCACTTTTCCTCTTCTCGAACTGTGCTTTTCAGGTCTTTTGTTCCCAGCAGCAAAAATAGCTGACTAAAACATGCCCCTTTAACTTTTTGGTCACATTGTGTTTTTGCCTTCCTTTCTGCTCTTTTAATTATTTATTTGCTTTTCTTTATCCCTGCCCTTTTCTCTCTCCCTTTCTGTCCTTACCTACTGATTTGTGTGTGTGTGTGTGTGTGTGTGTGTGTCTTTCTTGCTTGTCAAGTTTTAGGTCTTACAGTTACTCCCTCAAGAGCCTTGTGCTGTTGTTTTGTTCTGTTCCATTTTTGGAGCAGGAGAAAAGCAAACTCTTTTTGTAAAGGTGGATGCCTATTGCTGCTACTCAAGGCTGACATTCTAGTGCAAAGACAGCCACAGTCAATATGTAAGTGAATGAGTGTGACTGTGTGCCAATAAAGCTTTATTTACAAAATCAGACTGTGGGCTGGATTTGGCCTGTGGACCAAGGGCTATAGTGCCAACCCCTGGTTTAGAGATTTGAAGGTTGCAGATTCCTCTCATTAAACCTCCAAGGTCACCTCCTCTGATGGACATCCTGAGATCCAGTCCACACCAACACAATGAGGAAGACTTGGTCTGTGTTTTTCCATAGCACAGTTTTCAAGTTTAGAAGATTCTAAAAAAATTCCATTTAGATGCTTAGATCATAAGTGGCTCTATCAATTTAGAACAAGTAGCTTTATTTTTTCCCCAGTACTGGGTATTGAACCCAGGGGCACTTTATCATTGAGCTACATCCCAGTTGTTTAAAATTTTTATTTTGAGACAGTCTTACTAAACTGCTGAGGCTGGCATTCAACTTGTGATCCTCCTGCCTCAGCCTCCCAAGTAACTGGAATTATGGGCTTGCATCACCATGTCCAACTTGATGGATGACTTTTTAGCAGTCAGCATTAGGCGAGACTCCTAGCCATAGCAGAAATATACAACCACAGTGCTGGTACAGTGCACTTTGCATAGTTACTGATTGATTGTCTCAGGCCACTTCCAAACAAGCAAGCTTGCAGCCCCTGCACTGAGGTTAAAACAACTCTTTTCATCATCACAGACCTGAGTTCAAAGTCTAGCCTTGTCATGTGCTAGTTATGTCCTACACAATTTAACCTCTTCCTTAGTTTTCTCATTCATAAAATAGGGATAGCCAGGTGCGGTGGTGCATGCCTGTAATTCCAGTGTCTCAGGAGGTTGAGGTAGGAGGATGGTGAGTTCAAAGCTTGCCTTAGCAAAAGCAAGGCACTGAGCAACTCAGTGAGACCCTGTGTCTAAATAAAATACAAAATAGGGCTGGGGATGTGACTCAGTGGTCAAGTCCTCCTGAGTTTAGTCCCCAGTCCCCCCTGCAAATAGAGGAAATAATAATAATATTGATATGTACATACTGGGAGAATTAAATAAGATAATGCTTTAAATGCCTAGCACAGAGCAGAGAGTTCACAAATATTTTTACAGTTATTATAAGAAAATGCTTTTGGTGACCTTAGAGTTTCTGAGTGTCCCTTCACTGATGACTTGGAACTAGAGGATTCTATCTGCCTTGTCGCCTTCTCAGGAATGCTGGTGACTTGTCTCAATTCTCAGGATCCCAGTGGGAGAAGTTCTCTCTGACTCTTGAAGGGGGCAGCAGTCCATCTCTGGATGTCAAACAGCCCTTCAGCTCTCTGGATTCCATGGTTGTCGGGTCTGGCCACACACTTTCCTTCTCTTTCACTATCATACCGCACTCCCTGATTGTCAAGAAGTTATTTTCCAGCATCAGACTACATCTCATCTGCCAGCAATTATGCTTACCAACTCTCTTTATTTCAGTAGGGATGCAGGGAAAATAAGTCATCTTCTTCCTTTCAAAAAAATTTTAAAAAGAGTAAAGTTTAGAAACCCTCAGACCTTTCTGCATCTACCTTCTCTTTCCTATCCCTTTAGTTGAGAGCTGACTCTCTTCCCTCTTCAAATTCCAGTTGCTCCTCTTTCTTCCTAAGATACGGAATTAGAACTGAACATAATAATGCATCTGGAACATTTAGTATTTTCAGTGACAGCATTGGGTGGATTTTACCCAACATATTCCTATACGGAAAATCAACATCTTTTTCTGCTTGACTGGTGTCCATAGCATCTGTCAAGCAACATCATCTTGCCAAAGACAAAACAGCACCCCTGGAAGGTGACGATTCCACTCATCACCCCGGGAAGCCATCTCTAACTCTTACCCATGTGCCAGGCCCATAGCTTTGCCTTCCAAAGTCAATACTCGTCCCTTACCTATGATCACCTACCTGTTTAGTATTCACAGGACATACCTCCTGGATCATCCTAGCTTAGCTGATTCACATTCAATTCCTGCTCCTTCAAGACACTAAATTATTTTTAGTTCCCTACTTTCTGAAAACGAGTATATAGAACATGCAATATTTATGTTCAGTAATAGTCCAGAAATTTGCTAATAAGCTATTTTCTGATGAATAAATATGTATATAAAATGCCTTCTATTTGTCAGTTCTTCCTGAGGCACATGGGTGAAGGACATGGTGCCTACCCCAAGGTCACCTTCCTGGTGTCTAAATCCAGTTTATCTAACCATGCCCTACACCACCATCCATGACCTACATCATACAGCTCCAAGGACAAAATAGCAGGGTTACATGATCAGTTTATTTCTTTAAGTCAATGTTTGAGCAGCATTTTTATGAACCTGCATTAAATGTTTTGTCATCCATTGAGCACCAATAGAGTTCCAAGTTATTGTTCAATTTAGATTTAATAATGTGGCTGAAGCAATTCCCATTTTCTCTTCCGTAGGAGGCGAGTATAGAAGTCTGAATAGAGGGAGGAAGATTGATGGGTGCAGTGAGCAGCAACTTTGCTTAATAATGACAGTGTACTTGAAGTAGCACCAGTTAGCATTTCCAGAGATGTGGCTGCTGTGCACCCCATTTATATAACTTGTCACGTCCAAGAAATCGACAGAAGAGGTAGTTTGAAATAGACAGTTGGAACACACATCAGAAAAAATATCTCCTAGTGAGATCATATTGAGAATGACTGGTCAATTTCAGTTTAAGGAATTTTTAATAGCATCTTCAATGCTCTGCTGCAAAACAGAAAACCAACCAAGAAACACCAGGAAATATGAAATTAAGTTGCTTCCTGTTTGTTTTCTGGGTACGAAGAATATTTTCATTAACTAAATGCTGTCCAGGTAGCCCGCCATAAAGCTTTCAAAGAGCACTATTGTCTAGTGGTAGTACGGAAGTAAAAGGCTCAGGTGGATATCATAACTCATATGCATACCTCCGCTACATGAACTAGGCTATATACCATAGGTAAGTTGTTAATCTTTTTGTGCCTTGTTATCCTCCTCGATCACCTGGGAATAATAATCATGGCTGCCTTATAGAATGTTGAGATTTAACAATGAACTATTGCTTTCATGTTGAATGTGCAGGTATCGCATAGCATAATGTAGAGAAACGAGATAAGTAAAGATACTACTAATAGCCCTGAGATGATTCTATTAATCTTTTTGTTGTTGTTCTCATGGCAACTGGGACAAAATGACTTCGTTGGAAAAATACAACAAATACCTAGACAAGTCATTTCTCTGAGGTCACAAAGACCCACAGTGCTTAAGAAATTCTCCTCCTCTTCACAGTGCTCTCTCTGAATGTACATGGGCAGTGTTATCGTCTCCTGGCTGAGCTTCAGTGATTTTCTCTTCTATAAGTACACACAGCTCTTTGGTAGAAAACTGTTTGCAAAGGGACAGGATGTTTTTCTGCAGTTCTGACATGAGTAGTATCAAAGCTATTGACTAAGTTGGAAAAGAGCTTAATGTTATCTTCGGAGGCTCTGCTTCCCTGTCAGTGTCAGCCTTGGAGATGTGTATACTATAATTGGGACTCAGTAAGACAACTGTGACACCCCTCCGCAGTGAGACGTGCCTGTGACGCGCCTGATACAGGCTCACAGTGAGCCTGACAAAGAGCAGCTTTTCCCTGGGGCAGAGTGACCATGAAGAACACTCCTTCCTGTGAATCTGCTAATGGGGAGTGGATGGCCCAGGGACCCCAGCTTCATCTATTGTATGGAATGGCTCTTATCACCCTGTGTTCTTCCTGTCATCGCCAGGGCAAGTCAGCATCCTAGCTATCCAGTCAGTGATGAGAGAGAAGATATTTCTCACAAATGCTCTCTCTTCAACTAATTTGCATATTGTTAGAACTGAAAAATATTTGATAATGAATCTTGCAGTTCTTCATGTTTGCTTACAAATGAAATTGGAGCATCATTCCCCATTTGCATCTATCTTGCTGGCAGATTTGTTGAGAAGATACTCTTGCTTCTTTTAGAATCACAGGCTTTTTGGACCCTGCCTCAGAGACATCCGTGGGCTCTTTTTCTTTTAATTAACACATATTAATGGTACATATTAATGGGGTTCAGTGCGATGTTTGCACACATGTATAGAGTGGGCACTGATCAAATCCAACCGCCCTTTTCCTAACCGGCCTCACCCTCTCCCAATCTCCAGTAATCACTATTCTACCTTCGGGTCAACAGATTTTAGCTTCCACGCATGAGAAACTAAACTTGTCTTTCTGGGTTTCACTTGTCTCACTCTACACAATGTCCTCTAGTTCCACCATCCATTTTGCTTCAAAAACAACATTTCTTTCTACTTTATGGCTGTAACACACATTGGGTGTGTAACATTTTCTTTATCCATTCATCCGTTGGTGGGCACCTGGGATGGCTCCCTATGTTAGAACTTGTGACTTGTGCCACAATAAACATGGGCATACATGGGCTCTTCATTAAGGGAGTTATTTTCCAAATGACAAAGTCTCCATGAGTCCAAGTTTTGACTGCAAACCATAGTAACTAACTTGTATTCACCTAGACAAAAAAAAAAAAAAAAAGGAAAGAAAGAAAAAAAAAAAGAAAGAAAAAAAAAATTACTCCTTGGGAAGGCTTAGGGACCAAAGGAGATTGCTGCTCTGCTTTGGAAGACTGGAGCCCAGGGGAGCCCTGGGAAGCCTGCTCTGCATCCAGGATTGTACCCTCCAATTACTTTCAGTTCTCTCTGTCATTCTGTTGAAGTTTCTAATTCCTGGGACGAACACACAGCTGCCTCTCTCTTGGTTAGGGAACAAGAGGACACTGAGTCCTCCTGTCAGATTATGTCCAAAGGGAGAAAGAAGTTTCTTAAAAGGAAATTGTGGTGCTAAGACTGGAAGGGAGAATAGGTGCCAAGGGAACAGTGCCTGCTACCCTGCATGCCTTAGGACTGGAGGATGTGTGTGGCCCACTTAAGAGCTCAAATGTGCTGTACACATGACAGCTGCTCCAGTTATCCCCGTGCTACTGCACCTTGTGGCAGAGATGAGTTATCTCTTCAGCTGACTCTCCCATGTGTGTGCTTGTTTTCATCCAAGGTGGTTTCCTGAATTCAAAGCACAGTCCACTCATCACATGACATGGGGCCCACCAGCTCTGCAGAGGAGGTTATATACACCTGAACCCGGATTACATCAGAGAGAGCCTTCTGGAGAATTTGCAAAAACCTTGGGGATGTTTCTTTAGAGGGAAATAAAGATACAGGGAGTTTGGAAAATCATGAGTCTGTTACCACGTGCTGTAGACGGGAATCGAGAGGCCTGGGCAACACTCACCTCATGCAGACTCTTCCACAGGGCTCAGGCTCAGACTTCATATTCAAGAAAGGCCTCAGATTGATACTTTTGAGATGATCATGAAAACAGATTTTTGTGAAAATCTAGGGAAAAAGATGTATCAGGCAGGAGTCTTAGCTGCAGTAGAGAGAAATCCATTCTAGATGGTTAAACAAAAAGGAAATATATCAAAAGATACTGAGTGGTTCACAGAGTCTCCAGGAAGGCTGGAGGACCTGGCTGAGAGGTTATGCAATCAGGAACAATGTCCCAGGCATGCAAAGGGCAGCAGAGAACATGGCTGCTGCCACTGGACACACTCCCAGCAATGGCCTCATTGCTCAGGGACTAGATGCATGGCTTGAGCCTTGTCATAGCTGTCCCTCAACACAGGAGTTATCTCTCTCACCCCCACCAACATGGATTTCTGTGGCACCTGATTCTTGAGACAGCAATCGTGGCAAAAATGGGCACCATTTGGAAGGAGCTCTGGTTTTGTGCCTGGGAGTCTGTGAAGGCATGTTCCTGGCTGGCTTCTGCCTTGGGGACAATTCCCCAGAGGAAGTGTGATCAGAGTAATGACAGATGGCCTTACAAAGACGTGTGACTTTGAACTTGTGTTCTTTCCATTAATGGATCATATCTCCCATATCGCATTATGAATGAATAGATTTTAAATAATGCTTTGCAATAATTTTATGAATCATATGATGATATTCATCATATGTTATGTTGAAAACCACCTACCAGTTAAATATTGAATGTACCACGAGGTGCTTTTTAAAACCTTCTAACAGCAGGATTACATATGTAACAGTATTCCTAAAAAGTTCAAAGTAGATCCTACTTCTCAGAGGTACATTGGCTATTGAACTTGGGCAAGTTCTTAAACAGTTCCAGTCAGCATTATCACTGGGTAAATGGGGGAATAAAATCTAATTGTGAAATTATTATGGTATTTATTGATATTTCCAACTGTTGCTAATTATTGATGAGCAAGTGTTTTGTATAAATTGATAAAATGCAACTAAGAATAATCATAAAATTTTATTTATGTATTAGTACTTAACTTGTACAGCCTCAGAAATGTTAGGTTCCCAGTAGAACTTCTATACTGAATACTAACTTCCCATTTAATTCAGGTTTTTTTCCAAAATACAGACATGTCCCAGAGGACAATGGAGGCAGGAAATGAAATCAACCTGACTAAACAGGAAGACAATTATGTGATCCTTTTATTTGATCACTTCATATTTATAAAGCACCTACTATGTGCTGGTGTTTCTCTTTAAAGTGTACACCAGATAAGAAAAAACAGCCTGTTCAAGAGATCATTATAATACACTTGTACTGGAGGTGGGGGAGCTCAGTGGTGAGCACTTGTATGGTGGTCATGAGGTCCTGGGTTCCATTCCATTCCTAATACCAAAACACACACACACACACACACACACACTTGGATAATGCTAAACTGCAAAGGAAGAAATGTTCAGTTTCACCTTGGTTCATCCAGGTTGGAATCTGGGGACCAGATTTTTTTTTACATTTTATTCATTCATAATCATTATACATATTCACAGGGTACAGTGTGATATATTGGTGTGTGTACACACTGTGTACTGATATAGCAGGGTAACTGGTATGTCCATCACCTATAACCCTTGTCACTGCTTTGTGATGAGGACCCAGGTTATGTGGTTTTTTGTTTTTTTTTTTTTTTCCTTCATAACCTCATGGTTTTATTTTCTTGTTAGGACTGACACAAACTACTTCACTTTGATTTTGACAGTTTTCACACTACATACCCGAGATTCATTTATACGATGAAACAAAAAATTAAAACAGATCCTCCTCCTGAATCTTTTTTGGGTCATGGACTTACCAGAGAATCTGAAGATCTTCTCTAGAAGACCTCTGTACCAACAATACAATTTTGCATACAATTTTAAAAGCTGTTTACTGATCCTCAGGAATGAAACCATAATCCTATTAAGTGTCAGTGATTTTCACAGTAAGTTTTGACTGAGGCAAAAGGGAAAAACATGCATGAGTGGAAGGCAAGTGAGAACTCAGGAAACAATGAGCACGTGTAATTTAGGTGACAAGGGACATGCTGTGAGGCGATGATATTAACAATCATAGTAATGGTGACAAATACCTTGGCACATGGGAGGACATAGGCTCTTGAGCAGAGTTTTAGGGAAGGAGAGGGGCAGAAGTGAGAAGGGCATTCAGGGTAAAGAACCGCATGTGCAAAGATTGAGACGCGTGAAGGTGCCTCAGAACTGGAGAATTACAGCTTTGGCTGGACGGAAAAGTCGGGTGAAGAATGACACCCTGTCAGACGCCTTCCACTGTGAAAGTGGAGGCACAATTTTTGCTCCTGTTGATAATGCCTAGAATTTACATTTGGTGTTAATTTGACTTCATTTACATAATGCCTTAGTATAAAGAACTCTTAGATGTTGTCTAATTGACCTCTTTCTCTTGCTAACCCCAAGGCTAAGATAGTCAAAGTAATGACCTTTATTTGGCATGAGGCAGAGAAATCGAATTGGATATTTTGCTGCATCAACTTCATCTTAATATCATAACTTAAATCACAGAAACAGTATAACAAAAACTCTAAAGATACTTTGATTCCTCATATTCATTTTTTCCATTCCCAAAAGACTTCGTATATTTCCTTTTGTATCTGTCCAGGTGAGTATGTATTTTCCTTACACATGTGGTATGCATGTTCACTGGGGCCTGTTTTTGCTATATACTGATAGGAAGTTATCAGGCATTTTTGCTTCTATAAAAGTATTCTTAAAACAAGTCTTTCACAAATGCCTAATATTCCTTTTAGTAGCCATTGGAAAACCATTATGCTTCAGTTTTTCAATACTTTAGGCAATATTGGAATGGCAATCTTTATGTATCAGGTTTTTTCTTCTTAGATTATTTTTCTTAGTTTCAGAAGCTCCCAACTTAGGGTTTCCCACCCTATTATTATACTTCAAATAACCATTTCAGCATGAATTTTTAAGGGCTTTTGTTTTGGTGGTGCTGGGGATTGAACCCAGGGCCTTGTGTATGCCAGGCAAGCACACTACCAACTGAGCCACATTCCCTCATAATGAATTTTTAATTCATTTTACTTTCTTCATATAGCAGCCTTACTAATGCACCAGTCCAAACATCTCTATGTAGCATTCTACAGTACAAGCCCTAGAGTTCCTGCTGCTGTTAACCATGAAGTGTAGGAGGGCAGAGAGATTGTGCTGGCCATCAAAAGTCACTTTAACTGGAAGGTCTGAATCCCCTCTCTATTGTTTCCTCAATTTATTGATTTATTTGAGTTTGTGTCTTTTATCACCAATTCACAATTCACCATAACTCATTCTAAGTATCTCTTTGAACATTTTCATTACCCTACTTTGGTGACTTACATTTGAATGATAATACCCTTTCCTCCTCCTCAGTATTTAAATTTTTATTGTATCTGTGCTTCCTTCCTGCTGCTCTGGGGTCTTTTAAACTTTTCACTATATGGGTAAGTTGGTTCCAAAAGTCTTGGAAGCTCTTTTTCGCAACCAGCACTTAACATATGACCCAGAAAATTCACTTCTGGGTATTTATACCAGACAAGTCTTTATAGAAAGTACATACCTTGATGTTTACAAAAGCTCTATTCGTATTTCCAGTTAAAATCTGGAAATAATCCAAGTATCCTTTAGTGGATGAATGATAACACAGATGTGTGTCCCTGCAGTGATACCACTCAACAACCAAAAGAAAATGCCATTGAAACAGTCAGTAGTATGGATGGATCTCGAAGAACTTACATGGAATGGAAGAAGTCAGTCTGTAAAGGTTGCATACTGTGTGATTTTATTTATATGCAGTGATGGAGAATAGATTGCTGGTTGCTGGGAATTAAAGGTTGGGGCTAATGTGCTTTAGAGGGATAATAGGAATTTGTGTGTGTATGCGTGTGTGTGTGTGTGCTGATGAAACTGTTTTGTGTTCTAATGTGATTTAACACAAGTCTATTATATGTGTCAAATATGCATCAAAATTCATACACCCGTACACCAAAAAGTTGTTTCATTATTAATTTAAAAATTTTTGGAAAATCCCAATTTCATCAAACTAGTCAAATTTCCTGGGGTATTATCTAACCTCTAAATCTCAGCGTACATACCCACAAAAGGTAGAAGCTACTCAGCACTTGAAGAGGTGTTATAAGGTTGAGATAAGATGTTATGGGCTCTCTCCTTGACATACTGGAAGTACCTCTTTTCCCTTTCTGTGGTAGATGTTTTTCAGTGGGAGCGGATTCTTTGTATAACTTTCATCCATCTTTTTTATAGTTATTTGGCCCTTAGGGGACAAATTGGAGCCATTGAGTGTTTCAAGCAGAAAAGTGACATGATCTGACTTTCACTTTTAAAAGACTGTTGGAGCAGCTCTGCAAAGAAGGTAGAGGGTAAAAGAGGAAACTAGGAGGCCAGGAAGAGGTGCCAGGGGGACCCGAGGAGAGGCAGTGGTGACGTGGAATTGTCAGGCACAGCAAAGAGGGAAAGACTTATTTTGGGGGATGTAGGAATGACAGATGTTATGATGGCTTGAGGGGCATAAAAAGGTAGATGGCGGTGTCATTCACTGAGATGGGAAACTCAAGGGAGGAGCACACTCCAATGAATGGGCTGTGGAGGTCACTGCCAATCAAGAGTTCAGTTTGGGCACATCAAGACTGGAAACCAAGCAAGCAGCTGGACATGGAGTCTGGAACCAAGGACCAGGCCAGTGTTGTCCTATTTCAGTGTCCAGCACACGTCAGCAAGAGGTTCTCAGCCCTTCCTGGTTAGGGCCGGAGGCACTTAGGGTTGCTGTGCCTCAGTCTCGGCCTCGAGGATTTTCATAGAGTACCTCTCTCTAATCTATTCTTAAGAGGGATTGTAGAAATTCTACCAGAATTCAGATCATGCTCATACTAGTCACTCTGGCCAGATATTTTTGTCCTTTTCCATTTAATAAGATTGAAGGAAAGGAGGCATCCAGCTTTTCCAAATACCCCAGCTTAGAAGTAATCAGTAAGATTGAAAAGTGTTCTTAAGTTACTGAGATAAAGCAATCCCAACCATAGGTCTATATCCAAAGGAAATGAAATGAGCTTGTTCAAGAGACATCTGCACTCCCCTGCGTATGGTGGCATTATTCACAAGAGCCAAGATATGGAGTCAACCAGAGTGTCCACCAGGGATGAAAGGATTTTACAAGTGTGGTATATACATGGTAGAATATTATTCAGCAATTTAAAAAAGCATTCATCTTATTTCCAGGAACCTGGAAGATATTGTGTTAAGTGAAATAAGCCAGGCACAGAAAGACACAGAGTACATGATCTTACATGTGGAATAAAAAAGTGATCCCACAGAAATAGTAGAATGGTGGTGACTAGGGACTGGAGCAGTTGGGAATGTTGGGGAGGTATAGAATTTCAGACAGGAAGAATAAGTTCAAGGGCTCTGTTTTATAACATGGTGACTATAATGTATTGCATTCTTGAAAAAGGCTGAGACAATGGACATAAAGCATTCTTACCACAAAAATAATAACTATGTGGGGTTAGCTCATTTATTAATTAGCCCAACTTAGAAATTCCACAATGTTGACATACTTCAAAATATCACTTTGTCCAAATAAATAATACAATTTTATGTGTCAGTATAAAAAATAAGATACTGAGAATGATGATAAATATACAAACATGACACAGAATATGCGAAGAGATCATATCCTAATGTGCCGTTGACCCTGCCATCCTCAAATTTCCAATTCTGCCACAGGCAAGGGGAAAAATCTGGATATGTTTTTCCTGTTTTGGGTAACTACCAAATACAGTTCCATAACGATCAAGTAGTGAATCCTCTGGGAAGGCTGGGGCATGAATGGGACTTGGGGAGGGGGTTGAGGAACCTCAGCTGCAACTGCAGACAGCTAGGTATCAATCAGGTCCTTGTGCTCATCAGACTCATCTGTTTAGAATGTTTTATAATTAAAAAATGAAGCTGGGCATGCCTGTAATCCCAGCAACTGAGGAGGCTAAGGCAGGAGGATCACAAGTTCAAAACTAGCCTCAGCAACTTAGGGAGGTCCTAAAGCAACTTGGCAAGACTCTGTCTCTAAATAAAATATTTTTCAAAAGGGCTTAGTAGGGATGTGGTTCATTGGTTAGGCACCACTGGGTTCAATCCCTGCTACCCAAAAGAGGGGGGCGGGGAGAGATTCTTTAACACATGAAAAATAATTTTAAAATCTAAATGTAAAAGACACCACCCTTTGCCCCCCCACCCCATTCTCATGGATCACCTTAAAAAGTGATCTCTTGGGTTATTCTCTCAGAAAATGTGATTACTGTGTAATGAAATGTTAATGCTATAGTCTATTCTTAAAGTCACTTGGTACAGTGATGAAGCTGTGGCTTAATAGAGTTGCTAAATTTTCTCCTAGGTCATTCTTCTTTCATATTTTTTATATTCATCAAGTGAGCTGGTGCTGATCTGGAGCTTTTTTGGTTTTGTTTTTACAAACACAGGACAATCTCAGCTAAGACCCATCACCAGGCAGTTAACTTCAACATCTTCGAGGGCATGGTTTGCCACGGGGTGCCCCTGGTGACCATTTCAAGGGGCAAAGTAGTGTATGAAGCTGGAGTTCTCAACGTCACGGCAGGAGAAGGGAAGTTCATTCCACGCAAACCGTTTGCTGAATATGTTTACCAACGAATCCAGCAGCGAGACCAGGTGAGTTATGCGAAGTGGGCCAGGGCCTGCCACTTGCTCTGGGGTGCTGGTGTTTGTGGTGATGGTGGTGGTGCCGCATCACACTGGTCTAGCACAGTCCCGGGGTGTCAGGGTTTATGTGAGAGATTACAGACAAATGCCAGTTTTCAAAGAATTGTTGGATGGATGCATTTTCCTTAGCAGACTGGTGTGTCAATTCGGGGCTTCCTGATACGAGGTCGGGGATTTTTTTCCAGGCAAGCTCAGAACCTTTTGGGCAATTTAATCAGGCTCTTCCAAGAAACAGACATCCAGATGGATAAAGGCTCAGGGGTTTTATACTGGAAACACCTGGGAAAGAAGAATGGGCAGGAACTGGAACAACTTAAAGTGTTCCAGAATGCAACTCAGGTCTGACCCAGTAAGGAAAGAAGAAAAGAAGGCGAGATGAAGCACCCTAGACCACCAACCTAGTCTAGAAGGGGTCGAGAGGGGCCCTTGGCAGTCCTTGAGTCTAGTCTCCTGCCCCACTGTTAATGTGGCACCCAGTCATTGGCTGGAAGCTGCTGTAGTAGGTAGTAGGCCTCAGAGCAGAGCAGAGCAGTGGCCCCTTGAGAAATTGCTGTTCCTTTAAAGATTTGCAAGTCACGTTCTCGTGACCACCAGAGCAATGGTGGAGTAGGTAGGTAGACATAAATATGAATTCCATCCTCCCTTCCCATTTCCTAGCTATGTGGTCAAGAGCAAGTTTCTTTATCCTTGGGCTCAGATTCCTTATCTGGAAAATCAAAATAACATTTCCTCCCTAAAAATTGTGAGACTCAGATAAGATGTTTTTAAAGATAAGTCACATACATTTAAGGCATACAGTAGGAGATCCGGAAATGCTAGTTCTGTCTCTTAATCTATAACAAAGGCCCAAAGTTTATAATAACTGCATTATAAGAGATATTTGCTTTTTAAAATTTATCTTGGCTTTTCAAACATTTCATTAAGTTTATACAGAGTTTTAAAAGTTATTAAGTTTTACTATACTAAATACAGTAATGTATTTGAAAATTTCAAATAAAAAAATCCATTTCTGGCTTTGGGGGTAGGGGACAACTCTGCCCTTAATCTCATATGTCATAGGCCAACTCTAAATGGCTGGGACCTGAGAATTTTCTGATTTTCCCTGAGATGCTTCCCTCGTGTTCCTTGGCTGGCCATATAGATTTTGTGACCAGTGGATTTATTCTAAAGCTTATTTCTCTTCTTTCCATTTTTCACATGTAGATTTTCTTTTCCAAAGTTCTCCATTTGTTTTTTTTTATTCATTTTACTTAGATCTTTTAGTCTCTTTGATTTCTCCTCTAATGTCCTGTACAATATTTTTTGAAAATTGTGGATTCTCAGAATGCATTACACAAGATTCCTACATTTTTAAAAAACACTTCCTAAGGTAAACCAGTGCTTTAGAATGCTTTGAATTCACAGGAATACCACAATCTTTATATGCTGTATTTTGGTCAAAACAAAGTTTAAGATTATAGTTCATTTTCCTGTGGGGTTAATTTATAAATGTTGACAGTGACAGGTGACAGGTAGGTGGTAACTGTAAGAATCCCAGGTGTTCTTGAACACTTGTGTGGTAAATAACAGCAGTACAACACTTAATGTCTGCTTATTGGATTCAAGACATTCTTCTAAGGACTTTGTCACTGTGAAGCCCTGTGAAGGAAAGATACATTATTTCTCTCATTTTAAAGATTAGAAAACTGAAACTTCAAGAAATTAAGAAACTCGTTCATGTCACACAGCAAGTATTTGACAGGGCAGGACATAAACCCCAGTTATTTGACTCCAAAAATTGCATAGCTAAGCAATCAATTATATTGTAAAATATAAGGATTGAGTTCAGTGAAGTACTGAGAGATAAATTGCTCAGTATTGAATTTGCAAAAGAGTCTTCCAAAAAAGAATTCAATCTGAGTTGCAGCCATGGATGACAGCTAGTTTATTCATGAGTCTATAGCAGAAACTTGGTGGATGCATAGGAAGGGTGGATTCTGGAAATCATAAGAAGGTAGAATCAATAGAATCAAGTGATAGATAATACACTTGAAATGGTTCTGAGGCAGGGCTGCTCCTAGTGGTCAGTTCTAGTTGGTCACCAGCAGGGGCATTAGACAAACAGATATTTAAATGGTCAACTTGAAACAAATGACTGGTTTCATCAGTTCTTCTTTTCAAATTGCTTTCTGTTTGGTTGGTAGAATTAATGTCAACTTCATATTTTATGTATTGACTATCAATTTTATGAATTTTAGTTTCTCAATATTTTCTTCTGATATCAACCTTTTAGGCATTAAGGACATTGTTATTTTTAAAATAGCACTAAATGATAATTATCCATTATTATCATATATTGTTCTGAGAACTTATTATCTATCAAGAACTGCATTAGGTGATTTATAGTTATTATTTTACTTAATCTGGACATCCACATGATAAATATTATCATTCTCATTTTACAGAACAGAAAACTGAGTCTCAGTAAAATTAAATAACTTCCCCTGGGTGAAGAAGTAAGTAAACTTTAGAGCCAGGATTTGTGATATTTTCACACTACTGTGGGATCGCTGTAGAGACAAGAAAAGAGGAAGAAGTAATCGTGAACCCCAAACCATGAAGGAATGCATGATTTAAAAAGATGTTGGGGGAAAAATGCCAAAATGAGTAAAGTGAACTGAAGTTTGGGAATTACGTGAAGGTATTTAAGATCCCCTCCCAGTTTAGTGAAGATGATAATAGAGTAAAAATATTACACTAAATTTAAGAAAATGATTTGTCAAAACTATAGATTTTAAATTCACATGAGGTTATCAGGACTCTTTGTTTTTCATTTTAAACACTCAGATTTCTTGGACTGGGGGTGTAGCTCAGAGGTAGAGTTTTTGCTTAGCATGCACAAAGCCCTGGTTTCAATCCCCATAAATAAATAAAATTAAAATACTCACATTTCTTTGTGAGTGAAGGACAAGAATTTGAAGGCAAGCAGGAATGGCCCATAAGATTTCTCCTGCTTATCTGTTACCATCTCCCGGCAAAATAATTGCTTCCCATTCTGGACTCCCAACGTACAGACTCTAGGCCCCATCCACACGGCCAGCTCTAGAACTCAGCTGGTCTCCTGGCTGGGGAGCTAGCTCCTTCAACACAGTATCTTGTCCTTTCCATGTTGATACTTGGTACAGCATAGGCATTTGACAAATTAATAAACTAAACACAAGAGGAACAAAGGCAATAGCTTCAGAAGGTCATAGAAGGAACTTTAAATATACTAATCCAGACATTGCCCCCTGTGCCATTCCAAAGAATGGGGTTATCTGTAAACTTGATTTTTGTTCACAATTATAATTTCTTAATAAAACTTACCATCATTCCACCTTACCACTTTCACTGTTATTGAATATAATGAGGCATTTCAAAGGAAAGCAAAGATATTTCTATTCAATTCAACAACTTTGGGGAATTGTTATTTATTTTAAAACTTAGCTAATCCATAAGGGAAGAATTTTAAATCAGAAGATGAGACATCAAACTTTATTTTATAAATATAACACAATAAAACATTTCAATATTATATAAAAAATCACTTGAGGAACAGTGTTATAGGGAAGAAAAAGAAAAGAATAAGTAACAACTTAGATATTCCAAGATATTTCTTGAAAGAACAAAATTATGTACTGTTGATTCTTTACCAAAAAGCATATAGCTCTTTAAAATTCAAATGGATTATATTGCTGAAATCTTTGTGTTTAGAGTATTATAATTTTCATCAAATTTTGAAAAGATGGACCTTCTTTAAGTTATCCATTAAGTCATCTTTTTTCTCCTTTTCAGTAATAAGCAACTTTGTCCTTTTCTGGAAGATACAGGTCACACTGCATTTTACAGAGAAACAAGAGTAGCTTCTCAGAGTAATATATGGTTTCAGAATACTGCTGCCAAAGCTTTTAAACTGGGCTGTATCTTTGCAACGATAAGTGTAATTTGCCTTCTAGATAAGATGAAATAGAGTGGATGGCTGAGTTGGTCCTTGAAATGGGTATTTTCCATTTCTGAAGTAACAGTTTGTCAATGTCTTCCTCAAGGTAGTTGCTCAGAAGAAGTAATTTAAGATATGTCATCAACTGCCATATGGACCGAATTTCCTCAGATTGATTGGTAATAATAATAAAAGGCAATACATATGCTGAATCTGGCTCATTTTGGCTCACAGAAGACACTTGAATTCATCTCTGCCCAAGCCCTCGTTCAGGGATGTCACTTTGGTAGCTTGAAATCAGGCATGGTGGGAGTATTTACACCACAGAAATAGGCAAGTGCTATAACTTAGGATTTTAAGGATGGTGAGAAAGGGAAGAATAGAGTTGGTTGCTAATATTTACCAGTACACTACTGTATTATAGGACACTTTCTAGATACATGTTGAGCATCTCTAATCTAAAAATATAAAAACAAATGCTTCAAAATATAAAACTTTTGAGCACTGACAAATGCATTGAAGGATCTCAGATTTTCAGACAAGGAGTACTCAACCAGTAAAGTTTATGCAAACATTCCAAAGTAAATCAAAACAAAACAAACAACAACAGCAACAAAAAACAAAGAACACCAAAACTCCAAATTCTGAAACACTTCTGGTTCCAAGCATTTTGGATATGGGGCACTCAATCTGTAACTCTCTTTTCATGCTTTATCTAATCATTCAACATTCATTCTGTAAATATTTGTTGATCACCAGTTAGGTGTCAGCTATAGGTTAATTCTCAAAACTACTGGGAATAGTGGTGGTTCTAGCTTATAAAGATTAAGCATTTGAGGCTTATGGAGGTCACTTGGCTATATTGGAACTCAGACTCAGGTCTGTCTACCTCAAAACCAGTCCCTTCAACTCTAGCACTGCAGCTCATTAATCATGAAGTATAATCCCTACTCAAATGAATAGCCACCCACCTCAATGTAGGGTTCCCCAGTCTCTTCACTGCACAAATGGCTTATTTACCCTTCCACTGGAAAACTTACCAGAGGAGCCAGCCCAGAAGAGAGAGGGCCGAGCTTTGTTGCATTGTCCTTGAGAAAGAGCTCACAGGGTATTTTAAGTGGATGGTAAAACATTAGCAAAATGCACACATTTTTATTGTTGTAGATCACCTCTATGGAACTAGGGGTTCCTCATGGTCTAGCGGTGCACAGAGCCCTAGATGGCTAAATTCGCTGTATTCCACTGTTCTCTAAATTCGCCAGGCCACACCTAGATTTCATTCTCAGGGACTCAGTGTTTATTTGAGCTGTTTGACGTTGAGCCAGTGTCTGCTATTTGGTATTTGGAACTTCTTTTGTCTTTATGTATATTTTTGTATCTTTATCTCAGTGGGCAGCATCACATCAGTAACTCTCTTGGGGCCTGTGGATTCTTCTTTATTGGTCTTTCTGTTTTCAGAAAATGTAGCATCCCAGAACTCCATTCTTGGCAGACAATATAGTTAAAATCATTATCCATTCACAGCTTCCTCTTCCCCTGATCAGCTATCCAAAAAGCATTTCTCCAATTATGCAAATATAATGATGATTGCAATTAATGTTTATTCACAGTACTTCATGTGATATAATTCTCATGTTTGTCTTTCTATTAACTTGTCACGGTGACAATTGTCATTAAATCCTATAAACTCAGATTGAACTCTCCTGCTAAAGTGATCTACCAGCATCCTGTCCAGTGAGGTGCCATCTGTGCTCTGTATTACCCAAGACAGCCTCTCCCAGGGTTGTACCTTTAAGCCATTTTATTTGATTGTAAGACCATCAAGATGGAAACCATTGCTGCCATTGATCTCCTAATCTTGAACAGCACATACTGGGAAAAAAATCATGCAACCCAGATTAGTTTCAAAAGTGTATTTTCAGGACATTTTAGTATCTTCAAGTGCTCCTTGAGAAAGTTGCCAAGTAATCGTAAATTACGTTACCTTCCAGTGATTCCATTGCCCATCAATATATAAAAAGTTCTGAGAAGTCTGACAGTCAAGCAGTCTCCCTCCATTTAACAAATGTTCATTGAGCACCAGGCACCGTCTGAGGACTAGTGATACTAGCATCAATCAGAAAGCAGCCCCAATACCACAGGCTTTATCTTCTATCTGTTCCAACTCTAGTTCTTTGTGCTTAACCAAAACCTAGTTGTGCTTGACACACTTTTACACCTCTTTGCTATAGTCAGTTGGCCACTTGGAAGAGGAATCTGAATAATGGAGAGATCAAGGCTGTAGATAAATTTGGGAATCATAGCACATAGACTTAAAATCACAAGTCTGGAGCCATCAAGGAGGGTTGCTAGATAGGACAAAAGGGGGCTTAAGATAGTGTTCCGGGTCCACCAACCTTCAGAGATTGAGGAGAAAAGAAATCAGTAAAGGAGCCTGAGATAGCTGCGCAGAGAGGCAGAAAGATCAGGAAAACATGGATTCTCAGGAGGCAAAGAAGAAATCTGCTGACTTTTTGCAACCCGTACCACTCAGATTCTTCATTCTGATCTCTCTTGAGTATTTTATGGTGCATAGAAGTCCTCTAAGAATGACCTGTGCTTTCAGCTGAAGCAACAGGACTGCAGACGACATGACTACTATACTCATCTGAGATACCAGGGAAGGAAACCCATTTTATTTTTGACCCAACCACTAGCATTGAACACTGGTTCCATCGTAGACCAGGGTCCATATCAAGCTGGGCATTCACATATCCGATTGATAGAGATTTGCCATTGTCACTGTCGCTTTCCTGAGTACTGGGTTAGGTCTACCTAGAAAACAAATGTGCAACTGAACTTCTGAACAATGGGAGTGACAGTTTAAGATTCTGCAGAGTGATGCCACCACTTTTCCATTTCGTCATAGTGAATATCTATTGAGGTTCTAAAATATAGAGAGAGTGCAATGCCAGGGGCAAGAGACAGTGCAGAGATGGATGAGATGCAGGTCTAGTCAGTACAGCGCTCATGCAGCCCACCTCTCAGGAGAAGAAAAGAGTAAAAGGTTGAAATTGCTTGGAGCATGAGACTGGAACCTAAATTGCCTTTTTTAATAGATAAAAAATATCTATTAAAGTGAGATTGCAAAGTGTGAGACAGCAAAAGATTGCTGAGAGGTTGGTTTGTTTCTCAGGTGGCTGCATGGGTAGGCATGGTCAGCGATCATTCTGGAGGGAAAGCAGACTGTGCCCACCTGGAACCTCAGAGGCAAATGAACAGTGAAACTGTGCAGATAAGATCAATCAGGTCACAGACATATGATGATCAGTGTGACCTGGGGACCAGCCAACTGCATGCTGCTTGATGGTGTTACCAGGGCAGTGACTGAGCAGCCAGAAAGCAGCTATTAGAAAACCAAGTGACCTGAGACCTCTCCACAGAAGGCTGTTGGCCAGCCAGACAGTAAAGCCTAGAAAGCAGATACTCAGTGAAGCACAACAAAGGAGTGTGAGGGAAACTGAGTCAGCCCAGGCCAGGACTCCTCATGCACAGAAGAAAGAAAGCTTAACTGGGAAGCACCTACACTTCCTCAAAAGGCCCTTCCACCCCGAACTTATTGGGTACATATTATGGAGAAATAGCAATTGGTCCCCTGACAACTGGGGGAGACAGACAGGTTAACAAATCATTACAGAAAACTGTAGCATGCAAGACAGTGGGTGTGACGGAGAGGGCTAAAGCTTACTAGTCTGATGACTGCCTGCCTGAGGAATTAAAGCAAAGTCAGAGATACTTAGGTAAAAAGATAGTGGGTGTCCCAGCCTGCGCCAAGCCCTGGTCCCAACACGAAGATTCTAGGAAGGATTCTGATTTGCCTGGTTTGGGACATGCAGTATCCTGGGACTTGCAGATAAGATCAGGGGAAGCAATCCTCTGAGGGACTGATCAACTTGTAGAGCAGGCCTGTCCCTAAATGAGGACAGACCCACACTTGATGACTCCACCCAAACCAATGGTGTTGCAGTCCGTTCCCAGTGAGCCCAAGACAGACAAAAAGTTAGTAGCTGAAAACTAAGTAAGAGAGGTTCAGGAGCCACTGTGGGAAGAGGGAGATGGAGCAGGAGTTGAGGAGGGACACACAGCACACAGTAGGTGGTGCAGATATCTGCACACTTATGTCAATTTCCCCAGGGGCACTCCGTGCAGAAAGGCTGATGACTGAACTGAAATATACCATGGGTATATCTGAATGTGAAGACCACGAGCAACAGAGGAAGGCAAGATCGTCTGGATGGTGGTCAAGAGAGGGTTGAAGGCAGGTGGAGAGAAATCTTGGTTTGCTGGCATGGTCCTGGATCATGCTTGTTAATTATGTTAGGTATCCTTTCCCCTCTCAGTCCTACTAGTTGATAAATTGTATGGTCACCCTGGGTCAAAGTGCTATACCAGGAAGTTTAGCCTGGGAAGTAAAGGCAGGAGAGGAAGAAGCATGGGCAAAGTTCTGAGAAGGAGAGTGTGGAGGGAATGGGGGTTAGGTAAGTTTAAGGTTTCAGGTGTGCATTGACTCCCAGTGACCACAGTGTCCAGGGCTATGTGACAGAAATGGGAAGCTTGCACTTCATTTCCAGGCACCTCGAGATGCCGACAGGACTGGGGTGAAGCAAACAGTTGCGTGGATAATGAGCCACAGTGGAGGTCCAGCCAAACACTGGGGCAGACACAGAAGGGGGACAGAGGCTTGTCCTGGTGCTCACGTGTGCTGCAGGTCCAGGGCTGTGGGAGCTGGGAGCTGTCTCCACCTTACTCTTTGCCAACTCTGTGTTGGCAAAATAGGCGAGACTGTGTGGGCTCAGTAATTATCCGTTGAATGAAGGAAATGCTGAGTCTCCGGAAGATCTCAACTATCTGAGAGATGGGTTTTATTTACCAAATTTTGTGGATGACAATGTAAACTCACGAGGCACTAAATAACTTGTGAGTTCCTTACAACTAGTTGATAGCAAAGGGAGAATTCAAACTTAGATCTGTCTTATTCCACAGCTCACATTGTCATTCACTACAATATATTAGTCTGCATGATCAAAATGAGACCCACAATAATTTGTTATTTGTGTGTGTGTGCATTATTTTTAAGTGTTTTGTGTCAGTCACTAAGACAAAATACATTAGAAAAACAACTTGATCAGAAGGAAGATCTGTTTTGGCTCACAGTTTCAAGGTCTAAGCTCATGCTCAGCTGTCCATTGTTTCTGGGAAGTTTCTGTGGTGAGGCAGAACATCATGGTGGAAGGACGTGTTGGAGCAAAGCTGCTCACTTTATGACAGCGAGGAAGCAGAGAGATAGCAGTGGGGTAAGGGAGGGACTAGGGACATGATATAATCCCAAAAGCATGCCATCAAAGACCACTACCTTACAGTAGCTCCCACCTCCTACAGTTTCCACCACCTCCCAACAGTACATTCAAATTCTGAGTCTACCAACAAGTTAATCTACTGAGAAGGTCAAAGCCCTCATGGTTCTATAACTTTCCAAAAGCCCCATCTCTGAACATTGCTGCTTTGGGGACCAAGCCATCAATAGAATGTGACCCTATGGGGGACATTGGAGATCCAAACCATAATGAGCTTATTCTCTGTTGGTCTTCATTCCAAATGTTTCCCTTCTATTTAATCCTGTCAACATTTAATCCTCACAACAGCCCTATAATGTAGGTGCTGCTTTTAGCCCCAGTTTACAGCTAAGGGAACTGGAGCAGAGTGTTAAGTGACTGCCCAGGCAATCTGGTTCCAGAGCCCGTGTCATTAATCACTGATGTTTGCTGCCTCTTGACTTGTCAGAGAAGTTGTGTGCATGTTTACAAATAGCATGATTTAGTTATTTCTCATGAATTCCTTTGCTTATAAAGTCCAGATTTTGAAACTGTTCAAGCACTAAATTAACTCCAGCTGAACCCAACTGTGAGTTCTGCTGTGTCATTGGCCACCAAAGAGGTGAGATTCTGCAGAAAGCCTGTTATACACAGAGGCAGTCAGGAAAATAAAACACAAGTAAATTGTAATCTGGAGCAAAATGCTCAGTCCTAAGAGAGGGACAACAAAACCCTCTAGGAACACAGATGGCTAGGACTGAAACTAAAAGAAAAGGTAGAATGTCAGATGGTGAAGGGACTCAGATGAGGTGAAGATGTGGCAGAAGCCCATATGGCACATTCCCTGGGCCTTTGTCTGACACAGATTAACACTGACAAAGAAAGAACAATCCCAAGACCCAAGGTTGCTAGGAAATCCTGTGAGAGGGCAAAAGGCTGGTAGATGATATGTTCACAAGGTTCTGTTTTGCTCTCACAAGTCACAAAGGAAGCTGTCTGTAGTTTTAAAGTCAATAAACCACAAGAGAAATATGTTCTCTTTCAGACTTGCACACCTGTGCCGGTGGAGCGTGCGCCCTATAAGGGAGAGGTTAGCATGTTGAAATCCAGAGACTCTACAGCAGGGACCAGGATGCATGATCACCCCTGATTTGGTGCTGTGAGCGAGGGAGAGTGGGCAAAGAAAGTATTCCTGCGTGACAATCAGCGTATAAACGTCAGCATGTGAAATTAACCTCTCTCCCTCCCCAAGCATTTGAAGAGTCCAAGGTCAAAGGCTTCAAAGGGATGTAAAACTCAAGGACAGTTGAGCTAAGGAAAGACTGATAAAAGACCTGTTGGTGAAGAACAGTTAAATGAGCCTTCCGGATTGAAGAAGGCCTTGGGATAAGATCAAGAAACATTCCATAGAGCCCTGGAAAATCTACCGCAAGTAAGAAGCAGTGGGTCGGGAGCATGCCGAGGGCCCTGTTACTGCACTACTTACCACAAGGAGTGTCATTTCATGGTCAAAATTTATAAGCCAATTAGAACTTTATATGAAACAATGAATCTTTGTATTGTAAATGCCATTGTGTTCTAGAATTTAGAATGCATGAAAAATGAATGTTGCTTTCGTGAATGTAATTCTCAGAAAAATTATTTGATAGTATGTGATGCACTTTTTCCCCATGCTTAATTTTTGGAATAATATAGATATGATCATTTGTGTAAAGGTGTTCCATCAGTTTCCCCTCGGCCTTTTTGACACGGATGTTTCTTTGTGTCTTGGAGCTGCTGTGATCACCATCCTTGTCAATTTTTTTGTTTTCTAGTCCTGTTCTGCCATATCCCTATTTAACGACAGTTGCCTTGCTACGATTTTAGTATCTCTCTATTGACTTCATGAAATCTACATATTTTTCCAGTTTTCTAATTTTACTAAGCTCTGAAACTTTTAAAAATTTATTTCATGTCATGTTTTCAGATGTTTCAATTTGTAACAATCTGCACGAGGCTTTAACCTAGGGTTGACCTGATGGACAGGGCTAGAGGTTTGTACTAATCAGCAGCTCTGCTTGACAAAGGTCTGGTTTTATCTGTGCTCAGGCATTGCACAGAGTCACATTTTGACAGCGTGTGCTTCCCTACAACCCCCCCCCCCCCCAACTGCAGGGATTGGGATAATGAATTCTTGAATAACCAAGCCCTTTGACCCACATGCTGAGCCTGTTTTCCGTCTTAAACATTTTCTAGCCCCATGTTCCAGCGTTTTTGTTGTTTCCAGATCACTGGAATTATTCTTCCAATTCAGGGAGATTATATTAAAAATTCAGAGGAAGATCAGCAAGGGAAGAAAATGCTACTAAAAGCTATTGCATGCTATGAACTACATTTGCAGGAGCAGGCTTGGTGTTTACTTTGATTAGAGCATTTCTTGGGGTTAGCTTGAATTCTGCCTCTCTTTGTGAGAGAGAATGCTACACGGAGTGGCTTTCATTCCCTTCAAAGGTAAAATCAGAGGAAAGAATGCTGCCTTCCCCTCAGCACACGTTGTCAGCCCGTAGAGAAACAGGCCTTATTTCAATTCCCTAAGATCCTTTAGGGAAAATAATCGCTCTAGACCTCTTTGATTTTCTTTCAACAGTAATTGCTGTCTTCCTCACTATGTCATTATTGCTACCTAGGATTGAAGATATAAATGAATAATATTGTGATGGAAAGTCTGTGTGAAAATTCATTAACGTTCCTTTAAAATTTTTGCTTGCACTAGATTTCTTTCTTTGAATTTAGAAAGATCACTTTCTTGTTTAACAGTTTTGTTTTTTAATGGCTACATTTGTTTTAAAATTGCACTGTGATTTTACAATTTATTGTAACTAATAAACATTGAGATCTTCATTTGATACCCTGTTATGTGAATTATGTGTCTCCTTCTAACTAGTGGGACAGGGACGGTGGGGTGGTTTTGACTTGAGATTGTGATTTCCGGTGTGCCATCTGCTTTAACCTAACAATCAGACCCTTGACAGAGTGTATGTAATCAAATCAGGTACTCAACCTGAAGGTAAATCCAAGGCAATTATCCAATCACAGTGATGAGTTGAGGATTGGAAGGATTAAATGGAATCAGCGAGGCTGAGAGATGCTGTGTTTACACCTTCCTCCCTGCACTTCCGGTCTGTACTGTGACCCCTCTGTGTCTGCTTCTCCTGGATAACTAGGTCAACAGGGAAGTTTAAAACATGGAGTAAAGTCAGGGTAATTAGGCAGTTCTTGTGGGCTCCCCTAACATACACACTTAGATCAGGGGTGGGTATCTGCACATTTAACAAAGGGTAGTAGAAAATTCACTGTATCCACCCGCCATTTGTTTTAAGCAATAGGAAAAAAAAAAAAGGTTGAGGAGCTACCCCTGAAGAGGAATCTTTAAGTTCAAACTACAGATCTTTTATCCTCAGGTTAAAAGATACCTTAAAATATTGGTTATTTTTCTTCTCCACGTTGACGGACAATGGAAGTTCCACAATAGAATCACTGAATCTTCTGAAAGGAAATAATTAAATTGCTTTCCTAGTCAGCAGGAAGTTCTTACTCAGCCTTTAGCATTCAGATGAAATGCCACCCTCTCTGGGAGACTTTCCAAGATCCAATGACTGGGTCCTGTGCCTGATTTATGCTTCTCCATGGTGGTGCCCAGCGTGGGCGCCATCGTGGTACCTTACCTCACCTACCTACAGCGGGAGCTGTGTTTTGGTGAGTTCCACAGTTGTGGCCTCAACCAACTGTAGATCAAAAATATTTCTTAAAAAATCACACCTGTACTGAACACATACAGACTTTTTTCTTGTCCTTATTTGCTAAACAATACAATAAACATAGTGTTTACATTATATTGAATATTGCAAGTAATATAGAGATGATTTAAACCATAAGGGAGAGTCTACTTAAGTTGTGTGCACATACTCAGCCATTTTATATAGGAAACTTGAGCATTCTCAGATCTGAGGGATCCTTGGGGACCCCAGAACCAATCACCCACATATGCTGAGGAACAGTAGAAGTTATTGGCTTTGCCTCTGTCTCCTTCAGGAAACTGAAAGCTCATGCAGGGCAAGACCTGCCTGGTTCCCCAGCACCTAGCAGAGAGCCTGGCTACTGATGGGCATTCAGTGGATACCTATATTTTTTAAATAAAAGAAAAAGTGTAAGAGTTTCTGCTAAGTTTTTAAATTGATATAGATAAAGTTAGTGAGAACTTACAACAAAATAGGAAGAAACTTCATGGAGTATGTTTCTGTAAGGGCACTATCTGTAGAGATCACGGGGTCATCGTTGTCTGTTTGATAGCTCTGTTTGGGAGAATGAAATAGCTATAGAGTCAATTGAAATGAATGCAAGGCTCCCCTTGTTGCTTTATTTGGTTTTGTTGCCAGTGTTTTTGTTGAGATCATAGTTCTAAATAATACTATAAGGCAATGGGAAAACATAATTCATGCTATCAATATTTAATGCCATATTTTTCAAGATTGCCACTGGTGTACAAAATAAGATCTCTGTCCCTGAACAATTGCTTGTTTGAGGTCTGCACAAAGGATGGATGGAACAAGAATTTCTTCTGCACGTTCACTTCCACTGAACTTCCTCCAAGGAGGCATGAGGAGGAAATAAAATGCAGGCTCTAAACGGTGTCCTCTGCTCACTACAAGTGAGGCCCTGAGCAACTTTTAAAATTAAAATGTGAGATTATCGAAACTTGCCAAAAGATAAAAATTAACATAAATCACCCTTTTGTATTTTTCCAGTTAAGAATTGAGATTTTCCTCTCACTCTGTTCATTTCCCTTTCCCCTCCCTGGGCACCCAGCAGCTCCAGTCTGCTGTTTCATTTCCACATACATCTTTTATACCTTTTATACATGTACTTGTCCCCAAGCATTGTTTGAAATGTGATTAAACCTATTAAAACATTGCATAGAATACAGATTTCTGCTTTTTTTTTTTTTTTAAATCAACATATTTGGGAGTTATTTGTTTTGGCAGGTCTAAGTTCTAGTTATTGATTTTATTACTGAAGAATATTCCATCTGCATCATACCACAATCTACTTACCCATTCCCTGGTTGGATGAACATTCAGGTTGTTCTATGGCATTGCTATCCCAACACTGTTCTAGGTATATCAGCGTAGCTTTCTGTGGGTATGCATGTGAGTTTCTCTAGAGTCTGTACCTTCAGTGCAAGGAGCAGAACCGACAGATCTAACGTGTGCACATTCTTGCCTTACTTAGAAACTGACAAATGGTTCTCCAAGGATTTTGTGAATCTGATACCTGTCAAAAGGATCTCATTGGAGTTTGATTCTGTATTTTCTGGAGCACTAATGAAGTTGAGCTCCTTCTCTTCGTGCAGTTTACCTGATCTTCCTAAACCCCAGTTTCTTCATTGATAAGAGAAGAATGATAATGATAATAGAATCTGCCACAAGGATGCTGTGCGGATTATGAAGGCCAGACTGAACCGTCAGCAAATGCTAGCTGCGATTACTCTGCTTACCGTTAATGGCAATATGATGAGTTAATAACGATGTGCTATCCAGAGACTGCCAAAGCCTTGGCTGCTCATCTCTTTCTATGGAGAAATTTGCCAAGCTTGGCAATACCAGCTCCTTTGGCAGCAACGGAGGTATGGAAGCCAAGAGTGGGAGGACAGAGCAAGTCCAGGCACCGGGTCAGAGTATAAGCGGGGCCTGGTGAGGGCCAGTGGGCATAGTGGCCTGGGGGTGGGTCCCAGTGAGCAGTCTGAGCAGGGACGCAGATGAGGGAGGTTGGAACCTGGCTTTCAAGTGGTGCCGGCAGGTGTGAGCAGGTCCCCATGTCAGCAAGGAGACTGAATGTTTTCTCTCCGTACAGGAAGGAGTGTTCAGGCTTATCACAGGCTTTTACATCTCAGACGCTATATTTAAATTAACTGAGCAAGATACTAAAATTCTGAAGTCTCAATTTCTCTATGGATAAAATGGGAATACAGTAACTAATAATACCTCCTGCAAGGATGGTTAGGATTAATTGAGGTGATACACATAAAGCTCCTGGCCCTCCATCAATAGTGGGTCAGATTGTCCTCTCCTTCCTGCCCTTCCCCCACAATGACTCACTCTCTTCTTGCTCATCGACCTCATATTGAGCCCCCGAAGGCAAAAATATATGAGCTAGATTTCTTTTGATCAAACCCACTCTCTTCCTTTACTTCTTTTTGAAGATATCTGTTTTTTAATTTTTTTTTTAAAAGAGCAGTGGGCTCATTATTTGTTAAACTCCTACTGTTTCTAGACCACAGAACCAAACCCCTTAGAGTGGCTGCCACTGCCATTTGGAGACCTTGCACAGGGGGTGGCAATTCCTCGTTGAAGGAATGAAACAAATTTGGAAGTAGAAGATGATGGAGGAGGAGGAGGAGAAGGAGGAGAGGCACCATTCATGAATAAAAAGCACCATTACCAAAAACCATTACTTGTGTTCAAAGTCAGAGATGCATTTGCCTAAAGAGCTAACAGCAGCATTTGTTAAAGTATAAACTGCACTGGGGACTGGCCCTGAGGACGCTGTGGGTCAAGGTCATTTCCATAACAAGCTGGGGCATGAGGAAGCCTTGGCAGAGCTTTCCCAGCAGTGCCCTTTTGCCCTGTAATAGGATGCAGCCTCCCCAGGTACACAGGCCCTTTGGCTTTTTCTTCAATGAAACCTACAAATGTGCTCAAGAGATTCCTCACGTCACTTACAGGCCCTTATTAGATGCAGACCAGTACGGAGTCCCATTTAGACTCCATCATTTAATTCTCCCTTGGCCTTATGAGACAGTATTATTATTCTTATTTAACAGATGAGAAAACAAAGCATGGGGGAGGTTGAGTCATTGCCTGAGGATACTCAGCTGTTTACTGGGTAGCCCAGGATGTAAATCCTGGTCCAGTTGACTTCCCGTGGCCACTCTAGCATGGTTCTTAGTCAGAACTGTGGAAAGGACCCACTCCTGAAGGATGTACCTGACATCACGGGCACTCAGAAGAAAATAGCAGCATCCAGCCTTTAAGGTGTCTCTGTGAACACATCGCACTGTCTAATACTTCCTGGGTACCAGTCGACATGATCCTTCCAATAACACCACGAGGTGGGAACTGTGAGTATCTTTGTTCTATACATGGGGAAACTGAGGCATGGGGAGGAATATGGACTGTAGTTTCTCAGACCCCAGATCTCATCAGAGGATGACCGGGAAAGGAGTTTCCAGGCTGTATTAAGCCTTTTTTTGTGAAGAGACTCTCCAAATCACATAAAATAGCACAGGTAAAGTTTTATCAAATTATCGCTATAGTCTTGCTGAACACTTTCTCCAATTATTTTTGCATAAAGGTTATTTATGCATTATTTTCTCCAATTACTTATGCATACTGTTCTGAAATCAAAGACAGTTATTGTGGAATTCAACTTGATTCTTTATAGGAAATCTAGCATACAGATAAAGGACATGTCTCCTGGAGTGGTCTGAAGGTTGGGTTTTCTTTTTTTTTATTCATTTTATTTAAGATAATTTGATCAAAATTTGCTGTTTTCTTCCCTTAAACCTAAAGTCAAGAGCCCAGGTGGGAAATGGTGAGCGGGAGTACAAAGCAGGTGGCTGAGCAGGGGCCACAGAGCAGTGGCAGTCTAGCCACGGCCTGTCCCTAGCCACCAGGGACTGAATCTGAACAGCAGCACTCTGTCACTGCCACTCCTGATCACTGCCACTCCTGAACACTCATGGGCTTAGCACCTCTTGCCATGAGGCACCTCCCATGACGCACAGAGGGCTCGGCCCCAGTGACCGACCCATGTCGGCTCCGCTCTGCCCTGTTGGCTTGCGTGGCTGTACAGGACACAGCTCTGCTCTGAGCGTCCATTTTCATCTCCACAGGAGGAGGTGTGGCTGGCCATGCAGGGAAGTGCTCAAGACCACAGAATCCAGAGTAAAACTGACTCGGTCCCACACTTCCCTCTGTCACTTACCGCCTGTGCCACTCAGGCAAATTACTCAAATTTTTCCCACTCCACTTGTCTTATCGGTAAAATGGGGATAAAAATATCTACTTCTTTGGGTTTGGGGAGAATTAAGTGAAGCGAGTCATATCGTGCCCTGAGCATAAAAGTCAGTCCTGGATCAACATTTGCCTCTGTTATTTCTCTGAGCTTGACTGCTTTATTGTTTTACCTCAAATCAGAATAAGTCCATTGAATGTCACCTCAGAAATTTTGGTTTCTTCTGAGTCACATTTGATAGCCACTGTTGCCCAATAGTTCAATTATACAACTGAACTCAAACCGAAACACAAAACAAACCCTCAGCAAAAGAGGGTCCCTAGCAATTGACTATTATTTCCTACCTGGGCCTCAGTAATTCATGCACCCGCCTGAGAAATAGATCTGACTATTTTCTTTTAATTTTCTCATGAGCTAATTAAACACAAGTCTTTCCATCTCATAAACTATAGTATTTGAATTCATTGTTGGTGAAAGTCAATAACTGAAATTAAAATATCTGCAATGAATTCGTCTAAAATCATAAGTGGTTTTGGAATTTATTCCTTACAACTTAGAATAGAGAGAGCGAGCCTGAATTGTTTCCTGGGTGAAGTCTTCATTATATTCAAACATGGATCAGATTTAAATTTTATTCAGATATGAAATCAGAGCATGATAAAGATTTGAGGATAGAAAAACCTTTCAGCTCCACATCACAGAGATGGAGAAGCAGAGACTATAAGGCCAGAGTGTCACCTGTAGGCAACTAAATGTTTACCGAGTGTGTATTATGTGCCAGGTATTGGCACAAGAGATGAAATTGTGGAAAAGAGCAAACATGGTTCCTGCCCTCCCGGGAAAAACAGACATTGACCAAATAATCACAAAACCTACATTTCTAACTGTAGTGCTACAAAGAAAGCGTATGCCCTGAAATGAGAAGCACAGTGATTATTTTGCACATTCTGAGCGTGTCTTCTCCAGCTCATCTCCTCACTGCCTCTTGAACCACATCTTTTACTTTTTTATCCTTAACACAACCAGCATGGTGATGGTGTATAGTCACAGCTCTTCCCAAATGTCTAATGCAGAACCTGGTACACAGTAGGAAGTCAGTAGATGCTTGTCGAGTGTTTATTCATGTCAACAATGATTCATTACCAAACAGGATCAGTGTCATTAGAACGAACTCTCTCCTCTCTGGGCTTGTGTGTAGATCTTTCATGTTTTGTTGTGTTTTTAGGATGAAAAGATAATAGACCAGGGCAGGAGAGAGAGGATATGGTCATCAATCAATGGCAAGAGCTACCTTTTTCCCCATATCCTGGCAATTCTTTCCTTTCACAGTCCATTCTCAACTTCTGTGGTTTATGGTACATAGTTCTGATAACCATAAATCATGGATATTCCAGGAGAATTTGGACTTCTGATGTCATATAGCATTGTTCCTTGTTACAGTTCCTGTCTTGACAGCACCTCTGAAAGATTTGAGCAAATGAAGTCACCAGTTACACTCTTGTGTATGTATTGTCCCTACCATATGCCAGTCTCCCCAATTGAGGTATGAGTTCCTCCAGGCAGAGGTCACTGCACCCCCAGTGTCTAGCATAATGCCAGGCAGAGATAGGCACAGAGGCAGGAGACAGTTGAGGGATTCCTCAATAAGTGAAATACAATTACCATCTGACCCACCAATCCCTCCCTGGTACAGACTCAAAGTGTTAAGAACAAGCATTCAAAGACCTGTACACGAATGTTTATAGAAGCATCATCCATCATATCCCAAAGAAAGAAACAACCCAAATGTCCAACAACTGTTGAATAGGTAAACACATTGTGGCATGCCATATAAGAGAATAGTATTCAGTTATCTAAAAGAATGCAGGACTGATACATGCTACAACCTGGACCAACCATGCAAGCATCATACTGTGGAAAGAAGCCAGACACAAAAGGCTGCATGTTGTTTCAATCCATTTCAATGATATGCCCACAATAGGCCGATCCACACAGACAAAAGACTAGGGGTTTGAGGCAGGGAAGGAATGGGGAGTGATGGCTTAATGGATATGGCATTTCTTTAGAGGATGAAAAAAAAAATGTTCTGAAATAGAGTGGGGACATTGCATAACACTATGAGTATACTAAAAGCCACTGAACTGTACTCAGTAAAATTGCCTATGGTTACAAGGGCAAACTTTGTTAGACGTATTTTATTGCAATGAAAAAAAAATAACTTTAGAAAGTGGAATAGGCACACATAACAACTTTAAAATGAACTAATGTTAAGTGAAGGATTTGAGTGCTTAGGTGGTTAGAAAACCAGAAGAAAAAGATGCAGAGAGGAGGTGCAGAGTGGATGTCTTCAGATGACAGGGAAGGCTTAAGAAGCCCAGCTGCGAGCCCTTAGCTCCCTCCCCAGAGTGAAAGCCAGGTTCTTCCAGGGGTCAGCAAGGGATGGCAGTGTCAGCAATCAGGACTCAACGATGTCATGGTGAACACTGTTAGAACCACAGCTGGAACAGGAACCAGTGGCATGATACTGAAGTTGTCGCCACTAAGCACTTTCCAGATCTGATTCATTAACTCAATAAGAATCCTTGTACTTTACATCCTTCCTGCCTGTGAGATCACCAACTTGTTTCTCTGCCCCTCTCCAAGCTGAAGCTGGTGGGAAGGGACCTCCAGGAAGGACTTTGTTCATGGCCTTGAGACATGACCACAGAGTTAGCTTTGTCTTGAATCAGCTCCTGAGATCATATTTACCTTTGTTCTGGCTGTGTGGCCTGTATAAGTCATTCAAACTCTCTGAGCTTCCATTTCTTCAACTGGAGGTAATAATATTGACCCAGTCTTCCTTACAGGCTTGTCATGAGATAAAGTCCATGAAATAAACAGAGTCCACTTGACACGATCAAGTGTCAGATCCAGGCAGAGAGAGCACCATCTTTAGAGTGGTTAAGAGCATAGATTATGGGGTCCAACCCCCAGCCTTCAGAGCTAGGAGACCACAGCTGGCCAAGGGCATCTAACTCTTTAAAAACGGGAGCAGTAGTCTTCAGGTGTGTAGTCAGAAAAAGATGAGACTGCATCCAAAAACCAGCCAGGGTGGGACGGAAGGGAGCTAGCCATTGGTAAGTGACAGGGACTGCAAAGTTTCCAGCCTGTGCCACTTCCTGGTTCTCTGCAGGGTTCTGGACAGAGCCAGCAGGAAGGTGAGTGCCCCCGTGGGCCATGACCACTTGCCTATAGGAGGGGCCTGGGAGGGTCCTGTGACCCTGGGACCAGGCTGCATGGTCCCCAGCCACAGTGCACAGTCCTCCAGGTCCACCAGGCTGGCCTGCAGCTCCACAGACAAACGTCTTGGGAGTTATTTGCTGTCCTCTCCTCTGTTCCCCAAGTTCTGTTTTCTTTTCTTAAGTGCTTTACAATCATCACTGCAGCTTTCCTCCCTGGGCCCAATCTCACTGTAAATAATTCTCTTGTCTCGGGATTTCTGTTTACCAGCCTTGTTTTTCTTCCTAAAAGAACACGTGCACCCTGGCCGATCAATATTGACTATGCGGCACAGGTCTGTGGACAGGGAGAGAGGACCACAGCACGTTAGGAAGTGTGGGCACAGCCCTTGGGAGCTCATAATAAAAACATTCCAGAGAGAGGCAGCTGAAGAGAGCTGGGCCCCTGGGGTGGGCAGGTGGGCTGCAGGGCAGGCAGAGCCCACATTCCTAGGGAGGTCTCAGGAGGAGGGAAGTCCCTCAGCATCTTCTGATTGTTTTGTCCTATTTTGTTTGTAGGCTACAAAGGACAAATGGAACTTACTGAATCTTAGTTGCAGGATCCTAGAATATAAAACCGTGCCACTGGATCTGGTGAAATTCTCTGCTTAACCAGAGGAAAGGACTTAGAATAAGAATGGGGACAGTGTGAGCAAGGACTCAGCCATGAAAGGCCTGATGCACCAAAGGACAAGTGATGCAGGCCAGGGGCCCACTTCAGGCTTGGGTTTCCTTGCTTCTCAGCATGAGGCCTGGGGAAAATTGCTTAACCTCTTTGAACCTCAGTTTCTTGATCCATGGATGGGAGACCATAATACCTGCACTGCTTACTGTACTGTATTGTTCAAAAGACAAAGGAGATGACCTTGTGAACAACAAAGCAATATGTGGGTAACAAGTGTGATATGATTATAAACATAAATGTCATGCTCAGAAAGCCAGTTGCCCTGGCAAGTTGGTTTGTAGTGAAACAAGAGGCAGTCATGGGAGAGTTAAAGATAGACTGGTGAGATCATAGTGACACAATAGAGACCTTTGGGAGGAAGGTGCCAAGGACTCTAGAAAAGAACTGGGTCCTGAACAAGGTTAGCGAGGGTGGCAGAGAAACGGAGGTGTCTCCAGTTCCTCTGGAGGAAGCTGAAGGTTTTGTTCATTGATGTGCAGAGACGGGGGCTGGGCTAACAGATCATGACATGAGTGTTTTCCATGAGTCACTGTACCATCGTTATTGAGGGTCACAAGCAAATGTCGGAGCCAGAAGGGAACAAGCACACCAAAGCCAAGGCTGAACATGGAAACTGTGGAGAAGGCACTCTGGGCCTGGAGCACTTGGGCAGTGAAATGAGCTGGGTGTTCCAGGCTGAGGAAGCCCAGCAGGAGGTGCGGGAAGAGACAAGACCATGCGCAGAGGAGGCTGAGCTCCAGGTAGGGGCCTGACACCAGCATGGGAAGAAGACAGGTTCTGTAGAGCTGGAATCCTGGGCAGGGTGGCAAGGTGTCCCTGAGCCAGGAAGCAGGGCTGGAAGCACCCCGGACAGGAAAGGGCTGCAGGGCAAGGGGAGGTTGATTCCTAGGCACGAGTTGGCTTGTGTTGAGGTCTTGTTCCTTTAGAGAGCAGGTTGGGACAGCGGGTTCCCTGTGCCTCCTGTAGTTTCAGTGCCTGGCCCCATGCCTGGCACACAAAAGGCACTAGTCATTGGCTGGAGTGAACAAGGAAATGAATGACACATGAATAAGGTCAAGTTAAAAATACCCAGTAGGCTCTGAATTTTATTCCCCTCTTCAGTGGCTTTTGGTAAACTTTGGCTTTCTTTCTAGAAACAGACAGCAAATGCGGAGATCACTCCTGCTACCCCTCCTGAGAACTCCTGCCGTCCAGCATGTCCCTTCTCTTCATACAGCATACACACTCAGGGGTGTCCCACTTAGGGGCTTGTTTCCCTGGCAGCTTGCTTCTGCATTTTGGCATTCTCAATCTGTCCCAAGTCACCAGGCAGGCATGGCTGCACCTTATTCAAATCTCTAACCACGGCAGCTCCCAGCCGTGTTTATATCCTGTACTCATACTGAGTGTCTTTCATTAAGACACTGGCTTCTCAAAAATCAACTTTAAAATTGCACTTAAACACATGAAGGCATGATCTTTTTTAAAAAATAATAAAACTAGAAATATGGAATTGCTTCACAACTTCCTAGCCAAGAAGCGACTTTCCTTGTCAGCCATTGTCACCGACTCTCTTCGAAACTGCTTCTCGGTGTGTGTTCAAAGACAGCCATGAATGGAGTCCCTGGAAGAAGCATTTACCTCTGAAAATAATGTCTGGCACTCAGACTTTCACCAGCACCTGTGGACTCTGCATGGTCTTGGTCACTATTGTGGTCGGACCAATTCATACAAGAAGACTCACACTCCAGGTCGAGCTCACGGAGGAAGCATCACAGTGAAAATTTCACTTTATCTTTCGGTGTCCTTTTTATTAGAAGGGTCCATTTGTGTTGTCTAAGGCTCCTGACATGGTTTTACATCATCGCTGTGTTGAGGATGGCTCTGCTGACCCATTCTTAGATTTCGTCTTGTTTCATTCCTGCAGGACATTTTGAGCATGGTCTCTCTTTCAGCTGCTAACTTTTTAAGACCTAAGAAACACTCAAATGGGACCCACGCCTACCAATTGAGGAACCTCATCTTTTCTTTTGGAGGTGAATGTCCACATCCTCTCACAAACCTGTCTGCTGCACCTTTGAATGGCCATGTCCTGGGTCCTGCATTGAGTTGAGTCCATTCCTCTCTTGAGGTCTTAAATCACCTTCCTGGTGGCACCATAAAGCACCATACTGATTCCCACATTGGTATCTCTCACTGCTAAGGCTTCTACAGGCTCCACTTCGTGTATGGCTGAGGTCTGCTGCCTGGGTCCTTTCCTCAATGCCCAGCAAGCTTCCACACAGTAGACCATTTATTGTGGCCAAGGAAAGTTCCAAGTTCCTCAAAACTGCTAGCCTCTGACTGCATCAGAAGCCCAGTGCTGATGTCACCTGCCCTTTTCATGTCTGCATTTAGCATCAAAGGGCCCCAGAAGATATGCAAAGTTTATTCTAACTGTGCTGCTATGCTGTGACCTACTTGGAAAAGGCATTTTCTAAAGGATTGATTCTGTACAGCCACATGCAGTGATGCTTATAGGGGGACATCTTTGCTGGTTGTTTCCTGCACTGGATGGAATCTTATCCCACCAAAAGCTATGTTCAACTCCTAATCCTCAGTCCCTTGAAGACAGTTAACTCTTCCCATCCATGAGTTCCATTTCTGCAGGTTCCAGTTACCTTGGATCAAAAATATTTTTTTCAAAATCATGTTGTTCAGAATACATAGACTCTTTTTTGTCATTATTCCCTAAACAATACAGTAGAACAACTATTTATAGGTCATTCCCATGTATTAGGTAGTATAGTGATCTAGATGATTCAAAGTGTAAGAGAGGATATGGAAATGCTTTGACATTTTATACAAGAGGCTTGAGCATCTGAGGATTTGGGTATATACAGGCTGCTGGAACCAAACCCCCAGGGATACTGAGAGATGACTCTATAACCTTATTTGGAAACAGGGTATTTGCAGATATAATCAATTAAAATGAGGTTATGCTCCATTAAAATGGGCTCTAATCCAGTCACTGCCTTTTTTATAAGAAGAGAGAATATTCAATTCAGAAAGAAGGCTGTCATGTGAAAACAGAAATTGAAGTAACACTGCCATAAACCAATGAATGCCAAGGATTGCCTGCAATCACCAGAAGGTAGGAGAGATAAGGGAAGATGCTTCCCCAGAGGTTCCGGAGGGCGCACGGCACTGCTGACGCCTGAATCAGGCTTCTAGATGCCAAGGCTGTGAGAGCATTGTGGATGTTTTACAGCTGACCAAGGAAAAGGATACATTCACCAACTAGACAGCTAGATAAAGGTGAAAGGGATAAATTTTCCAGAATCACCTGCTTTCAAAGTTCAGTTCTTCCAAGGATAAATGAGAATTTGCTGAGTTTGTTTCTTGGGTGACACTATCTGTACTTTTGGATGTGAAAAAAGAAATAGTAGAACCCAGTGGCTTGGGATCCTGAGGCAGGAGGATCAGAAGTTAGAGGCCAGCCTCAAAACTTAGCAAGACCCTGTCTCAAAGAAAAAAGGGCTGGGAACATAGATCAGTGGTAGAGTCCCCTGGGTTTGATCCTCAGCACCACGGAAGAAGGAGGAGGAGGAGGAGGAAGAAAGAAAGTTGACTTCTAACCTGAGAAAATCAGGAAAATATTTGGACCACTAATAGCTGTGAGGAATTGATCTTTGAGATCAGGAAAGGTAAGAAAGAACAAGAAGGAGGATCTGTCGGGCTCAAAGACTAACCGAGTTTCATAGAGTTCTCAAAGTCCTCATCTCAGGGTGTGTTAGCTCATCCAAAAGCCCATATCTAGCAAAGGGCAAATCAGAATCCAGGACTCCTATCAATATTCCATGCTCTTTCCAAATTTTAAAAGTCAAGAATTAGAAAAAATGGGAAGGTTTAAACCAATAAGAACTAGATTTTTTTAGATTCCCACATTATAGCTGGTAAAGGCAACACAAAATTCCCCAAAGGGCAAAAGTCAAAAATCCGAACACTCAGTTTATCCTCTCTTTTTGAAAGTCAGTATCCAAATTTATTTCTAGCACTTAAAGATTAGATGAGTTCCCACAACAATCTGGGTTTCTGGCTGCTCAGGGAAAAATCAGTTGATGGGGGGGGGAAACTGAGTCAGAGCTACCCTCTCGGGGGTGTGTGCACAGTCTGGCAAGACCTTATCTCCCTGTTTGGTTTCATTACGTTATATTGTCTACCCAGCCCGTGAAGGTCCTGGAATTAGTAACCCCTGCAACAGGAGAAGAAAAATAGGGGCCCCACGCTGGCTGAGGGATTATACATCATGAGTTGCAGGGGGTGGTAAAGAAAGTGGGCAGAGGAACATGGAACAAGGACAAGAGAGCCGAGGTCACAAAAGCAAAAGATCTTGTCCAAAAATCCAGAGACAGAGTTTTCATCTATTTTTAGATAAAGGAACAGGATGTGGGGACCAAAAAAAAAAAAAAAAAAAGTGGTGAATTCTGTAATACCACACAATGGTGAGGACTTAAGCAAAGCATCTCTTTCCTATTTTTAACTAGATCACAGAAGATGCGTCAGAGGACTTTGCTGCTGACTGATCCTGGTGAGGCGTTTTTTTCTGAATTGCATAAATGCCATCTACAGAGACTAAAGAACATTTGAGAAGAAGAAGAAGAAAAAAAAAAACCTGTAAAGACTACTACACACAGGGCATCTTATAAATAGTGTTGAGTGGGACCAGGGTGTTCTGGGCCACAGATCTCTGGAAGTTTAGGATTTCATGGTTGAGTGATGCAGACATTCAAAGAGAAATCATTCATTTGTTTAAACTGAATTAATGTCGAGTGAATTTTTTTTTTGTACTCTAAAGTACAGTGAGGGTTGTTTTTCAACATAGATGATATGGAGAATCATGCTGATTTTTCAGCAAAACAATTTTTCAGTTGTATAGATATCCCTGCACCAGGAACAGGTATTGTATTGGAGAAGATGAATCAGGAAGGAGAGCAAAGTGTTCTCAATGCATTATAGGCAAGAACCCACCATGACAACAGAAGGACTTCAGTGTCAGCCCAGACCTGGGTGATCTGGGACGCAGCCCCTCTCACTTAACTGATGGGGAAATGGAGGTTTCAAAGATGTCTGCTCCAGCCTCGGTCCTCACAACTTCTGCCACTGCCAACTGACTTTCTGCTCGCTTTGCCTGGGGGCTCTATTTCACAGCCAGGGAAAGCTCTCACGGCAGCCCAGAGAGACAGGGAAGTGACACCACCCAGAAACACAGCTGCCCACACCAGCCACTGCAGAAATTGCTGCGTAAATACCCTCCTCCCATTTCCACTCCTCCCAATGCAGGTATTCTAACCCCTAAACACGGGGTCTATGACCTGTTTAATACTTGGAGTGGACTGTGAGTTCTGGCAGGTCAAGTCTCAGTTCCAAGCTAATGATGTCATAACATGGCTTTGCTCTTTCTCTCTCTCTCTCTCTCTCTCTCTCTCTCTCATGTATATGGTTATATACATTTATACAAAATGTACACATGTCCAGACCTCGATGAGTTCCACATGAATGGATTCAACCAACTTTAGACTGAAAACATTCATTAAAAAATTGCCAAACACATACAGACTTCTTTTTTCTTGAAAAGATTTCCTAAGCAATACAGTACAATTACTATTTATGTGATATTTATATTACATGAGATATTTTAAGTAATTCAGGAAGTTGTGTGCAGATTGTATGCAAATAATGCACCATTTTATATAAGGGACACCTTCAGATTCTGGTAGTTGCAGAAAGTCCTGGAATCAATCCCAAGGGATGATTGTACTATGTATTTAATGTATATAAGTACGACATGTATATATAATAAATAATGTACACAATATGTATGTATTATTTGTACGTTTGCATTATCCCTTATTTGTAATACTTTTTGAGAGATTATATTATTTTTCATTTATGGTGTTGTTTTAAAATTTTCTTTTAAAATGAACTTATTTAAGTAAATATCCTGAGTTAATTTAAAAAAAAAAAACATTTAAGTAAAAGAGCAGGGCCTACATCAGCATAATAAAAAATCACGGAGGCTATGCATGGAGGGATGAAGGCGGGGACCTGTGACATTACAGGGAAACTTATTTATGTGCATCCTGGGGCCCAGAAATATCAGGAAGAACGTTGGGCTTACTTCAAAGACAACTTATGTCATGTTACAAATAAGCCGTTACATGGCCTGAGTCTCTTGAGGCCCTACGTGGACTAGCCTTAGAAAGGCTTTCTGGCCTGGGTCTTTCATCTGTTCATTCTACACATACCTAGGAAGGGTTTCATGATATGGATCTATAGAAGGTGTCATGCTGTGCATTTATTGAGGGACTGTGACTGTACTGATGGCTGTAGTAGATTAACAAGTAGTGAAATATATAACCCCTGTTCATCAGGAAGTTAGGATCTAGTTGAAAACCAAGGTAAAACCATTACCCAGGTATGGCATGTCATAAAACCACAGGACGTACGAAGGAACTGTTACAGTAAATTAGGGTGATTGAGAAGTTTTCACTCATTTGCTTTTAGAGATGGAAAGAACGAAATAAAAACCTGGAAGTTCTACTCTAGTGTCTTCCTACTTTGTTTTTCAGATGCACCTCAGAAACTGCCACTCTGAAGGAGGAGGGAAGGATGGTTTGAGGTCACCTACCTCCACTTCAAGCAAGGGCTGCTTATCTTGGCTGGTTTGGGAATTGGTACTCCAGGATTAGAAAAAGGGACCTTCTGCTCAAAAGAATAATAATTTACAAAGAAATTTGAAAGCTTCAAATTGAATCCAACTCCACTGATTTTCAGATAAAAGACTATTGAGGTCCAGAGAGGTTTAATAACAGATCCAAGTTTCCACACAGAATCTGTGAAAAAGCCAGGACAAGAGCCCACTCACATGACTTCCACCACACTCCTCCCACTGTGTCCTGAGTAGTAGGACTTGGTAAGGCCCTGGAGGTCAGAAGGAAGTGGACTGGGAGGGAAGGTCAGGGAGGGTCAGGGCAAGTTTTGCAAATGGAAAAGTCCAGGGAAGAGAGTATGATAGAGAATGCAGGTGACTCCTGCAGGACAGGTACAGAGAGGTGTTTGATCAGGGGAGGGTTCAGGCAGGCGGAGTATGAGGAACAGGGTGGGGAAATAGGCTGGTCAGATGGGAAGGGAGCTTGAATGCCTGCGGGGGTTGGGGGGCAAATGTTACCTCCTTGGGTCTAGGATCACATCTCAGAGCTGGGAAAGTATCCATCAAAACCATGTTCTAAAAGAGAACATGAGAAAGAGTCTCTGTTCAAATCCTGCTTCCAGAACTGGGGAGAAGTTACTTAGCCTCTCTGTTCCTTGGTTTTCTCATTTACAAAACTGCAATAGCTTCAGGGCTTGCGTCGTGGGGTTTTTGTTAGAATTAAATGATAATACATTAAAAGTATCTGGAATATAGTAAGGATAGCAAATAATAACTAATGTTTTTCTGTGAAGAAAAAAATTGAAACAAGAGAGAGAAATGCCTTGGCTAAACTGTCTGTTAGCAGTAACTGAACTAAAAACTTGGCTGGGGTTCTGGCTCAGTGGTAGAGTGCTCGCCTATTATGTGTGAGGCACGTGGTTCAATACTCAGCACCAGGCGATCCAAGATGGCGGACTAGAGGGTGACTGCATCTCCAGTCACTCCAGAACCCAGGATTCAAGAAGGGGAGGCATTGAGAGACTCAGACTAAAATAGAGCATCAGGGTGAGTCTCCCCCACCCGGTGAAGAGCTGCCTGGGCAGCAGGCTTGGATTCGGGTGGCTTAGTAGAGTAAGGCAGAGCAGCTAGAGTCCTCCCCAGGCAGCCCTGCGCACTCCGGTGGTGGGCTCCTGCCACAGGGCCAGCTTCTCCAGCATCTCGGAGCAGGCCCCCCAGTGAGAGCC